>NC_140579.1:339007067-339607067 GCF_964204655.1 Triturus cristatus
AATTGTGTCCGATAGAGGTAGCCAATTTACTTCTAAATTTTGGACAAGTCTGTGTAAAAAATTACAGATGGACATAGCTCTTTCCACAGCCTTCCATCCGGAAACCGATGGTCAAACGGAAAGAACTAATCAAACATTACTACAAACACTACGCTGTTTAATGGCTGAATTTACCAGTGAATGGGATAAAGCATTGCCAGTAGCAGAATTTATTTATAATAATAATGTACATTCAGCTACGCAATGTACACCATTTTATTTTCTAAATGGTTATCATCCAAGAGCATTACCCATAAGGATAACTTCTTCCTTTACACCGGCTGTCACAGAACGTCTCAATCATTTATTAGACATTCAAGAAAAGGCAAAAAGACATTTACATAATTATAAAGAAGTGATGAAAAAGCAAGCAGATAAGCACAGAGCTGTCGCTCCAGATTATCAAGTTGGAAATAAAGTGTGGCTTTCCACCAAAAATTTAAATATGATAGGTCCCCGAAAATTACAACCACGTTATATTGGACCATTTCCCATAAATCGAATTATAAACCCAGTTACGGTACAGTTAGAGTTACCTTCTGAATATTCCATGCATCCCACCTTTCATGTCTCCTTGTTAAAACCTTACAATCCAGAAACAAGACCTGAACCACCACCCCCCCCTATTCCTATTGATGGACATTTAGAATACGAGGTACAACGTGTTTTAGATGTCAAAAGAATTCAAGGTAAACTGTATTATCTGATAGCTTGGAAAGGCTATCATGCTGATGAGAATTCTTGGGAACCAGCATCTTTCGTTCATGCTCCTAGATTGGTGAGACAGTTCCATTTGAGATTTCCACAGAAACCTCGCCCTGTAGGGCGGCCTTTGAGGGGAGCGACTGTTAGGGTTTGTGCAAGGAACATAGCTCAGCCTCATACTGAGTCATAAAGAACATTTGCGCAATCATATTGTTGCTGTGTACTTTGCGGAGAAAACAATATGTAAATAAGTCCTTGGTTTATTGTTATTATGCACAATTATTATGAGGCCTTATTATTTGCACTAAAACCATTGTAAAAATCATTGCATTTGCTTATGCTTGTTTCTGGAGTAAAAGTCAAGGAGCGCTTCTTAAAAAATCATGCTGCCAAATCAAAGACTAATTTTCATAAATAGCACGTTGCCTACTTGACAGTTGAGGCACGTGCAACACGTTTTTCTGCCTCCCCAACTAAAGAACCCCACCCTTCAAGAACTGTATAAAAACCCCTGAAATCCAACTGCACACGCTTGCGCTTGTTTCCATTCTTCCTCACCTGAATTCCAGAGACGTCTTCGAGCCTGCAGCAAGAGTTTTCTCTCACCGAAGCTCCCATTCCCAGCTGGGTCTCCACAGCAACGCTGACTCTGAGATTAATTTTTTCGGTTCTGAATCCTTTCCGGTCCTGCATCCTTTCTGCTCCGACCTGAAACACAAAGCAAGAAGAAAAGGTCAAGTAAGGTTATCGCGTGTGTGAATAGAAGAGCATTTGAAGAGACAAAGGTATTTAAGAATTTGATTTACTATTTCTTTCTTTTGGAGTCAAAGCTGAATGCCTACAAAAAACGATAATTTGTGAGTTGTCAAGCCAAGACATAATTATTTTTTAGCGCGCACAAGAAACAAGTTTTGAGAATTAAGGCATGCTTTCATTTAATTACCTTGGAACATTGTAACATTTTCCAGAACCTTGATATAACGAAGGACAGCAATTACGCCTGAAAAGAAAAAGATCAAGAGAATGGACAATAAATAAGGACATTTCTCAGATTCATTACATATGTTTTTAAAGTTTATTATTAGTAAGTGAGAGTCAAAAGCACATTATACTGAAGACTAGGAGTGGTGCATAATAGTGAATATTGTTCCTTTATTTTTACAGATACTTGTCAGAATAATAATTTGTGCTGCATATTTAAATGAACACTTTTATGGTGAAAATAACCACAAGCACTGAAAGGTATTTTCCTAAATGATAATGTATAATAGATAGTCGGAGGGAAACAGTATATGAGAAGAGTTAATGTGTTTTCACTTCTGTTTTATTTAGATATCAGCTCACAGACGCAATAATACCTGAAATAAGGAAAAGAGTGGCGTCAATTGAAGCTGTAACCAGTGGAGTGTTTCTTTTGTTTATTATTTTGTCCCTTTTTTACCCCTTCCCCTGGAGATTTATACTTATCGGACTGCGTTGTGAATTCAGTCAGATGGGTATAGGTTTTTAGGGGCAGAAGAGAAATAACGTCTCATCTCTCAAGTTGAACAACCTGGACTTCAGGTGAGTGAAGGTTTAACAATTAGGAACATTAGATTTTTGTTGGATCCGTTTAAATCATGTATTTGGTTTGTCACTTTATGAGTACGGCACCATCTGCAATACTGTTCACCTTTTGATGATTTTTAATTGTTGGTTAATACAATTTACAGTTGCGCCTATCAAATGAGGTTCTGTCATGTTTTGAACATTGAATGCCTTATTTCGCAATTTTTTATCTGCAAAGGCCAAAATTGACTTGTATGAATTATATATGAAACCAATAAATCATAAGCATGTTGTATTTTGGCAGCAATAAGCAGCACAAATCCTATGTAGATTAATTTTCCTGTGCAAGAGTTTAGTGAAGAAACATTATAACTGCTTTGCACTGCCAAGAGCCAAACCGTGGTCATTTATGCAACGGGGTTTGTTTGGAGTAGAAGAGTGCAAGAAACCCATACAAAGCCTGATAATTGTCTCAAAATCTAATGCCAAGTCACACCTGCCCCAAACGAGGGTGGAAGCAATTGTCTGCATGAGATTCTTGCACATTACATGAAAACACAAATTTAATGCGGTTTCACCTTTTGCGGCTGTTTCCATGAAGGAAATTGTACTGGACCGTACTATTCAGGTACCTTGGCAGGAGATACAGGCTCACATATTACATTACTACAGGGAAAAACCGGAAAAAGAGGGAAAACAGAAGCAAGCCCAAAGAGACACAGCTAAACTGGTCCAACATAGGTTAAAAAAGACCACCCTCGAGACGGCTGAATTGGCTGCAACCATACAAGTAACACCAGTGTCTTGCCTATGCCCTATGGAAATTACTACTGGCTTGCCTTTACACCATAGTGGAAGGCTGTGGGGTGTACTTATCCTGTTTTTGAGTGGGCATTGCTATGGCATCATTGGCAAGCCACAAGCACAGTTTTTATAATTTGCACAATGCAGCACTGCTTTTTGTCACACAGAGCTGGGCCTATTCCATTTATTATAGCTTACTTTGATATTCATTTGACGGTTTTGCTCTCCGTCTGTTGGACAAACGTCCTTCTGATTGGCCATATTTAAAGGGAAAACAGATATTTTCAGTACTACTGTTTGGCAGTGCCGTCTGTTGCCTGGGGTGGATTAGTACGAAATCGGATAGTTATTTTTCTGTGCCCACTTCCCATCCATGACTCTGAACCCATTTTGCGCAGTCATGAAAATTTAAGCTACTGCGAGGATTATTCTAGCCCGGTTCCAGGGTGTTTCAATGCACCTTATTACCACACAACTAAACACCTCATTTTCCTGACAAATACTGACATAAAACTTGGCAAGGAGTTTGAGAAATTTGCTTTTGTGGCAAGTTCTAGCTTGAAAAAAGGTACATTTTATCAAGTTAGAAGGAGCCGAAAAGCCACGGTTCATGCGAATGGCAATAACACCTTCTGTGTGACCGCTCTAGTGAAGTCTTCACAATAAATACAGTCATAAATGCCTCTTCTTCCCTAATGTAGTATTTACCGCCGAGTAAATGGATGGGCATCTGCTCACCGGGCACTCCATCCTTTGGGTCATGAAACTCAAATACTATCATTCTGCAAACGCCATGGATTTTGTAGAAGACTGTAATTTCTACTTTACGATGAGAAAACAATGTTATGCCCACTGAGCAGATCGCCCATTCTTTCTTGTGGTCAAGAACTTTTTGCATTGGTACCTTGCATGCGAGCACTCTAATGATCTAAATATGCTTTCTCCTCTTTGAGGCCTTTTTGAGGTCGTCAATGAGATAAACATGTCACCAATTGTCTTTCTGTACTTTTAGCCAGCACCAGAATACAATAATGCCATCAAATGTCGACAGAAACATGTGTGCCTTCCTCGTTTCTGCAGTGCACAGTGAAATAGCTGTACAGATCCAGGTTCCTGCTTTGATTCTGAATGCCATTTATGGGTACAGATTCGTATCCATGCCTTGATGTTGAAAGCGACTGAGGGAAAAGTGATTATTGAAGTTTTTATCAACTCAGTGTCCATATTGTATGCCGCACTATGTCAGTTTCTACTATCCCTATAGTTTATAATGTATACCACCTTTTCTCCAAATGATCATCACAAAATTTCATCAACTGCTTACCTACAGATATGTAAGTAAGATGACAGCAATGACATATTTCTTGTGATCTTTGGCATATATCTCCAAAATCTTTTTTTGCTACTGCATATGTTTACTTTATTATGGAAAAAGTTAATGGCCCTGTTGATTAAAGGGACTGAATTTGAACTATTAACGTTTTTGCTACTTTAGAAATGCACTTCAAGTTGAATACTCTAAACAGACTATTTGCTACATAATTTACGCACAGGAGGCTGAATGCTGTGTGTAAACTACCAATACTGTTTTTTTAATCTAATATTCCGGTAGTACAAAAATTGGACATGACTTGGAGTTAGCCATTATTGGCGTCTATCCAACAATCCCCAACATGGGCTCCTGATTTGAACTGACATTTTAACTCAAGCTTAAGATAATGAATGCTACAAAAGAAATAAGAGGAGACCCGAAGTGTGGAGCCAGGATATCTATATATGATAGACTATTCAATATTATCTGAGCTTATTGTTTTGCAGTGAAATGCCATCTCATATACTGTTTAGTTTGAGGATGCCGCTATGTTTTTCTGATTTCTTTACTCTTTAAAATGACTGATTATGAAAAAAGACTACAACACCTGATTTTTAAAATTGACTGATATGCCATAGTCTTTTTTCCCTTGCACTCAACATTTTATATTGTATGTGTCCCTATCATGGTGCCTACTGTAAACAAGGACAGTTTTCCTGGCTAAAACATTTCAGTCTCGCTGACATGATGTATAGCAAATAAAAAAAGTCCTCTGCGCTCCGCTAAAAATAAAAATGAATAATGTTAGTGAGGGTGGTTGATTTAAATTTTACAGTATTGCTCAGCCAATAATGTTGAATTAATATATTTAAATTAATTCACAGTGTGATACTAAGTTAGTTGTAGGAGGTAGAGGTTTGTGTATTATTCTTTCATGTCAAGCATCACTTTCCTTCAATCAATCCTGACAATGGAAATAGATGACACTGCTACAAACTATAAGGCAGTAACAAAAGGCAAATGTATTTGAAAATTGTGGCAGTTAAGCCAAATTTAGGAGCATATGTACAAGCCACCAACACCACCACAACGTCACTTTTTCCAATGATGTGGTGGCGATAGGGGCTTAGCTTTATTTACAAGGCAGTGTTAAGCCACTTAGCGTGGGTGTTCCTACACATAAACAATCCTCTCCTGCACACAGACACCCTTGTACTATGGTGCAAGGGTGCCTGCGTTGGCGCTCCACTGTTAAGTGTAGCGCCAGTGCAGGGGGAAAGGCAAGGCTGTGACACATACTTGTAAATATGGTGCAGACTTGAGTTTCTGAAGTGGCACCACTTCCTCATACATATGCCCCTAAATGTTAGTAAGACAATTTCTGTGGCAGCAGTTTGTAAGGAACACTTTACTTTTAATCCTACTACCTGTCACTGTGATGGATTATCGGAGACTTGTGATCTTTTTAAAGTTTATATGAAGCCCTAAGATTAAATATATGAGTACTATTCATACAGATGTTTTAGGTCCTCAGCCTCTTTTTTTAAATAATTTTTGCTGATGAAATATTGTCTTTTTTGTCATGCACCCTGTAAAGTGCTGTTCCAGGTATCAAACAATAACAAGAAGAATTATACATAGTAAAACTCACATATTTTTTAAGAATCTTAAATACTTGGTACATTTTTAAACTTCAATTTATGTATTATCCTTTTTTTTTTATTCCAGGGCAAATTTAGAGCTTGGCAGCCAGAGTACAGAGTCCTAATCATGATGGAGTACCCGGCAAGCCAAGCTCTTGGTCCGCCCACCTCATTTAGACACAGGGGAACCTTAAGTATTCTGCTGACGCAGTCCACAACATTACACCATTTTGTTTATTACTGGATGATGGTGTAATGTCCTTTTTGTTCAGCCCATCACAATCCCATCACAATCAGGAACAAGCAATAGGACAACGACTTTTATTTATATTTTTAACCCCAAAACATAAATAAAAGACATTGTCATTTGCAATGCAAAGAGCTTAAAATTGCGCAACCTATTGCATTGCAAATGCTTGTTTTAAAATCTCCTACTTGTCTGCTCTAAAATGTTAGCATGCGTGAAGTAAAGTCTTCCACAAACAATCAATGAACGCTTCCTCCTGCCGGGATCTATGTTGTTATATTTGTCACATTTAGGGTGTCCATGTCGCACCACATATGGAGTTATGGACTTTCGTTCAACAAATAATTTTTATTATTAACAATAGTCCAAGAAGGTGAAGTGAAGCAAAGACTACAACTCTCAGATTGCACTTATTTGTTTAAAGAAAACCCAGAACAAGGTTCTCAGATTTCAAAGAAATAAGCATATCTAGTACATTTTGCAACAAGGTAGACTAGACTCTTACATCCTTTCAATGCACTAGGGTAGCAAAAGTGGTCATAAGCCAGTTCTTTACAGTCAGCAGATCCCCATTAAATCTTTGTAATAGCTATTAAGGGAAGAAAGAAAGCTTTACAGTGCACTTTTAACATGGTCACTCAGCTTACTGATGGTATACATTCACAAAACAAAGTACTTGGTTCCTACCACCTCCAAAACATTAGGCAGACAAACGCAATTTGAAGGACTCGGAACAGAGTTAAAACTCAACTTCAGAATGACATTTGCAGCTCGATTAAGGAGAAACAGTAGTTCTACCTTTAACGTCAATAATCCACTATATTATTATTCGCCTTCATGAAGCCAAATGACAAAAAACGTCACTGATTCAGGTATAAAAAAAATGTTTAACCCCTTCGCTGCTAGAGCTTTTCCCCCCTGTTCTAAGCCTTTTTTTGGCTATTTTGGGTAGTTTGCGCTTTTTGACCACATAAGGTATCCACACCAAATTTGTGTCCTTTTCTTCCAACATCATGGGGATTCTAAAGATTCCCAGGGTTTATGGATTCCCCTGGAGGGGACCCAGAAATTAGCCGAAATACATCTACATTTTAGTGTTTTTTGGATAAATTGGGAAAAAGGGCTACAGTTGAAAGAGTCTGTTTTTCCCCTGCAAATTGTATCAACAAAGGGGTTGTGGTGCTGAAATCACCATCTTCCCAGCTTTCAGGGACATGCAGACTTTTGTCGGAAAACCTACATTTTTTACACAGTTTTGGCATTTTTCTGGGACATAGCATATTTTTGCTATTTTTTGTGCTTTCAACCTCCTTCCAGTTAATGGTAGAAATGGGTATGAAAGCAATAACGGATCCTGGAAAGCTATACATTTTAGAAAAGTAGACAAAATTCTGAATTCAGCAAGGGGCCATTTGTGTAGATCCTTTAAGGTTTCTTTATAGAAACTAACAGTTAAATATAGGAAAAATTGGAAATTAGTTGAAAAAAACAGCCATTTGTGTCAACGTTTTCACCTTTAACTTCTTCTAATTATGACAGATGTTTGAAAGCAATATACCATTAAATTTGCTGGACCTCTCTGGTTGTGGGGAAATATAAGACTTGTAGGTTCACCAAGAACCGACGAACCGAGAGCCAAAACTGAGCAGCGTCTTGCAATTTCTTTTTATTATGTACCAGGTATATAGCAATTATTCTGGGAAAATGTATACATGGAAAAATCGGTATGAAAGACACCTATGTATTTCTGAAATGGGAACAAAACATAGAGTTTAGAAAGAGTAGATATTTGCACATTTTCGAAATTGGGAGAACCCATAACAGTATGAGAATTATAGGTCATTTTTGGAAGACAGAAATGCATCAAAAGTCAATAGGTAATAACAGTTGCTCTACAATTCTGTGTTACCCTAAGCCTCCCGATAAAAATGGTACCTCATTTGTGTGGGTAGGCCTAGTGACCACGACAGGAAACATCTCAAAATGCAACGTGGTAAACCACATTTTCACAATCAAAAATGAGCCTTTTTTTGCAAAGTGCCTAGCTGTAGTTTTTTAACCCTAGCTCTGCCGGCACCTAGGGAAACCTAGCAAACCTATACATTTTTGAAAACTAGACACCCAGGGGAATCCAGGATGGGGTGACTTGACTGGCTTTCACCAGGATCTGTTACCCAGAATCCCTCCCAAACCTAAACAATTGTAAAAATAAACACCTTTTCCTCACATTTCTGTGGTGGAAAGTTCTTGAATCTGCGTGAATTCACAAAATTCCACCCACCCCGCGTTCCCCAAAGTGTTCCAAGAAAAATGGTACCTCATTTGTGTGGGTAGGCATAGTGCCTGCGACAGGAAGCAGCCCAAAACACAACGTGGACACACCACATTTTCACAGTGAAATATTACCCTTTTTTTGCAAAGTGCCTACCTGTAGTTTTTGAACCCTAGCTCTGCCGGCACCTAGGGAAACCTAGCAAACCTATACATTTTTGAAAACTAGACACCGAGGGAAATCCAGGATGGGGTGCCTTGACTGGCTGTTACCAGGTTCTGTTACCCAGAATCCCTTGCAAACCTAAACAATTGTCAAAAATACAAATTTTCCTCATATTTCTGTGGTGGAAAGTTCTGGAATCTGCGTGGATCCACAAAATTCCAACCACATGGCGTTCCACAAAGTCTTCTGCGAAAAATGGTACCTCACTTGTGTGGGTAGGCCTAGTGCCCGCGACAGGAAACGGCCCAAAACGCAACGTGGACACACCACATTTTCACAGTGTAAAATGACCCTTTTTTTGCAAAGTGCCTAGCTGTAGTTTTTTAACCCTAGCTCTGCCAGCACATAGAGAAACCTAGCAAACCTATACATTTTTGAAAACTAGACACCTAGGGGAATCTAGGATGGGTGTGACTTGACTGGCTCTCACCCGGTTCTGTTACCCAGAATCCCTAGCAAACCTAAAAAATTGACAAAAAGACACATTTTCCTGACATTTCTGTGGTGGAAAGTTCTGGAATCAGCGTGGATCCACAAAATTCCACCCACCCCACGTTCCCCAAAGTGTTTCGAGAAAAATGGTGCCTTACTTACATGGGTGGGTCAAGTACCCGCGACAGACAAGGGCCCAAAACCTATTGAAGCAACATCAAAATTACCTATCACAAATCAACCTGGTTTTGCAGGGGCGGGTGGTATTATGAGTTTTTGGCCCCGGGCTCGGCGGCCATCTAGGTAAACCTACCAAACCCACACATTTCTGTAAACTAGACACCCGGGGGAGACCAGCGAGGTATGACTTGCGTGGGTACCCCAACATTCTCCTACCCATAATCCGCTGCAAACCTCATATTTAGCTGGAAAAAAAAACAATTTTGTTCTCAAATTTCTGTGTGGGAAAGTTCTGGAATCTGTGTGGATCCACAAATTTTCACCCACCCACCATTACCCCATCTCCCCCGATAAAAATGGTACCTCACTTGTGTGGGTAGGCATAGTGGCTGCAACAGGAAATGGCCTAAATCGTACTGCGGAGACTTCAAAACTACCTATAATAAAACTACCTGGCAAGGCACTGCACTGTTCCCTATGAAGAATTTTGCAAACAAGCTCTTTTGGCTAACCTTTACGTTTAGAGGGGATTGTGCCACAAGCAAAAGTGTCCACTTTGAACAATTCCTTAAACAATTGCACAGCAGTGTAGAAGTTATGAAGGTACAAATGGTGGCCTCTGTTAAACAGTCCTCTAGCAAGATCCCACACAATTTTCTCTGAAACTCCAAAAGTGGATGGACAACCAGGGGGTTCAATAGTGGAATCCCTACCAATGGACACCCGGAAATTATAGACATATCCTGTCCTACTCTCAGACAACATATACATCTTAATTCCATAACGTGCCCTCTTGCTAGGAATGTACTGCCTAAAAACCAAATGGCCCTTGAACACGACCAAAGACTCATCAACAGATATTTCTTTGCCTGGAGTATAGATCTATGAAATTCGAACTACAAAGTGATCAAGAACAGGCCGAATCTTAAAAAGACGGTCACAGTCAGAGTTATCTTGAGGCAACGCCAAAGCATTATCAACAAAATGCAGCATCTGAAGCAAAAAGAAATAACGATCACGACTCATAATGGCAGGAAATATGGCCGTTGCCATCACGGGACTGGTAGACCAATATGAAGCCAGGGACGGCTTCCTTATCAAGCCCATCAAAGAAGTTAAACCCAAAAACGTCTTCATCTCATCCAGATTTGATGGAGTCCACCGGGTAGCTCTGGAGCGGAGTCTAAGTCTGGCACTCTTGTCCCTCAAAAACTGTTCAGCATACACATTAGTCTGCTCAACAATCTCAACCAAAAATACATCATCCATTAACAGAAAAAAACTGTATAGGCAGAAAAAATTCACAATCCACTCTACACCTTGCATTACCACTAAAGGCAGGCAACACCGGCTGCACCATGTTTGGATCAACCCAGAGTCCAGCACATCCAATGGGAAGCCTTAAAGCCCCAGGCTGCAATCCAGATGCCTCTTGCACCACCGGCACATCGGTGTCCTCCTCTAAAACAGGCACGTCATCTGCACTGAGAGTAGCTACATCCGCACTGAGAGTAGCTTCTTCATCCGATGATTCCATGTGGAGAGAAAACCCACTGCCTGAATCTTCCCCTCCCTCCTCTCCCTTAGACGCACTGTCAGTCTCATAATCCTGCTCATACGAAGATTCAAGAAGCATACCAACCACCTGCTGAGCAGTAATGCTTCGGCTAGCCTTAATGCTTACTAATAAAGGTTACTTGTAAACAAGTCAACAACAACAAACCCTTTGTAAAAAAATAAATAAATAAAATGTAGCTTTATCACAAAGACCTATATATTCCAACACTATACCACTCACTTGCCAGAAGCAGCTAGACTCACCACCACCTACTCTGCACAGACACAGTAAGGACCAACAGTATCCAACTAAAAAAGGGGGAAAAAAAAAATACACATACGCAAAACACATTGCAAAGAATTTCGTGCACAAAACACTAACTAAATATGCTGGTATTATGACACACAATTCATTCATGCATGACATTATACTCAATTGGAGTAAACACAACAAAAATGTTTTTCTTACCAAAACAATGCACCTACGCAAAACTGCAGATCAACCACTGCCGAAACCGCAAACACGAATCAAAAGCTTTGCACTAAATAAAAAGGAGTAAAAAACACATTACAATCACATATGCAAATAATGCACTAGTCCACACACTATCCACCACTATCCACCAGCCAAGCAAAGGTGGTAGGTGGGCCTAAAAGCATATGGCCGATCTGCCCCCACAGGGAGCAGAAACAGCCAAAAATTCACCCTCATAAAAGGGGAGCAACCCTTGCCCAAGGGGTCACTCCCAACACCAACATTTAAAAAGCCCTGGTGTCTAGGGGCTTCTGCCCCCCAGGGGACAGATGGGCCTGAAAACATATGGCCGATCTGCCCCCAAAGGGGGTAGAAACAACCTCAATAAATACCCCGTAAAGGGGAGTGACCCTTGCCCAAGGGGCCGTTCCCAAACAACTCAAACAATCCCTGGTGTCTAATGGCTTCTGCACCCCTTGGGGCAGATGAGCCTAGACTAACACGGCTGATCTGGCCCCAAAGGGGGCAGAAACAGCCACAATAAATGATTCCAAAAGGGGGCCGCTCCCTGAAAACATATTTAAAAAAAAAAATAATCCCTGGTGGTCTAGTGGGCTCACAGCCACTTCTTCATATATAAATATTAATTCAACCTCCCCCCCCCCAAGGGGCGCAGACCACTACAAAAAAAAAATATCCCCCAGGGGGTCACATTCCTTTTTTTAAAATGTATTTTTTATAGATCAGACCCATCCACAACATTTGCTGCCCCAAGTGGAGGGACCCTTGCCCAAGGGGCCGCTCCCCGACACAAAGGCACTTTTTAAATAAATAAAAAATTCCCTGGTAGCCCAGTGGTCACATAATGCCTTTATTTTTTTTTATAGATCTGCCCCCCCCCCACGGGGGCAGCCCCATCCACAAAATTTGCTCCCCCAAGGGGAGCGACCCTTGCCCAAGGGGCCGCACCCCGACACAAAGGCACTTTTTAAATAAAAAATATATTCCTTAGTGGACTAGTGGTCACAATGGCTTTTTTAAATTGATTTCTTATAGATCTGCCCCCCCCCCCCCCAGAGGGGGGCAGACCCATTCACAACATTTTTCCCCCAAGGGGAGCGACCCTTGGCCGAGAGGCGGCACCCCGACACAAAAGGCCATTTAAAAAAATAAAAACAAGCATTCCTGCTGCACGATCGCGCCCCATGCACAATTGTGCAGCAGGAATGCTTGAAAAAGACATTGGAGGAAAGGAAAACACTTTCCTTTTCTCCAATGCCTTTTTTAAATCCCCCAACCCTCCCCGAGGACAAACTCACCTCTGCTCTGCCGGACGCACAGGAAGCAAATGGCTTCCTGCGCGTCCGGTTTCATGTAATGATGTCAGCGTGTGAGCCGCGCTGACGTCATTGCATGATGTGGGGGGGCGGGTGGAAAATGCTGAAAGGCTTCCCCTTCGATTGCGGATGGGGGCAGGTTCAGGGGTGTCCCATGGGGGAGGGCCAGCGCTTCCCCCGTGGGTGGGTGCTAGGAAGGCTGGGAGCCATCCGATGCACACGCCCATCATGACGTCGGACGAATCCCAACTGTCCGATGCATCGAAAGGGGTAAAACACTGCAAGACAGTAATGTCACACTTTTTCAGAAGTAACAGTAAAACACAAACCTGCTGTAAGGGTCCAAATCACAGGTATAACTTTTCGTATGACGAAATCAGTTAAAAGTGTTCCCGATCTTCCAAGAACCAGTTGTACTTACCAGGCTACATCTGCTTTTTGCAGGCACAGTATATACTTCCCTGTTTTCACTTGCCGCCTCCCAGGACCTTTCCCAGACCGCTGGCAATGTAGAATATGTAAGGCAGCCATGTTGGAAGGGGGTTATTTTCACGCCGAAAATGCATGAACATGCCTATCAGTAGTAAAATATTATAAAAATAGTATTTACTCACGTAAAATTTCAAGAGTGTAAAAAATTGAGTTAAGGGATACAAAAAAAAACCAATCCCCCTTAAAAAGAAGCCCAAGCAAAGCCATGTCTTACCAAACAAAAGCCCAACTGCCGATCGATATGGAAAATTGCATAAAAGTTAAAAATTCAACCAATTAAGCAGGAGGCAGCACTGACCCAACTGTAGCATTAAGAGGAGGTGGGATGGAGACATTCTATAGTTAAATCTAAACAGCTATGCCACCAAAGCTGAACACGGGCAAACAGTAACGGAGCAGGAAACCAAGAAAAAAAATAGTTCTCCGAAGAACAGATGAAGAACCATTGCGTAATGAGACAGAACTTAATCCATGCTGCGTGGGAGGAATGAAAGAGAAAAAGGAGGGAGAAAGAGGCAGGGCTGGCCACTAGCAAGCAAGGATTTTGAAAGGACACTGAAACAAACAATTCAAGAGCAGGGGGAGCGTTTTAAGCCCACAAGAGAAATTACAATAAACGTGGTGGTGAGGGGCAGGAAAAAAAAACAATAATGAACTCCACACTAAGGGAGAAAGCCACCAGCATTATGGGGGGGGTCATCCGTTTTTTGTTTTTCAAAAACAAACGCCTTCTTTGGGAGTTTGGTTTTGAACAACAAAAAATTTCAATATTTTAGTGAATTAACATTGAAACCAATAACAGCCTTATACCAAAGTTTTAGTGCACCGAAAGGAACCACAATGGTTCCTTTCAATGTACAGAGATGACTGCTGGGTCAGCGTTCATCTCTAAATTCAGTGGACAGACTACCTTCGGGCCGGCCTTCCCCACGGACACCTTTCCCTTTACCAAACTTTAAATCGGGCATGTTTTGTTCACGTTTATGGACTATGTTGTAGCATCCAAAATCAATTATGGGGACTGAACTTTTGTTGCCAGTTTTGATTTGTTAAATTATTTTCTGGCGATCAAAGCCACCATTCATTATTTCTTCATCGTTATGCTTCACAAAATATCAGCATTGAGGTGCAGTTTATGGAGGCAATTCTGCCTTTTCACAAAAGGAAAAATTGCTTATTTAACGATATGAATAACCTTTAGTTTGAGTGCTTCCTTCTTTTTCCTCCTATGTATGTATGTTATTTAACTCTGATAAAATGAACAAACTGGCACACATGATAAAGTGAGGCATACATCAGTGCAAATAAATATAATTTATGTATCTGATTTTTAGGCTGTGGTTATGTCTGTATTTCTTTTAGTAGGAGGACCGGGGGGGTAGGTTTTCTCCTCCTAAAAACACTTATATACCAAAAGGAACCTGAAAGGTACCCAGTAAAACCTACCCTAATAGAGAGAATTTCAAACTAATGGGTAATTCTCTATGTTACTTATCTCTGGAAAAACAATTATTTTTCTTGAGTCTCCTCACTCACCTAGGGTTGCCCCAGGGTGACATGCTTCATCATAGGGGTCCTCCCAGGCATCTACTGCCTGAGGCGTGCTGCGACTTGCGAAGTTACGTAGGAGCACTTTTTGTTTAGACTATGTGTCGTGCTTAGTGTCTGGAGTGACTTATGTGAATATTAAAACCGCCTAGATAGTGAGCTCTATTATTTAATTCTGCTCCTATCCGGTCGGTAAAATTAAAATGGGGTGAGAAACAGGGAATACAGTGACTATAATGTGTAACTGGCCCTAATTACTCGGTCGACATGTTTCGTGGTTACCCCAACCACTTCTTCAGGACCACACAGGGACCAGCCCTATGTGTGCCACTCCGTGAAAAAGAGGGCGAAAAGGAAATCATGTGCCTTAATGAAACATTGAAAAACAGTTATGCACTGATACATATCGGAAATGACGCTGTCGCCTAAACAGCAATAATAGATTTAACACCATGTATGTGACTTCAAAATTTTCGAAATTATTTCTTTTATATTTAAAATATAGATTTCATTTCCGATAAAAGACAGATGTACACCATCATGCCTAAAAAACTGATAATCTTCTTTGGTTATTTCATCATGAACCAACCACTGTATACCATTAATTAAACAAAAATGTTGCATTTCCTGATTGACTTTCCTTCTTGCTCGCTCAACTGCAGTTAATCTGTCCGCCCCTCTCCATATTCTGCAAGGCATCAATACGGTCAGTATCAGATGTGCATTAGGCCAAGTCTTTGAAAAAAGTTCCAAATCTGTTTTCATTTCAATTAAATTCCCAACCCAGACAACTGCACTTAATCATTTTCCCCAAGATGTAGCAGGACCACTGATGGTTTATTATTAGCGGATAACTCAATCATTAAAGGCATGAACTGCCCCCATTTCATGCCACTTCTTCCCCACCAAGATAAAACTACTTCTTCAGAAGAAAAACCCAAATTTTTCCCGAAATGCCGTTTTCAAACTTGCTTGGCTGCCCACTTGATGAACGAGTGACCAACAATCCAGACTTGGTGCTGATGCATTGCCAAATCTGCAACCAATCCTGAAAAGAGAAAAACAATTAATCTTCCCAATATTAACTATCCTGATCCAATTTTCTAATATAGCGTAAACAACAATCTGAGGACCAATGCCCCAATTTTTTAACATCACTAACAGAAAACTCCCATCTTGCTGCCTCTGAGGCTGTCCCAATACGGAATGAATGTGTCCCAAACTTAGTTAGATCCTTCCCAATTCTCAATAATGACTTTCGCAAGGTTGATAACAATTGTAAAGATTTTAGTTGCGATCCATCTTGATGCCCAAAAATAAAGGTTGAACTTGCACCTCCAACCGTTAAAAAATCTAACCATGCTTGAATAGAGCATAGAAAACTGCCTATAGCCTTTAGAACAACTTTGGAACCCTTGCCCGTTTGGTCAGTTTTTGAGTGTTTCAGAAAAAGTTCTATATTTGAATGCATCAAAGAAATGTTTTTTTTTTGTATGTCATCGTAACGGCAGTTCCCAACAATTCAGATACCCTAAAGGCACCAAAAAAGAGCCAAATCATGCATAATTTAAACAAATGAAATTCAAAATCAGAAAAACAAACCTCATGAAGATTGCTAATTATCATATATAACAGCTTTAATGATATTGGCTCCCTTTTGTGTATGCCTCTTTTTAGTTTTAGCACAGCCTTGCAGAATACTCCTGCCCATTTCACCTGCCGATGGCTCATAGCCCCAAAAAAACTTCCCATAAAACGATATACCAGCTAGCTTACCGGCTATCGTAGTGGAAGAAATGCTCTTATTGACGTTAAGCATAATAAACGTAACCACATCTTCTCTGCGCTGTTCCAACCCAACTCTATCGACAGTTCTAAATGTAGCACCTGAATCTAAAAAGTCAAGCCAAGCTCTTCTGTAAGCAAGTTTTGTACTTATTGCTAATGAATGTTCGATGAGATGGTAAGTATTCATATCACCCGAGTCCATATCTCGCTGGGTATTTGAGTCTCCCGTATATCTGCTCCGGGTGCCAAACCACGGAATCTCTCCCACTGAAAACGAGATAGGGCATCCGCGATGTTATTTGTTATTCCAGCAATATGCCTTACCTTGAATATAATGTTAAACTTAAACAGCCTAACATAAAAATTTGCAGTAATTTCAACATCTGTTTGTCTTTAGCCTTCTGACCGTTGATTAAGTCAACTACGGTCTTGTTGTCTACATTGAATAGCACTGTTCTGTAGGCTAATTTAGTTCCCCAAACAGCCAGAGCCACTATCAAAGGAAAATATTCCAGGAAAGCTACACTTTTCTTTTCTGCAGCCCACCAAGCCGGCCACTTTTCTGCGCACCGCTTCACCTCCCAGAAAAGGCCAAAACCGGTGGCACACGAAGCATCAGAAAAAAGTTACATTTGCCAAATGAAATCTTCGTCCAGTGACCAAAGTGTTACACAATTAAAATCAGACAAAAACGTAGACCAAACCTCGAAATCTGCTCTCATTTGCGCCGTTATCCTAATTCTATGATGAGGTAGCTTCATACCTGCCATAGAAAAACCCAATGTCCTGCAAAAGGACCTGCCTGCTCGTACAACTTTACAGGAAAAATTATGATGACCTAGTAAGCATTGGGCTTCCAATAATGTCAGTTTTTCAACTGTGCGAGCATGCTCTTCTGAGGTAGCCTGGCCTGCATCTTAATGGTATCTAGCTCAATGCCCAGATAAGTGAGGCTACAACTGGGGCCTTCCGTTTTGTCCTCTGCTAAGGGCACACCAAGATCCTGCGCAACATTTTTGAAATCAAGCAGAGCCCTCTTACATTGCTGTATATTGGCTTTACCTATGAACAGAAAATCGTCAAGGTAGTGTGTTAACCAAGTATGTCCTATACGAAAAGAAAAACACCACTGAAGAAAGCAGCTGAAAGATTCAAATAATCTGCAGGATATAGCACAGCCCATAGGAAGAGACTTATCTACAAAAACCTTCCCATCAAAAAAGATTCCAAGCAAAGAAAAATCAGAGGGATGCACTGGCAATAATCTGAAAGCTGACTTAATATCGCATTTTGCCAACTCCCCTGACTTCCTTATCATAGCAAAGGCTCAATCAATTGATGCAAATTGCACCATGGAGTCTTCCCATGCTATAAAATCATTGAGTGAATGACCTTGGGGCCATGATAGGTGCTGAATCATTCGAAATTCTCCTTCAGCCTTTTTAGGATTTACCCCAAGAGGCGAAACAATGAGATTATCTAATGGCCAAAAATCAAAAGGCCCAGCCATCCTCCCTTCCTGTACTTCTGTCAGCAGTTTTTTCCTTACTATGTGTGGAAATGTATTTGCAGATTTTAAATTTAGCGCAAATCTGCGACAACGTGGTCCCTGATAACCCAATTTAAATCCTTCTTTGAAACCCCATTCTAACAAAGCTGCGTCTTGTGAATCGGGGTAAAATTGTAACCAATTACATAGCTTGCCCACTTTGATTGGAGTAGAAGCCCTTGTTTCCGGACTGAAACGCAAAGTCTCTTTCCCTGTTTGGAAAACTGTTTCCCCCAATTTGCTGGTTCCCCAAAACATTCAATGACTGCATGCTGTCCCCCACACCTTGAGCATTCATGCTTATACTTGCAGGGGTTTTTTGCACAATACCCTTTATTAAAATTCCAGCATGCACCGGAGACCATTGTTTGCTGTCTGCTCCAATTACCCCCCCCCCCAGGGTGGGTCTGCTCTGAAAGGGCCAATATGGAACAGCTAAACCACTAGCTGTGTGCATGGATAGTGGGGGCTGCTGAGGATACATCCACTGTACCCAAAGCTTGTTGTCAACCTCCCCCAACGGTTTTTCGGGCATTAAAACTAGCCTGGCCCTAAACTCCTCATCGTAGTGCAGCCAAGCATATCCCCCAAATTAAGATGCTGCCTTCCTAATTGTGTCCAAATATTTGAACATTGACACTGACCTATCAGGAAATTTTTCTCAGTATACAATGGCGAAAATAAGAAAAGCGGACATCCACATGTCTATGTTGGTAGGTACCCTTGGTCTCCTTGATAATTCCCATGCCTCTTCTTTTGATCCCTCTTTTGCTTGAATTTCCCTATGAAGAAGCTTGAATACAGCAATAAAATCCCCCTTCCATATCTTATCCTTTGTAGCTTTAGTTAAATGTGCACCTAAAGGCATAGAAAAGCCCATATAAGGTAAGGTAAAATTTAAAGTGGACTTGTCTTCGGAATCTGTTTTTTGCATGGCCTCTGAACTCACCGTACTCTTAGCATTATTATTCGTGGAAACCAACTCCTCAACTCCTTGAACATGCTTATCTAGTATAATTGACTCATTATGTTCCATGTCAGTACCCACGCTCTTATCCACCCGCAAACGCTTTTGTAAAACATGAGTATGCGCCTCACCTGATTGAGTGTGAGAATGATCTTCGGCCGAAAATCTGTTCTTCGTCCCTTTGTTGTGATGCCTTGAACCAAAAACGCACTGAGTACCCTCGTTTAGTTTATTCTGTGAAAAATAAAATCTGGAAAAATCTTTAGTACAACTCCCCCCTCTCCCCGCAATTTTGTAACAACCTTCCGATATATTCTGATTATCCAATATTTCCCCTTCTTCCAATGACTTGTTGTAATCCACTGCCAGTTCGCACCCTGCCACCCCTTTCCTCCTAACATTACTACCCCTGCCACTACAACTTGGCTGTACCCCGTCACCTATACCTCCATCAAATTCCCTCGAATTTACAGCTTTTTTAAAATGTGAAGCTCGTGCATCGTCCAACGGTGTGGGAAATTTCGCTAAAAAATACCCCTCTTCGCTATTTCTGACACTGCAGGATGTTGGAAGCCTGATTGGCATCTCTATACTGCCCTTTCTTGCGCCTGGCAGAATTTCGCCCACGTTGGGCTGCGAGACGCTTGAACTCGCAGCTGGTAGAGACCTCTTCTCTTTAAGGTTCAACAACCTGTGTTCGTCATTTATTTCTTGTGGTATTCATACCCATTGCCCTGCTTGGCCAGCTTCTGTAGAACTAATAGACTGACTGACATCGTTGTTACTGGAAATGTCTGATGAAAAAGAGGCAATTTTCCCCCTACTTGCATTTAAATTTACTTTGGATAAATCATTATTATTATTATTCTGAGGCAAGGAATGAGAAACACATTTTTCCTGTGAGGAAATATTTGATAACAAGATGGCATCACCTTGTTCACTGGCCACAATAGGGGATAAGCCTCTGTCATTCAAACGTAAATTTGACATTTCTGTATTTTTTTAAATATTTCTGTTAAATATGAAAATATCCTTATTCCCCTTATTATCTTGTGTAAACAAACTCTGTCTATTCTCACTTTGGCCACTTGGCAGTGTATTCGATACATTCAAACATGCTGCTGAGTCCTTTCCTTTCCCCAGGACTCGCTTCCTGTAATTCCTCTTCTTTATGAGGGAGACGGAGGGCACCACGTGTGTGTGCGCCCTGCCCCTCCCCTTCTTCCTATCGACAGTGAAGGCAGAAGCAGACGGTGACCACGAGGGCTGCCGGCTTAAAGAAGGTGAGATATCTTTGAGCGATGTTATGCCGCTCACCGAGGGCTCAGGGGAACCCTCGCTCGATAAACAAGTGGCCACAGCAGCGGAAACGCCTTTTGAAGCCTGACGCCCTCGCTGCTCCAGACTGACCCAGGATTCAGAGAGCACGCCAGGCACAATTAAATCCTCCCGCCCAGCCTCATATAGTATCCGCAACGCTTCCCTGACAGAAGCGGCGGATTCCCTTATCAAAAACGGCCCAAATTATACAAATAATTATGCGCTTCCCTACCTCACCACACAGGGGAAAAGTGCGCCACATGGAATTCCAATTCCGGAGGCTCGCGCTGCCGAGCGTCAGCCAATCGGATTGCCTAAACGTCCAATGGGCCATACTACATGCACAAAGCTACCCGGGGGTGTACACTCTGTGTGTGCCACCCCCAGGAGCCCCCATTCGCGTGCTTCTTATTTCTTCCACTTTACCTGAATTACTCTGCCACAGTCAGGCACTCTCTGTAGCAAATAACGTTTGCTGATATTCCTATAAATCTGTCCGTTTCCAGTTTTACAGCCTGGTGTCCTGTTCTACTGAATATCAAAATGCTCATAAATATAGGAGTCGTAGCAATCCATCCTCCTGAGAAGGCTGTGAAAATGCCATATTTCAATCGTTTTAACTAAAGGGTGATTTTCTTTTTACATACAGCTAATTTCTCTTATCATCAAAATGTCATACACATCAGAGGTGTAGGAAGCTTTCAGCAGTCCTGAGTGATGTTATGCGTTTATTAAAAAAACAGTTAGGTTACGAGATTAAGAAATGCTCACAATAGAAAAAGGAAATCAATGATTCATATGAAATAATAGAAACTGGTTATTGAAGGAAAAAAGTTTGAGACTATATGAATAAAAAGAAAACATGCTCTGCTGCACAGAAACTTACATAATAGCTGGTAAGGAAAATAAACAGCACAAATTGACTGATTGACTGATTTTGCTGGCTATCGGAGTTGGTGTGCTGCACCACTATAAAACACAAGCAAAGCACCTTTGCTACCCTCTAAAACATGTGCTGTACATTGGGACTCACTGCTTGACCTATTTAATTTTCTGATAAATCCATTCTAAATTGTGTCTTAATGCATCCAAAGCATGGGAGGTTAAATGTTTTAAGAAAACTAGTTATTTCTTCAGTTGTGAAAGATGTAAACCCTTTCCATGAAATAAGTTCAAAATCTTGTCAGAACTAACAAACAAGTTAAATAAACTAACCTGGACTCATATCCTGCCAGCAATAGCACATAGCAGACAGGTTTAGCTTCAAGAAAAGTGTGTAAAGTGGCCCACCCAATGCTGTTTGTAGCAAAATTGGCAGTCTCCTTTCGCTACGCAACCACAACAAAGTCATTCGAGAACCAACTCGCCTTACCTTTAGGATGGAGCAAAGTTACCTACACTGAACCCTGGGATCAAAAGGCTTTTTGTCCTCAGATCTACATATACATGAAACAATGAATAGGCAGGGGGAAAGTAGTTGGGGGAACATGGCGGCTGCACGTTAGCCGCTAGCACCCGGAGCTCCCACACTAGTTGTCTAATGATTTAATCAGGACAGAGAATCGATGAGATGGAGGCAGTGAAACCCGAGCTTTAATACCCTCACCATTTTTTCTTACCGGCCGAGGCGGGATTTCTGTCCACCAGTTGCGGTATTACCCGAATACGCTGAGTCTGGTTCGAGCAGTCGTATGTGTAGCGGTGAGGCGAGTGGACGCCTATCCACGCCACACCGCTGGCTGGAAGCCGCCCTGGAGCTGCGGAGAGGACGCAGCCACCTTAGGAGGAACGACGGCAGAGCCAGCACAAGCGGCTTCTTCCGTCAAGCGGCTGAGAAGAGCAGAGGACATGCGCCGGAAGGGAGTGGTAAGTGCAGCAAGGTTACCGCCGGTATACCGGAGCTAGGCTCCGGGGCAGAGGTGGAGGCTGGGAATATAGGGGCATATCAACAACAACCGGCGATAATTATCGCTCAGCGCTCTTAGCGTGAGGATAATAATCGCCGGCTAGCGTGAATTTTTATCGCTGAGATAGCGTGCTATTAGCAACGCTTATCTCAATAGCGATAAAAATCTACACGCTAACAGGCTAACGTGAGATTATCGCTGGAAACCCAGCGATAATCACACGTTACCTTGTTGATAGGGACAGGCAAACTTAGCCATGATATCCTCCTTCCATAGGATATCATGGCTAAGTCTGAAAATTAGCAGACGTAAAAAAGCAGCGTTAACTGCGGTTAGCGCTGCTTTTTTTGTCTCTAACAGGGTTAGCGACATTCTTGATAATAGGAGAAATGTCGCTTAGCGACATTTCTCCTATTATTTTACTCTGGAACGCCCCCTTTGCATCTCATTAGAGATGCAAGGGGAAGCGTAGAGTAAAAGGGTGCTAACATGCAAATTTGCGTGTTAGCACCCTGTTGTTGATAGGGCGCTAGTTTTATCTCTGCTTTTTTGGCTTTTAAAGCCAAAAAAGCAGAGATAAAGCCCTTGAAAGTTTTTTCATCGGAGCAGCACTCGTTGGGGGTTTTTTCTCCTTGTAGTCAAACCTACCAGACACCTAAAACTATAGAGGGGGCTTTTCCTCCTGCAGCTATTACATCACAACCAGCTGTCACAGCCACTACCAAGAAAACCCAGAAGAAACCAAAGAAAGGAGTAACAGGGAGTTGTAGAAGGGCCAAAACAAGCATGAAAAATACCTCTGGCAGAACAGACAGTCTGAGGAACGATGCAGAACTTTCTCAGGAGCTGATTACTGTCAGGGTCACCCCAGGGGGTTCAGAGTCCCCTTCTACTGCTGAAACTGTGTCTCTAACCAGCGACTCTGTCTTCCAGATGTATCAGGTTAAGGGAAGGTCCATAAAACCAAAGAGGCAGAAGAGTAAGTCAGCCAACACCTGGGTTAGAGTGACCCCGTCGCTGCGCTCTGATTTTAGGATTCAACCAGAGGTGCTGGTTGTCAGTGCTCAAACCGAACCCTCAGGACAGAGCCTAGTAAATCTAAACACTCCCATAGCATTAAAATCACCATCGAATACGGTTTCTGTGAGTAATATGGAACCAGCACTAGACCTGGTTTCCCAACAAGGTGATCTAAGGGAGACTCTAGTGGGCAAGAATGACTCGAGTGCCGATTCCTTGGTTTGCTCCCTAAGTCAACCCCAGCTACTGTCACAGCAGCAGGTATCGCAATTACCACAACCACAGTCACAGTCATTGACATCTCCAAACAACAGTCTCGAAGAGGGTTCTCTTTCTGCACCATCATTTTCATTCTCACCCTCCAGCTTGGAGACTCTTTTTGCTACACTATCCGATGATATTAAAAAAGGTGTTGCAGTATCCGGTGAATCAATGGGAAATCAGGAATTTTTGTGAATCTCTGGGAAAAAAGTAGTTCTTTTAAATTCCAGGACTGTAACTCTTGAGAACACTGTCGGAGAATTGAAAGAAGATCTCGGGCGAGCAAAATCGGACATCCAATTGTTAAAGACAGAACATGTGGACCTCAGCGATAGAATGGAGAGGCTAGAGAACAATGCATGTAGAGATAACCTACGTTTATTGAATGTTCCGGAAGGCAGTGAAGGATCCGATATTCGATAGTATATTGTTTCTTTACTTAAGACCTCTTTACAGCTCGAGGATTCTGAGGAAGATCTTAACCGTGATATACAGAGAGTGCAAAGGGATCCTTTTCGAAGGAACCCTAAGAGACCTAAACTCAGAAAGATCCTCATTAATTTTCTTACTTTTGCCCTAAAGGACAAAATCCTTAATTCAGCACTGAAACTGAAAACAGTTCGAGCAAAAAAGTTCTCGTTCGAGATTCTGTATGACCTCTCGAGGTACACCTTGGAGAGGCAATGGGAACTGGGCAGGAGGCTGGAGGATTAAAAAAAATTAGGCGCAGTGGCCCGACTAAAATTCCCGGCTTTTTTAAAGGTAATGCATAACAATAAAATGCACAATATAAGATCGGTGCAGGAAGCGGATGAGCTGCTTGACAGTATCAGTATCGGAGGTTTATAAGGGTTGAGCTTAGTTTAAGGGTCTCGATAGGCAGGTATCTGGTCCGGTAGGTTAAATATTTTCGTTTCTCCTCCTGTGCGGAAGAGTTAGTATAGTTAGGGACTAAAAGTGAGAGGGGCCAATATGAGTAGAGACTATATCATTAAGAGAGGAGATGAAGAGAGAGCAAAAGAGTATAAGTATTTAGGTTCCTTGCCCTTTCCAATTGATCTTGATGGCCTGAAATGCAGATAGGGTCCCTCTGCTCTTCTTCTTTCTTCGGCATTTCTTCTCTGCATTTAGCTCCTCTGTCCTTTTGTGTTTCTTCTTTCTTTAGTGTAAGCAGTTGGGCGCGCATCTCTGGGATGCAATTGTCTGGACTTCATCTGTCCAGATAATTGGGGTAAGCTTTCCCAGAGGGAGGGGTTCCGGGGGGGCACTGGGTAGGGGTTGGGGGTAGGTGTAACCGGATTTCTTTTTTTTTTTTTAAATCCTCACTCTCCTTTTTTTGATATTTGCATTTACGTTTCTCTTAAAGTGATGGCTTTGGGGCTGGGTTGGTTCCGGTGCTGGTGTGAGTCACTCCAAATTCAAATTTCTAGTTTTATGTGTAGCGGTTGGGCTGACTTAACATGAGACTTTTACAGTTTTTGTCCTGGAATGTTAACGGGCTGTGAACTAGACCGAGAAGGGACAAGATTATACAATAGCTTCAAGATTCACCAGCTCAGGTTATGATTCTTCAGGAAACACATCTTCTTAAAGAAGAGACAGCTTCTCTCCTTAAAAATAAAATATGGGTGGGCTCATATGTATGTACTAGCCAGACTGCGAATATCAGGGGAGTCCTTATGATATTTAAGAAATCAGCCAAAGCGCATATTTTACAGCAACTGGTTGACCCAGGTGGCAGATGGGTTAACATTAAAGTTACGATAAGGGGGACTCTGTTCACTCTGGTTTGTTACTATGGACCTAATGAAGATGATCCCGCCTGCCTCAAGACCATTTTTTCTCATTTATTAGATTTTCCTGAACCGATTATCCTAGCTGGGGATTTTAACATAGTCTTGAATACGGCATTTGACAAGACTCCAAATAGTAGAGCTAGGGTCCCCTCAAAATCTCAGGATTTTCTATTAGAGGCAATGAAACAATTTGCTTTTTTAGATATATGGAGGGAAAGATCGGGTCTGCAGCCTGGTGCATCATTTCGAAACTATAAATATCAGCACCAATCTAGAATAGATTATGTGCTGATAAGTAATTCGCTAAGAGGCAGAGTCAACAAAATTTCTTATCTGACCAACCACCTCTCAGATCATTCAGGCATCCTTCTGGGTCTGGATGTCCACCAGCGCGTCCCACCCGGACATGGTCATTTGACCGTTCCTTACTCTTAGAGGAGAAAGAGAAGTCCTTTTTGCTACAAGAAACAAAATGGTTTCTGGAAACAAATCTAGGGTCTACTCCTATGAATAAAGTATGGGACTCTCTAAAAGCTTTTTTGCGTGGCCAAATTACCAGCAGGGTATGTTTTAGAAATAAAAGATATAGGGAGGAGGTGACTTCCATAGAAGGAAAATTGAAGGATGCAGAGGCTGAATTAATTTCCTAAGCCTCCTTTGAAACCCAGCAAGAACTGAAAGCTAAGTGGGACATCTTAAAGGGGCAGTTAGAGAATATTCTACACTCCAGGCTTATGCGGAGATGGGAGGCCAGTAAAATTGCCCATTTCAAGTACGGTGAAGGTGCAGGCAAGCTCCTCGCATGGAAATCTAAAGCTGACCGGGTGAGGAATCATATTAGAGAGATTATTAGCGGTAATGATACCTTCTCCTCAGATGGGGAAATTAGTCAGGCTTTTCAGACCTATTTTCAGGACATCTACCATGAGGACAAAAGCCTGGATGTCCTTAGTGCCCAGAGATGGCTGGGGGATATCTCCCTTCCCTTCTTGAGTTTTGATCAACAACAGCATTTGGACCAGGTTTTCACTCAAACTGAGGTCAGAGAAGCTATTCAACGCTGTAAGAATGGGAAAGCAGCGGGTCCAGACGGCCTCCCCACAGAGATTTATAAGATATTGGGAGATAAGATCATCCCCACTCTCACGTTGCTTTTTAATCAAGTGTTGGAGGCTGGTCTAGGGCTTCCAGCTTCATGGGATGACGCTGTAATAATCTTGATATTGAAACCTGGCAATTCCCCTTCAAGCTGCAGGTCATATAGACCTATATCACTTTTGAATGTAGACTATAAAATGTTTACTTCAATTTTAGCAGCAAGATTGGGCTTTGTGGTGGGAGATGTCCTCCACTCAGATCAGAAGGGCGTTGTCAGGAACCGGCAGCTTTCGGACCTCACCTATGATTTCAGCGGTGCTATCGATCTCGCTACTACATACTCCCTCCCTTTGGCATCCATGACTTTGGACGCCACCATGGTCTTCGACAGAGTGAATTGGATCTATCTGTCGGAGTTCTTGAGGAAGTTCAACTTAGGGGGTAAATTTTGCCGAATGGTCCAGCTGATTTATCAGAATCCAGCTGCCAGACTCCTGGTCAACGGGAATATTACGGACCCCTTTAAGATCACAAGAGGGACCAGACAGGGCTGCCCACTCTCCCCTCTTCTTTTTGATCTTTATATAGAGCCATTTGCTCAACGGCTTAGGGACGACCCGAAAATCCAGCCTTTTAAGTATGAGGAGTAGGAGAGGCAGGTAGCCCTGTATGCTGATGATATTTTAGTTCTTTCTGCTAACTTACAGTCAGCTTTCCCAGCAGTCATCAGCTTAGCCCGGGAGTTCGGATTGGTCTCCGGATACGAAATGATTGCTTCGAAGACAGAAATCATGACATGGAATCTTGTAGAGACTCAACACCAGTGCCCGCACCAGGTTAGTTCCAAAATGAGATACTTGGGAGTCCATGTTATCCAAGACATCATTAAGATTGCCGATACCAACATGGCCATAGTGGCAAGGGACTGTCAGAGGCTAATGAGATCTTGGGCCTTACTTCCCTTATCCATTTTAGGAAAAATCTATTTGATTAAAATGTTGATACTGGCGAAGATTAATTTCCTTTTTAACTGTATTCCCCTTCATTTTGAAAAATCTACCATCGATAAGTTGCAGAGAGAAATTAATTCATTTGTCTGGGCATCCAAATCACCTAGGATTGCCTGGAAAAAGCTGAGGAGGAGAAGAGAAAAGGGCAGCCTAGCGTTACCAGATCTCCAGCTGTGTGCCTGGGTCTTCCAACTCTCACAATCACTTATGTAATTAAGAATGCCCGTGAATACTGGTCCTGGAGGGATGTTCTTGGCTATGCTCAGGGGTGCCAATTTATCAGAAGAGGGCTTTCTGTTTAAATTCGGTGATCCAAAGTTAAAAAAAAAGGTTAAGCTGAAGGTTCTCCAGGGGGTAGCTAAAACCTGGGCCAAATTGAGGGGTTCAGTGGCGCTTGGGTATTTTTCCAGCTTGGCTCCCCTCTGGGATTCCCCAGGTGCCCCAGAGTGTTTAAAGGACAGGCTGGCAATACCTTTGAGAGAAGCGGGGTTGGTGGTGTGGAAATATGGATTTTTATGGTCGGTTATGTCCCCTATCTTGGACCCCAACGGTTTCATGTATAAATCACAAGTACATGTATGTTCCCTCCAGTTCCAGTTATGAAGACGCAAACACATGTGTGTCCACCGTCAACATGTCCTCTTTCAGATCCGCCATGAATGGGCTGGATATTCTATTCCTAAGTATGAAAGGCCACCGGCTTTATATGGTTCATTTATCCCATTTTACAGTCCAGGCGAGTAGGCCCTGATTCTGCCACCAAGCCTTTTCCTGCCTTCTGCCTCTGAAAGCTCCAGTCTGAGCCTGCATCTGTGACCATGAACTTTGTCCTACTCCCTGTGCGGCTAACGGTGCCTGATCCAGCCCGTAGCCTGCCAGAAAACTGTACTTCACCTTCAAGATTATCTCCTCCGCCCCTCATCCGATGCATTCCTGTCTAGCAGTTTAGGTAAACATTCCTCCAGCTACCGTGCAAAGGGGCCAGGCCTCGCTGTCCTCATGCAAGTAATTCATAAACCCTGTTACCATGGAATATTCCTACCCCCTCGCATCTAGTGTAGACACTTAGACGCTTGTACACGCACTAACAGTCAGTATAGTCAGTATAGAATAAGATTCTATCCTAAGAGACCTCTCTTTTTGGATAACACAGTTCTTTAAACATAGGATATTAGATATGATTTGGGATTAGGTTGACATAACCCAGACTTTTGTCTCCACATGTAGAGCTAAATGTCAAGTCCCATTCTCCCCCTAGTTGCACGTCAAATCACACGTCATGCTGCCGCGCGCGCATCTCTGCCAAGTATTTTTGCTGACATTGCGAAATTCTTTCATGGAACCACCCATTTGTGACATCATACCTAATGACGTTCTTTGGTTACGCCTAGTTACACCCATTTCAGTTACGCATGTATATCTTTATCTCTGTTATCAACTGTTACGCCTCCTGCATCTGTTTCACTGTAATGCCTCTTCTATAAAAATGATTACCTGTCAATAATGTATTGTCCTTCACTTCCTGAACCTCCGTGGTGATGGAATATGAAGCCAACAATTCGAATTGTTATTGGAATAAAGCCCGTTCCGAATATCTAATACCACGGATTCTGCCTCTTATTTTACTGAGCTATTCTTATTAATTTTCCGCATCAAATTAAGTACCGGTAATTAAATTATTTACCACATATATGGCGCCCGAATAGGGACACTTTCTCATCTCACGCGCCGGAGGTGCGTTGCAGGCCCGGTCTCCTGCCACAGCTGGACGGACAACAACGCGTACCCACAGGATTTCCTGTATCTCCCTCCTGCCGAGCGGGGGTAACTGAGGCTGCGATCAACACCCAGACGAGGCGGTGAGAAGTGCGAAGTATCCCGACCAGAGCCTAGCTGAGAGAGCAAGATCCGAGGTATACAGAGGCCCACCAGGTTCCGAAGTTCCGAAGTTTCGAGTCGAGTCCAGTCCGGTCCAAGTCCAGTTCAGTTCAGTTCCGAGGCCTTCCGTTCCGAGCTACCCGGTGAGTACCATTGCCGGGGAGGCGTTCTGACGTGCACATAGGTTGTGCCGGTCAAGACGGGTTTGGGTACACAAATCCGGTCTGCACTGTTTCAGCAGTGTATCTGTACTGTTTAGCAGTATATCTAGTATGTCTAGTATATAATTCAGAATACCTAGTTAGTGCCGAGTATTATGCTTAGTGACTAGTTCCCTAAATGGCCATCATTGTTGTTCATTAAATATTAAATGTTAAATGTTTTAAATACGTTCTGCATATTGTGGTGTGAATGACTGTTCATTATTGTGTTTTGTTGTATTAAACGTGTTCAAAATTAGGTCTCAGATCAGTTCTCAATATGCCGCTCTTTTCGAAATTAAGACAGATCAAAACTAGAAAAGGGGTACTCGAAGAAGCTGTTCCCATTCCTCCTAGGGACACTCCAGGGTACTTCATGTATCATAAACATGGCCTAGACGCCATATTATTTCTTGATTTATGGGTAGACTACACCAAGGAATTACCAGAAAGTCAGAGGTGGCCCGCAGCTGGGACCTGGGATGCAGATTGCATCATGAAAATAGAGGAAGAATTATGGAAAAAGAAAGCTAGACAATCACAGAAAGATGCCATTGAATTATGGCGTAAAGAATCGTATAGACGTACAGAAAAAGCACTCAGACAGGAAGAGAAAAGTAAGGAGAATTCAAATAAAGTCCGAGAAAATCTATTAATGGAAGAAGGTACCCGAGCAAAAGCAGAACAAGTAGACAGACAAAGAAATGCCCTTATGAATGGTATGTATCCTCTTCTGGCCGAAGGGTTACCTAAGGCTACTCCGGAGATACCAAAAGACTTGCCACCTCCATTGTTTCCGATAAAAGCACATCCCAAAGGGCATCCCAGAACCGCAGAAGATGTTTTCCTTTCCTCTTATTTAGACGACGCAGCTCCCGAGTATGCTAATACTGCACCACATAGACCGTCTGCCGAGGGGGTTCAACGCCAAGACCCTCCGTCTGTACCTCCGCAACAACAAACTCCGACACAAGTTCCGGCAAGCACATCTGTTTCTACAGCTGTATCCACACCTATGGTTGCTATATCACGTTCAACGAATCCTTTCACATCCAGCACCCCAGGCGGTGCTACAGGAGGTACGACAAACATTTTTTCCACGCCACCCAGAGTAAATAAACTTTCCTTTCAAGAATTAGCCCACCAACGTACGCCCAAACTAGTAACTCCCGACATGCTTAAGGAACTTCTAGTAGATTGTAGATATGACCCTGTGCCCGGCAAAGAGGACGAAATGCTGCTGGCATCATTACGTATCCGACGAGCTGCAATATATTTAGGGAGGCTACCAGGAATGACTACACATTTAGAAAATATATATCACTTTGTCCAGTCAGGGCGAGATTCTGAAAGTATTAATAGAGCCATGGAGTACCAGAAAGTGGAGATACAGGGGGAACTGTTACGTTTCCTCATAAATTGTGTGATCAGAAATCAAGACCGACCAGGGGTAAATCCGGAGGAAATGCGAATTCTTACCACATGGAGTCGGAATATATCAGAGGGGAGACATGATAGATTATTAAGTATAGTAGCTATGTGCCGAAAGATCCGCAAAGAAGTAGAACGAATACACGAAGAAAGATTGGCGGTAGACCAGCCTGAACAAAACGAGGAGGAGGAAGAATTAGAACTGCCCACAGGACAGTTAGAAACCATGGCCTATGTAGGTAGAGGAAGATCTTGTAATAATACTAGAGGCTTTACTGATCCGATACGTCCGATACGTCCAGAAAATAACAGAAATTTCCAAACCCCTATAATAAATATAAGGTCCCCCGAACATTCGTTCCAAGCCGCTGACAAATTACTCCGAGAACGAAGGGGTTATCATATACTCGATTCTATGGACGAACAAGAATTAGCCAGGTCAGCCGTTCACTGGGTTGACAGTCCCGGAAAATATAGTGATGATACACTAGCGCACACGTTTTTGAACCTCACCCCAGATGAACAGCGTTTAGCTGGTATCTACATGATCCAACAACTCCTTATATTATATAAAAAGCCAACACTCCGATCCTAGTCCCTTACCTGATATATTGACTGAATTACTCACGAATAAATGGAGAGGTTCAGGTACTGAGTTAATTAGAGAAATACTAAAATCCACAAAGCAGTACATTCTTTTTGTATGCCCCGAACATGTCTCACTGCCCATCAAGGAAAGAACGACGTATTATATGGATAGACAGAATCCCTTACGCGAAGTGCACCCGATAAAAGGTGATGACAATCAGTTTAAACGTGTGTTTGTATACACACCCATATCTAAAATGGAACTATTAGAAATGAAGAAAGTGGTACCCAGTCATGACAAAGACCCAGCGGGTTTCCACCTTGAAATTAAAGACATGCTGCTCATGGGAGAGTATACCTATCCCGACATTATGAAAATATTAAAGTTATTAATGCCTGCGGGCATTTACGAAAAACTCAAAGAAAAGGATTGGGAGGTGGGAGACCAAAAGATAGATTGGACAGCATTAGAAAACGAAGAAGCAGCTCGAGGTCCAGGTTTAGGGCTTGGGGAAAAGACCAAAATACTACCAGGTTTATTAGTACAGGTACTGCCACGTTTATTAACTACGAAAAAGGAAGACTGGGGTGCAATCTCAGCCTGTAAACAAAAGCAAGATGAAGACACTAGTGATTTTTATGCCCGATTCGAAAAATGTTTTGGTATAAATAGTGGAATAAAAGCAAGTAGCGAATCGTATCCACATCTGTTTGTGACAAAATTAGTTGAAAATTCCTTGCCCCAAGTTAAGAATAGAGTATTGAAATTCGAGAGTACCTGGCAAGGTAACACCCCGTCACAAATGTTACAAATGCTACAGTACCATCACAATAGAATTAGAGAGGAACAAGAACATGAACAAAGACGCATGAAAGACACGAAAATGAAAATGCTAGTTTCCCAGACAGTTCCAGCTGACGGTCATAAAAAGGGTATGACACAGTCCAGTGTTTCAGCAGGTTCTGTAAAAGGGACATGCAACTATTGTAAACAGCCAGGTCATTATGTACACGATTGTCCAGTTTTAAAACATAATATCGCCATAGGTAATACAAAAGAAAGACCACGGCCACTTAGACAGGATCAGAACCAACAAGGAGCCCCGCAGCATGCACAGGCCATGCCAGCTCCGCAACAGTCTATGCCAGCTCCATCACCGCAGCCTATTGCTGCCACACCAACAACGACACGACAGATGTACCAGACCGCACAGTATGACTATCCTGATTATCAACGATACTCATGAAACAGCCTAGAGAGGGAAGTTGGCTTACCCCTTATCGAGGTCCCTGTAGATCAAGAAGGACCTTATGTACACAGTGAACTATTAGGCCAAGATAGAAAATTTTTACTTGATACAGGGGCAAGCCGAACAACCATAAAACGTAGTGAAGTTCCAGGGGCACCCCTCTCAGGCTCACAGAATATTTCCCTTGGTTTTTCAGGAAAACCTATCATTAACGAAGTATCACAGCCTCTTCCACTTACGATTGGTCCCTTGACACGAACTACAGATTTATTGCTTACAAAATCATGTCCAGAAAACCTGTTAGGTATAAAAACATTGAAAGCTCTAGGAGCTATAATATGTTGTTCTCCGGAAGGAGTAAGATTGTTTTTACGTGATTTCAAAGGGCACTATGTGTCCCGAGACATGGATCACCGACTACAGACTTTACCCACACATTTATGGGCACAAGGCCCTACAGATGTTGGTTGCATGAACATTACACCATATCGAGTCACACTAAAGACAGGAGTGGTACTACCACGAATGCGACAATACAAGTTACCCCCAGATGCTGTAGTGGCTTTACTGCAAATCATTGACGAGCTTATTACCCAAGGAGTGGTTGTGGAAACCGACTCCAATGTATGTAATTCCCCGATAATTCCGATTCTTAAACGAACTGATCCAAAAGCCCCGCCAGTATATCGATTGGTTATTGATCTGCGCGAATTAAATAAATGTATCGTACCACAATACCCCGTAGTTCCAGACATTTCTTCATTACTGACAGCCATTGATTCCGAAGCAACATTCTTTACTGTAATTGATCTCAAGAATGCCTTTTTCAGCGTCCCAATAGATCCGGAAAGCCAATACTTGTTCGGATTTAGTTTAAATGGACGAAGCTTTAAATTCACACGCGCACCTCAAGGATTCACAGAAAGCCCAGGCATCTATAGCCAAGCACTGAAACGAGAACTTAACAGTATCCACATGCCAGTCAACACTGCCCTGCTTCAATATGTCGATGATCTGCTGATCACCGCTAGAAGCGAAACTGAATGTGAAAAAGCTTCACTGACGGTTTTACAATTTTTGGCCGAAAAGGGGCACAAGGTGTCCCCTTCTAAGCTGCAATTCTGTGTCCAGCGAGTTGTTTACCTTGGGCACTCGCTGTCCAAGGAGGGAAGGCAGCTTACGTCAGATCGCATCCAGTTAATTGCTAACATGCCAATACCCAAGACACAAAAGGAGGTACGGGCTTTTATAGGCCTCACTTCATATTGTAGGCAGTGGATCCCTCAGTATGCATGTCTAGCAAAACCACTCATTCAGTTGACAACACAGGAGGCGGCCACATCGACTGTCCTCCCTTGGACTCAGGAACATACACAAGCTTTTGAAAGCCTAAAGAAAGCTTTATGTCAAGCACCTGTCCTAGCAACACCATGTTACAGTAAACAGTTTACACTCTTTGTTACAGAACGCGAAGGTACTGCTTTGTCAGTACTCACACAGGAACAAGCAGGATCACACAAACCATGTGCTTATTTTTCTAGTACATTAGATCCCGTAGCTCAGGCTCTGCCTGCGTGCCTGAAATCAGTGGCAGCGACAGCTTTAGCAATCAGACAAAGCGATGCCATAGTGTTAGGACATCCATTGACAGTACAAGTACCACACGCAGTAGAGGTTCTTGTGAACCGAACGCAAACACAACACTTGACTATAGCAAGACTTACCGGTTACGAATTGACATTGTTTCAGCCACACATAGAAATCAGACGTTGTAATACATTGAATCCTGCCACACTTTTGCCAGTAAACGGAACAGACCCACTAGCACATGATTGTATCGAAGTTATTACTATCACGACGAAACCCAGACAAGACTTGACAGATATCCCATTGTCAGATCCAGACCTGACGTTGTATGTAGATGGTTCATGTATGAGAACAAGTACAGGAGAGCTAGTGGCCGCGTATGCAGTCACAACAGACACTGAAGTCATTGAAACAAATTGCATAAACACCTTGTCAGCTCAAGCAGCAGAGCTCATCGCTCTGACACAAGCCTGTATTCAAGCCACAAATAAGAAAGTCAACATATACACTGATTCACGTTATGCATTCGGAGTCGTCCATGACTTCGGCGTACTGTGGCGAGAGAGAGGTTATTTAACTTCTCACGGTGCCCACATTCAGCACGGACCCCTCATTCATGCCTTATTAGATGCAATACATCTACCCACTGCAATATCAATTATGAAATGTAAAGCTCATACGAAAGTTACTGATATCATTTCCCAAGGCAATAACCTAGCTGACAGAACAGCTAAACAGACTGCTCAGAATCAAACTCACACATCTGACATGACAAAGACAATAGTTCTGACACCAACACATTGCATGACGGTTAAGGATCCCGCTCTTGACGTAATTGACATACAGACACATGCTACACCAGATGAAATAAAGAAATGGACTGAATTAGGAGGGATCCAAACGAATCAAGGATGGATGACGAAGGAAAAATCTATATGGTTTCTTCCCGACTCTATGGTTCAAGTTATCATTAATACAATACATAGTCCAGCGCACCTAGGAGAAAAAGCTATGCTAGACAGCATTCAACACATTTGGTTCAACAAACATTTACGAGCAGCAGCTAAACAAAAAGTTCGTACCTGTATGATCTGTTGTCAGTTTAACCCAGGTAAAAGCATTCCCGTAGAACAGGGTGGATTTCAGCCTCCTGATCACCCTTTTGAAGTCCTCCAGATGGATTATATCCAGATGAAACGATGTCGAGGATTCAAATATGTTCTCGTAGTTGTCTGTGCTCTTTCCCGTTGGACGGAAGCATACGCGGTCTCAGATTACACTGCCCCGACTACTGCCAAACAGTTGGTTCGAGAATTCTTCCCACGGTACGGTTTACCACGTGTCTACTCAGATAACGGCCAGCCGTTCTCATCCGAACTAATGAAACACGTTTCACTTTTGTTAGGCTATCAATGGAGATTTCACTGTGTCCGACACCCCGAGGCAGCAGGTCTCGTGGAACGACATAATCAAACTCTGAAAATTAGATTGTCCAAAATATGTAGAGAGAAAGGTGTCGATTGGGTAGTAGCCTTACCAGTTGCACTCTTTTACATGAGAATGGTGGCGCACTCTCGAACAGGGCTATCCCCTTATGAGGTGATCTTTGGCAGACCACCAAATATGTGGGGGACGCCTATACCACGCAAAATAACTGATGTTGACTGTAATATGCTGACAGATTACCTGGCTTCCTTGATGTCTGCACTACAATCTTGTCGTTCACAGGTAGCTGCAGCCTTTCCCGACAACACCGAGGTGAAACCCCATGACGTAGTTCCCGGGGACCTGGTGTTAGTGCGTAATTTTGACCGGAAGACTCAGCTGGATCCTAGGTGGAAATCGCCTCAACTTGTACTACTCACCACGAGGACAGCCGTGAAGATCGAGGGTCGCAAAGGATGGTTACATTCAAGTCATATCAAGAAATTTCATGGACTACCGTCTGATGTAAACGTTACACCTCGCGTGTCTTCACCGATTGACTCAAAGCTCCCTTTGGTTGAACAAAGCGATAAGGAACTATACAAACTAAAATTACGGTCTAATAAGTCAGACAATTTGATTGTTTAAGTCCTCTCCAAGGTGAATCGGTCGAATTTGTCTCTGACATGTATCCCCTAGACCTGAATAGAGAAAGAAACCGAAAGATGCAGTTGAAAAAGCATGCGTACTGTAAATCACTGTGTAGTCATTGCACAGTGACGTTATTAATCTTGTTTTTCTTAAGTCTTTTAATAATAGCTGCAAGTATATTGTTGCACATATATTATCCTATTTCTAAACATGTTTACAATATTACTGCTGAACATTCTTTTAGTGAATTACCCCCGCATGAGTTGTCCTATAGATTTGCGCTGCGCAATAACACTTTCATTAGTATGCTACATCATTCCCATCAAACCAGCAATGCCACAAATTGTTGGATATGTGGCCGACTCCCTCCCTATCAGAACTATAAGGGAGTTTTGCCCCTCTTTCCTTATCCGTTCACACACAATGGCTCCTGTGGAGCATGGTTTAGTTTGATTAATTCCCTAGATTCGATTTCCGCAGTCTATCAAGACAACTGGGTATGGGGAAACCTGAACTTAGTTTTGCTTAAAGTCTGCTACCCTAACAAGGAGGGACTTCCCAAAAGAACAGGAACTGATCTAGAAAATGAAGTATATGGATTAGGTAATTTTACACTTAACCTCATGATCCTGAACGTTGAATCTGAAGCTACACCAATCTTGCCCGCCATGTCCGTATTTCCAGTAAAAGGGGAACTATGTATAAGAAAGAATGGCTCCATACACATGGGCCATAGTAAATGCACCACTGTGATAAAATTCAGTGATCAAGGCAAGTCTACATTTAGAGCTTCTCGTCATTCCTACTTTATATGTGGCCAGACCGCATATATACGCCTACCTCTAGATTGGGATGGTACCTGTTACATAGCATTCCTCCTACCACCTGTTTTTCTAGCTCCTCCTGATTATCATAGAAATACTCATTTAGTACACAATAGACAGCAGAGAGATCTCCCAATCGTCGATTACACTGAAACAGCATGGGAAAAATACACAGATTTCAATAAAGGTTTCTTTCCCTATATAGGTACAGTCACTAATAGTAAATTGATACGTAGATTAACCAGAACCCTTGAAGCAGTAGTGAACGAAACTATTTCCGCCTTAGGCAATTTAACAGAAGAACAGTCTGCTATGCGGATTGTTGTGCTTCAGAATCGTCTTGTCCTTGACGTCATCCTGGCCGATAGGGGCGGAGCTTGTAGGGTCATCGGATCAAGTTGTTGCATTTTCATACCAGAAAATTCACCGTCAGTATATAAAGCCATAACCCGCCTTCATAAGATTGTAAGCCAGATACACCAGAGTCCAGGCACCTGGACTTGGTCCGGTTGGTTCTGGGGCGTGTTGTCAGCCTGGGGATGGAGAATGCTCTCCTTCCTAGGTATTGGCTTTCTCATACTATTCAGTTGCTGCTTATGTCTACAATGTGGGCCAGCGATTTGTGGTCTGTGTGCCACCTCGTGTATCCCACATCCAAGTTTTCGTTCGAGATCCCGGAAGAAGAAAGAAGAACAAATGATGTTATATGAACAGATCGATGGATTGATGAAGATTGATATCTCCTAAGGGCCAGTAGGGGACAAGGAGGGAATGTGGAAATATGGATTTTTATGGTCGGTTATGTCCCCTATCTTGGACCCCAACGGTTTCATGTATAAATCACAAGTACATGTATGTTCCCTCCAGTTCCAGTTATGAAGATGCAAACACATGTGTGTCCACCGTCAACATGTCCTCTTTCAGATCCGCCATGAATGGGCTGGATATTCTATTCCTAAGTATGAAAGGCCACCGGCTTTATATGGTTCATTTATCCCATTTTACAGTCCAGGCGAGTAGGCCCTGATTCTGCCACCAAGCCTTTTCCTGCCTTCTGCCTCTGAAAGCTCCAGTCTGAGCCTGCATCTGTGACCATGAACTTTGTCCTACTCCCTGTGCGGCTAACGGTGCCTGATCCAGCCCGTAGCCTGCCAGAAAACTGTACTTCACCTTCAAGATTATCTCCTCCGCCCCTCATCCGATGCATTCCTGTCTAGCAGTTTAGGTAAACATTCCTCCAGCTACCGTGCAAAGGGGCCAGGCCTCGCTGTCCTCATGCAAGTAATTCATAAACCCTGTTACCATGGAATATTCCTACCCCCTCGCATCTAGTGTAGACACTTAGACGCTTGTACACGCACTAACAGTCAGTATAGTCAGTATAGAATAAGATTCTATCCTAAGAGACCTCTCTTTTTGGATAACACAGTTCTTTAAACATAGGATATTAGATATGATTTGGGATTAGGTTGACATAACCCAGACTTTTGTCTCCACATGTAGAGCTAAATGTCAAGTCCCATTCTCCCCCTAGTTGCACGTCAAATCACACGTCATGCTGCCGCGCGCGCATCTCTGCCAAGTATTTTTGCTGACATTGCGAAATTCTTTCATGGAACCACCCATTTGTGACATCATACCTAATGACGTTCTTTGGTTACGCCTAGTTACACCCATTTCAGTTACGCATGTATATCTTTATCTCTGTTATCAACTGTTACGCCTCCTGCATCTGTTTCACTGTAATGCCTCTTCTATAAAAATGATTACCTGTCAATAATGTATTGTCCTTCACTTCCTGAACCTCCGTGGTGATGGAATATGAAGCCAACAATTCGAATTGTTATTGGAATAAAGCCCGTTCCGAATCTCTAATACCACGGATTCTGCCTCTTATTTTACTGAGCTATTCTTATTAATTTTCCGCATCAAATTAAGTACCGGTAATTAAATTATTTACCACAGTGGTGTGGGAAGACCCTCTCCCTGGAGGTACCCTTATTTCATGGGAACAACTTCAGGACAGGGTTGGAGTAGGCCTCTCCCATTTTAAATATCTTCAATTGGTAAGCTGGGTTCAATCCCACCCACAACTAAATGGGAAAAGCTCTGTGGGTCTTGGCAGTTTGTTAGAATGCCAGCTTGTGACCAAGCCCCCAGGGAGGAAGGAAGTCTCTTTTTAGTATCAAACTCTGTTGGAAGAGGACGGCAAATTTAATCTAGCTGAGGATCTGTGGGGTGGTCTTTACCTACACAGGACTGAGCTCAACTATGGCAGAAGTCTTGTAAGACCCTACATGAAGTTGTGAAAACAGCTTGGCTAAAAAGAAACCACCTGTTTACCATCCACAGGGCCTATTTTACTCCACATAAACTGTCAAAAATCACTAAAGGGCCACCGGTGAGTTGCAAAAAATGCAGACAGGTTTCTGCTTCCGACATCCACATATTTAAGGAGTGTCCATCTCTGGATTCCTTCTGGGGAAGTGTTGGTAACTTTTTGACAAGCATTTTGGGTTGCCCTATCACCGTAGATTTACCCCTAATCATATTCGGCTCTGCGTAAAAAATATCTGGCCCCGCTGGAGCTCTGCTTTTCTATGCTATCCTCCTAGCTAGGAGGCAAATTTGTATAAGATGGACAGAATCAACTCCTCCTACTTTTTTGGATTGGCAGTCCTCAGTCTTGGCAGTCGCCAAATTAGATCTTGACAGATCAGGCAGTAATAAGAAGAGAGCAATTTGGAATCTCCTACAACTCAGATGGGGTCCTGAGATCAGATGACAAGATGAAGGGCTTGTTTCTCTCCTTTTTTTCCTTTTTTTTTTCTCCTTCTTGAGTCCTATGATTATGCCGTTAATACTCTTCGGACTAAGTCGGGCATTGCCAGATTCTCTGGAAGTTTTATGACACGAGTCATCTAGCTCCCAGAGCTTGGTAGAAGAGGTATCTCTGTGGTTTCTTCATTGATCCCCAAGTTGGTCTGGTACTAGTAGGTGGGTCTTCACCGCCAACAGCCTATGTCCCTCAGCTTGCTGAGAGTGAGTGCAGACATCTAAGGTGTGATTTGAAGCGAGATTGGTGGCGAATGAGGACAAAAATTAATAAAAAAATTAAAAAAACAATGAATATGCAGGACTCACTCACAAGTTAATGAAGTTACTGAACCCTCCCCAACTGCCCTTCATGAGTAACCCTGGGCGTAGTTCGCGTAGTAGCGCTACGCGCAGCTATGCAAAGTGCACTTCGCACTACGAAAGCTACGTGTAGCTACGCGAACTGTGTAGTGAACTGTGCAAAATGCTGTTCACACTGATTGCACAGTGCCGGATGTTTGTCCGCACTGTGCAATCATTGCAAACGGCATCTTGCACAGTGCAAGCGGTCGTTTTCTGCCACTCGAGCAGATTTGTACTCGAGCGGTAGCTTTCTCAACCCGGACTGGTAGTTTCTCATCGCAATGAGAAACCTGACCTCCCCGAGTTGAGAATCTCACCGGGAGGTTTATTTTCCACGCTCGCGATCGGCAACTTGATGTTGCTGATCGCGAACAAGGAAAAAGTCTCGCCGGGATGTCATTTTGCTCGCTCGCGGTCGCCAACTTGATGATGACGTTTTTCCACTGTGCTACATGCAATTCGTAAACTACGCAAGCTACGCGAGCGTAGCTTAGTCCTACGTCCAGGGTTATTCATGGGCTGAGATGAGTTGCATACTTCACACTCAAATCTTCATGCTGAAAGGCCCAACACATTATTTCTTCTTTGGCATCATGTCTCAATGAAGGGAAAGCACTAATAGGAGACAATTTCTATCAGGCTAATGTTAATTATCCTACTGGAGCTTCAGACCGGAAAAGTCTAATTCTTTCAAAGCTACTTTTTACCATATGTATATGTATCAAAATCCGACATCATTAAATTTGACTTTTAATTAATATTATAATTTCTTTATCTTATCCAAAATCCAAATTAGAAAAAAAATTATATTACAATTACATTTTCCTCAAAACTTGAGCTGCAGACCTTTTCAGTGAAAATAGCTTTTGGCGCTAGTCACTTGAGGGGCAAGCCAATACTAAGTTCTTGCATGCACCACTTTTAACTACTAGGCAAACTAAATTGCAGGCTACAAGGTCTACTTAGGAGTGACTTATTTATCTTTTAAAAATAGTTTTTTTCCTGTCAAAAGGGAAATTTTGACAGACTCGTAGACAGGCGTTGGAGCTGCAAGTCAGGCTACACATTTAGGCCTGAAAACATGTTTTTCCTTGTCAGCCTACTGCATTATCATTGTGCTGTGCAAAGGGGGTCCTGTGTTGTCGTCGATGTCAGTTGAAATGCATCCTTGTCAGGCCACGCATAGTGTCGTTGTTGAGCTGCGCAGGCTGTTGATCTGTTGTTGTCAAGCAGCCTCTGCGTCGGTGTTGAAGGGAGATGCAGCAGAACCCATGTCTGAGGCCCAGGGTTGGAGGGAGAACCTCAGGCAAGGGTAGGACTCACATATGGCAGAGCCCAGCAGCACCAGCAGGAGTGCAGGAAGCCTTGTGTTTCCCTCAGACTTCAGAAAACAGGAGGAAAGCCAGCAAGCCCTTGGAGTCACTCTGGGCTCAATTGAGATGGGTAGGCAGCAGGCCAGCAGGGCAGCAGGGCAGTTCAGAAAAGCAGAGAAGCAATTCCTCAGAATAGCCAGTCAAGGCAAAGTGGCAATCCTTACAACACAGAACTCTTTTCTCCAGCAGACTTTTTCCCAGGTCTAATATTTGGTAGGCTCAAAGCCCCAGTACTTATACCTAAAAGTGCATTTGATATAGGGGTGACTTCAGAGCAACTCTCTGAAGTGCAGATGGATCCTTTTTAACCCAGCCCTGTCTGCCAGGCCAGGGTGAATCGGTGCTTTGTGTATGGACAGGACACTACCTTTCGAAGTGTAAGTGCCCCTTCCATTCCTCCTTGCCCAGGAGGACCTATCAGAATGCAGATAAATGCAAATGAGTGGACAGAATGCAGATGATTCTCACCTTCTTTTGTTTGTGCTTGTCTAGGGAGAATGCACAAAGTGTAGCTGTCACACAGCTCAGACGTTGATTGGAGACAGGCTTCAGTCACACAGAGCAAAGTTTAGAACAGAGAAATATCCACTTTCTGAAAGTGGCATTTATTAAATAGAAATTCCAAAATCAATTTTACCACTAGAGAGAATTTATTATTACCATTTCAAAGATATGATACATGGTTTAGCTACTCCTTTCTAATCAAGAATTACAGCTTAAAAGTGTTTTAAAGAATTCCCTAATCTAGCCTATAAATGGAGTAGGCCTCACAGTAGTGACAAATGAATTTAGATGTTTGTCACTACCAGGACATGTAAAACATATCCTATCTTTTTGTTACACAGAACCCTGCCTTAGTGCTACCGAGGGCCGACCCAAGGGGTGACTTCTGTGTAATAAAAGGGGGGTTTAAGGCTTAGCAAGTGGTTTTAGATGCCAAGTAAAAGTGGCAGTCGACTGCACACACAGGTCTTGCAATGGCAGGCCTGAGACAGCTTTGAAAGGTTACTTGTGTGGGTGGCATAATCAGGACTACATGCCCACTAGTAGCATATATATTACAGACCCTGGTTATATGTAATACCACTTTACAAGGGACTTATAAGTAAACTAAATATGCCAATCATGTATATACCAATGTCATCATCTTTAGGGGAGAAGCACATGCTCTTTAGCAATGGTTAGCAGTGGTAAAGTGCTCAGAGTCCTAAGGCGAACAAAAGGATACAGCCAAATGTGGAGGTAAGTAGGCAAAACGTTGGGGGGAGACCATCCTAAGGATGACAGGTCTAACAGGGACTCGTCAATGTTACCATGTTTTAGGGGCCAGAGCACCAGCATTGGGGTTAAGACAGCAATACCCTAGTATGAAGAGTTAAAACACGACACTACTAACCAACATATAATGGGGGTGGTGAAGAAAAAAGGAACATTTTCCAATGGATGGATTACGTTTAATACAGTGCCTATTTATGTCACATACATATATGACAAAAAGATATCTCTGCCTGGAACACCACTATGTTCAGGTTGGGCTGAAGTTTAAATGTCCTACCAAAATATACATGATAAGGAAAATGCCTTTGCAATGTAGGAAAATCATATTTACATAAATTCATGAGTCACCCATAAAGTGTGCCTTGTAGACCCACAGGTTGGTAATGTATAAAATATGGCATACTACAGAGTGGAGGAATATGTGCACTAGTAGTGCAATAAAACCCAAACACCACTTCACTGTGTACATTTAGCTAGACTTTTCTCTGAACAGCCCTACATGAGATAAAACATCTTTATTCCCTATCTCTATTTGGAAAAAGCTTTAAAAATATTTCATTTTTATTTCTTAATTTGTGATCTGATGTAATAGTGCAGTTACATTTTTGCAATTTTAAGTAGAAAAAGTAGCTTTAAAACATTTGCTTATTGTTGCCTGAACCAAAATTGGCCTAGAACAAGTATTGCCACTCGTCCAGAGCTGAAATACACATCTTTGGCTGGGAGGGTTAATCACTCTTACTCAGAAGACAATAGCCTGTCTCTGAGCCCAGGAAAATAGATAGATGTTAACTGCTTACCATATATATATATATATATATTATCTACTGGCGGTCACCAGTAGATAGTTATAGATAGGACCTATTTTCCATAGGAAATCTGCAACATTCTATTTGGAATAACGTTGGCGCCAGTTGATGAATCCTCGCGAAATTTTCCAAACTTTTGGCCAACTCCACTCCGCTCCTACCCTGAAAGTTTTGCGGTGATCCGTCAAGCGGGGGCCGAGAAAAAAGGGGGGCCCCACAACGCATTTCCCCATGCAATTTCCCATAGGATCTGTTGTCGCAGCTACAGCCCGAACCGCTGAACGGAATGACACCAAATTTGGCAAAGAGGTAGTCCTCAGTTCGGACTCGTGCCTTTTGCATATATGGTGTGAATTCGTTCAGTAGTTCCTGACAAAATTAGGGTAAAAAAGTTAGTGATATCTATGGCCGCGGAGGATCCGCGGACCGTACCCGCACCATAAGTGCACCCTCCCCGAACCGAGTGCACACACTCCCGATCGCACGCTGAATGCTAATTGGCTATTGAGTGCCTCTCTACATTCGAAACCAGGAACTGTTGGCGGCCATTTTCAGCCTCGGTAGAAGCGAGGCTGAAGAAGCAAGGGAAATAAGTGTAAAAACATATAAAGGGGGCAGAGTGGAAATACTCTGACCCTCTAGAGGTGCTTAGGGGGTCCCAGAAGGACCCCCTGAGGCCCCCATTTTTTATTTTTTTTAGACGGCGAAATGCGCGCACGGTGCGCGCATCCTAACGCGTTGGGTGCACGGATTCTCACGCGTTGGGTGCGCAGATCCGCGGCAATGTTTTTTGAAAAAAGACAAGAAATCATTGGTTGTATGACTACTTTCTACACTGAAAGGTAGGGTGTATATTTCTGTTTTTTAAAGGTATGATTCTTATTGGTTAACAAAAACAGATTGTAAGGAACATTATATATGATAAGCTGATTTGTTGAAAAGTCAAGCACACTTCCTGTCTTGTGTAGGAATATTGTGTGCTGAACTTTTGACCTGTGAGCTAAGTGCAGTGTTCCATGACCTGTTTCTATGGTAACAGGCAGAAGGCAGATTGGGGGAAGGGTTGAAATGTATTTCAGTTGGAAAGGGTTGAAATGTTTAACCAAAAGAAATGTGTATTTGCTTTTGAGTTTATGTGTGAAGGATTGTGATTTGATGTTTACATGTATATGTGTGGAAAATAAAAGGGAAACTTTTCCATTCTTTGTTTTTGCTGAGAGGTGCACAGTGAAAATATGGTGAGTGATTGATATACTTCTTAATCTACAAAAGAACTTGAAAGATGAGTTATTTAATTGTGAGGGGATGTATGTAGACTATTTTGATTTTAATCAGACTAATGTATTTCTCCTGCTAAAGTGTAGGGAGTACTTTTTTTCTCTACAATGTGTGTGCATGTAGAAACCATTCTGTGATAAGCATTTGTGTTTTTCATGTGTTTGCAGACAGATAACTGTGCTGTTTTTATATTTTGGTAGAATTAGAAACCAGTCATTGTTTATGAATTTGTGAAAAGAGTTATGTTATGTTTCTATAGTAAAATGTAGTACTACTTCTAGATGAAGAAATGTGTTTTGGTATAGTGCAAGGGATAGTGTTGTTTGTCTAGAATCACACAGTGAGTCTGTGTGCATTTGGGAACCACTGTGAGAGAAGCTTTTGGTAACATCGTGTATTTGCTGACAGATAACTGTTTTAACTTGTCATGTTGTGAAGTTTTAGTAACATTAGAAGACAGTTATGGCTTATGATTTGATTAAATGAGTCAGGCTTTGACAGAAAAGTGCAGTCCTGAAATATGTAGAATGTGTACAGTTCCCTTACCACTTGCACTGTAGTGAATGAGTTTTGGTAAACTCCTAGGGATAGTGGGGCTTGTCTAGAATCACACTGTGAGTTAGTGTGTATTTGGGATCAGTGTGAGAGAAGCATTTGGTGACATTATGTATTTGCTGACAGATAACTGTTTTAAAACCTGTCATGTTGTGAAGTTTTAGTAGCATTAGAATCCAGTCTTTGCTTATGCGTTGATTAAATGAGTCCTGCTTTGACACTGATGTGCTGTACTTAAATATGTAGATTGTGTGCAGTACCATTACCTCTTCCAGACTAGTGAATGAGTTTTGGTAAACTCCTAGGATAGTGTTGCTTGTCTAAAATCACACTGTGAGTCTGTGTGCATTTGGGTAAGGCTTCTGAGAGAAGCATTTGGTAACATCGTGTATTTGCTGACAGTTAACTGTTTTAAAACCGATCATGTTGTCAAGTTTTAGTAGCATTAGAAGACAGTTATGGCTTATGCTTTTATTAAATGAGTCAGGCATTGACAGTAAATTGCAGTCGTGAAATATGTAGTTTGTGTGGAGTTCCCTTACCACTTGCACTGTAGTGAATGAGTTTTGGTAAACTCCTAGGGATAGTGGTGCTGTCTAGAATCACACTGTGAATTATTGTGTATTTGGGCTCAGTGTGAGATAAGCATTTTGTAACATCATGTATTTGCTGACAGATAACTGTTTTAAAACCTGTCATGTTGTGAAGTTTTAGTAGCATTTGAATCCAGTCTTTGCTTATGCGTTGATTAAATGAGTCATGCTTTGACACTGATGTGCTGTACTTAAATATGTAGATTGTGTTCTGTACCATTAACTCTTCTAGACTAGTGAATGAGTTTTGGTAAACTCCTAGGATAGTGTTCATTGTCTAGAATCACACTGTGAGTCTGTGTGCATTTGGGAACCAATGTGAGAGAAGCATTTGGTAACATCGTGTATTTACTGACAGATAACTGTTTTAAAACCGGTCATGTTGTCAAGTGTTAGTAGCATTAGAAGCCAGTCTTTGCTTATGCTTTGATTAAATGAGTCAGGCATTGACACTAAATGCAGGCGTGAAATATGTAGATTGTGTGCAGTTCCCTTACCACTCCCACTGTAGTGAATGAGTTTTGGTAATCTGCTAGGGATAGTGTTGTTTGTCTAGAATCACACACTGTGAGTCTGTGTGCATTTGGGAACCACTGTGAGAGAAGTGTTTGGTAACATTGTGTATTTGCTGACAGATAACTGTTTTAAAACATGTCATGTTGTCAAGTTTTAGTAGCATTAGAAGACAGTTATGGCTTATGCTTTCATTATATGAGTCCGGCATTGACAGTAAATTGCAGTTGTGAAATATGTAGATTGTGTGCAGTTCCCTTACCACTTGCACTGTAGTGAATGAGTTTTGGTAAACTCATAGGGATAGTGGTGCTTGTCTAGAATCACAGTGTGAGTTAGTGTGTATTTGGGATCACTGTGAGAGAAGCATTTGGTAACATCATGTATTTGCTGACAGATAACTGTTTTAAAACCTGTCATGTTGTGAAGTTTTAGTAGCATTAGAATCCAGTCTCTGCTTATGCGTTGATTAAATGAGTCATGCTTTGACACTGATGTGGTGTACTTAAATATGTAGATTGTGGGCAGTACCATTAACTCTTCCAGGCTAGTGAATGAGTTTTGGTAAACTCCTAGGATAGTGTTGCTTGTCTAAAATCACACTGAGTCTGTGTGCATTTGGGTAAGGATTGTGAGAGAAGCATTTGGTAACATTGTGTATTTGCTGACAGATAACTGTTTTAAAACCGGTCATGTTGTGAAGTTTTAGTAGCATTAGAAGCCAGTCTTTGCTTATGCTTTGATTATATGAGTTAGGCTTTGACATAAAAGTGCAGTCCTGAAATATGAAGATTGTGTGCAGTTCCCTTACCACTTCCACAGTAGTGAATGATTTTTGGTAAACTCCTAGGTATAGTGGTTGTTGTCTAGAATCACACTGTGAGTCTGTGTGCATTTGGGAACCACTGTGAGAGAAGCATTTGGTAACATCGTGTATTTGCTGACAGATAACTAATTTAAAACCTCTCATGTTGTCAAGTTTTAGTAGCATCAGAAGCTAGTCTTTGCTTATGCATTGATAAAATGAGTCAGGGTTTGACACTAAGGTGCAGTACCATGTTCTATTCTGTTCACTGTGGCAGAACTGAATTTAAAAGTTTTACCTAAGCACTGTCCTAGAAGTAGTCTGATTATTTAGTCAGTTTCTAAGTACCAAATAGATTGCTTCAATGTCTATGCAGTATGCATGTAGTGTTCTAACATACTATACACTTGTCTTTTACACCTTCAATTCCCTAGTCAGTATCCATACACTTCCAGGAAACATCCTGTCACTTCCTTTGCAGTCCTCTAGAGACCCATTCAACAGCATGTACTAATCCATTCACTTTGCTAAAACCCAAACACTTATAAATTCACCAAGACACTCTCTTTCCAGTACTCTAATGATTCAGTCACTGCCTAAGTATTCATGCAATGAGCCATTTCTTAGCACATGGACTTCTTCAAACCCCTATCCACTATGCATGCAGTCCTCTAACCATCTATACACTTGTCTTTCACACCTTCAATTCCCCAGTCAGTATCCGTGCACTTCCAGCAAACACTCTGTCACTGCCGTTGCACTCCTCTAGTGACCCATTCAGCATCATGTACTAATCCATTCACTTCGCCAAACCCTAATAAATTCACCCAGGCACTCTCCATTCAGTCAGTACCCAAGTACTCATCCAGTGAGCCAGGCCTTAGTATATGGACTGCTTCAAACCCTTATCCTCTATGCATGCAGTCCTCTAACCACATACACAATTGTCTTTCACACCTTCAATTCCCTAGTCAGTATCCATACACTTCCAGGAAATACCCTGTCACTCCCTTTTCAGTCCCCTAGTGACCCATTCAGCACCATGTACTAATCCATTCACTGTGCCAAAACCCAAACACTTATACATTCACCAATATACTATCTTTGCGGTACTCTAATCATTCAGTCAGTGCCTAAGTATTCATACACTGAGCCAGGCCTTAGCACATGGACTGCTTCAAACCCCTATGCACTATGCATGCAGTCTTCTAACCACCTAGACACTTGTCTTTCACACTTTCAAATTCCTAGTCAGTATCCATACAGTCCAGCACTTGTCACTGCCTTTGCACTCCTCTAGTGACCCATTCAGTACCAAGTACTAATCCATTCCCTGTGCGAAAAGCCTAGCACTTATAAATTCAGCTAGGCACTCTCCTTGCTGTACTCTAATCATTCAGTCAGTACCCAAGTATTGATGCAGTGAGCCAGGCCTTAGCACATGGACTGCTTTAAATGCCTATGCAGTATGGATGCAGTCCTACACAGTTGTGTTTCACATCTTCAATTCCCTAGCTAGTATTCATACTCTTCTAGCAAACACCATGTCACTCACCCAGTGTGTCTCCTTATAGTACTGTAATCATTTAGTCAGTTAGCATGTAGTCTTTTAGTGATGTAGGCTTTAGGGCATGGACTGCTTCAAAGTAGTATGCACTATGCATGTAGTGTTTTAACGATCGTCACACTTGTGGTTCAGGGCTATAGTTTCTTAGTCAGTTTTTATATAAAATGTGTTTTTACAGTAATGGAATAGTATAAATTTTAAAGTTATTAATATACATTTATTTGTGATTCTTTTTTACAGATACAGAACAGGAGTGTTTCTCATCTGTTTGCACTCTTGTCGTGCAAGATTGTTTGGATGAAGGGTCCTTAGGTGTTTCATCATACTTGCTGTGCCGCACGAGTATTTTTTGTTAGGATCCCCTCGTAACAGAAGTCTTTGGCAAATCTTGCGAGTGATGAAGGTGGCATTGATCTTTGTTTGCCCCTTGGGAAAAGTAAAAAATGTCCTCACCACTGAAGAAAAACGTTGTGGGCGTGGTGCCTTCTGCAAAAAAAATTCCTCAGATTCGGTAAATATTTTAAAGCGGCAATATTTACAGTTTTTGTATGTTAAACTTATAAAATTTTGTTAGCTGTATGCATTTTATATATCTGTGATTTGTTTCTTGTGGTATTTTGTTGAGAATACCATGTTGTTCTTTTTTTTAACAATCTTTCAGATTTTCCAGGTCTGTCGTCGACATCCATGATTCCCACAGGAGTGTTCCGCCTTGTTGTTTTGTATTATTGTTGTTACATTTTGTTTATTAGTTTATTGTTCATATATATGTTAATAAAAAAATAAAGTTTGAAAATAGTTTATCGTTTATATATTTATTATTATAAAAAATAAAGTTTGAAAAAAAAATTAATAACGTTTTTGGTTGTTCTCTTAACTGCTGTGTGACTCTTTCTTGTTCTTATTACTGTTATTTGATGGAGTCCACCATGGTGTTAAATTTTGGGGCACTTATCGCTGGAATACTGGTGATATCTGCAGTTTGCACCAACTTCTGAATAGTGTGTTAGATTTATCTCAACTTTACTTCCATTAAAGTGCTGATAATGAAATGGAGAGTAGCCGTTCCTGTGCAAAAAAACACGAGGTGCACCTTTCCGATTTATTCTAAATACTAAAATCCTGTATTGAATTGCACTGAGGTATTGGCTGCACTTACAGTGTACACACAAAATCTATTAAGAAATCTCATTGTATTTATATTGATTGGGAATAGTCCGTCAGGTGCTGGATCTTGACGAGATACACTGCTCAGTTCGTATATTGTTCTGCACACGAAAAAAATCACATCACAAGTTTCACACCAATTGCAATGCGAAACAAATTCCGGCGATAAGACACGTTAGCACCAGGGATTTTACACCTGCTTTCTGCTGGTGTTAAGCAGGACAACTACCTGCACCATGAAAGGGAACACAGCCAAGAGCCACACCAGAACACCCACAGGTGCCATAGAGTCAATGAGCATGATACAGGGATACCTATGAGGGCCACAAGACTCATCGCAACAACTTCAGGACCGCCAATGCCCCCCAAACCCGCATCTGAGCAAGTGTGTCCCTGTGGTCATTGTGTTAGCATGATAGGCACGAGCCCTGCAATATCACAGTGTGCTGTCACCTCAGCTTTGGCAGTGAGCCTGGACATGTAGCTACGCACGCATCCTCCTGCATGTACAACCGGCGTGTGTTGGTTCGGGGTACACAGGTCAGCGCAGGGGTGTGCCTATTCGGCAAGGGGAACGGGGTGTCTCGGACATGTCCGTATACAGAAAGTGCGGTAAGTGTGTCTCTGTGTTCTGGTGTTGCCTGCCACAAGGGCTGCAGCAGTCGATGTTGTAAAGTGGCATGCACCACCTCCAAACGGCACTGTGATGGTGTAGTTGGAATGCAGCAGGACATGCGCGAATAGGCATTACAATGGTGTGCTGTATGAGTGCACGAGATACAACAGCGCACCGTACATAAGTGTGGGGGCTCGTGTGAGGGAGGAGCAGCTGTTTGGCAACATAACAGACAGTGAACTCGCCCATGTGCCACGTGCTGGGCATCTCATCCATGATGAACACGGTCGCAGACATCCCACAACACCAACGACTGGCCTTTGTACACATCCTGTATGAATGCAGCGTGGTTTTCACTTCTATGCTCGTTCAGTGGTGTGATGTTGGCGGTTTGTGTGACTTGTGCTCCTTGTTGGTGTGTTTCATTTTGGCCATTGTTAGTCTATATGTGTGTTGTACTTAATTGTGCATGTGTGCTATTCTGCCCATCTCCCCCCTCCCCCACTCTCTGCTTCTTCCTCTTCCTAGTGCTGTTGTGTCTATAATTTTGTTGCTGCACACATAAATACATGTAAAGAATAAATTATAATAGTTCCTTGATTCTTTTAGGTTTCAAAACTTCTCTATTGGTTTCTTTTTAATTTTCCATATGAACTGTTTTTTTAATATTCAACAACACATAGAAGTCAGAAGTGCAACGTATTCTATCAACACACTTTCTAGAACATTCTACAATACGTGCAGGTTAATACATTTTTTAAAACTTTACGTTATTTTTTTGAAACATTTTCTTGAACATTTAATGACACGTGCAGGTTAAAATTTGACGATTGTTTTAAGTTTGAACAGTGCCTTCCAAATGCAAGTAGCAGCTGTGGTTGAGCGGAGCAAATTTTATCCCATGATATGTACTCCACGTTGAAACTGCTTTTCTTAACCAATCACAAAGATGCTTTTCCACAAAACTAATGTGCACCCTACTTTTAAAAAATAATGCTTTTCATGATATCTTTAGAGATAAGTTATAGATAGGAATTAGCATTTAAAAAACCTTTGAAATTCACTGAAAAAACCATAGGTTTCAGGGGCGTTATAGTTAGGAATTGACATTTAAAAAACCTTTGAAATTCACTGAAAAAACCAAAGGTTTCAGGGGCGTTATAGTTAGGAATTGGCATTCAAAAAACCTTAGAAATTCAATGAAAAAACCATAGGTTTCAGGGGTGTTATAGTTAGCTGGACATTTCCCTCGTACAAAACCCTAGACATTCCCCTGTTATAGTTAGTTCAGCTAACTATAACTCGCGCCCCCGCAATGCACTGCTGATGACGTCACATATTACATCACTCATGACATGGTCAGTGACATCACTGATGACATCTCAAATGACATCGCTGATGACATCACTGATGACATCATCCATGTGATAAATTACTGCATCTTCTCATACCCTAATTTAACCATTGATACACAAACTCAAAATTTCAGACGTCCATTCTCAAAACCATAGATACTCCAATACCAATAACTAAATACCCACTTATTAACTCTTAGGTCTACATACACCTCCACTCATTCACATGTACAGTCACTCATACTTACAGTCACTCCGTACAAGACTATCATATGCATGTATACACCTACATAGACACTCACACACCACCAATCATCCATAGAGGTACTCTCACACCTAGTCAGTCATGCAAATAATTAATCACACTCCCATTTACTCACCTATGCAGTTATATACACACTCAAGTTCACTTACTTATAAAAATAGTACCACATTCTTACGCTCTTATACAATCATTGATACAAGCACACACTCGTCCATACAGCCACTCTCACAATCACACACTCTCACATATACCCACTTATATACTCTTACACGCATATATACTGCCTTTCACATATGTAGTTAGTCACAAATGTACCACCGAGATATACATTCAATCCCTAACACACCCATACATACACTCACTCAACCATACAGTTCATCACAGATGCACTCTGAAAACCATGCACCCATAGAATCACCCACTCACACATCTATGCACAGAGTCACACACAGCCTACCCACACAAACACTCAGGCACCCATACAGATACTCAGACAACCAATCGATAACCCATATAGACACTCATATAGCTATTCACAAAACCATCCAGCCACTTATACACCAACAGACAGAAACATACAGCCATTCACACAGTTTAGTCACTAGTCTGCAGTAAGATACATATAATGACTCACTTATAGAGTCAGTTACGCACCTAGAAAATCATCCATTCACACACTTGTACAGCCACTCATTCGTCCACAGGCCTTTCACTATAAATATATAAAACATATTTAAACTTTACATAAACACACAGTCACTGGATGATGTCATCAGTGATGTCATCAGTGATGTCATTTGAGATGTCATTAGTGATGTCATCAGTGATGTCACTGACCATGTCATGAGTGATGTAATATGTGACGTCATCAGCAGTGCATTGCGGGGGCGCGAGTTATAGTTAGCTGAACTAACTATAACAGGGGAATTTCTAGGGTTTTGTACGAGGGAAATGTCCAGCTAACTATAACACCCCTGAAACCTATGGTTTTTTCAGTGAATATATATATATAAATATATATATCTATATATATATATATATATATATATATATATATATAGGGATATATCTATATTACCTACTGGCAGTCGCCAGTGGGTAGTTATAGTTAGGATCTATTTTCCATGGCATCGATTGATGAATCTTCGCGAAATTTTCCAAACTTTTGGCCAGCTCCGGTAAGCTCCTATCCTGAAACTTTCACGGTGATTCGTGAAGCGGGGGCCGAGAAAAAAGGGGGGTCCCAAAACACGTTTTCCCCATGTATTTTCCCATAGGACCTGTTGACGCAGCTACAGCCTGAAGTGCTGAACGGAATTACACCAAATTTGGCAAAGAGGTAGTCCTCAGTTCAGACTCGTGCCTTTTGCTTAAATGGTGTAAATCCGTTCAGCAGTTCCTGAAAAAATCAAAAGTAAAATCACATATATATCTGGGCAGAGCCTAACCACACATCTCATCGTAAATGTAAATGTAAATGTCAAGGTACTTATAGAGCGCACTGTCACCAGACGGCCACCTTGCAGTGTCGCCTTTGCGGTTTCCTGGCGCTGATACTCATACCGCTGTGGAACCCCTCCTGGCTTTCCCTGTGAAGTGTCCACTTCTAGGCACCCCCAGGGTGAAGCCAGGCATCCTTAGCGCTGTTGGGGCCGGTGTGGAGGCTAAGCAAGCTATTGCCCAGAGTTGCAGCGTGGGACCCATGATTAGAATAGGCACCGAGGCGAGAATAGACAGGTCCGAGGAAATTGAGCCTGAGCCCCGCCGAGGCGGGAATCGAACCCTTGTCCCTGGCCAGAACTCTGCTTCAGGGTCTGCCACTCTAACCATTGAGCCACACTCCTCCATAGTGAGATCTGATTGGCTGTCAGCACTTCATCCAAGAAGTGTTGGCAGCAATGTTGGGACCAATATACATGATAGCACCTCATTAAAAAGCATTGCATTTAATAGAAGGTTTTAAGACTTTAGTTACATTATAAATCATTTGTTGATGGTACCATACTCATTTTAGGAATTGTGGTGTGTTCTAAGGTGATTTTACCATGTGAAAAAGCCCTCTGCTGTGATATCATGAATCATGTTTGAGAGAAAACTATTTTCTCATGCTTTTCCCACAGAGGTTTGGAAGGTGATCTATAAGCTAAACTGAGAGAATATTTTCTGTAAATTCACATTATCTTTCTCCGTCATGTGAGAATGAAGTCGGACATTCTCAGTAAAACATGTACATCCAACAAGGGCAGAGACTGTCAGTTGATTCCTTTGTGTTCTACTGCAGCTTCCCAGAGTGTTCTAAAGAACAACTAGAGCGCTAACAGTCCTTCTTATGACAAACATATGGCACACCTGAAGCCATCTTGGGTGGAATAAAGTGGTAACTCTTAAAACATTTAATTTAAAAAGGTACAAAATGAGGGGGTTCATTTTGCCATAGAAAGTATGATTAGTGCTGCAGAAAGAAAAATTAGGGCACATTTTGAGTGACTTCTCAAATGCTCTTCTATTTCATAAAAAAATTCTGACATGCAGACTGAAACAAGCACTTTCAATACCAGCAGCAGACTTCCCTGGTGAGCAGTAGCTTTACTACAGTGATCTAATAAGCAACTAGAGTGCTAACATTCAGAATCTATGGCAAATGTGTGACACATCTGAATGCCTTGATGGAATAAAAGTGAGAAACTGAAAGTATTTCCTACTGAGGAGACTGCAATAAATGAGGAAATTAGGAAACTTCATAACAAATACATCTCCCAAGATGGCCACCAGAGACAAAAGAGCCCAAATGTAGCCCAAATATCACCCAGATGTAGCCCAAGTATAGCCCAAGGACAGAATGTCCCAGAGTATTCTAACGAACAACTAGAGCGCTAACAGTCCTATTTATGACAAAAGTATGGCACACCTGAAGCCATCTTGATTGGAATAAAGTGGTAACACTTAAAACATTTAATTTACAAAGGAACAACATGAGGGGGTTCATTTTGCCATAGAAATTATGATTAGTTCTGCAGAAAGAAAAATTAGGGCACATTTTGAGTGACTTCTCAAATCCTCTTCTATTTCATTAAAAAATTCTGATATGCAGACTGAAACATGCACTTTTAATACCAGCAGCAGACTTCCGTGGTGAGCAGTAGTTTTACTTCAGTGATCTAATGAGCAACTAGTGTGCTAACGTTCATAATTTATGGCAAATGTGTGACACATCTGAATGCCTTCTTGATGGAACCAAAATAAAAAACTGAAAGTATTCCCACTGAGGAGACTGCAGTTAATGAGGAAATTAGGAAACTTCATAACAAATAAATCTCCCAAGATGGCCACCAGAGACAAAAGAGCCCAAATGTAGCCCAAATATCACCCAGATGTAGCCCAAGTATAGCCCAATGACAGAATGTTCCAGAGTGTTCTTAAGAACAACTAGAGCGCTTACTGTCTTACTTATGACAAAAGTATGGCACACCTGAAGCCATCTTGATTGGAATAAACTGGTAACACTTAAAACATTTAATTTAAAAAGGAACACAATGAGCGGGTTCATTTTGCCATAGAAATTATGATTAGTGCTGAAGAAAGAAAAATTAGGGCACATTTTGAGTGACTTCTCAAATCCTCTTCTATTTCATTAAAAAATTCTGATATGCAGACTGAAACATGCACTTTTAATACCAGCAGCAGACTTCCGTGGTGAGCAGTAGCTTTAGTACAGTGATCTAATGAGCAACTAAAGTGCTAACATTCAGAATTTATGGCAAATGTGTGCCATATCTGAATACCTTCTTGATGGAATCAAAGTAAAAAACTAAAAGCATTTCCTACTGAGGAGACTGCAGTAAATGAGGAAATTAGGAAACTTCATGACAAATAAATCTCCCAAGATGGCCACCAGAGACAAAAGAGCCCAAATGCTGCACAAATATCACCCAGAAGTAGCCCACATGTAGCCCAATGACAGAAGTGTGCAAAACACTAATTCTTTGTGTATTTGCAGTTTTATATAGTGCAGACTTGTCAGGTATTGGATTCCTTTACATGAGCATTGGTTACATGACACAAGATCAAGTTCATTTTGGTTGTAGACATGGGGAGATTAAGTGATTTGACCAGAATCACAGAATGTTGAGCTGAAGCAGAAACTCCAACCTCGTTCCCCTGTTGAAAAGTCTGCAGCTCTGGAAGTAACACCACATCCTCTCCCCTAGGTGCAACATTTAATCAAGTGGTCAACTGTATAAAAAAACATAAAGATTACAAATAATTTAAAAGTTCGCTGTCGCCATTTGAAAACTCAGAAAATATGACCTCATTTTAGTTTTTTAGAGCACTAACCATAATGTTGATGCAAATAAGACCCTCTCATATATGTAATTTCTAAAGGAAATACTCTAGGTATTACAGTTTTGATTACATCAAGATGACGTCAGGCGTTCTACACTTTTGTAATAAATATAGAATGTTAGCAATCTAGTTGTTCATTGGGATACTGTTGAGAGGCAGAGGCCAGGGGCACAGACTCTGAAAATTGAAGGCAAGTAGGAGAGTGCAGAGGCAACAATTTGACCACACTGGGCAGGCAGGAAGGGCAGTGGCAGCACAACAGACTATGGAGGGCAGTGCAAAGGGGGGCAGGGGCAACAAACCAACAATACAGGACTGGCAAGAGAGGCTTTGGCAATATAATAGACCATTGTGGGCAGAAGGAAGAGGCAGTGGTAGTACAACCATACATGCCAACAGACCCGTTTCAGCCAGGAAACGTCCAATGTTTTTAAGCTCAAATGGGCTTTATTTGGTCTGTCTCCTGTCTACAATCTCCCCTTTTTCAATGTAACTCAAAGGGGAAAATCAATACCCCAGTTTTTTATCAAAATCTCCCTCTTACCAAGTTCAAAATGTTCGCAAACATGGTACATTGGATCGTGGTAGGCAGGAGGAATTGGGGTAGAGACATGGAGTCGGATAACAGAGGACAGGAGGGACATGGAGAGGTGCACCAAACTGACCCTACAGGTCAGGCATCAGGGTTTGCAGCAGCACAATACACCACACAGCGCATGCGGGACGGGAGTGCAGCACAACAATCCATAGAAAGCAATAGGGAGGGGACAGGACCATGCACATGGACAACAGAGAACAGATGGGAAAGAGGCAATGGTAGCTAGCTGACCATAATGGACAGACAGGAGAGAAAGCTGCAGCATAACAGACAATAAAGGGCAGGAGGGACGGATCAGGGGCATTACAATGGAACAGACAAGCCAGGAGGGAGGGAATAGGGGGTCTGCACATGGAAACAGAGGGCTGGGGATAAGGTGGCAGGGCAGGAGCAGCAAGATGACCATGGAGGTCAGGCAGGATGGGCACAAGAAACAAGACACACCATGGAGAGCAACAGTGAGACTATGATGGCATACACACAGACCATGGAGGTAAGGTGGGAGGGGGTCAGGAGCAGCTAGCTGACCACACAGGGAAGGTGGGAGGGACCATGGCAGCACAGAAGACCATGCATGGCAAGTGGGAGGGTTAGTGGCAGCACAATGGCTATGATGGGCAAGAAGGAGGGTGCAGGGGCATGCACAAAGGACCATGGAGGATAGAAGGGAGGGTCAGGACCTGGGCACAGAGAAGAGAGTTCAGGGGAAGGGGCCTCACAACAGACCGCGCAGGGAAGGCAGGAGGAGCAGTTGCAGCACAACAGACCAGGGAGGGCAGAAGGGTGTGGCAGTAAAATGGACCATGGAGGACAGGAGGAAGGGGATAGGGGCATGGCATGTGGACAGGCAGGGTGGAGGTGGCAGGGACAGGTTACAGTCATCTGACAATGCTAGGCAGGTGGCTTTCCAATTAAAGAATTCCAGAATGCTCACTAGGACACCCGATGGATCCATGATAGGTCTTATGTATATGGCTATTTTAAAAGAATGCCAAATAGACTTAAATGGATTTCTCTTCAAATTTGGGGATCCCAAATTTTTCAAAAAAGTTAAACTGAAGATACTTCAGTCAACGGCAAAAAGGTGGTATGAAATTAGAAGGTTAATGAAGTTGGACTACTATTCCTACTTTGCTCCCATATGGGAGTCACCAGGCACTCCTGAATGTCTCAAGGATAAATTGGCAAAACCTATCAAAGCCGCTGGTATGAAAGTCTGGGGAGACTTGATAAACGAAGGCAAATTATTACCTTGGTTTAATCTAAACGGGATGATGGCAGGCTCATTATCCAAGTTTAAATATTTACAACTAAAAAGCTGGGAGCAAAGCAAGAAATCGCCATTGGAAATGGGCAATTCCCTAGAAGATCAACTGGTAACTAAATCTCCAGGAGGCAAGGAAATAGCACTATGGTACTGGCACTTACATGATATTTTAGATGGAGACTTCAAGTTGCCGGAGGAGCTGTGGGGAAATTACTTGCCGAGAGAGAAGCTGCAGAATATTTGGCAAGTATCTATGCGTACACTTTACAATACAGTTAGACCTGCTTTTTTAAGAAGAAACCATCTCTTCTCACTCCATAGGGCATATATATCACCTGAGAAGTTATCCAAGATGGGGAAAGGAAGCCGAACCTCTTGTGCTAAATGCGGGCTTGAAGGTGCTACGGATGTGCACATGTTTTTTCAATGTCCCACAATCAGAGACTTTTGGAATAAAGTGGAATCGACAACATCAGGTATTCTAGGTCGGCAAATGAAGGTAAGCCTCCCCCTAGTAATATTCGGGGTTACCGATGAACATATAAGTAACTGTAGAGATATGTTGTTTTACACAATGTTAATAGCCAGGAGGGAAATATGTCGAAAATGGGTGAGCAATATACCACCCCAGCATGCAGAATGGCTGGAATCCCTTACATATATGTCTAGAATGGACCTATCTGGGGAAAAATCAAAGAAGAAAGCATTCTGGAACTTGTTGCAGTTATGGTTGGATAATACAGAAGGGTTATCATAAAAAGTCTCTCTAATTTACTTGGGATCTCAAGAATAAAAAATGTCCAATGATTACACCGGCATACTCTTCGGCTGCTATAGGGTCTGGTCTTCTCCTTCAAACTACAAGCAGCTCCGGTGTTTTCACCGTGTGAGAGAGAAAGCCGCAGAAAAGCGGGTGCCTTTTGTACTAACCCCATTACCCCCCTTTCTCAAACAAAAACAAAAAAGAGAATGGGTGGAAACAATAGGACACCTTGCATTGTATAATTTCTCTGAGGTGAATGAGGACAAAAAAAAAAAATACACCACACACCGCATGCGGGGCGGGAGTGCAGCACAACAATCCATAGAAAGCAATAGGGAGGGCACAGGACCATGCACATGGACAACAGAGAACAGAGGGGAAAGAGGCAATGGTAGCTAGCTGACCATAATGGACAGACAGGAGAGAAAGCTGCAGCACAACAGACTATAAAGGGCAGGAGGGACGGATCAGGGGCATTACAATGGAACGGACAAGCCAGGAGGGAGGGAATAGGGGTCTGCACATGGAACCAGAGCGCTGGGGGCAAGGGGGCAGAGCAGGAGCAAGATGACCATGGAGGTCAGGCAGGATGGGCACTAGAAACAAGACACACCATGGAGAGCAACAATGAGACTATGATGGCATACACACAGACCATGGAGGGAAGGTTGGAGGGGGTCAGGGGCAGCTAGCTGACCACACAGGGAAGGTGGGAGGGGCCATGGCAGAACAGAAGACCATGCATGGCAAGCGGGATGGTTAGTGGCAGCACAATGGCTATGATGGGCAAGAAGGAGGGTGCAGGGGCATGCACAAAGGACCATGGAGGATAGAAGGGAGGGTCAGGACCTGGGCACAGACAAGAGAGTTCAGGGGAAGGGGCCTCACAACAGATTGCGCAGGGCAGGCAGGAGGAGCAGTTGCAGCACAACAGACCAGGGAGGGCAGAAGGGTGTGGCAGTAAAATGGACCATGGAGGACAGGAGGAAGGGGATAGGGGCATGGCATGTGGACAGGCAGGGTGGAGGTGGCAGGGACAGGTTACAGTCATCTGACAATGCTAGACAGGTGGGAGGGGAGTGGCAGCTCAACAGAACACTCAGAGTAGATAGGAGTGGCAGTTCCATGGAACATGGTGGGCAAAAAGGATGGAGCAGGGGCATGCACAAAGACATCGGAGGGCAGGGGGAAGGAGAATAGGAGCAGCAAGCTAAGCACAGAGGCTAAGCAGGAGGTCAATGATGGGCCATAGAATTGGGCAATGGAGGGCAGGGGGAGTGGACTGGTAAATCATGCTAAATGGAGGGCAGTGGAAGCACATCAGACCATGCATGGCAGGAAGGAGTAGGCTAGTCCATGGATTCAGACAACAGAGGATAGGGAGGAGGTGGATGGGGCAGCAAGCTAACTGTTCAGAGAAGGTGGGCATTAGGAACTTTATTGTTTTTAAAATGTGTGTCTCTGCGAACTACTTAAAATATGAACAAGTATGCAGCATAATCTCACTTTTATTCAGGAAGAAGAGGACGTTTGTGACTGTGACTCCGGGCTCACTTGGCAGAAACACCCCCTGACCCTCCACCCCCATCGCAAAATGTAATGCCCATGAAAATGGAAGGTGGACGCAGTGTTATATAGAACATAGCCCTGAGAGCACGATTGAAAATGAAAACTAGATATAGTATATGGTATAAACTATGCACCAAAAAGTGTGAACCAGGGCGTGAAATATAATATGCAATACATTGTGCGCAATGGCAGATTCATTGGAGAGCGGGAGATAGCACAGGCACCAGCGCGTGCTATGCGATATGCGCCTTGGAGTGTAATATGCACAGGGCAGTGTTGTGTAACCTAACTAGTCTCTAAAGTTGTAATATAAAATATGTGCTGGGGAGTGTAACTTTGCATATGCACTGTGACAAAGATTTGGATCCCAGATTGTAATATCTGGCATGGCGCTGTGCGTTATAACATAGGCATTGAGGAAGGCACGTTAGATGGGGAAATATATCCCGTGAGAAGGCAAGTGTGACATGACATATTCACGGGGTGGTGTTACAGTGCACATGGGCTAGAGAGTGTCATAGCATACGCACTAGCTGGTGGAATACAACACAGAGGTGTGAGGCACTCGGCGGGCACTGGTGGGTGTAACACAGCATTGGGCTCAGCCAGGAGCATGCTGTGACTCTCAAGTGAGGTTCGTCTCCTTTCCAGAGAGTAAATTAAAAAGTATTACACATCCGGCGGTGGATGTGTGTTTTATTAACCGTGAGGGGGGTTTCTTGCATAGTTTGGTCGAATTTTTGTCGAATCCCCTTTGAATGGCTTGGTGTGCGTGTATATTAAATGTGCCTGTCAATAGCTACCCATGTTTGTATAAATAAACAACAAGGGTGTCTACTTGGAGAGTACCCACCGGCGGGGGCGCCGGGATTAGGTACGGTAGGGCGTCAGACACGTCAGAGCTTCACTAGCAGTGTAAATACATTCCATGTGGATTCATTCTATGCATAGTCGCCTTTTAATGAATATCACGCAAATCGTCATGGTGATTGGTACATACGGTTTGTCCAGCATGTCCTAGGTGTTTCTATAAATATATATATTTTTTAAATATTAAAAAACGAAGGCCGGGCCCGAGGGATGGGGTCCCCGGGGCCATAAGTGGCCTGAGGAGGGGGGCAACGCAGCACCCTCCTAAAGAATAAAAAAAAAAAAAGGCCATGACCAGGGGGTTGGGGTCCCCGGGGCCGATTAAGGCCTTATGAGGGCCAAGTTAATTTTTTTCAACAAAACAGCCCTCCTTCGAAAAAAAAACTCAAATAAATAAAAGACCGTCATCGCGCTGGAGGCCACGTCCCCTCCTTGCAGCACTCTGCAAACGCGCCCCCTGGCCAGTTGTAAGTTGGGGAATTAATTCCCCTTCAATACTAAGGGTCCGTGAGGGCCAACTAGCACCAACAGGTATCTCCAGTATCCGCCAGGGAGCTGCGTTGCAGACAGGTGTTCTGAGGCCATGCCCCTTTTTACACCTCTTTGCAACGCAGCTCTGTGGCACTTACTGGAGGTACCTAGTGGGCTAGTTTGACCCTAGGGACCCTTAGGATTCAAGGCTACTTAATCTCTCAACTTAGAACGGCCACAGGGCGCATTTACACAGTGGTGAAGGGAGGGGACGGGGCCTGAGGTGACGTGTGCAAAAACGCCCTGTGGCGCGTTTTAAGTTGGGGAAATAATTCCCTTTCAATCCTGAGGGACCCTGGGGGCCAACTAGCCACCAGGTGCTTCCAGTAAGCGCCACTGCTGTGCGTTGCAGAGAGGTGGTGCAGGCCGTGCCCCTTTTTACACCTCTCTGCAATGGCGCTTACTGGATGTACCTAGTGGGCTATTTTGCCCCTAGGGATCCTCAGGATTCAAGGGGACTTAATCTCCCAACTAAAAACGGTCACAGGGCATGTTTACACAGTGGTGAAGGGACGGGACGGGCCTGAGTTAACGTGTGCAAACAAGCCCTGTGGCGTGTTTTTAGTTGGGGAAATAATTCCCCTTCAATACTGAGGGACCCTGGGGGCCAAGTAGCCCACCAGGTGCTTCCAGTAAGCGCCACTGCGCTGCGTTGCAGAGAGGTGGTCTAGGCCGTGCCACTTTTTACATCTCTCTGGAACTCAGCTCTGTGGCGCTTACTGGAGGTACCTAGTGGTCTAGTTGGACCCTAGGGACACTCAGGATTCAAGGGGACTTAATCTCCCAACTTAAAACGTCCACAGGGCGTGTTTACACAGTGGGGAAGTGAGGGGACGGGGCCTGAGGTGACGTGTGCAAACACGCCCTGTGACGCGTTTTAAGAGGTAGTTTTAATCCCCTGCCCTATTATATACTAGGGGCTTACAGAGGAGGTCATGCTTATCACAGGGGGACCCCAACGCATAGTGTTCCCTAGTGTATGTAGGTGTTTTCACTGTATTCTGAGTGTCTTTTAACATAGCACTGGCTCTAGGACTGGTTTGTCAGACTCAGTTACCACCAGTAGCCGTCTGAAAAAGTTGAGGGTACAGGATGATTTTGCAACAAGGCTTCTTTCTGCTCTTCTGTTTGTTCTTCTGCACGTTATCCTGCTTCCTGCACTTTTCTTCGTCTTTGAGGACTTCTGTTGCTTCTTTCTGCATTTCTTTTTTTTCTTTCTGGGCGTTTTTTCTTCTTTCTTCACATGTCCTATCTCTGTAGGCATAGTTAGAAATTAGCATTTAAAAAACCTTTGAAATTCACATAAAAAACCATAGGTTTCAGGCACGTTATAGTTAGGAATTAGCATTTAAAAAACCTCAGAAATTCACTGAAAAAAACATAGTTTTCAGGGGCGTTATAGTTAGCTGGACTTTTCACTCGTACAAAACCATTGAAATTTCCCCGTTATAGTTAGTTCAGCTAACTATAACTCGCGCGCCCGCAATGCACTGCTGATGACGTCACATATTACATCACTCATGACATCACTGATGGGGGTGAGTGCTTGCAATGTTCAACACTCCGTCCATCATTTCCTTTGGTTTTTGCTTTGTTCGCCATAAGTTGGCAGGGTATGCTCAGACGTGAGTCCCTTGCTCACTTTGCCACTGGATTCAAGCAAGCCTGGCTGAAGACGGCTGAAATGCCAGAAACCGGTCCTAGGAAGCTTGCTTCCGGTCCAGGGAAGACATGGCTTGGCCGTTCGGGCTGGACTGTTCCCATGAGGCATAGGGTCAGACTGATTTGCATATGGCCATGTCTGAACTGGGGTGGCAGAGTGGGCTAAAGAACGGTGATGGATTATACCCAGATCAGTTGACTGGGGGTGAGTGCTTGCAATGTTCAACACTCTGTCCATCATTTCCTTTGGTTTTTGCTCTGGAAGTAACACCACATCCTCTCCCCTAAGTGCAACATTTAATCAAGTGGTCAACTGGATAAATAAACATAAAGATTACAAATAATTTAAAAGTTCTTTGTTGCTATTTGAAAACTCAGAAAATATGTCCTCATTTTAGTTTTTTAGAGCACTAACCATAATTTTGATGCAATTACGACCCTCTCATATATGTAATTTCTAAAGGAAATACTCTAGGTATTACAGTTTTGATTACATCAAGATGACGTCAGGCGTTACACACTTTTGTAATAAATATAGAATGTTAGCAATCTAGTTGTTCATTGGGATACTGTTGAGAGGCAGAGGCCAGGGGCACTGACTCTGAAAATTGAAGGCAGGTAGGAGAGTGCAGAGGCAACAATTTGACCACACTGGGCAGGCAGGAAGGGCAGTGGCAGCACAACAGACTATGAAGGGCAGTGGAAAGGGGGGCAGGGGCAACAAACCAACAATACAGGACTGGCAAGAGAGGCTGTGGCAATATAATAGACCATTGTGGGCAGAAGGAAGAGGCAGTGGTAGTACAACCATACATGCCAACAGACCCGTTTCAGCCAGGAAACGTCCAATGTTTTTAAGCTCAAATGGGCTTTATTTGATCTGTCTCCTGTCTACAATCTCCTCTTTTTCAATGTAACTCAAAGGGGAAAATCAATACCCCAGTTTTTTTTCAAAATCTCCCTCTTACCAAGTTCCAAATGTTCGCAAGTATGGTACATTGAATCATGGTAGGCAGGAGGAATTGGGGTAGGGACATGGACTCAGATAACAGAGGACAGGAGGGACATGGAGAGGTGCACCAAACTGACCCTACAGGGCAGGCATCAGGGTTTGCAGCAGCACAATACACCACACAGCGCATGCGGGACGGGAGTGCAGCACAACAATCCATAGAAAGCAATAGGGAGGGGACAGGACCATGCAAATGGACAACAGAGAACAGATGGGAAAGAGGCAATGGTAGCTAGCTGACCATAAAGGACAGACAGGAGAGAAAGCTGCAGCATAACAGACCATAAAGGGCAGGAGGGACGGATCAGGGGCATTACAATGGAACAGACAAGCCAGGAGGGAGGGAATAGGGGGTCTGCACATGGAAACAGAGGGCTAGGGATAAGGTGGCAGGGCAGGAGCAGCAAGATGACCATGGAGGTCAGGCAGGATGGGCACTAGAAACAAGACACACCATGAAGATCAACAATGAGACTATGGTGGCATACACACAGACCATGGAGGGAAGGTGGGAGGGGCCATGGCAACACAGAAGACCATGCATGGCAAGTGGGAAGGTTAGTGGCAGCACAATGGCTATGATGGGCAAGAAGGAGGGTGCAGGGGCATGCACAAAGGACTATGGAGGATAGAAGGGAGGGTCAGGACCTGGGCACAGACAAGAGAGTTCAGGGGAAGGGGCCTCACAACAGACCGTGCGGGGCAGGCAGGAGGAGCAGTTGCAGCACAACAGATCAGGGAGGGCAGAAGGGTGTGGCAGTAAAATGGACCATGGAGGACAGGAGGAAGGGGATAGGGGCATGGCATGTGGACAGGCAGGGTGGAGGTGGCAGGGACAGGTTACAGTCATCTGACAATGCTAGGCAGGTGGGAGGGGAGTGGCAGCTCATCAGAACACTCAGAGTAGATAGGGTTGGAAGGTCCATGGAACATAGTGGTCAAAAAGGATGGAGCAGGGGCATGCACAAAGACATCGGAGGGCAGGGGGAAGGAGAATAGGGGCAGCAAGCTAAGCACAGAGGTAAGCAGGAGGTCAATGATGGGCCATAGAATTGGGCTATGGAGGGCAGGAGGAGTGGACTGGTACATCATGCTAAATGGAGGGCAGTGGCAGCACATCAGACCATGCATGGCAGGAGGGAGGAGGCTAGTCCATGGATTCAGACAACAGAGGATAGGGAGGAGGTGGATGGGGCAGCAAGCTAACTGTTCATAGAAGGTGGGTATTAGGAACTTTATTGTTTTTAAAATGTGTGTCTGTGCGAACTACTTAAAATATGAACAAGTATGCAGCATAATCTCACTTTTATTCAGGAAGAAGAGGACGTTTGTGACTGTGACTCTGGGCTCACTTGGCAGAAACACCCCCTGACCCTCCACCCCATCGCAAAATGTAATGCCCGTGAAAAGGGTAGGTGGACGCAGTGTTATATAGAACATAGTCCTGAGAGCACGATTGAAAATGAAAACTAGATGTAGTATAGGGTATAAACTATGCACCAAAAAGTGTGATATAAGATGAACCGGGGCGTGAAATATAATATGCAATACATTGTGCGCAATGACAGATTCATTGGAGAGCGCAAGATAAAACAGGCACTAGCGCGTGCTATGCGATATGCGCCTTGGAGTGTAACATGCACAGGGCAGTGTTGTGTAACATAACTAGTCTCTAAAGTTGTAATATAAAATATGTGCTGGGGAGTGTAACGTTGCATATGCACTGTGACAAAGATATGGATCCCAGATTGTAATATGTATGGCATAGCGCTGTGCGTTATAACATACACATCGAGGAAGGCACGTTAGATGGGGCAATATAACACGTGCGAAGGCCAGTGTGGTATGACATATTCACGGGGTGGTGTTGCAGTGCACATGGGCTAGAGAGTGTCATAGCATACGCACTAGCTGGTGGAATACAACGCAGAGGTGTGAGGCAATCGGCGGGCACTGGTGGGTGTAACACAGCATTGGGCTCAGCCAGGAGCACGCTGTGACTCTCAAGTGAGGTTCGTCTCCTTTCCAGAGAGTAAAATAAAAAGTATTACACATCCGGCAGTGGATGTGTTTTTTATTAACCGTGAGGGGGGTTTCTTGCATAGTTTGGTCGAATTTTTGTCGAATCCCCTTTGAATGGCTTGGTGTGCGTGTGTATTAAAGGTGCCCGTCAATACCTACCCATGTTTGTATAAATAAACGACAAGGGTGTCTACTTGGAGAGTACCCACCGGCGGGGGCGCCGGAATTAGGCACGGTAGGGCGTCAGACACGTCAGAGCTTCACTAGCGGTGTAAATACATTCCATGTGGATTCATTCTATGCATAGTCACCTTTTAATTAATATCACGCAAATCGTCATGGTGACAGGTACATACGGTTTGTCCAGCATGTCCTAGGTGTTTCTATAAATATATATATTTTTAAAATAATAAAAAACAAAGGCCGGCCCCGGGGGATGGGGTCCCCGGAGCCATAATTGGCCTGAGGAGGGGGGCAACGCAGCCCCCTCCTAAAGAATTTAAATTAAAAAAAGGCCATGACCCGGGGGTTAGGGTCCCCGGGGCCGATTAAGGCCTTGGGAGGGCCAAATTATTTTTTTTTACAAAAAAAATTAGGGTGCAGGCCCTGGGGGATTGGGTCCCCAGGGCCAGTAAATTAGAAAAAGAAGGGGGGCCACACAGCCCTCCTTCTTAAAAAAATAAAATAAATAAAAGACGGGCATCGCGCTGGAGGCCACGCCCCCTCCTTGCAGCACTCTGCAAACATGCCCCCTGGCCAGTTGTAAGTTGGGGAATTAATTCCCCTTCAATACTGAGGGTCCCTGAGGGCCAACTAGCCCAACAGGTATCTCCAGTGTGCGCAAGGGAGCTACGTTGCAGACAGGTGTTCTGAGGCCACGCCCCTTTTTACACCTCTATGCAACGCAGCTCTGTGGCGCTTACTGAAGGTACCTAGTGGGTGAGTTTGACCCTTGGGACCCTTAGGATTCAAGGGGACTTAATCTCTCAACTTAGAACGGCCACAGGGTGCGTTTACACAGTGGTAAAGGGAGGGGACGGGGCCTGAGGTGACGTGTGCAAACACGCCCTGTGGCGTGTTTTAAGTTGGGGAAATAATTCCCTTTCAATCCAGAGGGACCCTGGGGGCCAACTAGGCCACCAGGTGCTTCCAGTAAGTGCCACTGCTCTGCGTTGCAGAGAGGTGGTGCAGGCCGTGCCCCTTTTTACACCTCTCTGCAATGGCGCTTACTGGACATACCTAGTGGGCTATTTTGCCCCTAGGGATCCTCAGGATTCAAGGGGACTTAATCTCCCAACTTAAAAAACGGCCACAGGGCATGTTTACACAGTGGGGAAGGAAGGGGACGGGGCCTGAGGTGACGTGTGCAGACACGCCCTATGGAGCGTTTTAAGTTGGGGAAATAATTCCCCTTCAATCCTGAGGGCCCCTGGGGGCTAATTAGCCCACCAGGTGCTTCCAGTAAGCGCCACTGAGCTACATTGCAGAGAGGTGGTCCAGGCCGTGCCACTTTCTACACCTCTCTGCAACGCAGCTCTGTGGCACATACTGGAGGTGCCTAGTGGGCTAGTTGGACCCTAGGGACCCTCAGGATTCAAATTTGCTTAATCTCCCAACTAAAAACGGCCACAGGGCGTGTTTACACAGTGGTGAAGGGATGGGACGGGGCCTGAGTTAACGTGTGCAAACAAGCCCTGTGGCGTGTTTAAGTTGGGGAAATAATTCCCCTTCAATCCTGGGGGACCCTGGGGGCCAACTAGCCCACCAGGTGCTTCCAATAAGCAACACTCCGCTGCTTTGCAGAGAGGTGGTCTAGGCCGTGGCCCTTTTTACATCTCTCTGCAACGCAGCTCTGTGGCGCTTACTGGAGGTACCTAGTGGTCTAGTTGGACCCTAGGGAACCTCAGGATTCAAGGGGACTAAATCTCCCAACTTAAAACGGCCACAGGGCGTGTTTACACATTGGGGAAGTGAGGGGACGGGGCCTGAGGTAACGTGTGCAAACACGCCCTGTGGCGCGTTTTAAGAGGTAGTTTTAATCCCCTGCCCTATTATATACTAGGGGTTTACAGAGGAGGTCATGCTGATCACAGGGGGACACCAACGCATAGTGTTTCCTAGTGTATGTAGGTGTTTTCACTTTATTCTGAGTGTCTTTTAACATAGCACTGGTTTCAGGACTGGTTAGTCAGACTCAGTTACCACCAGTATCCGTCTGAAAAAGTTGAGGGTACAGGATGATTTTGCAACAAGGCTTCTTTCTGCTCTTCTGTTTGTTCTTTCTGCACATGTCCTATCTCTGTAGGCATAGTTAGAAATTGGCATTTAAAAAACATTTGAAATTCACTGAAAAAAACCATAGGTTTCAGGCACGTTATAGTTAGGAATTAGCATTTAAAAAACCTTAGAAATTCACTGAAAAAACCATAGGTTCCAGGGGCGTTATAGTTAGCTTGACTTTTCACTCGTACAAAACCATTGAAATTCCCCCGTTATAGTTAGTTCAGCTAACTATAACTCGCGTGCCCGCAATGCATTGCTGATGACGTCACATATTACATCACTCATGACATGGTCAGTGACATCACTCATGACATCACTGATGACATCACTAATGACATCACTGATGACATCATCCTTGTGATAGAGTGGCAGACCTCCTCTTCCCCTAATATAACCTTTGATACACACATTCAAAAATAGAAACTACAATGTTCAAAACAATGGACATACCAATACCAGTTACAACAACCTATTCAGTAATTCTAAGATCCACATACACATCCACTCATTCACCAACAGTCCTATACAGTCACTCATACATGTACTCACTCATCATATGTACTCATACACCTATACATCCTGTTACACAACGCCACTCATCCATAGTTACTCACACACATAGTCACTCATGCTAATAAAGAATCAAACATCCATTTACTTGCATATACAGTTATACACACACCACCACACTTACTTCTACAGAAATTTACACATACTTAGTCTTTTAAACAATCACTTATAGAAACACATACTTATTCATACAGGAACTCTTTCAATCTCTCACTCTCACATATACTCACTTATATACACCAATACTCACATATACTAGTTTAAAACATATGTAGTTACTCATAAAGACTCTATTGAGACCGTCTATCACTCACTAACACACCCATGCACACACTCATCCACCCATACAGTCCTGCACACATTCTGTCTTCAACACATACAAACAGTGAGTCACTCATTCATGCACCTATGCACTACGTAAAACCCCCCACCAAACCATACAGACACTCAGACACTTATACTGATACTCAAAAAACCAACTAATAACCTATATAGACACTCATGTAGCTACTCACCAACCCATGCAGCCACTTATACACAAAGTGAGAGACTGATACAGATATTTACACATTTAAACATTACTCACTAAGCCATGTATTCACTAAGATACACTTAATCAGGCAGTTATACAATCAATTTTTCAAAAACAAATCATCCATTTAAACACTTATATACCCATTTATTCTTCCATCGACCTTGAGATATACATATCTAAAACATATGCAATTTTCAGAAAAACACACATTCACTGGATGATGTCATCAGTGATGTCATTTGAGATGTCATGAGTGATGTCATGAGTGATGTCACTGACCATGTCATGATTGATTTTATATGTGACGTCATCAGCAGTGCATTGCGGACGCACGAGTTATAGTTAGCTGAACTAACTATAACGGGGGAATTTCAATGGTTTTGTACGAGTGAAAAGTCCAACTAACTATAACGCCCCTGAAACCTATGGTTTTTTCAGTGAATTTCTAAGGTTTTTTAAATGCTAATTCCTAACTAAAACGTGCCTGAAACCTATGTTTTTTCAGTGAATATATATATGTATATATAAATATATATTTAGCATTTCAAAAACCTTTGAAATTCACTGAAAAAACCATAGGTTTCAGGCACGTTATGGTTAGAAATTAGCATTTAAAAAACCTTAGAAATTCACTGAAAAAAACATAGGTTACAGGGGCTTAATAGTTAGTTGGACATTTCACTTGTACAAAACCAGAGAAATTCGGCTGTTATAGTTAGTTGTGCTAACTATAACTCACGCCGCCGCAATGCACTGCTGATGACGTCACATATTACATCACTCATGACATGGCCTGTGACATGACTGATGACATCTCAAATGACATCACTGATGACATCATCCATGTGATCATCTGATGCACCTCCTCACACCCTAATATAACCTTTGATACACTCCCTCTAAAATACAGTGTTTCTGTAAAGTATGACTATGTTTTTTATATATATTCACAGAAAAAAACCATTGGTTTCAGGCACGTTATAGTTAGGAATTAGCATTTAAAAAACCTCAGAAATTCACTGAAAAAACCATAGGTTTCAGGTGTGTTATAGTTAGCTGGACTTTTCACTTGTACAAAACCATTGAAATTCCCCCGTTATAGTTAGTTCAGCTAACTATAACTCGCCGCGCCCGCAATGCACTGCTGATGACGTCACATATTACATCACTCATGACATGGTCAGTGACATCACTCATGACATCACTGATGACATCTCAAATGACATCACTGATGATATCACTGATGACATCATCCAGTGAATGTGTGTTTTTCAGAAAATTAAATATGTTTTATATATGTATATCTCAAGGTCGATGGAAGAATAAATGGGTATATAAGTGTCTAAATGGATGATTTGTTTTTGAAAAATTGATTGTGTAACTGACTGATTAAGTGTATCATAGTGAATACATGGCTTAGTGAGTAATGTTTAAATATGTAAATATCTGTATCAGTCTCTCACTTTGTGTATAAGTGGCTGCATGGGTTGGTGAGTAGCTACATGGGTGTCTATATAGGTTATTAGTTGGTTTTTTGAGTATCAGTCTGAGTGTCTGCATGGTTCGGTGGGGGGTATTACGTAGTGCATAGGTGCATGAATGAGTGACTCACTGTTTGTATGTGTTGAAGACAGCATGTGTGCAGGACTGTATGGGTGGATGAATGTGTGCATGGGTGTATTAGTGAGTGAATGACTGTCTCAATAGTGTCTTTATGACTAACTACATATGTTTTAAACTAGTATATGTGACTATTGGTGTATATAAGTGAGTATATGTGAGAGTGAGAGATTGAAAGAGTTCCTGTATGAATAAGTATGTGTTTCTATAAGTGATTGTTTAAAAGACTAAGTATGTGTAAGTTTCTGTAGAAGTAAGTGTGGTGGTGTGTGTAGAACTGTATATGCAAGTAAATGTATGTTTGATTCTTTATTAGCATGAGTGACTATGTGTGTGAGTAACTCTATGGATGAGTGGCATTGTGTAACAGGATGTATAGGTGTATGAGTACATATGATGAGTGAGTACATGTATGAGTGACTGTATAGGACTGTTGGTGAATGAGTGGATGTGTATGTGGATCTTAGAATTACTGAAGAGGTTGTTGTAATTGGTATTGGTATGTCCTTTTAGTCTCTATTTTTGAATGTGTGTATCAAAGGTTATATTAGGATGAGAGGAGGTCTGCCACTCTATCACAAGGATGATGTCATAAGTGATGTAATCAGTGATGTCATTTGAGATGTCATCAGTGATGTCATGAGTGATGTCACTGACCATGTCATGAGTGATGTAATATGTGACGTCATCAGCTGTGCATTGCGGGCGCGGCGAGTTATAGTTAGCTGAACTAACTATAACGGGGGAATTTCAATGGTTTTGTACAAGTGAAAAGTCCAGCTAACTATAACACCCCTGAAACCTATGGTTTTTTCAGTGAATTTCTGAGGTTTTTTAAATGCTAATTCCTAACTATAATGTGCCTGAAACCTATGTTTTTTTCTGTGAATTTCTGTGCTAATTTCTAACTATGCCTACAGAGATAGGACATGTGAAGAAAGAAGAAAAAATGCACAGAAAGAAATAAAAGAAGTGCAGAAAGAAGCAACAGAAGTCCTCAAAGACGAAGAAAAGTACAGGAAGAAGGATAACGTGCAGAAAGAACAAAAAGAAGAGCAGAAAGAAGCCTTGTTGCAAAATCATCCTGTACCCTCAACTTTTTCAGACGGATACTGGTGGTAACTGAGTCTGACTAACCAGTCCTAGAGCCAGTGCTATGTTAAAAGACACTTAGAATACAGTGAAAACACCTACATACACTAGGGAACATTATGCGTTGGGGTCCCCCTGTGATTAGCATGACCTCCTCTGTAAGCCCCTAGTATATAATAGGACAGGGGGATTAAAACTACCTCTTAAAACAGGCCACAGGGCGTTTTTGCACACGTTAACTCAGGCCCCGTCCCCTCCCTTCGCCACTGTGTAAATACGCCCTGTGTCCGTTTTTAGTTGGGAGATTAAGTTAATTTGAATCCTGAGGGTCCCTAGGGTCCAAGTAGCCCACTAGGTACCTCCAGTAAGTGCCACAGAGCTGCGTTGCAGAGAGGTGTAAAAAGTGGCACGGCCTGGACCACCTCTCTGCAATGCAGCTCAGTGGCGCTTACTGGAAGCACTTGGTGGGCTAGTTAGCCCCCAGGGGCCCTCAGTATTGAAGGGAAATTATATCCCCAATTTAAAACGTGCCATAGTGCGTGTTTGCACACGTCACCTCCGGCCCTGTCCCCTCCCTTCACCACTGTGTAAACGCACCCTGTGGCTGTTCTAAGTTGAGAGATTAAGTCCCCTTGAATCCTAAGGGTCCCTAGGGTCAAACTAGACCACTAGGTACCTCCAGTAAGCGCCACAGAGCTGCGTTGCAGAGAGGTGTAAAAAGGGGCTTGGCCTCAGAACACCTGTCTACAGCGCAGCTCCCTGGCGCATACTGGAGATGCCTGTTGGGCTAGTTGACCCTCAGGGACCCTCAGTATTGAAGAGGAATTAATTCCCCAACTTACAACTCGCAAGGGGGTGCATTTGCAGAGTGCTGCAAGGAGGGGGCATGGCCTCCGGCACGATGCCAGTCTTTTATTTATTTTAATTTTTTAAGAAGGGGGGCTGTGTGTGTGGTTCCCCTTCCAATTCTAATTTCTTTGGCCCTGATGACCCCATCCCCCAGGGCCTGTCTCCTAATTATATTTTTTTGACCCCAATCCCCAGGGCCGGCCACTGTTTTTTATTATTTTAAAAAAATATATATTTATAGACACACCTAGGACATGCTGGACAAACCGTACGTACCTATCACCATGACGATTTGCGTGATATTCATTAAAAGGCGACTATGCATACAATGAATCCACGTGGAATGTATTTACACCACTAGTGAAGCTCTGACATGTCTGATGCCCTACCGTGCCTAATCCTGGTAGACACCCTTGTTGTTTATTTATACAAACATGGGTAGCTATTGACGGGCACATTTAATACACATGCACACCAAGCCATTCAAAGGGGATTCGACAAAAATTCGACCAAAACTATGCAAGAAACCCCCCTCATGGTTAATAAAACACACATCCACTGCCAGATGTGTAATACTTTTTATTTTACTCTCTGGAAAGGGGACGAACATCACTTGAGAGTCACAGCGCGCTTCTGGCAGAGCCCAATGCTGTGTTACACCCACCATTGCCTGCTGAGTGCCACACACCTCTTTGTTGTATTCCACTAGCTAGTGCATATGGTATGACACTCTCTAGCCCATGTGCACTGTAACACCACCCCGTGAATATGTCATGCCACACTTGTCTTCGCACAGGTTATATTGCTCCATCTAACGTGCCTTCCTCGATGCCTATGTTATAACGCACAGTGCTATGCCATACATATTACAATCTGGGATCCATATCTTTGTCACTGTGCATATGCAACGTTACACTCCCCAGCACATATTTTATATTACAACTTTAGAGACTAGTTAGGTTACACAACACTGCCCTGTGCATATTACACTCCAAGGCGCATATCGCATAGCACGCGCTAGTGCCTGTGCTCTCGCGCTCTCCAATGAATCTGTCATTGCGCACAATGTATTGCATATTATATTTCACGCCCGGTTCATCTTATATCACACTTTTTGGTGCATAGTTTATACCATACACTATATCTAGTTTTCATTTTCAATCGTGCTCTCAGGACTATGTTCTATATAACACTGTGTTCACCTACCCTTTTCACGGGCATTACATTTTGCGATAGGGGGTGGAGGGTCAGGGGTTGTTTCTGCCAAGTGAGCCCGGAGTCACAGTCACAAACGTCCTCTTCTTTATGAATAAAAGTGAGATTATGCTGCATACTTGTTCATATTTTAAGTAGTTCGCACAGACACACGTTTTAAAAACAATAAAGTTCCTAATACCCGCCTTATCTGAACAGTTAGCTTGCTGCCCCATCCCCCTCCTCCCTATCCTCTGTTGTGTGAATCCATGGACTAGCCTCCTCCCTCCTGCCATGCATGTTCTGATGTGCTGCCACTGCCCTCAATTTAGTATGATGTACCAGTCCACTCCTCCTGCCTTCCATTGCCCAATTCTATGCCCCATCTTTGACCTCCTGCTTAAACTCTGTGCTTAGCTTGCTGCCCCTATTCTCCTTCCACCTGCCCTCCGATGTCTTTGTGCATGCCCCTGCTCCATCCTTTTTGCCCACCATGTTCCATGGACCTGCCACTCCTATCTACACTGAGTGTTCTGTTGAGCTGCCACTCCCCTCCCACCTGCCTAGCATTGTCAGATGACTGTAACCTGTCCCCCCCGCCACCTCCACCCTGCTGTCCATGCCATGCCCCTATCCTCTTCCTCCTGTCCTACATGGTTCATTGTCCTGCCACACCCTTCTGCCCTCCCTGGTCTGTTGTGCTGCAACAGCTCCTCCTGCCTGCCCTGTGCGGTCTGTTGTGAGGCCCCTTCCCCTGAACTTTCTTGTCTGTGCACAGGTCCTGACCCTCCCTTCTATCCTCCATCGTCCTTTGTGCATGCCCCTGCACCCTCCTTCTTGCCCATCATAGCCATTGTGCTGCCACTAACCCTCCCACTTGCCATGCATGGTCTTCTGTGCTGCCATGGCCCCTCCCACCTTCCCTGTGTGGTCAGTTAGCTGCCCCTGACCCCCTCCCACCTTCCCTCCATGGTCTGTGTGTATGCCAGCACAGTCTCACTGTTGCTCTTCATGGTGTGTCTTGCTTCTAGTGCCCATCCTGCCTGACCTCCATGGCTATCTTGCTGCTCCTGCCCTGCCCCCTTGCCCCCAGCCCTCTGTTTACATGTGCAGACCCCTACTCCCTCCCTCCTGGCTTGTCTGTTGCATTGTAATGCCCCTGATCCGTCCCTCCTGCCCTTTATGGTCTGTTATGCTGCAGCTTTCTCTCCTGTCTGTCCCTTATGGTCAGCTAGCTACCCTTGCCTCTTGCCCCTCTGTTCTCTGTTGTCCATGTGCATGGTCCTGTCCCCTCCCTCTTGCTTTCTATGGATTGTTGTGCTGCACTCCCGTCCCGCATGCCCTGTGTGGTGTATTGTGCTGCTGCAATCCCTGATGCCTGCCTTGCAGGGTCAGTTTGGTGCACCTCTCCATGTCCCTCCTGTCCTCTGTTATCCAAGTCCATGTCCCTACCCCATTTCCTTCCATGATCCAATGTACCATACTTGCGAACATTTTGAACTTGGTAAGAGGGAGATTTTGAAAAAACACTGGGGTATTGATTTTCCCCTTTGAGTTACATTGAAAAAGAGGAGATTGTAGACAGGAGACAGATTAAATAAAGCCCATTTGAGCTTAAAAACATTGGACGTTTCCTGGCTGAATCGGGTCTGTTGGCATGTATGGTTGTACTACCATTGCCTCTTCCTTCTGCCCACAATGGTCTATTACATTGCCACAGCCTCTCTTGCAAATCCTGTATTGTTGGTTTGTTGCCCCTGCCCCCCTTTCCACTGCCCTCCATAGTCTGTTGTGCTGCCACGGCCCTTCCTGCCTGCTCAGTGTGGTTAAATTGTTGCCTTTGCACCCTCCTACCTGCCTTCAATTTTTAGAGTCCGTGCCCCTGGCCTCTGCCTCTCAACAGTATCCCAATGAACAACTAGATTGCTAACATTCTTTATTTATTACAAAAGTGTGGAACGCCTGACGTCATCTTGATGTAATCAAAACTGTAATACCTAGAGCATTTCCTTTAGAAATTACATATATGAGAGGGTCTTATTGGCATCAAAATTATGGTTAGTGCTCTAAAAGACTAAAATAAGGACATATTTTCTGAGTTTTCAAATAGCGACAAAGCACTTTTAAATTATTTGTTATCTTTATGTTTTTTTATCCAGTTGACCACTTGATTAAATGTTGCACTTAGGGGAGAGGATGTGGTGTTACTTCCAGAACTGCAGACTTTGCAACTGGGGAACCAGGTTGGAGTTTCTCCTTCAGCTCGACATTCTGTGATTCTGGTCAAATCACTTAGTCTCCCCATGTCTACAACCAAAATGAATTTGTTCTTGTGTGATGTAACCAATGCTCATGTAAAGCACTCCAATACCTGACAAGTCTGCACTATATAACACTGCAAAAACACGAAATAATAAGTGTTTTGCACACTTCTGTCATTGGGCGATATTTGGGCTACATCTAGGTGATTTTGGGCTACATTTGGGCTCTTTTGTCTACGGTGGCCATCTTGGGAGATTTATTTGTTATGAAGTTTCCTCATGTACTGCAGTCTCCTCAGTAGGAAATGCTTTCAGTTTTTTACTTTGATTCCATCATGAAGGTATTCAGATATGTCACACATTTGCCATAAATTCTGAAAGTTAGCACTCTAGTTGCTCATTAGATCACTGTAGTAAAACTACTGTTCAGCATGGAAGTCTGCTCCTGGTATTAAAAGTGCATGTTTCAGTCTGCATGTCAGAATTTTTTAATGAAATAGAAGAGGATTTGAGAAGTCGCTCAAAATGTCCCCTCATTTTCTTTCTTCAGCATTAATCATAATTTCTATGGCAAAATGAACCCCCTCATTGTGTTCCTTTTTAAATTAAATGTTTTAAGTGTTACCAGTTTATTCCAACCAAGATGGCTTCAGGTGTGCCATACTTTTGTCATAATGAAGACAGTAAGCGCTCTAGTTGTTTTTAAGAACACTCTGGGACATTCTGTCATTGGGCTATACTTGGGCTACATCTGGGTGATATTTGGGCTACATTTGGGCTCTTTTGTCTCTGGTGGCCATCTTGTAACCACACTGAGCAGGCAGGAAGGGCCGTGGAAGCACAACAGACTATGGAGGGCAGTGGAAAGGGGGGCAGGGGCAACAAACCAACAATACAGGACTTGCAAGAGAGGCTGTTGGAGGGAAGATCTATTACGGGTCAAGGAAGCTAGGGGCGGTCCCCAGATCCCCGGGAGCCACCACAGAACTGAGCAGGAGAGTGAGTCAGGGACAAAAGGGGCACCTTAATTTGAGCCGGGGTGCCTAGGAACGCTTGCTCCAAAAATGAAGAAAACAGACATATGAGACATGGAATTGGAGGCAGAATACAATGGCAGTTTAATGAGAAGATGCAACTTCAAAGAAACCGCAGAATAGAGACATAAAGTACAAAATACAGAATCCAGATAATCATACAGCTGTCATAATATTCTCTGTATCTCAATTAATGTACTGACAGAGAGAGAGAGAAAACACATCTATAAATGCATCATGAGAAACAAGTTACACCAAGGAAAATGTTACCTAGGAACACTCACGTTTACTCTTAGAGCAAGCATTCCTGCAATTACAATACAAAATCTTTTAAATGCAAAAGTAAAGAGAACAATGGTTAAACATAACATGACATTTCATATAGGTAAAATAGAATAAGATACTTCAAGCAAAGCAGAGCAAGACATTTTAAGCAAAGGAAGACAAGAGCTCCCAGCTCTTGGGGAAAACCTGCACTGCCTGTTAACCTACATACAGACGGCGAGGTAGTCCGTCGATATCTGTGGGTGCTCCCTTTTTATATCATTTTGTGGGCTCCTTTGCACGCTACATCTACCTACGTATGCTACCCAAAAGCTTCGTCTGCAGATTTTACCAGACATTTCGTCATTTACCCACTTAATGCTGACAATGGACTGGGTGAAAAGGTCAGTCTCTCAGGCCAATCGCTTATCGTAAGTTCCATAGAGCAAGCAGAAAATAATGGGTATTGTACGGGAATTCAATATATTCATGTATAAAATCTCCTCAGTTCTCCTAACTTGACGCTCTGCGGTTGCCACTTCCTTAAAAGCGGGAAACCTGCCCAGGAAGCAAGTACCAGTCCAGGATGCAGCCTACTGTATGTCGACAGCTTCAGGGGGATGTTGAACTTTGATACCGAGCACGGAGCACTCGGGTAGGGTGGGGGCTACTAGTTTGGATCAGAAGGCCTCGCAGACCTGCCTTCAGACTGCTATACACTAAAATTGCAGAGCTATGGTCAATTTAACAAAGAGGCCTACATATTGAACAGAAGGGCCTACACAGGGGTTTTATGCTGGCTGAGTGGTAAGGATGTCTCAGGATAATTATATAGCAACACAGGACCCGCTGGTAAATTTAATACGGCCTACAAATGCAGCTGGCAGGGCAAGGACAAGGGTCTCATACTTCAGGTGTGGACAGAACGGGCCAGGGGCCCCCTGTGATACAAAATCTACCCTCCTTCAAGGCTGTGGCAATGTAATAGACCATTGTGGGCAGAAGGAAGAGGCAATGGTAGTACAACCATACATGCCAACAGACCCGATTCAGCCAGGAAACGTCCAATGTTTTTAAGCTCAAATGGGCTTTATTTGATCTGTCTCCTGTCTACAATATCCTCTTTTTCAATGTAACTCAAAGGGGAAAATCAATACCCCAGTTTTTTTTCAAAATCTCCCTCTTACCAAGTTCAAAATGTTCGCAAGTATGGTACATTGGATCATGGAAGGAAATGGGATAGGGACATGGACTTGGATAACAGAGGACAGGAGGGACATGGAGAGGTGCACCAAACTGACCCTGCAGGGCAGGCATCAGGGTTTGCAGCAGCACAATACACCACACAGGGCATGCAGGACGGGAGTGCAGCACAACAATCCATAGAAAGCAAGAGGGAGGGGACAGGACCATGCACATGGACAACAGAGAACAGAGGGGCAAGAGGCAATGGTAGCTAGCTGACCATAATGGACAGACAGGAGAGAAAGCTGTAGTATAACAGACCATAAAGGGCAGGAGGGACGGATCAGGGGCATTACAATGGAACAGACAAGCCAGGAGGGAGGGAGTAGGGCTGGGGGCAAGGGGGCAGGGCAGGAGCAGCAAGATAGCCATGGAGGTCAGGCAGGATGGGCACTAGAAGCAAGACACACCATGAAGAGCAACAGTGAGACTGTGATGGCATACACACAGACCATGGAGGGAAGGTGGGAGGGGGTCAGGGGCAGCTAACTGACCACACAGGGAAGGTGGGAGGGGCCATGGCAGCACAGAAGACCATGCATGGCAAGTGGGAGGGTTAGTGGCAGCACAATGGCTATGATGGGCAAGAAGGAGGGTGGAGGGGCATGCACAAAGGACGATGGAGGATAGAAGGAAGGGTCAGGACCTGTGCACAGACAAGAAAGTTCAGGGGAAGGGACCTCACAACAGACCACACGGGGCAGGCAGGAGGAGCAGTTGCAGCACAACAGACCAGGGAGGGCAGAAGGGTGTGGCAGTACAATGGACCATGTAGGACAGGAGGAAGAGGATAGGGGCATGGCATGTGGACAGGCAGGGTGGAGGTGGCAGGGACAGGTTACAGTCATCTGACAATGCTAGGCAGGTGGGAGGGGAGTGGCAGCTCAACAGAACACTCAGAGTAGATAGGAGTGGCAGGTCCATGGGACATGATGGGCAAAAAGGATGGAGCAGGGGCATGCACAAAGACATCGGAGGGCAGGGGGAAGGAGAATAGGGGCAGCAAGCTAAGCACAGAGTTTAAGCAGGAGGTCAATGATGGGGCATAGAATTGGGCAATGGAGGGCAGGAGGAGTGGACTGGTACATCATACTAAATTGAGGGCAGTGGCAGCACATCAGACCATGCATGGCAGGAGGGAGGAGGCTAGTCCATGGATTCACACAACAGAGGATAGGGAGGAAGGGGATGGGGCAGCAAGCTAACTGTTCAGAGAAGGCGGGTATTAGGAACTTTATTGTTTTTAAAACATTGTGTCTGTGCGAACTACTTAAAATATGAACAAGTATGCAGCATAATCTCACTTTTATTCAGGAAGAAGAGGACGTTTGTGACTGTGACTCCGGGCTCACTTGGCAGAAACACCCCCTGACCCTCCACCCCCTATCGCAAAATGTAATGCCCGTGAAAAGGGTAGGTGAACACAGTGTTATATAGAACATAGTCCTGAGAGCACGATTGAAAATGAAAACTAGATATAGTGTATGGTATAAACTATGCACCAAAAAGTGTGATATAAGATGAACCGGGCGTGAAATATAATATGCAATACATTGTGCGCAATGACAGATTCATGGGAGAGCGCGAGATAGCACAGGCACTAGCGCGTGCTATGCGATATGCGCCTTGGAGTGTAATATGCACAGGGCAGTGTTGTGTAACCTAACTAGTCTCTAAAGTTGTAATATAAAATATGTGCTGGGGAGTGTAACGTTGCATATGCACTGTGACAAAGATATGGATCCCAGATTGTAATATGTATGGCATAGCACTGTGCGTTATAACATAGGCATCGAGAAAGGCACGTTAGATGGGGCAATATAACCCGTGCGAAGACAAGTGTGGCATGACATATTCACGGGGTGGTGTTACAGTGCACATGGGCTAGAGAGTGTCATAGCATATGCACTAGCTAGTGGAATACAACACAGAGGTGTGTGGCACTCGGCAGGCAATGGTGGGTGTAACACAGCATTGGGCTCTGTCAGGAGCACGCTGTGACTCTCAAGTGATGTTCGTCCCCTTTCCAGAGAGTAAAATAAAAAGTATTACACATCCGGCAGTGGATGTGTGTTTTATTAACCGTGAGGGGGGTTTCTTGCATAGTTTTGGTCAAATTTTTGTCGAATCCCCTTTGAATGGCTTGGTGTGCATGTGTATTAAATGTGCCCGTCAATAGCTACCCATGTTTGTATAAATAAACGACAAGGGTGTCTACCAGGATTAGGCACGGTAGGGCATCAGACATGTCAGAGCTTCACTAGTGGTGTAAATACATTCCACGTGGATTCATTGCATGCATAGTCGCCTTTTAATGAATATCACGCAAATCGTCATGGTGATAGGTACGTACGGTTTGTCCAGCATGTCCTAGGTGTGTCTATAAATATATATTTTTTTTAAATAATAAAAAACAGTGGACGGCCCTGGGGATTGGAGTCAAAAAAATATAATTAGGAGACTGGCCCTGGGGGATGGGGTCATCAGGGCCAATAAATTAGAATAAGAAGGGGAACCAAACAGCCCCCCTTCTTAAAAAACTAAAATAAATAAAAGACTGGCATCGTGCCGGAGGCCATGCCCCCTCCGTGCAGCACTCTGCAAACGCGCCCCCAACAGGCATCTCCAGTATGCGCCAGGGAGCTGCGCTGCAGCCAGGTGTTCTGAGGCCAAGCCCCTTTTTACACCTCTCTGCAACGCAGCTCTGTGGCGCTTACTGGAGGTACCTAGTGGTCTAGTTTGACCCTAGGGACCCTTAGGATTCAGGGGGACTTAATCTCTCAACTTAGAACAGCCACAGGGCGTGTTTACACAGTGGTGAAGGGAGGGGACGAGGCCTGAGTTAACGTGTGCAAAAACGCCCTGTGGCCTGTTTTAAGAGGTAGTTTTAATCCCCATGCCCTATTATACACTAGGGGCTTACAGAGGAGGTCATGCTAATCACAGGGGGACCCCAACGCATAATGTTCCCTAGTGTATGTAGGTGTTTTCACTGTATTCTAAGTGTCTTTTAACATAGCACTGGCTCTAGGACTGGTTAGTCAGACTCAGTTACCACCAGTATCCGTCTGAAAAAGTTGAGGGTACAGGATGATTTTGCAACAAGGCTTCTTTCTGCTCTTCTTTTTGTTCTTTCTGCACGTTATCCTTCTTCCTGCACTTATCTTCGTATTTGAGGACTTCTGTTGCTTCTTTCTGCACTTCTTTTGTTTCTTTCTGTGCATTTTTTCTTCTTTCTTCACATGTCCTATCTCTGTAGGCATAGTTAGAAATTAGCATTTAAAAAACCTTTGAAATTCACAGAAAAAAACATAGGTTTCATGCACGTTATAGTTAGGAATTAGCATTTAAAAAACCTCAGAAATTCACTGAAAAAACCATAGGTTTCAGGGGTGTTATAGTTAGCTGGACTTTTCACTTGTACAAAACCATTGAAATTCCCCCTTTATAGTTAGTTCAGCTAACTATAACTCGCGCGCCCGCAATGCACTGCTGATGACGTCACATATTACATCACTCATGACATGGTCAGTGACATCACTCATGACATCACTGATGACATCTCAAATGACATCACTGATGACATCACTGATTACATCATCCTTGTGATAGAGTGGCAGACCTCCTCTTCCCCTAATATAACCTTTGATACACACATTCAAAAATAGAAATTAAAATTTTAAAAACAATGGACATACCAATACCAGTTAAAACAACCTATACAGTAATTCTAAGATCCACATACACATCCACTCATTCACCAACAGTCCTATACAGTCACTCATACATGTACTCACTCATCATATGTACTCATACACCTATACATCCTGTTACACAATGCCACTCATCCATAGAGGTACTCACACACATAGTCACTCATGCTAATAAAGAATCAAACATACATTTACTTGCATATACAGTTATACACACACCACCACACTTACTTCTACGGAAACTTACACATACTTAGTCTTTTAAACAATCACTTATAGAAACACATACTTATTCATATAGGAACTCTTTCAATCTCTCACTGTCACATATACTCGCTTATATACACCAATAGTCACATATACTAGTTTAAAACATATGTAGTTACTCATAAATACACTATTGAGACAGTCATTCACTCACTAACACACCCATACACTCACTCATCCACCCATAGAGTCCTGCACACATGCTGTCTTCAACACATACAAAGAGTGAGTCATTCATTCATGCACCTATGCACTACGTAATACCCCCACCGAACCATGCAGACACTCAGACTGATACTCATAAAACCAACTAATAACCTATATAAACACCCATGTAGCTACTCACCAACCCATGCAGCCACTTATACACAAAGTGAGAGACTGATACAGATATTTACATATTTAAACATTACTCACTAAGCCATGTATTCACTATGAAACACTTAATCAGTCAGTTACACAATCAATTTTTCAAAAACAAATCATCCATTTAGACACTTATATACCCATTTATTCTTCCATCGACCTTGAGATATACATATATAAAACATATTTAATTTTCAGAAACACACACATTCACTGGATGATGTCATCAGTGATGTCATCAGTGATGTCATTTGAGATGTCATCAGTGATGTCATGAGTGATGTCACTGACCATGTCATGAGTGATGTAATATGTGACGTCATCAGCAGTGCATTGCGGGCGCGCGAGTTATAGTTAGCTGAACTAACTATAACGGGGGAATTTCAATGGTTTTGTACAAGTGAAAAGTCCAGCTAACTATAACACCCCTGAAACCTATGGTTTTTTCAGTGAATATATATATATATAATCACTGAAAAAAACATAGGTTTGAGAGACGTTATAGTTATGAATTTTACATTTAAAAAAACCTTAGAAATTCACTGGAAAAAACATAGGTTTCAGGGACATTATAGTTAGTTGGACATTTGACTTATATAAAACCAGAGAAATTCGCCTGTTATAGTTAGTTGAGCTTACTATAACTCACGCCCCTGCAATACACTGCTAATGACGTCACATATTACATCACTCATGACATGGTCAGTGACATCACTGATGACATCACTGATGACAAATGACATCTGTAAAGTTTAAATATGTTATAAATATATATATGCCAAGGTGTATTGAAGAATGAATTAGTGTATAAGACTCAGGATGGATGATTAAGTAGGTGTGTGACTACCTAATTGTGTCTTGCTTAATGCATGTGTTAGCGACTGATATAGAAATTCACACAGTTTAGGTTGTTAGTTGGTGTGCAAGCAGTTCCATGGTTTGGTTAGCAACTGAATGAGGATCTATATGAGCTATTCATTGCTTATCTGAGTACCTGTATGAGTACCTGAGTGTCTGCGTTGGTGGGTGGGGGGTGTGACTCTCTGCATAGATGTGTGAGTGGCTAATTCACTAGGTATATGTGTTCAAGTCTTTATCTGTGAAGGTCTGTATGGCTGAGTGAGTGTGTGTATGAGTGTCTCGGTGAATGAATGGATGCCTCAGTGGTTCATGTGAGTAACTCCATATGGTAAAGGCAGTATATATGAGTGTTGGACTATATAAATGACTATATGTGAGAATGAGTGATTGTGAGAATGCTTGTATGGATCAGTGTGTCCTTGTATTAGTTATTGTATTAGAGTGTATGTGTTAGTATATGTTTAAATAAGTGACGTGGTATGTGTATAACTGTACAGGTGAGTAAATTAAAGTGTTATTGATTATTTCCATTACTGACTAGGTGTATGAATAACTCTTAGAATGAGCGGCAGTGTGTGAGTGTCGGTTTAGATATGTGACTGGATATGATAATGCTGTATTGATGGCTGACTGTATGTATGAGTGAGTGTATAGGTGAATGAATGGATGTGTGTAGACCTACAAATTAGAGAGTGGCTATGCACTAACTGGTATAGGTGTGTTCACGGTTTCGAAAATTATAGTCTGCATTTTAGACTGGTTGTATCAAGTGTTATATTAGGGTCTGACCAGATGCATCTGATTTTCACGTGGATGATGTCATCAGTGATGTCATCAGTGATGTCATTTGAGATGTCATCAGTGATGTCACTCACCATGTCATGAGTGATGTAATATGTGATGTCATCAGCAGTGCATTAAGGGGGCGCAAGTTATAGTTAATAATAATAATAATAATACAGCATTTTGTAGAGTGCGAACAGCTACCTCACAAGGAGGTGTCCCGGCGCTGAAGACCGCTGGGGAACCCGTCCTGGCTTTCCCTGTGAGATGGTCCCTTTCTGGGTATCTCCAAGGTGAAACCAGGCATCCCCGGCGTCTGTGGGGGGCCGTTGTAGAGATGAGGCAAGCTTAATGCCCAGAGTTGCCGAGTGTGTTCCTGGTTAGAGTAGGTACCGAGGCGAGAATTATCGAGTCTGTTTTGACCCTGGTCCACGACCCTGCCGCGTCGGGAATTGAACCCTGGTCCCTGGCCGAATCTCTGCTTGCGGGTCTGCCGCCTCTAACCAGTGAGCCACAACTCTCCACTCAACTAGCTCAACTAACTATAACAGGCACATTTCTCTGGTTTTATATAAGTCAAATATCCAACTAACTATAACGTCCCTGAAACCTATGGTTTTTTGAGTGAATTTCTAAGGTTTTTTAAATGCTAATTTCTAAGTATAATGTCTCTGAAACCTATGATTTTTTCAACTACATAAAATATAGTATATTTAACATTCAGATAACAATTTTTCTCCCTTTTTTTGCTATCAGCTAGTACTTAACTTCACTATTCACAGTGATGCCAGTGTAGTTTCATCATGAACAACAGGAAAAAAAAAACAATCAACTAGATTGTTAAAAAAAACAAAACCCTAATTCTCTCAAATATAATACAAAATCAACACAAATAACACATCCAATAGTACTTCAAATGTTCAAAGCTTAACTTTACTTCGTAGATTGTTTGCAAATTTACCCAATACGGCAGATAATGTATCAAAAATTTCACTTTGAAAGCATCCAGTATGAATTCCTTAAAGATCTATACACCTTCCCATTAAAGCCAAAGAGTGTATCTAAAATCTTTGTTTCAGAAAAATTAAGTATGAGTTGGGTAATTCATAAGGCAATGTCGATTTCATTTCAAGTGTGTATCATTTCAGTGACTCCAACCATTATTACACTTTAAATAAACTGTATAATGTCCACTTGTAGTAGTACTTCCAGCATGGAAAACAATAGCAACTGTTGCAAAGGTTCTTCCAGAAATTGATTAGCAACAAAAAGTTTATTTTTGGTTTCCACTTTTCTTCCATTTGGTCGACAGCGTTGCAGCATTATAATCAAATATGTTCCATATCTTTGTAGGCCTAATGCAGGTAGCATTCTTGATTTACAACGAGAACACATCATCTCATGATCAGCTTCTTTTACTAATTTGGAAAATGGTACAGATTTGCAGTCAGGTATTATTAAATATAAAAATCGTTCTCTGTCAACTATAGTGTTTGAAGTTAACAAACACTCTTCACATTTATGTTCCCATTTGTAACTGAGTCCAAATAAACTCTCAATCTGCATTCCTTCATCTTCTAGTACTCCAAGCATAACCATCAGAATTAACCATCAGAAATTCTTGTGCATCTTGCTGTATATTAACACTGAACATTAAAGATCCAGTACATGTATCCAACAGTTGGCGAATACCAGAAGCAGAATGAATGTTACTTCTATCAGTTCTCAATACTTGAAATAAAGTGTAGAGTGCAGAACATAAAGTTTTTTCCTGACTTTCCATAATTTCACCACAAACATCTTCAAGATAAAATATAACATTTAGAATGACATTACCATAGCAGTTGACACCAGAAGCATTTTCTAATTGGTGTCCAACAACATCATCACTTGTTTGTATTTTCTGCTTCTTTACATCTTTTCTTTTCTGTTGATGTTCTTTCTGCTTTTCAACCATAGTTAACTATTCAACATATTTGCGTTTTGAACACACAACACGATTCTCATAAATAGGATATTCACCTAAATGGGGAGCATAAAGCCTTCTCAAACGATTATATTCTCTTACACAATTAACATCAGCACTAACCTTGTTCTCATCAAAATCAATTAAATACAAACCAGACAACGTTCTAACTCGAGATAATGCAACATATACCATTCCCTCTTTAAACACAGTTTTTCCAACATTTACCAAAGCATTATCTACACTTAAACCTTGTGATTTGTGAATAGTTATTGCATATGCTAAACCGAAGGGAAACTGTTTTCTACGAACATACAAGTCTTTTACAAGCAAAAAACGAGCGGCAGAACGTCCAATCTGTCTTACCTCTGCAATCTGATCAAATTTAACTTTCAAAAATTCAATTCCATTTCTATTTTGATATTTCACAAAATCAACAACTTTCCCCATTGCTCCATTCACTAAACCTTCTTCTACATTCAGATTACGCGTTAAAATTACCCGACAGTTTAAACATACATCTACATTTTGTTTCTAAGCCAGCAGTTTTTGATACAGACTTTTCCAAAGAATCCAATTTAGTCTGTAGTTTTTCTGAAAGAACAATTGTTATTCCTTGATGCTCTATTTTATCAATAGCTTCAATGTGAACTATTTCTTGATTTTCCAATTTCATAAGCTCTCTATTAAATGTATAACACTCTTCCACTGTAGGCATTAAGCAAACTATAGACTTTTTTTCTTTCATTTTCTTGTACATTACTTCTGTTGGTGTGCTTTCATTTGTAAACAAGTTCTTTAGTAGACGACTTTGAAAAGCTTGTTTACCATGTTTGCTTAGAACACTAATTTTTACATCTTTTAGAATATTTCCATAATCTTCATCTCTTGCTTGTCGCATATTCTGAGTGAGTTCTTTATATTCAAAATGTAACCACAGATTCACATTTCCAATACTTCCCAAAGATTTCTTTGTGTCTTCATGTAGAAGAGTTTTAAAAACGAGTTCTCCTTTTACAGAGGTTAGTTGTAGCAGATCTCCAAATACAATTAAATGTTTTCCCCAAAAGAGAATGTCGTAATCTGTTTTTAATACCTGTTGCATTCTTAAGTGTACAAAAGAAAGCATTAAGTTTGAGACCATGCTCACCTCATCAATATTTAAAAGTTTCACTTTCTTCAGCACGCTTGACACTTCATAAGAAGCTTCTCCAGACAACTTCTGATATTGTAATTTATTATCATGCTCCACTGGTAACACAAATAATCTATGCAAAGTAACTCCTTTAACATTGTGTGCAGCTAATCCAGTTGGAGCTGTTACCACACAACATAAATGTGAACCAGTAGTTTTTTAAGATAACTGGTCAAACCTTTAATTAAAAAACGTTTACCTGTCCCAGCTTGGCCACTGATGTACATCAGAAAAGGTTTAAAAGAAGAACACAGACATTCTTTTTTTCATGCAACAAACCATGTTCTATCCGTTCTCTCACTTGCACATATATTTCTTTCTGTTCAACATTTACTTGTTCTGCTAACTTTTCCAATGTTATATTCTCCTCGTGTGCTTGTTGCATTGCAATTCCAACTTCATGCATAGCAATCGCTGCTTCATTTTCCAGCATTGGTTGTCCAAGAGGCTCTTGACTACATGGACCACTACTTTGACTATCTTGAGAACTTTCATGAGCTATTTCAGCTATAACAGTCTTTTCCTGTCCAACTTCATCATTCAACATTTTTAAATATGTAGGGAAAATTGGACATCGAATGCTATCTTTACAAGCATTAAAAGAATCTTCGTAGCAGTCAAACTCTCCAAGTAATTCACTTTCGCTATGCCATGGTTTAAACAGCTGCAGAAGTGCAAAATAGTCAAATTCTCGCTTATCTGGAGTTTCACAACTAAGTTTCTTGTAGTTTATAAGATTACCCTTTGCATGTTTTACTAAACAACCATGACATCCAACTACTGCAAACTTTCCTTCTTTTAAATTCTGTTTAACATTTCTTTTGAAGCTGTAATGTTGAAGTACTTCATACAGACATAGATGTTCCAGATGTTGACTCCTTTTCGGATAGTATGTGTCCAACATATTAGTTTTAAGAATGTCTGTACTATCTGCTCATTTGCTGCTAATTGTTCTATTTCTTCCAATGATTTCAACACTCTATTTCGTTTGCAGGCAAGACCTAAACTTACCCAAATGATTCCTCGTGACTTTGAATATAAACTTGAAGAACACAAGTGGTCTGAACATTCATACGATCCAATTTCTCAGTGGGAAAGCATTTTCAAACTAAAGCTGTACAATTTTTTGCTAAGACTATTCTCTTGTGCAATTTCTTCCCACATTTGTTTCATCTCTGTTTTTTCAGATTTTGTTCTGTACGATGTAACATAACGTGCAACAGCAATTGAGTTATAAGCAACATACTGGATGTCCATGTTCGCATTCCACATTTTTAAAATGACTGGATTGTAGTCATTGATATACTTTGACACTTCTGTTCTTTTTAAGTTGTGTATTCTTTGGAAATTTCCGAGTTATTGTGTGCCTCACTGAAGTAAAAAACGGATTTACTCTTCCTTTACAAATGACTGGACGGGGAAAACCAAACCGACATTTGGTGTAAAATTTTCGTTTAGACTTGTATTTTCTTCTGCAGTACATTCCACAACGGTGACTTTGCAAACGTAGAACTTGCTGTCTCAAGCTTCTATCTCCTCCTTCTCTTGGAATCTCACATGTCACATACTGTTCGATGAAAGACAATACTGTTTCATCAGAATCACTTCCAAATTTAGGTGGATCCTTGACCCATAGTAGCATACGTATATGAGGTGCACCTCTTGCTTGGTACTCCTTTCTCCAAAATAAATCGGTAACTTCTCCAAGAGGTGGATTCTTTTTATTACAGATAAAAGACATCATACCTTGAAACTTATGATTAAAATATCTGCACACATTTACAGGATATAATGAACAAAGTTCACCAGGAGTCTTTATTTCAACATTTTTATATTGGAATTCGCTTCTCTTAAAAACTCAAGCAAATATTCCCATGCATACTCTGCACAGCTAAGTGTGACAAACTTTGTTGGTGTACCTAAGTTCCGAAACATACACTTGAGTTCTCCATGACGATACCAATACTCATTTGTTCCACGTTGATGTGCCGTCAAATTGATTAACTGTGCTTTTAAATTTTCATCTGTTTCTTGAACTTTCTCCCCAAATTCTTTCGCAGAAAGAAGTGATTCATGAACTCCAGTTTTAAGTATATGATTCACTGCATACGAGAGAGAAGGCAGATCACTTTCAAACAAAAGGTGAAATATGTATGGAATGCACTGTAGAAACCTAGGATCTTCAGAATATAATCTTGTTAACCGATATTTTGAAGCTGGAATCCGTACAGGTCGGTCATCTTATCGTCCACCTTCTCCAGTAGGAAACAACTGTGGAAAACAACGAGCTTCCAAGCTTTTCTCCTATACACTCATTGGAGTTCCCTGTGCTTTTTTCACTTGAAATAACTCAGTGCTACTTCCTATCACTTCTTTTGAATGCAAAGGACATATTGTATAATGTTCATAAATCTCTTCAGTCCTTGACTTGTCCACTTTCTCTATTTGACCACTTGAAATTTCAAAATCATCTTCTAAATGTATTACCTGTTCATCCACATTTACATTTTTGTAATAAATATTGTTCTCTATAAGGTAGCCTTTTCAACTTTATTAACATCCACAAATTCTTGTCATATTTTCCGACTCTTTGTGGGTACACCATTTACTAAAATACCTACTGCCTCATCTTCCTCTTTCTCTCCAGCAATAGTTTCAATGTTTTTCTTAAAATCCAAAGGTAAGTACACCACTCTTCCTTTCAGCCCTCTTTGCAAGTCTGTTGGTGGCAGTTTACCTGTTTTAGGCTCCATCCGAATTATAGTTTGAAAATGATGAACAGATTGAATTAGAACCGACTCTTATGTATTCAATTTGGCCAGCTCCTGTGGAATAACTACTAACTCCAACTTATTATGCACTGCTCTAGTAGGCATTTTGTTCTCTTCTAATTTGTTGTAACAATATTTACATATACGTTGATCACTACCTAACTCAAATTGACCTTCAACAAACAAGTAAGTTGCAAATTCTTCCCACTTACAATTGTTAACCTATTTACATACAAATCAACATTCCTACTTTGACTTTTATAATGAGTACGTCGACAGCAAACACAAACATAGTTTGGTATTTCAGAGCACACTACATTACACTTTCCAATTTCTTCTTCAAAATGATCAATGCTAATCACTTTCTCATCTCCTCCAACATCTGTAATTGTCAAACTTTCACTTTTTATGAACTGCTCTTCTGAACCAAAATATCGCATTTCAATATCATCACACTTTTTTTGAACATCTGATAAAGAACCATATAAAAGACTTCCATTCAGTTCACTTAAACTTAATGCAGGACTTTTTACATAGTACAGTTTCTTTACAAAGTTCCGCATTTCTGAATGGTGTACTGCTAACATCCTCAAATGATGAAAAGCACTTTTACAAACTTTTCTTGAAAGACAAGCCATAGAATGCCCATACTTCTCAGTATATTTTCTTACATTACATGGATCCAGTCCTTGTAACAACTTAATCTTCTGTTTTATACTTTTCTGAGTATATTCTCGTAGCAAATTTCTCATTATATCAATGAATTCCTGTTGAATACTACAAATGCTACTACAACTCCACTTATCGCTGTGAGGCAGCACGTGACATCTTTAAAAAGAACAGGACCACAGTAGGTTCTGAAGCAACAACAGCAAGTTCCAATATTCGCAATACTCGACACGAACATTTTTTGAAATTGGAGAGACTTTATGAAAGAGAGGTCAGGAAGTGGTGGGAGGCCACCTCTCTCCAGAATTACATTGATGTAGACAGGGTTCCTCGCGGTCTACGTATCTACACGGTACCCGCGTATGAGAACCCTGACCCACAGTTGCTGGAGCAGTGGGCAGAGTATACGGCGGCATCATGTAAAGGGATGCTGGGCATTCTGGTGAAATTCGCATGGAGCGATAGACAGAAAGCCCTAGACGAGATAACGATACTGGAAGATATACTTGGCAAGGACAGCGACAAAGTCCAACAAACTGAATTGAAAGAGCAAATGAAGAAACGACTACAAAAATACGAGTCCAAAATCAGGCAGAGAAAACAAGAGAAATTCGAGAGAGACGAGCGGGATTATTCCCAAGGTAGAATTCTCACTTTTGCCAAAAAATTTGATGCACCCCGTAAAGAACTTAATAAAAACAAGAGTTCCCCTTTACCTCAGAGAATTGAAACCTCCGAATCAGACCTCACTGAAAATGAGCAGTCAGGGGATGACGGAGCTACCCCAACCGGTGACCAGACCAAGACTCCTTTTCATTTGGAGTTCAACTTGATCCGCCAAACCTGGCTCAGAGACGGCAAAAGCAAGCCACCAGAAAAAGACGTCCAACCAGGCGAGGCGGCTGGCAAGGGAAGGGGAAGAGGCAGGGGAAAACGTGGCAAGAGGGGCAATAGATGGTAGAGGGCGAAAACAATCTTACCATCGTCAATTTAACACCGCGAATACTTTCATCAGCAGAAGAATCTGCCTTACAACTTGGACTGACCTTTTGTCCCAATGTGAGAATGGAATTCACGCAGACCAGGATAGATTTGTTCAAGTTTATCCGAAAACTAAAGTTGCATAAATTCTTCAAACTCAAACCTTCCATTAGTGAAGCACGACGGCTCAAATCAAAACCGACAATCAGAAACACAGACCTCCTTACCATGCACGATCTGAACATGCTTGAATTACTTGAAGAACTGCGGCTTGAACAAAGAGATAGCGATAAGGACAACATGGATCCAGTGCTAAGAACTGGACAAGTTGGCATTGAGCAAGAGGCACCAGTGACAACATTTAAACCTTTGTCCCAATTCAATCCACAAATGCCCTACGATGCAATTGACACTTTTTCGGACGCAGTTCTTGGAGATCTTGTAAAATTTCGAAAGAACAACAAATTCGGGAAGGATAGACGAAAAAAGCTGACTAAGGAACAAAATGAGATCCTTTTGAATTGGAGCAAGGATGAAGGAATTATTTGCAAGCCGTCAGACAAAGGCGGCAACATCGTGCTGCTCACAAGGGAGCAGTACTGCGGTGAAGCCCTAAGACAACTCAATGTAACAAAATCATATGAGAGGACAACAAGAGAACAATATCAGGAAAGTATCTCAATGTTCCATAAACTCATCAACAAATGGCGTGATCAGTCCATGTTGGACACAGATGAACTTTTATTCTTGAGAAATGATGATCCTGTTTTGCCGACTTTTTATCACAAAATCCACAAAAGTCAGATTGATCCACCAGGGAGACCGATCGTCTCATCCAAGGGAGGTCTCACAGAGAACTTGTCCAGATATATTGACTCCTTTCTTTTTCACTTTGTCTCACAACTCTCTTCTTATATGAAAGATACTAAGGACTTTATCATTAAAATCGATAATGTGCAATGGGAATCAAATTTTGCACTTATTACCTTAGATATAACCAGCCTGTACACATGTATCGATCATAGACAGGGCATTGAAGCTTTGAAATACTTCTTAGACAAAAGACCATTGAAGTTTTTGACACACAGTCTCATGCTGATCGAGTTTATCGAATTTTGTCTATTGAATAATATTTTTCTATTCCAAGATGAGTTGTTCAGGCAGATCTCGGGCACGGCGATGGGCACCTGCTTCGTCCCCAGCTATGCGAATTTATTCGTAGGCTGGTGGGAGGAGCAGGTGGCCCTGTCCAACAGCAGGGCGAAATGGGCTAAGTATGTGGTCGTCTGGCACAGATATATCGACGACCTTTTCCTGGTGTGGAGAGGGTCTGTCGAACAAGCGAGGGAGTTCATCCAGGAGTTGAATGACAACGAGTTAAACCTGAGATTCTCATATGACATCAGTTCAGTGACAGTGAACTATTTAGATCTCAGAGTGTATGCTAAAGATGGCAGATTAGAGACCGAACTGTTCAGAAAACCCACCGCAGGTAATTCGATTCTACACGCCGACAGTTGCCATCCACCTAAATTGATTAACAGCATACCGTATGGGGAACTCCTCCACTTGAAACGGAACTGTTCTTGTGATAAAGATTTTGAGAAGGCAGCTGTCAGCTGCCTAGCCAGATTTAAAACGAGGGGCTATGATCCGGCTCTGTTACAGACCACATTCAAAAAAGTACTTAGAATTCCCCGTAAAGAGCGCCTGAAAAGCAAAGCAATACCAGAGGAAGCACAGGGAGGGGATAACAAGAATCTGGACAAAAGTACCTTTCGCATGATCACGACATATTAAGCTGATGCTACCACGCTTAGAAAAATGCTAAAAAGAAACTGGCATATTCTACAAACGGATTTAATTATAGGACCAGATATTCCCCCTGGACCACTAATTACTTTCCTTAAAGCTAGATCTTTAAAGGATAGACTTGTAAAGAGTCATCTACCACCCATTGTATCTAAGACAGGGACCCTAAAAGAGATGAGAGGTTTCTTCCCCTGTGGAAAATGTAGGGCCTGTTCCAACAGTAAGAGAATCCTGACATATAACATCCCGGGTGTCACACAATGTAAAGTGATTAAACAATTCATAATGTGTTCCACATCACAAGTTGTATATTGTTTGGTCTGCCCCTGCGGGCTTAGATATATTGGCAACACCATAAATAATGTAAAGCTACGAATCCTTGAACATCAACGGGCTATAGTGAACAAGGATGCGAATTATCCTGTGGCCAGACACTTTGCATTAAAACATCAGAGCAACAGGGAGCTGTTGCAATATTTCGGGGTGGACCATGTACCTATTAATACAAGAGGCGGGGATAGGGTTCTGAAGCTTCGGCGATTAGAATCTCGATATATCATCGACCTGCACACCAAGGCACCGAAAGGACTCAATAGTGGGGAAGAACTCACAGTTCACTTAGGGAGTTGATGCCATATGAACAATTGCTCAAATTTAACTTTTTTAACTCTCTCACTGTATCCTTGATAAATACTAATGCCACGACAATAGTGTGTTAGCGGAGGATAAATATTTGTCTCATTGAAGCATTAATTGTAATCACCAGGATTATGACCGATTCACGGTTTGATTAGTAAAAATATGGACAAATATAGGCCGATTTCACCGATACACGGTGTGAAGTACTGTTTTGATTGATTTTTCAATGGCGGCATCATGCTCTAGATAATTGCTAAATTAATCGCTCATCTTTATACAATGCATAATACTGACATATTTATGTCTTTCTCTTCACTAACACTTTGTTGGGATACAGAGCGGTCTGCTAAATAGTCTTATCAGGCATTTATTAGGCAGTAATCCACCACACCAAGATGGCCGCTACATTTACAGACTAATGAGAGAAGCTGTTTGATTGTGGGCGTTATTTCTGTAGTCACGTGCACGCAAGCTGTAATGTTTAAAAAACGCTGCCACACTGCGATAGTTGTAAACACTGACGAAGGAATTTCCGAAACGCGTCTGTTTTCTTGTGTGGCTGAATAAAGACATCTGTGAAACGACCCCCCGAGTGCTGGACTTTTACTGAAGCGTGCGAGTCTGGGAGCATTAATATATATATATATATTCACTTAAAAAACCATAGGTTTCACACATGTTATAGCTAGCTGTAACTCACGCGACCACAATCCACTGCTTTTATTCTTTCAAGATATACATATATAAAAAATATTTATTTTACAGAAAGACACATTTTCACTGCATGATGTCATCAGTGTTGTAATATGTGACGTCATCAGCAGTGGATAGCGGTCGCGTGAGTTATAGTTACCTGAACTAACTATAACGGGGGAATTTCATTGGTTTTTTACGAGTGAAATGTCCAGCTAACTATAACATGTGTGAAACCTATGTTTTTTTAAGTGTATATATATATATATACATATATATATTATCTACTGGCGGTCGCCAGTAGATAGTTATTGTTACAACCTAGTTTCCATAGGAAATCTCAAAATTCTATTTTGAATAACTTTGGCGCCGGTTGACGAATCCTCACGAAATTTTCAAAACTAATGGGGCGCTCCATTCAGCTCCTACCCTGAAAGTCTCGGGGTGATTCGTCAAGCGGGCGCTGAGAAAAAGGGGGGGACCCAAAATGCGTTTTCCCCATGCATTTTTCCATAGGACCTTTAGACGCAGCTACAGCCCGAACGGCTGAACAGAATTATGTGGAATTTGGCAGAGAGGTAGCCATAAGGTCAAGGAAGTGCCTTTTGCAGGTCTGGTGTAAATCCGTTCATTAGTTCCTGTGAAAATCAAAAGTAAAATCATATACATATCTGGGCGGAGCCTAACCACACATCTCATTGTGAGATCTGATTGGCTGTCAGCACTTCATCCAAGAAGTGTTGGCAGCCATCTTGGGACCAATATACATGATAACACCTCATTAAAAAGCATTGCAGTTAATAGAAGGTTTTAAGACTTTAGTTACATTATAAATCATTTGTTGATGGTACCATACTCATTTTAGGAATTGTGGTATGTTCTAAGGTGATTTTACCAGGTGAAAAAGCCTTCTGCTGTGATATCATGAATCATGTTTGAGAGAAAACTATTTTCACATGCTTTTCCCACAGAGGTTTGGAAGGTGATCTATAAGCTAAACTGAGAGCATATTTTCTGTAAATTCACATTATCTTTCTCAGTCATGTGAGAATGAAGTCTGACATTCTCAGTAAAACATGTACATCCAACAAGGGCAGAGACTGTCAGTTGATTCCTTTGTGTTCTACTGCAGCTTCCCAGAGTGTTCCAAAGAACAACTAGAGCGCTAACAGTCTTACTTATGACAAAGGTATGGCACACCTGAAGCCATCTTGATTGGAATAAAGTGGTAACATTTAAAACATTTAATTTAAAAAGGAACAAAATGAGAGGGTTCATTTTGCCATAGAATGTATGATTAGTGCTGCAGAAAGAAAAATTAGGGCACATTTTGAGTGACTTCACAAATCCTCTTCTATTTCATGAAAGAATTCTGACATGCAGACTGAAACATGCACTTTCAATACCAGCAGCAGACTTCCCTGGTGAGCAGTAGCTTTACTACAGTGATCTAAGGAGCGACTAGAGTGCTAACATTTTGAATTTATGGCAAATGTGTGACACATCTGAATGCCTTCTTCATTGAATCAAAGTAAAAAACTGACAGTATGCCTACTGAGGAGACTGCAGTAAATGAGGAAATTAGGAATCTTCATAACAAGGTTCCCAAGATGGCCACCAGAGACAAAAGAGCCCAAATGTAGCACAAATATCACCGAGATGTAGCCTAAGTATAGCCCAATGACAGAAATCCCAGAGTGTTTTAAAGAACAACTAGAGCGCTAACAGTCTTACTTATGACAAAGGTATGGCACACCTGAAGCCATCTTGATTGGAATAAAGTGGTAACATTTAAAACATTTAATTTGCAAAGGAACAAAATGAGGGGGTTCATTTTGCCATAGAAATTATGATTAGTGCTGCAGAAAGAAAACTTAGGGCACATTTTGACTTCTCAAATCCTCTTCTATTTCATTAAAAAGTTCTGACATGCAGACTGAAACATGCACTTTGAATACCAGCAGCAGACTTCCATGGTGAGCAGTAGCTTTGCTACAGTGATCTAATGAGGAACTAGAGTGCTACCATTCAGAATTTATGGCAAATGTGTCACATCTGAATGCCTTCTTGATGGAACCAAAGTAAACAAGCATTGAAAATGCAATAGGTCTCGCCCTCGTTTAAGTTAAAGCAAATCTGTTTATAATTAGGTGGCTTTTTAGCTTTGCTTTTATTAGTGTTTTTCAAAATTTCATATACATACCATGCATATGTATGCATATATGTATATGTTTGCATGAATTTATATTTATATAGATATGCAGATTATATGTTTATATATGTATATATATATATATTCACTTAAAAACCATAGGTTTCACACATGTTATAGTTAGGTGGATATTTCACTCGTAAAAAACCAATGAAATTCCCCCGTTAAAGTTAGTTCAGATAACTATAACTCGCGCGACCGCCACTCTATCACAAGGATGATGTCATCAGTGATGTCAAGCGTGATGCCACTGACCATGTCATGAGTGATGTAATATGTGACGTCATGAGCAGAGGATTGCGGGCGCGCGAGTTATAGTTATCTGAACTAACTATAACGGGGGAATTTCATTGTTTTTTTACGAGTGAAATATCCACCTAACTATAACATGTGTGAAACCTATGGTTTTTTAAGTGAATTTGCAAGGTTTTTTAAATGCTAATTCCTAACTATAACGTGTGTGAATCCTATGTTTTTTTCAGTGAATATATATATCTATATGTTCCCAATGTCTCCTTGGTAGAAAGCGTTCCACACGCACTCACTGGATTTTGGTGTAATCAATGTGATATTTATTCAGGCAAAAGCATATCCTGACAGGTTCACAACCCTACGCGTTTCAGTCTATCCTTAGACCTTGTTCACGGGTAGTAATGCAAGCAGCCGATTTTCACATTTAAATTCAGTCACATGATGTTGCCTCACATCCTGTTTGCGCTCACTTTGCATTGTGGTCAATGTAGTTTTCTTTAAACTAATAATTATCAGTGACACGATAACAATGTGATTACAAGTGATTTCGTGTATAACATACTAGTGTCCACTATTGCTCTCCTCAATTTTCATTAAATTCCGGGTTATCTAGTTGTTTTAACATCCCGCAATTTTGGTGCATGTGATCTTAATATACATTTGCCTCCAGTGGGGTTTAATTTATATCCACCCTTCCGTATACAGTGTTTGTTTGATTTGTTGCCCCCTTAACCGTTTTATAGGCTTCTAACTATCCAGTACTAATTCAATGGGGTAGGCAAATAGAAGGGTGTAACCTCCATTTTTCTTATTAGTTCGTTATTTTCCGCCCTCTAGTGGGCTTATTTATACTTCAGTATAACCCAAATTTACTTGTTACTTGTTCAGGGGTGGACTACTAGTGGCTTAAAGTGATGTGTTGCAAATATTAAAACATAGTTACATGATATTTTCATGTGTAGTTGCCAATTTGATTTCTAAAAGAAAAAAACAGAGATACATTTATATAACATTTCATGGGTTGAGTGAACTGTACTGGGCAGTCATTTTTCTAAAGATGTTAATACATCACTTCATCCTTGCTGAGACCGTGTGGTGCCAAAGTTCTAAATGACAAGATGTGACGAGATTCTTTTTGTCTGAGAGTTTTTACTCTGTTGCCACCTCTCACATGGCATTCAACCATCTCTACTGCATAGAACTTCAGTTTTTTCCAATCCCCTTCATGATATTTTTCCATGTGTTCTGCAACAGCATAGCTTCGATCTTTGTTCGCTGTGGCCCTCACATGTTCAAGGATACGCTTTTTTAACTCACATACTGTGCTTCCCTCGTATTTAAGCTGACAAGGGCATTCAATTATGTAAACCACGTATTGGCTCTTACAGTTGATGAATTGGTTTATTTTCCACTTTTTATTAGCCATCTTGATCTCTTTGGTGTTATGTGCGATTTGACAGACTTTGCAAGTGGACCACTTGAAAAAGCCCTTCGCGTCCAACCATGTTCCATGTTTTTTCGTTTTTTCAAAATGACTATGTACCAGTTCATCCTTGAGATTTTTCGCTCTCCTGTAAGTAATTTTTGGATGGCTTCCCACTATTTCTGCCATCGTGGGATCAAGGCAGAGTATGTTCCAATGCTTGCGTATAATTTTTCCAATATCTTTGGATTCTGTGGAGAAGGTTGTTATTAGTCTGATTGCGTCTTTTTCTTTGTCTTTTGCCTTGTTTTTGTTTTTTATAATTTCAGTTCTTGTTTGTTTCTCAGTTTTTTCCAAACATGATCTCAACACTTTTTTGCTGTATTTTCTGTTTTTGAATCGCATCAGTGTTAGTTTGCTGTGCCTTTGCCATTCATGTTCCTCTGAACATATTCGTTTTATTCTTAATAGTTCACCGTACAGGATATTTTGATTAGTGGGGCTTGATGAAAACTCTCTGCATGCAGTGTTGCATTGCTAGGTGTTTCTTTTCTGTGCAGTGTTGTGTGTAACATGTTTTCTTTGACATAAATCTCTGTGTCCAGGAAAATTACTCTGTTGGTACTGATGTTATATGTAAAATGTAGGTTGGTGGTTGAGGTATTTAAGATGTTGAAGTATGCGTCAAATTCCTCCTCAGATCCATTCCATATTATGAGGAGATCATCTATATATCTCATCCATGAGATGATTTTTTCCACATATTGATTGTTGATTGTATTCCACGCCACCTTTTGTTCCCACCAACCCATAGTGAGACATGCATAATTTGGACTGAAAGAAAACCCCATTGCAGTACCGTCCTTTTGAACATAAATTTCGTCTCCAAACATAAATACATTTTGTGTTAAGCATAATTCAATAATTTCTAATATCATTTTGTTGTGATTTGTGTAGTGTATGTTGCGTTCCTTTAGAAAATATTTACACGCTGCTATGCCAATTGTGTTGTTAATATTGGTGTATAGCGAGATCACATACATTGTGATTAGCTTATATGATGGTTCCCAAATGATTTCTTGTATAATTCTTAGCAGATCTTTGGTGTCTCGTAAATACGATGTGAGTTCTTTTACATATGGACTTAGATAGTTGTCAATAAAGTTGGCAATTGGTTTTAGCAGTGACCCTTTAGCAGAAATGATTGGTCTCCCTGGTGGTTTGGTGGGATGCTTATGTATCTTTGGGAGGATATAGATTGTTGCAATGATCAGATATTCGGTTGTGAGATATCTTTTTTCCTCATGGCTTATAAGTTTGTTCTCCCACCACTGTTGTAGTTTCTTATCCAAACTGCTTTTGTAGTTTGCTATTGGATTCTCCTTCAGTCTCTCATAGTGTTTTGTATCTCTTAACTGTATATATATATATATATATATATATATATATATATATATATATTCACTGAAAAAACCATAGGTTTCACACATGTTATAGTTAGGAATTAGCATTTAAAAAACCTTGCTAATTCAATGAAAAAACCATAGGTTTCACACATGTTATAGTTAGCGGAAATTTTACTGATAAAAAACCAGTGAAATTCCCCCGTTATAGTTAGCGCAGGCAACTATAACTCACGCGACCGCAATCCTCTGCTGATGCTAATACTGTATTTAGACACTTATTTGCCCATGTCTTCTTCCATACATTTTTAGCTATACATATATTACAAATATATTTTTTTCATAAAGACACATATGTCATCAGCAGAAGATTGCAGTCGCGTGAGTTATAGTTGCCTGCGCTAACTATAACGGGGGAATTTCACTGGTTTTTTATCAGTAAAATTTCCGCTAACTATAACATGTGTGAAACCTATGGTTTTTTCATTGAATTAGCAAGGTTTTTTAAATGCTAATTCCTAACTATAACGTGTGTGAAACCTATGGTTTTTTCAGTGAATTAGTACGGTTTTTTAAATGCTAAGTTTTTTTCCCTTATAATAAGCCCTGTACATTTGGTGGCCTTCGGCCACCAAAAGCACAGGGGGTGGGGTAAGTGTGGATAGTGTTTTTTGCCCTTAACATAAGCCCTGTGCTTTTGGTGGCCTTCGGCCACCAAAAGCACAGGGGGTGGGGTAAGTGTGGATAGTGTTTTTTTTATTTTTATTTTTTTTACCGTACGCTTACGGTAAGCGTACGGTAAGCGTACCCCGCGAAATTGCCGAAAAAAAAATAAAACCGTTTTTGCACTTGGGGGATGTTTGGGGACTCCCTCAACATGACTATGTGGGAGGGAGTTGTCAAAACAGCCCCTTTACATGTTTTTGGGCTTGATATTTTAAAAATCACTCTCAGTGCGAGAGACAAAATGGCGGCCGCCGCTTCCTGGTTTCGGCCGATTCGAATGTTTACTAAGATCTAAGAGCCAATCAGAATCGCGCTCGCGCACGCCACCGTACGCTTACCGTAAGCGTACGGTAAGCGTACCGTAAGCTGGCTCAGATATATATATTGATTTAAAGGCTATTTTCTCAGAATCTACTGAACAGATTTACACCAAACCTACAAAAGGCACTTCCTTGACCTAGGGAATACCTCTCTGCCAAATTTTGAGTAATTCTGTTCAGCCGTTCGGGCTGTAGCTCGTTCTAAAGGTCCTATGGAAAAATGCATGGGAAAAACGCGTTTTGGGACCCCCCTTTTATCTCAGCCCCCGCTTGACGGATCCCCCCGAGACTTTCAGGGTAGGAGCGGAGCGTAGCGCCCCACCTATTTTGAAAAATTTGCGAGGATTCGTCGACCGGCGCCAAAGTTATTCAAAATAGAATGTTGAGGTTTTCCTATGGAAACGTGGTCCTAACTATAACTACCTACTGGCTATCGCCAGTAGGTAATATATATATATATATATATATATTACCTACTGGCGGTCGCCAGTAGGTAGTTATAGTTAGGACCACGTTTCCATAGGAAATCCGCAACATTCTATTTTGAATAACTTTGGCGCCGGTCGACGAATCCTCGCGTATTTTTCAAAATAGGTGGGGCGCTACGCTCCGCTCCTACCCTGAAAGTCTCGGGTGGATTCGTCAAGCGGGGGCTGAGATAAAAGGGCGGTCCCAAAACGCGTTTTTCCCATGCATTTTTCCATAGGACCTTTAGTCAGGGCTACAGCCCGAACGGCTGAACAGAATTACTTGAAATTTGGCAGAGAGGTAGTCCCTAGGGCAAGGAAGTGCCTTTTGTAGGTTTGGTGTAAATCTGTTCAGTAAAATCTGAGAAAATAGCCTTTTAATCAATATATATATCTGTGGCAGCTTACCGTGCGCTTACGGTGCGCTTACCGTACGCGTACGGTGGCGTGCGCGAGCACGATTCTGATTGGCTGTTAGATCTTAGTAAACATTCGAATCGGTCGAAACCAGGAAGCGGCGGCCGCCATTTCGTGTGTTTCACTCAGAAAAAAAAGAGTGATATCTTGAAAAGGGGGCAAGGTGGAGAGTTACAGACCCCCTAACATTTGTAAGGGGGTCAAAGAAGGACAGAAAAGTTCAAAGAAAACATTTATTATTTTTAAAAAAAAATCGCGGGGTACGCGTACGGTAAGCTTACGGTAAGCTTACCGTACGCGTATGGTAGAAAAAAATAATAAAAAGAGAAATAAAATTCAGATTTAAGTGTTTAGATATTAGGGGGCTCTAAAAAGAGCCGTTGTGTTTATGAAGTGATTTTTTAGTGGTACCTTCAAGTAAGTACCGATGCAGAGTCTAAGGTTCAAGAGGAAGACTCTGTTCCCTTCATCATTGAAGTGCACACCATCTCCTCTATAAATGTCTTGCATGTCGTAACGCAAGTTGTTGTGGTAAATGGAACCCATACCATAGTCACGGAGGAAAGCAGAAACAGATTTGTTGACGTGCTTTCTTGCTTTGTCAATCTGCGGACAGAAATGATTGGACCAGTTCCATTTTTGCCTTTGGCATATGTTAGAAAACACAAAGGCAGTTTTAGGGAAAAGTGAAAACAGTTGTGCAAAGGTGTCCTTCATAAGCATTTCCAGACCTACCCTGTGCCTAGGTCATTGCCACCACAGTGCACTATTATGAGGTCAGGGTGTTGGATTTGCATGAAGGATTTCACCAATGGCATCAATTGGTGCCACTTTAACCCTCTCTGACCAATCCATTTAATGTCTACATTTGGCAAAGCAAGGTCTCTCACCATACCTGTTTTCTCTGCAAACTTTTCACTCCAGAAAACATAGCTGTGCCCTACAATCCACACTGTGAACATCTTCCAAGGAGAACTGGATGCACTCAGGAGGTGTAATTCAGTAGAATGGGAAAATGAAATGAAAGACAGTTTGGAAATGGAGGAATACATATTTTTTTCATAAAAAAAAGAACTGATTGGCTGTTTCATACCATTCTAGAATAAAAACTAGGCTGCATGTGTAAATTAATAGAAGCATGTTTTGTATTGGTACAGAAAAATGTGTTACCAAAGAACAGTACTTTGGAGTTGCTGTTAGGTTTGAAAAGTCAAGCACTCTTGCTCTGTGGAATTGAAACATTGTTTGGCGAACTTCTGACCTAACTCCACACAGCAGTGTTCCATGAGCTGTTGCTATGGTAGCAGGCAGAAGTCAAGTTGGGGGAAGGGTACTAGGCAGAAGTCAAGTTGGGGGAAGGGTACTTTTGGAAAAGGGTTGGTTTTCAACCAATAGAAATGTGTGATTACATTTGAAAAAAAGGGGGAAGCACTGAGATTTGAAATTAACATGTATATGTGTGGAAAAAGAGAGGGAAAGTTTGCCATTATCTGGTTCTGCTGAGAGGAGAGAGGTGTAAAGAAAAGAGATCCTGGCTCTGATAATCTGCTGTTTGAGTGCCACATTTCTTTCACAGCTAACTAATTTTAAAGGTGAGTTTAGAGTTTGAGAGGGGATGTATATGGTAAATTAAGAAATGAATAATAGAAATGGAATTCCTTTTGTTGAAGTTGGGTTTATCATTTTCTGTTTTGGGAGAAATTTAAATGTCAGGAACATGTAAAATAATATGGACTATGTTTTCACGATAAATTAAGGTGTACTGGTATAAAAAAAGAATAGTTTAAGGGTTTGAGGTTGGACTCAGTAATGCAAATACATTCAGCATCACTAAGGCTGGTTGCCCTTGCTGGAATGTAGGCAGTCACCCAGGTTACACATGGTGGTGGTCTGAAAAAGCAGTTTGGACATGTGCTTTTAAAAAAATCTGAAAAGTGGATTCATAATGTGTCAGTCTGTAAAAGTGATTATCACTTGTCAAAAAAAAGAGCAGTAAGTGTGCTTTCAAATTGGCAAAGACATTTTGTTTTGTGACTAATGTGAAAACATGACTCTGTGTGCAAAGAGGAATTATAGGCAGAGATTTATTGCGTGTTGCTCTGGTGATTTCACAGTTGCATTAGATGGAAAGGGGGAGCCATTTTTTGGTGCAGAAGCAGACTCTTAGCACACACCCAGCTGCTTACCATGTGGAATCATGCACAGTATTTACAAGCGAGTGGGGTTTGAGGTTTCAGTCAGTAATGCAAATACATTCAGCATCACTAAGGCTGGTTGCCCTTGCTGGAATGTAGGCAGTCACCCAGGTTACACATGGTGGTGGTCTGAAAAAGCAGTTTGGACATGTGCTTTTAAAAAAATCTGAAAAGTGGATTCATAATGTGTCAGTCTGTAAAAGTGATTATCACTTGTCAAAAAAAAGAGCAGTAAGTGTGCTTTCAAATTGGCAAAGAAATTTCGTTTTGTGACTAATGTGAAAACATGACTCTGTGTGCAAAGAGGAATTATAGGCAGAGATTTATTGCGTATTGCTCTGGTGATTTCACAGTTGCATTAGATGGAAAGGGGGAGCCATTTTTTGGTGCAGAAGCAGACTCTTAGCACACACCCAGCTGCTTACCATGTGGAATCATGCACAGTATTTACAAGCGAGTGGGGTTTGAGGTTTCAGTCAGTAATGCAAATACATTCAGCATCACTAAGGCAGGTTGCCCTTGCTGGAATGTAGGCAGTCACCCAGGTTACACATGGTGGTGGTCTGAAAAAGCAGTTTGGACATGTGCTTTTAAAAAAATCTGAAAAGTGGATTCATAATGTGTCAGTCTGTAAAAGTGATACAATTACATTTTAATTATAAATTAAATTGTTGGGTGGGACAGGTAAGTGAGAAATTAGAAGGTCTCTTTCTTCCACTTTATCTCAAAAAGATTTTTAAAAATTAGTTATTAATTTCTCAAGGATCTTGAGATGTGGTAATTGATTTTTAGTGTTTTTTTTTTTAAAAAAAAAATACGCTTACCGTGCGTGTACGGTAAAAAAAAAAAGTTTCAAAGAAAAAATAAAAAAAGTTGAGAGGTAAGGTTGGCTCTTATAAGAGCCGTTGGGTTCATACAGGGATGGAGGAAAGAAAGAATGGGAGTATTATGAGCGTCTACAAACATGCTGGTCTATCTTATTGTTAATAAGGGTAAGACTGATCTCCCCAAAAACAATAAGACCACCACATCTTGTACACCTCATTTCAACCCTCCCAAATCGAGGGTTGGTGTCCACAGGAAAAGAAGAAGGTGATGCTCCAACATCAGAGGAAGGGCTCAGCTGAGCTGCCGATGATGTACTCGGCTGAGCATCTGAGGCTGGGCTCTGGTGACTTACTGAAGAGTTTTCTCCAGTATGTCGAGCAAAGGTCCTTGGGTGTCTGTCCTGGAGGTGTCTCTTCATAGAGTGATTTCCAAAGGAATATTTCTTCCTTGGATTTCCTCTTGATAAAACACGACCACAAAGTATGCAAGTGACCTATTGAGCATTCACCTTTTTCTCCCCCTCTGGAAAAGTGAAATACTCCCATACAAAAGAAGTCTTTTGTTTCCTCCTTCTCTGGATCATGGTGGTGCTGCTAGCCTCACTCTCAGAAGAGGTCTGCTGTTCTGCCATTGTATCCCAATGTCAATCCAGCTCCTGCTCCTAGAGAATCACAAGCAGAAATGAGGGGAATGGGTGTGGTGTGGGAAGTTTCTGGAAGTGAAAGTAATTTCAACCAATAAAAAGTGTTCTTTGTAAGTCACATGACCTGCCGTGCGCGCACGTGACGCTTACGGTGCGCTTACGAAGCGCGTACGTCACACTCGCGCATGCGCATTACACGCCCCTGCGTAACCGCGACGTTGCTTCCGGGTGTACGCGTACGTCACGCACGTATTGCGTATCGCGCATGCGCATTACACGCCCCTGCGTACCCGCGACGTTGCTTCCGGGTGTACGCGTACGTCACGCACGTATCACGTACGCGCACCGTACTTATGACGTACGAAGCGCGTACCGTCAGCTTACCGTACGTGCACGGAAAAAAATGCATAAAAAAAAAAAAACCTTTCCATAATGCAGGATATAGTACATATATTATTTTATACAAAGGCTTACAAAAAATGACAAAAAAAAATTTGCATTTAAAAATCCGTACAAATTCACTGAAAAAACCATGGGTTTCACACACGTTCTAGTTAGAAATTAGCATTTTAAAAACCTTGCAAATTCACTGAAAAAACAATAGGTTTCAAACATGTTATAGTTAGGGATTAGCATTTAAAAAACCTTACAAATTCACTGAAAAAACCATAGGTTTCACACACGTTATAGTTAGGAATTAGCATTTAAAAAACCTTAGAAATTCAATGAAAAAACCAAAGGTTTCACACATGTTATAGTTAGCTGGACATTTCACTCGTAAAAAACCAATGAAATTTCCCCGTTATAGTTAGTTCAGCTAACTATAACTCGCGCGCCCGCAATGCACTACTGATGACGTCACATATTACATCACTCATGACATGGTCACTGACATCACTCATGACATCACTGAGGACATCTCAAATGACATCACTGATGACATCACTGATGACATCATCCTTGTGAAAGAGTAGCAGACCTCTTCTTCCCCTAATATAACCTTTAATACACACATTCAAAAATAGAAACTAAAATGTACAAAATAATGAACATATCAATATCAGTTACAACAACCTATTCAGTAATTCGAAGAACCACATACACATCCACTCATTCACCGACAGTCCTCTACAGTCACTCATACATGTACTCACTCATCATATGTATTCATACACCTATACATCCTGTTACACAACGCCACTCATCCATAGAGTTACTCACACACATAGTTACTCATGCTAATAAAGAATCAAACATCCATTTACTTGCATATACAGTTATACACACACCACCACACCTACTTCTACAGAAACTTACACATACTTAGTCTTTTAAACAATCACTTATAGAAACACATACTTATTCATACAGGAACTCTTTCAATCTCTCACTCTCACATACACTCACTTATATACACCAATAGTCACATATACTAGTTAAAAACATATGTAGTTACTCATGGAGACACTATTGAGACAGTCATTCACTCACTAACACACCCATGCACACACTCATCCACCCATACAGTCCTGCACACATGCTGTCTTCAACACATACAAACAGTGAGTCACTCATTCATGCACCTATGCACTACGTAATACCCCCCACCGAACCATACAGACACTCAGACACTCATACTGACAAAAAACCAACTAATAACCTATATAGACACTCATGTAGCTACTCACCAACCCATGCAGCCACTTATACACAAAGTAAGAAACTGATACAGATATTTTCATATTTAAAGATTACTCAGTAAGCCATTTATTCACTATGATACACTTAATCAGTCAGTTACACTAAAAATACCAATTTATTCTTCCATTGACCTTGAGATATACATAAATATAAAACATATTTAATTTTCAGAAAAACACACAATCACAAGGATGATGTCATCAGTGATGTCATCAGTGATGTCATTTGAGATGTCATCAGTGATGTCATGAGTGATGTCAGTGACCATGTCATGAGTGATGTAATATGTGACGTCATCAGTAGTGCATTTTGGGCGCGCGAGTTATAGTTAGCTGAACTAACTATAACGGGGAAATTTCATTGGTTTTTTACGAGTGAAATGTCCAGCTAACTATAACATGTGTGAAACCTTTGGTTTTTTCATTGAATTTCTAAGTTTTTTTAAATGCTAATTCCTAACTATAACGTGTGTGAAACCTATGGTTTTTTCAGTGAATATATATATATATATGTATAGGAATATATCCATCAATTAAAAGATGGTTGAATGGCCCAGTGCTTAGGATGCATGGAAACTGTGCTTTAATTGGGCCGGGTCTGGGGACCGGCACTTATTTTCAGGCAGCCTCCAAACGACTCTCTACCAGGCTCTATTTTCGTCCCTCTGAAAGATAGTCAATTTTTTTTATTTTTTATTACACTGCAGTGACAGCATGCACATCGATGTACGCATGCTTATTTTGCTCACTACTGAGAACTGGAGACATCACGCTAGGTTACCCACGTTGTAGAAGAAAGGTAAATCCTTTAAACAATATTTTTTTCCGAACCTACGATAATTGGAGAGGATTTTCTAAAGCACACAGTGATACTTATCTTGATTTAGACCATGCCCCAACTTGCATAGCTCACACCCCTTTAAGAGCTTTGCCCACCTCTTTTAGAGCACCCCCACTTTTTTCCTCCCATTTAGAACCCTAACTACACCATAGTAACAAACAAACAGTGTAACCTTCCATTAAAATCTACAATGGCACCAAGTTTCATCATTTTCCATCAACACTATCAGCCTTCTACCACAGTACAAGAGTGTCTATCAGCACGAAGATGTGTTATCCACAGAAATGTTGTGTCATTTCTGTACCTGTCTGCTGGAACACTCATCACCAAAACGTATTAAAACATGGGAATTTGCCAGAAAAACATACCATACCATAAAGCGATTCATAAATGGGCACACTGCCACTTCACCACCCTCTTCCCCATCCATCCTTCCTTAACTTCACAAAATTAAAGAAAGAGCCACACCAAACCTAGTAAACACACTATACCTATACAAGAACTTAATTTCAACAACCGTCTACCGGAACGCTCATGAGCAAAGCGTATTAAAACATACAAATTTGCGGGTAAAACATATACCATGCCATAGGGCACTTTATAAGTGCTCCCAGTGGTACTATATCACCTTCAGTAGCTTGACATCTGCACGTTACTAAATTCTGTGTTTTAATCAGAAACATACCCACCTCCCCCACACCCAGCCCCGCCCTTCCTTAACCGTATGAAATCAAACAGAAACCCCCACCATTCCAAGTAGAGGCACTATACCCATACACAGGCTTAATTGTAACAGGTGTGTGCCGGAACACTTATCAACAAAAAGTATTCAAACATGCAAATTTGCGGGAAAAACATACACTATACCATAGCATGGTTAATAAATAGGCCCACTCAAACTACATTACCTTTACTAATTACACATGCCCACTTTACAAACGTCCGTCTTATAATCAGCAACATACGCACATCCCCCACCTCACCCATACCCATGCCTAACCTTACGAAATCAAACAATGAGCCCCTGCACTCCCGTTACCGCCACTATAGCCATAGATAGACTTAATGTCAACAGGTGTCTGCCGGAACGATCAACAGCAAAAGCTATTAAATCTTACAATTTTGCAACTCAAACATACACCATGCCATAAGACGGTTTATAAATAGTCACAGTACCACTACACCACCTCAACACCCGCCCTTGCTTAACTTTACGTAATAAAAGAAAGAGCCCAAGCAAACGTAGAAGCGCCACTATAGCCATACACAGCCTGAACTTCAACAGATGTCTCCTGAAAAGCTCATCAGCAAACTGGATTAAAACATGCAAATTTGCGGGTAAAACATACACAATACCATAGCACGGTTAATAAATAGGCCTACTCAAACTATATTACATTTACTAACTACACATGCCCACGTTACAAATGTCCGTCTTATAATCAGCAACATACGCACATCCCTCACTCCCACCCATACCTATGCTTAACCGTATGAAATCAAACAGAAAGCCCCAGCATTCCCAGTAGCGGCACTATACCCATATACGACCTGCAATTTTGCAACTCAAACATACACCATACCATAAGACGGTTTATAAATAGTCACAGTACCACTACACCACCTCAACACCCGCCCTTGCTTAACTTTACGCAATAAAAGAAAGAGCCGCAGCAAACGTAGAAGCGCAACTATAGCCAAACAGAGGCTTAATTAAAACAGATGTCTCCCGAAACGCTCACCAGTAAAATGTATTAAAACATGCAAATTTGCGACTTAAACATATCCCATGCCATAGGGCGCTCTATAAGTGCTCCCAGTGGTACTAGATCATCTTTAGTAGCTCGACATCTGCACGTTACTATATTCTGTGTTTCAATCAGCAACATAACCACCTCCCCCCACACCCACCTCCGCCCTTGCTTAACCGTATGAAATCAAACAGAAACCCCCACCATTCCCAGTAACGCCACTATACCCATATACAATGTTAATTTTAACAGGTGTCTGCCAGAACACTTATCAGCAAAAAGTATTCAAACATGCAAGTTGGTGGGTAAAACATAAACCATCCCATAGCACGGTTTATAAATGGACCCAGTCGAACTACACCACCTTTACTAGCTAGACCTCTATATGTTACGAAATCGTTTAAACACTCTGCAGAGTGTATAGCAGTGCATGGGGAGAGTAAACAAAGTTCTAATTCCCAAACTTTTGATATACAGTCCCTTTACTGTATCTATATTAAAGATCTTAAATGGAATGAATACATTGACGAGTGTCTCAAAAGGGATAGTGAAGCTGACCATCAGTAAAACACAAACCTCTTCAACACCTACATATATCCGCCACAGCGACACAGCCTGACAAATAGTATCACTTATAATCACATGTAGTTCTCTAATGTCAACAAACTCATACAGAAAATATACCGCACATTTAATTTTTTTTATCTCACACATTTATAAAACATCTCTTCTACAGAAGCACTGCCCAACTACTTCTATTCCATAAGAACAGACAATAATTAATATGTTTACTACCATATATTTTAGTATATCTACCTTTTTATTATTCACTAGTCAAAAACTACAAAAACTATTCACTATACCCAAAGGCAAACCAGAAACAATATTCATATTTATCTCAACTTAGGATCACATGATTCAAACTATGCGTACCTATAAAAGGAACGTATCACTTTTCCTATCTCCATCTCCTCTCCATGTAATCTCCAAACACTGTACACAGCCCCACTGTACAACAACCTACCCTGACTTACATTCAAACCTACCTCTCTTTGTCAAAAATAAGACCACAACCTGCCCACATAACATTTCTGCATTTCGTTTTATCGCTTTTAACTTAATAACATATACATCTCCTACCACCACCCCCTCCCCGCTATTTTCACAAAAAGTATCAGTTGCAAACGTGCGACATTTTCTTTATCTCCCCAAATACATTACAAACTCAAATTAATGCTGTACCTCATTTTCAAAACAATACAGTCCTATAAAGATGACAAACTACACTTCTTCTCTGTGAAAAATTCCTAAACATATATAAAATACTTATATAACAGCTCAGATTTTATGCATATTTCATAACCAATATCAAACACCACACTTTACTAACACTATATTACTTTGAAATAAAAAATACTTTCAAAATTAAAAACATCACCTCAAAAACGCCAGTAGGATATATATATTATCCACTGGTAGTCGCCAGTAGATAGTTATAGTTAGGACCGTGTTTCCATAGGAAATTTGAAAATTCTATTTGACGGATCCTCGCGAAATTTTCAAAACTAATGGGGCGCTCCGCTCAGCTCCTACCCTGAAAGTCTCGGGGTGATTCGTCAAGCAGGGGCTGAGAAAAAAGGGGGGTCCCAAAACGCGTTTTCCCCATGTATTTTCCCATAGGACCTTTAGTCGAAGGTACAGCCCGAACGGCTGAACAGAATTACTTGAAATTTGGCAAAGAGGTAGTCCTCAGGTCAGGGATGTGCCTTTTGCATATATGGTGTCAATCTGTTCAGTAGTTCCTGAGAAAATTGCAGTTAAAAGTACATAAATATCTATAAGCGCGCACCGTGCGCGCACCGTGCGCGCACCTTAACGTGCGCGAGCGTAACTGTGATTGGTGGTTACATGTCAGTCAACATTCGAATCGGTCGAAATCAGGAAGTGTCTTCCGCCATTTTGTGTGTGACAGTGAAAAAGAAAGGTGGAGAACGTGAAAAAGGGGCAGGGTACAGAGTTCCTGACCCCCTAGCTTTTGTCAGGGGGTCCCTGAAGGACCCCGAAGGGTGAAAAAAACATTTCTTTTTTTTTTAAATCGCGGGGTGCGCGCACGGTGGAAAAAAATCATTAACAAAATAGAATTCAAAATCAAATTTAAGTGTTTAGATGTTAGGTGGCTCTAAAAAGAGGCGTTGTGTTAATTGAGGAACAGAGGAACAAAAAAATGAAAAAAATTATGGGGTGCCGCATGTGTGCTGCTGTATCTTGCTCTCTATTAGGGGAATGCTGGTGTCACCATAAGAGAGAAGAGCATTGCACGCATTGCACCGTATATGCACCCTCTTGAACAGAGGGTGTATATCCAGAGGAACAGAAGCAGGTGAAGCTGCCACCGCAGATGAAGTGCTCGGCTGAGCTGCCGATGATGTGCTCGGCTGAGCTGCTGCGGATGTGCTCGGCTGAGCTGCTGGAGGGTTGTCTCTAGCAGCTCGAGCAAAAGCCACAGGATGTACTCCTTTAACGTGCCTGATCATAGTGAAAATACTAAAAGAGTATTTCTTTTTAGGATCTCCTCTTGATAAGACAACACCACAAATAGTGCAGTTGACTTTTGGAGCATTCACCTTCTTCTGCTCCTCTGGAAATGTAAAAAATTGCCATATAAAAGAGTCTTTCTGTTTCCTCTGTCTCTGTAGCACAAGGGTGTCCTGCTCACTCCCAGAAGATGACTGCTGCTCTGCCATTCTCAAGTACTGGAGTACTGGAAAAGCTGCTCAGCTACTTCTCCCAGGGAATCAGAAGAAATAATGAGGGGAGTGGGTGTGGTGTTGGAAGTTTCTGGAACTGAAACTACTATAAACCAATGAAAAGTGTTGTTTCTTAATCACATGACCTGAAACTACTATAAACCAATGAAAAGTGTTGTTTCTTAATCACATGACTTGCCGTGCGCGCACGGAGCACGCGCGCATGCGCGTACGGAGCACGAGTGCATGCGCATACGGAGCACGCGCGCATGCGCGTATGGAGCACGCGCGTACGGAGCACGCACGCATGCGCGTACGGAGCACGCGCATACGGATCACGCACGACGTACGCATGCGCACGTGGGGCACGTACGCATGCGCACACGGAGCACGTACTTATTCGGTCAAAAACCCTTAAAAAAGAAAAAAAAACATTTTTTAAAGTGTTTATAAGTTTATAGAAGATATTAACTATGCTGTTCAACTTTATCCAAAAAAAGAGCTGAGCCATTCCATATTACAGGATACAGTCAATCTATAACTATATACATAGGTAGCTTATTGTAAAATAAATATTTAAAAAATATAATAATACATTCATAAATTAGCATTTAAAAAACCTTGCAAATTCACTTAAAAAACCATAGGTTTCACACACGTTATAGTTAGGAATTAGCATTTAAAAAACCATGCAAATTCACTGAAAAAACCATAGGTTTCACACATGCTATAGTTAGCTGGACATTACACTCGGAAAAAACCTTTGAAATTCCCCCGTTATAGTTAGTTCAGCTAACTATAACTCGCGCGCCCGCAATCCACTGCTGATGACATCACATATTACATCACTCATGACATGGTCAGTGACATCACTCATGACATCACTGATGACATCTCAAATGACATCACTGATGACATCACTGATGACATCATCCTTGTGTAAGAGTGGCAGACCTCCTCTTATCCGAATATAAACTTTGATACACACATTGAAAAATACAAACTAAGGTTTTGAATACTATAGAGATACCAATACCAGTTAGAACAACCTATTCAGTAATTCCAAAATCTACATGCGCATCCACTCATTCATCAACACTTCTATATAGTCACTCATACATGTACTCAGTCATCATATGTACTCATACACCTATACATCCTGTTACACACCTACACTCATACATAGAGTTACTCACACACATACTCACACATGCAAATAAACATCCGTTTACTTGCATGTACAGCTATACACACACCAGTACACTTACTTCTACAGAAACGTACACATACTTACTCTCTAAAACAATCACTTATAGAAACACATACTTATTTATACAGGAACTCTTCCAATCTCTCACTCTCATAAATCCTCACTTATATACATCAATACTCACATATACTAGTTCAAAACATATGGACTTACTCATAAAGACACTATCGAGACAGTCATTCACTCTCTTACTCACCCATACACACACTCATCCACCCATAATGTCCTGCTCACATACTGTCTTCAAAATACATACAAACAGTGAGTCACTCATTCATGCATCCATACGCTAAGTAACATCCCCCACTGAACCATACAGACACTCATACTGATACTCTAAAAACGAACTAATAACCCATATACACACTCATGTAGCTACTCACCAACCCATGCAGCCACTTATACACAAAGCGAGACGCTGATACAGATATTTAAATATATAAACATTACTCACTAATACTTGTATTCACTAAGATACTGTTAATAAGTCAGTTATACAATTAATTTTACAAAAAAAAACATCCATTTAGACACTTATTTACCCATTTTTTCTTCCATTAACCTTTAGATATACATATATAAAAAAAAATATTTTTCAGAAATACACACATTCACTGGATGATGTCATCAGTGATGTCATTTGAGATGTCATCAGTGATGTCATGAGTGATGTCACTGACCATGTTATGAGTGATGTAATATGTGACGTCATCAGCAGTGGATTGCGGGCGCGCGAGTTATAGTTAGCTGAACTAACTATAACGGGGGAATTTCAATGGTTTTTTACGAGTGAAATGTCCAGCTAACTATAACATGTGTGAAACCTATGGTTTTTTCAGTGAATATATATATAGATATAGATACAGATATATTATCTACTGGCAGTCGCCAGTAGATAGTTATAGTTAGGACCGAGTTCCCATTGGAAATCTGAAAATTCGATTTTGAATAACTTTGGCGCCGGTTGACGAATCCTCGCGAAATTTTCAAAACTAATGGGGCTCTCCGCTCAGCTCCTACCCTGAAAGTCTTGGGGTGATTCGTCAAGCGGGGGCTGAGAAAAAAGGGGGGTCCCAAAACACGTTTTCCCCATGCATTTTCCCATAGGACCTTTAGTCGAAGGTACAGCCAGAACGGCTGAACAAAATTACTTGAAATTTGGCAAAGAGGTAGTCCTCAGGTCAGGCATGTGCCTTTTGCATATATGGTGTCAATCTGTTCAGTAGTTTCTGAGAAAATTGCAGTTAAAAGTACATAAATATCTATATGCGCGCGCCGTGCGCGAGCGTAATTCTGATTGGTGGTTAGATGTCAGTCAACATTCGAATCGGTCGAAATCAGGAAGTGTCGGACGCCATTTTGTGTGTGGCAGTGAAAAACAAAGGTGGAGAACGTGAAAAGGGGGCAGGGTAGAGAGTTCCTGACCCCCTAGCCTTTGTCAGGGGGTCCCTGAAGGACCCCGAAGGGTGAAAAAAACAATTTTTTTTTTTCAAAAAATCGCGGGGTGCGCGCACGGCGGCAAAAAAATCATTAAAAAAATAGAATTAAAAATCAAGTTTAAGTGTTTAGATGTTGGTTGGCTCTAAAAAGAGCTGTTGTGTTCATTGAGTGTTTTTTTGTACCTACAAGTAAGTACTGATGCAGAGTCTAAAGTTCAAGACGAAGACTGTTCCCTTCATCTGTGAAATGTACACCATCTCCTCTATAAATGCCACTCAGAAGCATTGGTTCATAGTAGTTTCTGTTCCAGAATCTTCAAACACCACACCCACTCCCCTCACTATTTCTTCTAATTTCCTGGGACAAGGAGCTGAACAGCTATCAATTTTACTTGAAAATGCCAGAAGAGCAGTCTACTTCAGGGAGTGAGGAGGAGATCTGGATGCACTCAGAAGCATTGATTCATAGTAGTTTGTGTTCCAGAATCTTCAAACACCACACCCACTCCCCTCACTATTTCTTTTTATTTCCTGGGACAAGGAGCTGAACAGCTATCAATTTTACTTGAAAATGGCAGAACAGCAGTCTACTTCAGGGATTGAGGAGGAGACCTGGATGCACTCAGAAGGTGTCTTTCAGTAGAATGGCAATATGAAAAGAAAGATAGTTGTAAAATGGAGGCTTACATACTTTTTTTTTAATACAAAGAACTCATTGGCTGTTTCAGACCATTCAACACTAAAAACTAGGCTGTATGTTTACATTTTTAAAAGCATGTTTTGTATTGATTCAGAAAAATGTGTTCCCACAGAACATTACTTTGGATTTGCTGTTAGGTTTGAAAAGTCAAGCAATCTTGCTCTTTAGATTAGAAACATTGTGTGCTGAATTTCTGACGTCTCTGCTCACACCTGTGTTCCATGATCTGTTGCTATGCTAGCAGGCAGAAGTCATGTTGGGGGTAGGAATCATTTGCAAAGGGTTGAAATTTGCAACCAATAGAAATGTGTGTTTTCATTTAAAAGAAAGGTGGAGAACGTGAAAAGGGGGCAGGGTAGAGAGTTCCTGACCCTCTAGCCTTTGTCAGGGGGTCTCTGAAGGATCCCGAAGGGTGAAAAAAACATTTTATTTTTTTTCAAAAATTCACGGGGTGCACGGTGCGCATGGCGGCAAAAAAATCATTAAAAAAATAGAATTAAAAATCAAGTGTAAGAGTTTAGATTTTTTTGGGCTCTAAAAAGAGCCGTTGTGTTCATTGAGTGTTTTTGGTACCTACAAGTAAGTACCGATGCACAGTCTAAAGTTCAAGAGGAAGACTCTGTTCCCTTCATCTATGAAATGTACACCGTCTCCTCTATAAATGCCTTGCATGTTGTAACGCAAGTTGTTGTGGTATATAATCTCTGAGAAAAGTAGAAACAGACTTATTGACGTGCTTTCTTGCTTTCTCAATCTGCGGACAATATTGGTTGGACCAGTTCCACTTTTGCCTTTGGCATATATTAGAATATACAAAGGTAGTTTGTGGAAAAAGTGACATCAATTGCACAAAGGTGTCCTTAACAAGCATTTCCAGACCTACCCCAGTTAAAGTGCCTAGGTCATTTCCACCACAGTGCACAATTATAAGGTTAGACTGTGGGAGATGTAGAAAGGATTTAACCAAAGGCATTAATTGGTGCCAATTTAACCCTCTCTGACCAATCCATTTAATATCTACATTTGGCAAAGCAAGGTCTTTCACAATACCTCTTTTTTCTGCATACTTGTCACTCCAGAAGACATAGCTATGACCTACAATCCACACTGTGAACATCTTTCAAGGAGATCTGGATGCACTCAGAAGGTGTCTTTCAGTATACTGGCAATATGAAAAGAAAGATAGTTGTAAAATGGAGGCTTACATACTTTTTTTTAAAAAAGAAGTCATTGGCTGTTTCACACCATTCTACACTAAAAACTAGGCTGTATGTTTACATTTTAAAAAGCATGTTTTGTATTGGTTCAGAAAAATGTGTTCCCACAGAACATTACTTTGGATTTGCTGTTAGGTTTGAAAAGTCAAGCACTCTTGCTCTTTGGATTAGAAACATTGTGTGCTGAACTTCTGACCTCTCTGCTCATACCAGTGTTCCATGATCTGTTGCTATGGTCGCAGGCAGAAGTCATGTTGGGGGTAGGAATCATTTGGAAAGGGTTGAAATTTGCAACCAATAGAAATGTGTGTTTCCATTTGAAAAAATGTGGGAAGCAATGTGATTTGAAGTTAACATGTATATGTGTGAAAAAAGAGAGGGAAAGTTTGCCATTTACTGGTTCTGGTGAGAGGTGTACAGCTCAGAGATTCTGGCTCTGATAATCTGCTGTGTGAGTGCCACATTTCTTTCTCAACTAACTACTTTTAAAGGTGAGTTATGAATTTGAGAGGGGGTGCATTTTATTATAAAAAATAGAAATGTGTTTCTTCTTTTAAAGTTGTGTTTTACATTTTATGTTTTGGAAGATATTTAACTGCCTTGAACTTGTAAGATATTATGGAGTATGTCTTCACCATACGTTAAGGTGTACTCGTATCACTCAGGAATACTGTTTTGTGCCTAGAATCACATCATGAGTCTGTGTGCACACAGGAATTGGTGTCAGAGATTTAATTTGTGTTGCTCTTGTTCTGTAAGACTTGCACTCGCAGGAAAGGGGCAGCTTGTTTTCTTGAACTGTGATGGTTAGCATTCAGCACAAATCACTATCTCACAAATGAGAGGCAAATGCTAACACATTTGAAATCAACATGGTAGATTTTCCTTCCACTCCTGCAATGGGTGAGGTAGTTCCTACATGTTCAAAACTCCAATTAACCCTTACCACACATGTACTCTTACATACATCTCTGCAGTCTTCATGCAGTTGTGCAAGCGTCCATGCAGATCTCTCTTGCACCTGACAATACACAGTCTCCAGAAGCACACTCTTAGCACACAGGCAGCTGATTTTCCTGCACTCCCATGCTTACTATTCAGCACTGTGTGGTATTTCAGATAGCAGTGTGTAATGCTAACACATTCAACATCACCAAGGCTCATTTCCTTTGCTCTAGTCTAATCACTCACCCAGGTTCCACATGCTCATGGTCTCAAGTAGCTGTTAGGACATGTGCTCTTTTCTGCCTCTCTAAACTATAAGGAAAATGTGTCAGGCTGTTACAGTAATTATCACTTGCTCTACCACAGTAGTAAATGTGCTTTGAAATTGCCAATCAAATATCGTTTTCTGCCTAGAATCACACCATGAGTCTGTCTGCACACAGGAATTGTTGTCAGAGATTTAATTTGTGTTGCTCTTGTTCTGTAAGACTTGCACTCGTAGGAAAGGGGCAGCTTGTTTTCTTGAACTGTGATGGTTAGCATTCAGCACAAATCAGTATCTCACAAATGAGAGGCAAATGCTAACACATTTGAAATCAACATGGTAGATTTTCCTTCCACTCCTGCAATGGGTGAGGTAGTTCCTACATGTTCAAAACTCCAATTAACCCTTACCACACATGTACTCTTACATACATCTCTGCAGTCTTCATGCAGTTGTGCAAGCGTCCATGCAGATCTCTCTTGCACCTGACAATACACAGTCTCCAGAAGCACACTCTTAGCACACAGGCAGCTGATTTTCCTGCACTCCCATGCTTACTATTCAGCACTGTGTGGTATTTCAGATAGCAGTGTGTAACGCTAACACATTCAACGTCACCAAGGCTCATTTCCTTTGCTCTAGTCTAATCACTCACCCAGGTTCCTCATGCTCATGGCCTCAAGTAGCTGTTAGGACATGTGCTCTTTTCTGCCTGTCTAAACTATAAGGAAAATGTGTCAGGCTGTTACAGTAATTATCACTTGCTCTACCACAGTAGTAAATGTGCTTTGAAATTGCCAATCCAATATCGTTTTCTGCCTAGAATCACACCATGAGTCTGTCTGCACACAGGAATTGTTGTCAGATATTTAATTTGTGTTGCTCTTGTTCTGTAAGACTTGCACTTGTAGAAAAGGGGCAGCTTGTTTTCTTGAACTGTGATGGTTAGCATTCAGCACAAATTACTATCTCACAAATGAGAGGCAAATGCTAACACATTTGAAATCAACATGGTAGATTTTCCTTCCACTCCTGCAATGGGTGAGAAAGTTCCTACATGTTCAAAACTCCAATTACCCCTTACCACACATGTACTCTTACATACATCTCTGCAGTCTTCATGCAGTTGTGCAAGCGTCCATGCAGATCTCTCTTGCACCTGACAATACACAGTCTCCAGAAGCACACTCTTAGCACACAGGCAGCTGATTTTCCTGCACTCCCATGCTTACTATTCAGCACTGCGTGGTATTTCAGATAGCAGTGTGTAACGCTAACACATTCAACGTCACGAAGGCTTATTTCCTTTGCTCTAGTCTAATCACTCACCCAGGTTCCACATGCTCATGGCCTCAAGTAGCTGTTAGGACATGTGCTCTTTTCTGCCTGTCTAAACTATAAGGAAAATGTGTCAGGCTGTTACAGTAATTATCACTTGCTCTACCACAAGAGTAAATGTGCTTTGAAATTGCCAATCCAATATCTTTTTCTGCCTAGAATCACACCATGAATCTGTCTGCACACAGGAATTGTTGTCAGAGATTTAATTTGTGTTGCTCTTGTTCTGTAAGACTTGCACTCGTAGGAAAGGGGCAGCTTGTTTTCTTGAACTGTGATGGTTAGCATTCAGCACAAATTACTATCTCACAAATGAGAGGCAAATGCTAACACATTTGAAATCAACATGGTAGATTTTCCTTCCACTCCTGCAATGGGTGAGAAAGTTCCTACATGTTCAAAACTCCAATTAACCCTTACCACACATGAACACTTACATACATCTCTGCAGTCTTCATTCAGTTGTGCAAGCGTCCATGCAGATCTCTCTTGCACCTGACAACACACAGTCTCCAGAAGCACACTCTTAGCACACAGGCAGCTGATTTTCCTGCACTCCCATGCTTACTATTCAGCACTGTATGGTATTTCAGATAGCAGTGTGTAACGCTAACACATTCAACGTCACCAAGGCTCATTTCCTTTGCTCTAGTCTAATCACTCACCCAGGTTCCACATGCTCATGGTCTCAAGTAGCTGTTAGGACATGTGCTCTTTTCTGCCTCTCTAAACTATAAGGAAAATGTGTCAGGCTGTTACAATAATTATCACTTGCTCTACCACAGTAGCAAATGTGCTTTGAAATTGCCAATCAAATATCGTTTTCTGCCTAGAATCACACCATGAGTCTGTCTGCACACAGGAATTGTTGTCAGAGATTTAATTAGTGTTGCTCTTGTTCTGTAAGACTTGCACTCGTAGGAAAGGGGCAGCTTGTTTTCTTGAACTGTGATGGTTAGCATTCAGCACAAATCACTATCTCACAAATGAGAGGCAAATGCTATAACTTTTGAAATCAACATGGTCGATTTTCCTTCCACTCCTGCAATGGGTGAGGTCGTTTCTACATGTTCAAAACTCCAATTAACCCATACCACACATGTACTCTTACATACATCTCTGCAGTCTTCATGCAGTTGTGCAAGCGTCCATGCAGATCTCTCTTGCACCTGACAATACACAGTCTCCAGAAGCACATTCTTAGCACACAGGCAGCTGATTTTCCTGCACTCCCATGCTTACTATTCAGCACTGTGTGGTATTTCAGATAGCAGTGTGTAACGCTAACACATTCAACGTCACCAAGGCTCATTTCCTTTGCTCTTGTCTAATCACTCACCCAGTTTCCACATGCTCATGGTCTCAAGTAGCTGTTATGACATGTGCTCTTTTCTGCCTCTCTAAACTATAAGGAAAATGTGTCAGGCTGTTACAGTAATTATCACTTGCTCTACCACAGTAGTAAATGTGCTTTGAAATTGCCAATCAAATATCGTTTTCTGCCTAGAATCACACCATGAGTCTGTGTGCACACAGGAATTGTTGTCAGAGATTTAATTTGTGTTGCTCTTGTTCTGTAAGACTTGCACTCGTAGGAAAGGGGCAGCTTGTTTTCTTGAACTGTGATGGTTAGCATTCAGCACAAATCACTATCTCACAAATGAGAGGCAAATGCTAACACATTTGAAATCAACATGGTAGATTTTCCTTCCACTCCTGCAATGGGTGAGGTAGTTCCTACATGTTCAAAACTCCAAATAACCCTTCCCACACATGTACTCTTACATACATCTCTGCAGTCTTCATGCAGTTGTGCAAGCGTCCATGCAGATCTCTCTTGCACCTGATAATACACAGTCTCCAGAAACACACTCTTAGCACACAGGCAGCTGATTTTCCTGCACTCCCATGCTTACTATTCAGCACTGTGTGGTATTTCAGATAGCAGTGTGTAATGCTAACACATTCAACATCACCAAGGCTCATTTCCTTTGCTCTAGTCTAATCACTCACCCAGGTTCCACATGCTCATTGTCTCAAGTAGCTGTTATGACATGTGCTCTTTTCTGCCTCTCTAAACTATAAGGAAAATGTGTCAGGCTGTTACAGTAATTATCACTTGCTCTACCACAGTAGTAAATGTGCTTTGAAATTGCCAATCAAATATCGTTTTCTGCCTAGAATCACACCATGAGTCTGTGTGCACACAGGAATTGTTGTCAAGGATTTAATTTGTGTTGCTATTGTTCTGTAAGACTTGCACTCGTAGGAAAGGGGCAGCTCATATGATAGGATTTGAAAAGTTCAAAGAAAATATAGTAATATATTTAAATTACATAAAGGTATTTGTTTTTTAGTTTCTTTTAGGTATTGGTGAACAACACTGAAATAAATTAATCATGCCTATAAAATCAAGAAAGAGAAAAGAACAGCAAAAACATCTATATTTGAAGACAACTGGACAACACAAATTAGTTGAAGAACCTCATGTTGGAAAAAAGAAAAGGATTTCTGGTAAGCAGACTAAGGATTTTTTTTTTATATATCCTCAAACATAGAAAAAATGTAAAAAATATATCCACTGCAAACAGTGTTTCAAGTAGAAAACAACAAGTCAATAGAACGAAAATACTAAAAGCTAATGTACAATCAGAAGCAAGAAATAATGACTTAAAAAGAAAAACAGAATTCCAAATCATTCGTAGAAAAATTTTCAGAGAAGAGTGATGTTCAATTTGCTAAAGGATGTGAAAAAATATAGGAAGAAAGCAAAATTTTATAAGAAAAAGAAACATATTGAATTAATTGTTGCAAAGGCTTTGGAATTAAAAAGAAAACTATTCATTTTAATTTTGAACAGGATCCGTACATTAGATAAAATAGTCAATGTAATGAAGTCAAAAAGCAAAAGGAAAAGAGTATTGAAAAAAAACAACTTTTGTAAAGTGTCCTTAGGAGAATGGAAGCATAGTTCAAGTACTGAACCATTTTTTAATGAAGAGAGTTATCTTCAAAGTAATAGTTGCTGCATGCAGTTGACACTAGTGGCCGAGCTTATGAAGTTAAAGATGGTTGTGTAATGGAAAAGGAGAAAATGGTTCCAAGAAATGAGGAAGAAGTGTTAGCTGATGAGGTTATGGGGAAACGTCCTAAATCCCCAGTGTACACTTGGAATTGTAGTAGTATTTGTACTGTACGACAAGAATCTATTGATAAATTACGTGACTTTCTAAGAGAATATAGTAAAAAAAAGTGTTAAACAGAAGATTAAGGTGCTTCAAAGACTAGATCCATGCAGAGTGAGAAAGAATACTGGTTTGCAAGGACATTCTCTGGCTTGTCTTTCTAGAAAAGTTTGTCAAAGTGTTTTTCACCATTTTAGGATGCTGGCAGTACATCATACTGAAATGAGAAAGTTTGTGAGAAGATTGTATTTTGCTAAAAGTCCAGCACTAAAGTTAAATGAGTTGAATAGTGCTCTGTTGCGTGGATCTGTATCAGATGTAGAGAAGGTTACTGATGATATTCAGTTTTGTTACTTTGGTCCAGAGCAAGAAAGTGCAGGAATTGACACAGTTATTGAGGAAAATGTGGAAGAGAATGTAGAACTCACTGTTAGTAAAAATTTTGAAGATCAAATGACAAAATTTACTATCATCTCTAATGAAAGACCAAATATTACTTGTATTTGTTGCCGGAAAAGCCATTATAAAACTCAAACAAGGAATGTTGATCTCTATAAAAAAAGTGAAAAAGAAAATAATTATGAGTGGAAGGATTTTGCTACATATTTATTTCTGGAAAATTGTTTTGATTTGGGTGAAGATCAGCGTATTTGTAAATACTGTTATAACAAGTTAGAAGAAAATAAAATGCCAGCTAGAGCTGTACATAATAATTTAGACTTGGTTGATATTCCTGCAGAACTTAGTGATTTAAATATGTATGAGTCTTTACTCATTCAATGTGTCCATCCGTTTCAGACTATAGTTCGTATGGAGCCCAAAACAGGTAAATTACCTCCTTCAGATTTACAAAGAGGTTTAAAAGGAAGAGTTGTCTATTTGCCATTAGATTTGAAAAAAAAATATTTAAACAATTGATGCAGATAATTTGGAAACTGAACCATTAGTTATTCTGGTTAATGGTGTACCTACAAAGAATAAGAAAATTTGGCAGGAGCTAGTAGATGTACGAAAAGTACAAAGAGCAAATTTATATTTGAAAAGAAATAATAAGTACTATGAATCAATTTATATGGATGAAGATGAAGAAGTTTTACTAGCAGACACAGGAATACCAACTGGGCAAATTGAAAAAGTGGATAAGTCAAAAGAAGAAGAAATTTATGAACATTTCAGCATACATCATCTTCATTCTAAAGAAGTTATGGGAAACACTATTGATCTGTTTCAGATGAAAAAAGCAAAAGGAACTCCTGTGAGTGTATGGGAGGAGAGCTTGGAAGCTCGTTGTTTTCCCCAGCTGTTTCCTACAGGAAAAGGTGGACGATATGATGAACGTCCAGTACAGATTCCTGCTTCTGAGTATCGGACTACAAGATTATATGCAGAAGATCCAAGATTTAGTCAAAGTATTCCTTATTTGTTCCATCTTTTATTTGAAAGTGACTTGTCTGCACTATCTTATGCAGTAAATCACATTTTAAAAACTGGAGTACATCTACATAATGTGTCTGCAAAGGATTTTATGAACAAAGTGCAACAGCGAGATGATCAGTTGGAATCTCAATTGATTAATCTGATGGCTTGTCAGCGTGGAACTAATGAATATTGGTACCGATGCCATGGAGAATTGAAATGCATGTTACGGAATTTAGGAACTCCTACATGGTTCCTTACCCTAAGCTGTGCTGAGTACGCTTGGGATGATTTACTGGATTTTCTTCGAGAGGCAAATTCAAATATTGAAAACATCCAATACAAGACAGCAGGAGAATTGTGCTCATTGGATCCGGTTAATGTTTGCAGAAATTTCAATCATAGATTTGAGGCTATGATGTCCTTCATCTGCAATAAAAAAAATCCACCTCTTGGAGAAGTTGTGGATTTCTTTTGGAGAAAAGAGTACCAAGCAAGAGGTGCTCCTCATATTCATATGCTGTTGTGGATCAAGGATGCCGCAAAATTTGGAACAGATTCTGATGATGCAGTTTTATCTTTCATTGAAGAATATGCAACATGTGCTATACCTAAAAGCACAGAAGAAAAAAACTTAAAAGAGCAAGTTTTACGTTTCCAAAGTCATCGGTGTGGAAAATACTGTCGACGAAAGTACAAGAGTAAAGATAAATTCTACACAAAATGTCGATTTGGATTTCCACGACCTGTTCTTTCAAAAGGAAGAGTAAACAATTTTATGTCAGCTGTGCGACATACCATTACAAGAAAATCTCCAAAAAATACCTACAACATAAGAAGAAAAGAAGAGTCAAAATATATAAATGACTACAACCCAGTCCTTTTATCCATGTGGAATGCTAACATGGATATTCAGTATGTAGCTGACAATTCTATTGCTGTTGCTCAGTATGTCACATCTTACATCACTAAATCTGAGAAAACGGAATTGAAAGAAATGTAGGAAGAGATTTCTCACGAGAAGACTGTCAGTAAAAAGCAATACAGTTTCAGTTTAAAGATGTTATCGCATCGAGAAATTGTGTCATACGAATGCTCAGATAGGTTATCATCTGCAAGTCTGTACTCCAAATCCAGAAGAATAATTTGGGTAAGTTTAGGCCTTGCAGGAATGCAAAATCGGGTACTGAAATCTATTCGAGAAATTGAATGTTTAGCAGAGAACGAACCAGAAAGTACAGACATTTTGAAAACAAATATGTTGGACACATATTACCCAAACAGAAGTCATCATCTTGAGAACATGTGTCTCTATGAAGTGCTGCAGAACTACATTTATAAACGGAATGCCACAGAAGACATCAACAATGGAAAATATAAAGTCATTGGTGAGGAAGGATGTTTGGTGAAACAAACAAAAGGAAGTTTGATTAATCACAGGAAGCTGAGTTGCGACACTACTGACAAAAAGGAATTTTACTACTTAGCCCTTTTACAGCTGTTTAAACCATGGTGTTCAGAGGATGAATTACTTGGAGATTTTCAGAGCTATGAAGATTCCTTTAATGCATGTAAAGATAACATAGAATGCAGTACTTTCTCAAATTATGTACAAATGTTAAATGAAGAAATTGAACAAGAAGCTACAATTGCAGCTGAAGTAGCTAGAGACAGTTCTCAAGACAGTCAAAGTTCTGGTACGCTCAGTCAAGATCCCCTAGGACAACCAATCGTAGAAAACGAAGCTGCAATAGCCATGACTGAAGTGGAAACAGCTATGAATCAAGCTCAGGAAGATTTAATAGACTTCCCAAATTTGGAACAACAACTGAATGATGAACAGCAACAAATTTATGAAGAAGTCACAAAACAAATTGATCATGGATTACTACATGAAAATAAAGAGTGCTCATGCACATCATTTGAACCAATCAGAATGTATGTGAGTGGACAAGCCGGAACTGGAAAAAGTTTCTTAATTAAAGTAATTAGAAGCTACCTACAGAAAAAAACTGATTCAACTTTGTCTTGTGCTGTTACTGCTCCAACTGGGTTAGCAGCATATAACATAAAAGGAATTACCTTACATCGTTTGCTAATGTTACCAGTCGAGCATGAGAACAAAATAGAATACCACAAGCTAACAGGAGAAGCATGTTTTGAAGTTTCAAGAGTGTTGAAGAAAATGAAAGTTCTCATTATTGATGAGGTAAGCATGGTATCAAACTTAATGCTTGCCTTTGTGCATTTAAGAATGCAGCAAATTCTAAAGACAGACTATGACGTGTTATTTGGAGGAAAACATGTTATAGTTTGGGGATCTACTGCAGCTCACTCCAGTTAAAGGACAACCAGTATTTACTACTCTTACACATGAAGACACGAAAAAGTCATTAGGAAGTATAGGTAATGTGAATATTTGGTCATACTTTGAGTACAAAGAGCTCATTACCAATATGTGGCAAGCAAATGATGATGATTATGCAAGTATTCTCAAAGATATCAGAATTGGACTACTCACAGAACATGGCAGAAAAGCTTTACAGAGTCGATTGCTATGTAATTTGTTTCCAACAGAACAAATAGTTCCAGAGAAAATATACAAGGAAATTGCAGAAAAAAATACTGTAATCTGCTTAATGCCAACACTACATGAATGCTCTATATTCAATGAAGAACTTTTGAAATTGGAAAATGAGGAGATTATGAAAATGGAAGCCGTGGATAAAATACAGCATGAAGGAATAACTATTACATAGACAGGAATATTGAAAACTAAATTGGATTCTCTAGAGAAAAACATATCGAAAACAGCTGGTTTAGAAAAGAATCTTTATGTATGTATGAACTGTCGAGTAATTTTAAGACATAATTTGAATGTAGAAAAAGTTTAGTGAATGGAGCTATGGGTAAAGTTGTGGGTTTTGTTAACTACCAGAAAAAAGATGGAATTGAATTTTTAAAAATAAAATTTGATCAGATTGAAGAGGTTAAAGACATTAGTCGTTGTTCAGTTCGTTTTTTGCTTGTGAAAGACTTATATGTACGTAGGAAGCAGTTTCTATTTTCTCTAGCATATGCTGTAACTATTCACAAATCTCAAGGATTAACTGTAGATAGTGCTTTTGTAAACATTGGATCTAGTGTGTTTAAAGAAGGTATGGCATATGTTGCTTTGTCACGAGTGAAAAAATTATCTGGTTTATTCATGATAGACTTCGATGACTCAAAAGTTAGTACTGATGCAAATTGTGTAAAGGAGTATAATAGATTAAGAAGAAGCTATGCTCCTCATTTAGGTCAGTATCCTGTGTTTGAAAAATGTGTTGTTTGTCGGAAAAGGAGAATTGAGAATATCTGTAATGAGGATGTACAGAAGAGAAAACAAAAGGAGAGTGATGTGATTGCAAGCAAAAAGAAAAAGGACAATGTTGAAGAAGTTGTTGGTTGTCATTTTGAAAATAGCTCTGGTGTCAACTGCTACGCTAATGTAGTGCTGAATGTTGTATTTTATCTTGAAAGTTTGCAAGAGCAGATAATACTAAATCATGAAAAAAGATTTTGTTCTCTGCTGAGTTTCCTTTATGAGAAGCTGAGTAATGATAAAACTAAAATAGAAAGTGCTTCTGATGTTAGAAATCTTTTAGATGTATGTTCTTGATGTACACAGTTTACTGAAAATGTCCAGCAAGATGCACAGGAATTCTTAATGTATATGCTTATGGTACTGGAAGATGAAGGGGTAGAAATAGAAAATATGTTTGGTCTCTCTTATAAATGGGAACATTGTTGTGAAAACTGTATGAACACATGCAGCACTAATGTTGATTCTGAAAGGTTCATACATTTAACATTACCAGCGAGTAAATCAGTGACTTTTAGTAAATTAGTTAAAGATGCAAATCACAACAGGGAATGTTCTCAATGTATATCAGAAATGTTATCAACATTATTTTTAAAGAAATATGGACAGTATATAATTTTAATGATGCAACGTTGTAGAGCTGATGGAACAAAATTGGACACTTTAATAAAGAAGTTTATAGGAAATCAATTATCAATATCAGGAAAGACTTTTGTTGCAGTTGCAATAATTTTCCATGATGGACCTTCTATAACTTCTGATCATTACACAGTTTATCTAAAATGTGAAAAAGGCTGGACACTGTGTAATGATTCTCAATTGATTTTCAAGCAACGTTTGCCTGCAGAATTACCAATTCCTACTTAATTTTTCTAAAACCAAAATTTTAGATACAAATTGCAGCATCTGAAGAAACCATTATTTCGATTTTATAGGACTACCATAGGATATTTCACCTAAAAAGGGTTTAAAAATTACCATTTGGCCTCATGGAAAGGTAAATGTTTCTATTGTGGACTTCTTTGACAGATATTATTTTGGTGTATGTGCTTAAGCAACAAGATTTACAGACATTATTTATTGCACATATTTATTGTTCTTAGAAGATATTTTTAATATATATGTTACATTTCTATCAAGGTATGTTTTACTGAGGATAGATTCAGGGCTTTTTTAAACAATCTTTCAGATTGTTTATTTTTTTGCCCGCTGTTAAGTGATGAATGCAATTGATATCACTATTTTCAGTAAAATTCAATATATTCTGAAAACAGCAAAAAAAGGGCAACAAATTACTTTGTTAAATATGAAAATATGTGTACTGTATTCTAAAATGGATTGTTAAATATTACTACTTTTTTTCTTTTTTTTCAGATCGAGAAAGAACATTTAGGAAATTGAATCTTTTTTTCTTGCAATTAAAAAACCCATTTATTTCTAATTAAGTTATTTTGTTGGTCAGGTAAGTTTAAAATATCTGTATTTCTCACCCCTTCACTTTCATGCTCCCTTTTGTTCACTTCTCCTCACTCTGCTTTTCTCATTCCACTTCTCTCTCTCTTCTTCCTTTACTGCTCTTTCGTAACTCCCTCACTCCTTCTCTACTACTCCCCTAGGTTTACTGCCTCCATCACTATTTTTTCAACCATGTTTCTCTCCCTGTCTCCATATGTCTCAGTCATTCTAACTGCCTTACTCCTTCTCAGTTCCTTGCTCTCTGTCTCTGTTTCAGTCTCTCTCCCTTTTTCTGTCTTACCCTTAATTTCCTTAACATCTCTGGGGCAGATTTACAAGCCCCCTGAGCCACCACTACGTCACTTTTCATGACGTACTGGATGCGCAGGGGGCTCCTCCATATTTACAAGGAGAGGAAAAGCCACCCTGCGTGACTTTTCCTCTCCTTGTAAATACAGCCACTTCACACGCAGCACTGTGCATTGAAGGGACGTTCAATGGGTGTTGTTGTGGGTATTCCCACGCAACACCCATAGAACTAGACACATCTCCAGATTTACGAGAAATCGTAACTCTGGAGATGCGTGTGAATGCTACGCCACTCTAGAGGTGGCGTAGCGAGGCACAACGAGGAGAAATTTTTCATTTCTCCTCGTTTTTTCCTCTTTCAGTGCGTGCTGCATGCTACAGCATGCATTGAAAGAGGAAAAAGCCTCTTGTGATTGTTTTTGTGCAGGAAGGTGTCCCTTCCTGCAGAAGAACAATCTCCCCTCCATGCAGGCATCCTTGCAGCATGGTGCAAGGGAGCCTGCGCCGGCGCATGGCTGCAGTTTGTGCGCCAGCACAGGGGAAGCATAGAGATGCGATATATTCTTGTAAATATGTTGCATCTCTGTGCTTCGAAACTAACGCAACACGGCGCAGCAAAATTACTTGCTGCACCGTGCTGCGTTAGTTTGTTATAAATCTGCCCCTCTGTTTCTAACACTCCTCCTCTCTCCATCACTCATTTTCCATCTATGTTAATTTTTTAACCTTCTCCGTCATTCTCCTTCCCTCACCTTCCCTAACTGTCACTATCCTTTACTCATAGTCACTCCTATTCTCCTACTTCACTTCCTCCTGTCTGTATCTCACACCCCTTCACCTTTTCGTATTCTTTCCTTCACTCTCCCTCACTCTGCTTTGCTCATTGAAATCCTGACTTCCTTTCTCTCACTCCAGTTTCCTAAATCCCTCCATCCCCTCACTCCCCATCTCTCACTTTCTCTTACCCCCTTTTTTAATCCTCATACCTGTTATCTCACCATCACTTCACTTCTCTCACTTTCATTCTCTTTACCCTGCTGTACTTCATCCACTTCGTCTGTTACTCCCTTTTCCTATCTCCGTCCCTTACTCCCCTTTTCTCAATCCCCCCTCCCTCTCTCTCCATTACTCACTGCCATTCCCTTACTCATTCACTCTTCTTACCTGTATCCTCTACCCTTAGTCCTTTTGTTGCAGTCAGTCTTTCACTTCCCTTTCATGACTGATTATACTTTCCTTTTCTCACTCATTCTGTCAGTCCTTTCCTCCTCTTCACGTCATTTCAATCATTTCAATCATTCATGTATACACTACACAGTCATTCAATAAAATTACAACACAGTATATTAGGAATATAGCTCTTCTTGGAGAAGTGAAGTGAGTTCTGAAAGAACTGTTTTTTTTTGTCTTTTTTGTTTTGTATTTTTTTTTAGTTTTTTAACAATTTTGTATTTTTTTGTTCTTTTTAGAGAAGCAAAAAAAACAGGCAATGAAAAACTGTTCAACGGGAACAAAAAAAAATGGGAAAAATTATGGGGTGGAGCATGTGTGCTGTTGGATTTTGTTCTCTATTAAGTTGATGCTGCTCTCACCATAACAGAGAACAACATTGCACACATTGCACCGTATATGAACCTTCTGGAACAGAGGGTGGATATCCAGAGGTCTTGAAGCAGGTGACTCTGCAGCCGCAGATGATGTGCTCGGCTGAGCTCCTGGAGGGTTGTCTCTTGTGGCTCTTGTAGATTCACGTGCATAAGCCACAGGATGCACTTTTTGGAAGTGCCTCAGCATAGTATAAATGCTAAAGGAGTATTTTTTTTTGGATCTCCTCTAGAAAGGATAACTCCACAAACAGTGCAGGTGACTTTTGGCGCATTCACCTTCTTCTGCCCCTCTGGAAAAGTAAAGAACTTCCATATGAATGAGTCCTTTTGTTTCTTGTGGCTTGGTGGCACAAAGGTCTCCTCTTCACTCTCTGTAGAAGATTGCTGTTCCGCCATTCTCACATAGTGGAAAAGCTGTCCAGCTCCTTCTCTCAGGAAATAAGAAGAAATAATGAGGGGAGTGGGTGTGGTGTTTGAAGATTCTGGAACTGAAACTACTATGAACCAATGAAAAGTGTTGTTGCGTAATGCACATGACTTGCCGTGCGCGCACGGAGCACGCACGCATGCGCAAACAGAGCACGCACGGAGCACGTACGCATGCGCACACGGAGCACGCACGGAGTAAACCCTAAAAAAAAACTGTTTATAAGTTTATGGAAGATATTAACTATGCTGTTCAACTTTATCCAAATAAAAAAAAAAGAGCTGAGCCATTCCATATTACAGGATACAGTCAATCTATAACTAGATATATATAGGTAGTTTATTGTAAAAAAAATATATAAAAAAATATAATAATACATACATAAATTAGCATTTAAAAAAACTTGCAAATTCAGTAAAAAAAACATAGGTTTCACACGCATTATAGTTAGGAATTAGCATTTAAAAAACCTTTGAAATTCACTGAAAAAACCATAGGTTTCACACACGTTATAGTTAGGAATTAGCATTTAAAAAACCTTGCAAATTCACTGAAAAAACCATAGGTTTCACACACGTTATAGTTAGGAATTAGCATTTAAAAAACCTTGAAAATTCACTGAAAAAACCATAGGTTTCACACATGTTATAGTTAGCTGGACATTTCACTCGTACAAAACCATTGAAATTCCCCCGTTATAGTTAGTTCAGCTAACTATAACTCGGGCGCCCGCAATCCACTGCTGATGATGTCACATATTACATCACTCATGACATGGTCAGTGACATCACTCCTGACATCACTGATGACATCTCAAATGATATCACTGATGACATCACTGATGACGTCATCCATGTGATAAATTACCACATCTTCTCACACCCTAATATAACCTTTGATACACCGACTCAAAATTTCAGAGTGCCATTCTCAAAACCATACATACTCCAATACCAATAACTACATACCCACTTATTAACTCTTAGGTCTACATACACCTCCACTCATTCACCTGTACAGTCACTCATACTTACAGTCACTCCATACAAGACTATCATATGCATTTATACACCTATATAGACACTCACACACCACCAATCATCCATTGAGGTACTCTCACACCTAGTCAGTCATGCAAATAATCACACTCCCATTTACGCACCTATGCGGTTATACACACTCAAGTTCACTTACTCATAAAAATAGTACCACATTCTTACGCTCTTATAGAATCATTGATACAAGCACACACTCATCCATACAGTCACTCTCACAATCACACACTCTCACATCTACCCACTTATATACTCTTACATGCATATATACTGCCTTTCACATATGTAGTTAGTCACAAATGTACCACTGACATATACATTCAATCCCTAATACACCCATGAATACACTCACTCAGCCATACAGTTCATCACAGAGGCACTCTTAAAACCATGCACCCACTAAATCACCCACTCACACATCTAGTCACAGAGTAACACACACCCTACCCACACAAACACTCAGGAACCCATACAGATACTCAGACAAGCAATCAATAACTCATATAGACACTCATATAGCTATTCACAAAACCATGCAGCCACTTATACACCAACATACAGACACATACAGACATTTACACAGTTTAGTCACTAGTCTGCAGTAAGATACATTTAATGACTCACTTATAGAGTCAGTTACGCACCACAGAAAATCATCCATTTACACACTTGTACACCCACTTATTCTTCAACAGGCCTTTCCCTATATATATTAAACATATTAAAACTGTTCAGAAACACATACTCAATGGATGATGTCATCAGTGATGTCATCAGTGATGTCATGTGAGATGTCATCAGTGATGTCATCAGTGATGTCACTGACCATGTCATGAGTGATGTAATATGTGATGTCATCAGCAGTGGATTGCGGGCGCGCGAGTTATAGTTAGCTGATCTAACTATAACGGGGGAATTTCAATGGTTTTGTACGAGTGAAATGTCCAGCTAACTATAACATGTGTGAAACCTATGGTTTTTTCAGTGAATATATATATATATATATATATATATATATATATATATATATATATATATATATATATATATATATTCACTGAAAAAACCATAGGTTTCACACAAGTTATAGTTAGGAATTAGCATTTAAAAAACCTTGCAAATTCACTGAAAAAACCATAAGTTTCACACATGTTATAGTTAGCTGGGCATTTCACTCGTACAAAACCATTGAAATTCCCCCGTTATAGTTAGTTCAGCTAACGATAACTCGCGCGACCGCAATGCACTGCTGATGACGTCACATATTACATCACTCATGACATGGTCAGTGACATCACTCATGACATCACTGATGACATCTCAAATGACATCACTGATGACATCACTGATGACATCATCCAGTGAATATGTGTCTTTCTGAACAATAAATATTTTTTTATATATGTATATCTAAAGGTTAATGGAAGAATAAATGGGTAAATAAGTGTCTAAATGGATGGGTTTTTTTTGTAAAATTAATTGTATAACTGACTTATTAACAGTATCTTAGTGAATACAAGTATTAGTGAGTAATGTTTAAATATTTAAATATCTGTATCAGTGTCTCACTTTGTGTATAAGTGGCTGCATGGGTTGGTGAGTAGCTACATGAGTGTGTATATGGGTTATTAGTTCGTTTTTAGAGTATCAGCATGAGTGTCTGTATGGTTCAGTGGGGGATGTTACTTAGCGTATAGATGCATGAATGAGTGACTCACTGTTTGCATGTGTTTTGAAGACAGTATGTGAGCAGGACAGTATGGGTGGATGAGTGTGTGTATGGGTGAGTAAGAGAGTGAATGACTGTCTCAATAGTGTCTTTATGAGTAAGTCCATATGTTTTAAACTAGTATATGTGAGTATTGATGTATATAAGGGAGGATATATGAGAGTGAGAGATTTGAACAGTTCCTGTATAAATAAGTATGTGTTTCTATAAGTGATTGTTTAAGAGAGTATGTGTACGTTTCTGTAGAAGTAAGTGTAGTGGTGTGTGTATAGCTGTATATGCAAGTAAATGGATGTTTATTTGCATGTGTGAGTATGTGTGTGAGTAACTCTATGTATGAGTGTAGGTGTGTAACAGGATGTATAGGAGTATGAGTACATATGATGACTGAGTACATGTATGAGTGACTATATAGAAGTGTTGATGAATGAGTGGATGCGTATGTAGATTTTGGAATTACTGAATAGGTTGTTCTAACTGGTATTGGTATCTCTATAGTTTTCAAAGCTTTAGTTTGTATTTTTCAATGTGTGTATCAAAGTTTATATTAGGATAAGAGGAGGTCTGCCACTCTTACACAAGGATGATGTCATCAGTGATGTCATCAGTGATGTCATTTGAGATGTCATCAGTGATGTCACTGACCATGTCATGAGTGATGTAATATGTGACGTCATCAGCAGTGGATTGTGGTCACGCGAGTTATAGTTAGCTGAAAAAACTATAACGGGGGAATTTCAATGGTTTTGTACGAGTGAAATGTCCAGCTAACTATAACATGTGTGAAACCTATGGTTTTTTCAGTGAATTTGCAAGGTTTTTTAAATGCTAATTCCTAACTATAACGTGTGTGAAACCTATGTTTTTTTCAGTGAATTTGCAAGGTTTTTTAAATGCTAATTCCTAACTATAACGTGTGTGAAACCTATGGTTTTTTAAGTGAATTTGCAAGGTTTTTTAAATGCTAATTTCTAACTATAACGTGTGTGAAACCTATGATTTTTTTATTGAATTTGTAAGGTTTTTTAAATGCTAATTTATGTATGTATTATTATATTTTTTATATATTTATTTTACAATAAACTACCTATGTATATAGTTATAGATTCACTGTATCCTGTAAAATGGAATGGCTCAGCTCTTTTTTTTTTATTTGGATAAAGTTGAACAGCATAGTTAATATCTTCTATAAACTTATAAACAGTTAAAAATGTTTTTTCTTAAGGGTTTTTCACGGTGCGCGCACCGGCAATTTTTTTTATTAAAGGAAATGTTTTTTTTCTATTTACAAGGTCCTTTAGGGATCCCCTGAGAAGGTCTAGGGGGTCAGGGAGTGTCTTTCCTGCCTCCTTTTCATGTTTTAGAAATCGGCTTCAAAGTAATTCATTTCTGATGTGTGAGTGCACCGTGCGCGCATGCGTGCGTGCACCGTGCGTGCATGCGTGCGAGCACCGCGCATGCGTGCGAGCACCGTGCGCGCACGGCAAGTCATGTGATTACGAAACACTTTTCATTGGTTCATAGTAGTTTCTGTTCCAGAATCTTCAAACACCACACCCACTCCCCTCACTATTTCTTCTTATTTCCTGGGACAAGGAGCTGAACAGCTACTCTAGTAAAATCTTACTTGAAAATGGCAGAACAGCAGTCTACTTCAGGGAGTGAGGAGGAGACCTTTGTGGTACCACCAAGGAAGAGCAAACAAAAAGACTCTTTCATCTGGAAATTCTTCACCGTTCCAGAGGGCCAAAAGAAGGTCAACGCCCCAAAGGTGACATTCACTATTTGTGGAACTGTCTTATCCAGAAGAGATCCCAGCAAGAAATACTCCTTTAGTATTTATTCAATGCTGAGACACTTCAAGACAGTGCATCCTGTACCTTATGCTCGAGAGACAACTAGAGCCCTAAGGGACAACCCTCCACCTGTTCAGCCGAGCACATCATCTGCGGCCGCAGATTCTCTGTGTACCAGGCCACTGGACATCCGCCCACTTTTCCAGAAGGTGCACATATAGTGTAATGTGTGCAATGCTGTTCTTTGCTACGGTGAGAGCAGAATTAACTTGATTGAAAACAAAATACAGCAGCACACATGCTCCAGCCCATAATTTTTTTCATTTATTGTTTTTGTTCCTGTTGAACAGTTTTTCATTACCAGTATTTTTTTGGTGCTCTAAAAAAATTTAAAAAAAGACAAAATTGTTAAACTAAAAAAAAATGCAAAACAAAAAAAACTGTTCTTTTCAGAACTCACTTCACTTCTCCAAGAAGAGTTAACATAGATGGAAAATGAGTGATGGAGAGAGGAGGAGTGGTAGAAACAGAGATGTTAAGGAAATTAAGTGTAAAACAGACAAAGGGAGAGAGACAGAAACAGAGACGGAGAGCAAGGAACTGAGAAGGAGTAAGGCAGTTAGAATGACTGAGACATATGGAGACAGGGAGAGAAACATGGTTGATAAAATAGTGATGGAGGCAGTAAACCTAGGGGAGTAGTAGAGAAGGTGTAAGGGAGTTACGAAAGAGCAGTAAAGGAATGTTGGAAATGGCCCTTTTTGCAGGGTTAGCCCCAAACTTTTTGCTTCTTCCTCCTTTATTTTTTCTGACACGTGGTTGTTGGCAATAGGACTCTGCACTTTACCACTGCTGATCAGTGCTAAAGTGCATATGCTTTCTGTATAAATTGTTATATTGATTGGTTATCCATGATTGGTATATTTGTTTCACCTGTCAGCCCCTAGTAAAGTGCACTGAATGTGCCAGGGCTGGTGATTCAAATGCTACTAGTGGGTCTGCAGCACTGATTGTGCCACCCACAGGAGTAGCGCTAAAATGATGTCTTAGGCCTGCTTGCAGTGCCTATGTGCAGTCCAGGACTGCCATGTCGACCTGGCCAGTGCAACCACTGACCAGGCCTTATCCTTCCCTTTCTGTACATGTCAGGCATCCCTATGGTGGCCCTAGGTACCCCCCCTGGGCTGGGTGCAGTGTATCTGAAAGGTAGGGCATGTACTGAGGTGTGTAACATGCCCTGGTAGTGAATTACAGCCATTTTCGTTTTTCACTGCTGAGAGTCTATCTTGCCCATAGGACAGAATGGGGGAGGCTGTTTACATTCTTATCTTCCCCTAAAGGCCAGATAGAAAATCCAAGTTTGGTATCTTTGTGTTCAGAATTTAATTATACATCTTTTTAGCAAGATGGTTTTTAAATTCACTGTGTGAGAATAGCACTTTTTAGAAAGTAGCTATTCTCCTGTTCAACCTTCCTGTGTACCTGTGTGCAGATTGGCTGACTGGTGTCATGTGATGGGCTAGGTGGCTCCAGGAGTCTGGATGAGTCAGCAGCAGGGTGAATAGGGAGATCTGCTCTAGATGGGTGGGGGGAGTAGCCCCTGGGTTTGAGTAGGGCTGCCTCTGCCAGCACAATGCTGGCTCCACCCCCTGCTGGCCAGGCTGAGGACTCTGCATCTGCCAGCACAAAGAAGGCTCCACCTCCTGCTGAGCGTCTAACAACCCTGCCCCTCACTCGGAAAGGAACCAGGTGCTCCAGGGCAGAGCACACCCAGGAACCGGTTTGAGCAGGGGAATCCCCGCACTAAAACAAAGAGAGACAAAGACGTGGAGGGGTATAAGAAGAGGACCCCAGACACCTAAACTTTAGATCACTGTGGAACTAGGAAGGAACCTCTGCCAAGGAGAAAGCTGGAAGGAACTGAAGAGGAGAAAACTGCCTGCTTGCTGTTTTGCTTTGCTGCCAAGGAGACTTTGCTGTGTCCCCTTCTTTTGATTCTGATCTCCAAGGGCCTGAGAAGAGCTGGCTCCCTGTTAAGAAGTCCCAGGAACAAAAGGACTTCACCACCAGCTCCCCTGGAACTCTGCTGAGGGAGTTCTGACCTGCCTTGGAGTGCTTGCCTAGTCTTGGGTCCACAGGAGGTCGTTTTCCTGTGTTTGGGGAGCTGGAAAGCAGAAGCGTGAAAAAGAGTAACTGGTACCCAATGCATCCGATTACGAGTCGCAAGAGCGAGAGTGCGAGGAGAATTTCATCGCGGCGTCATCACAGCACCCGGAGTCCCCGGATCGCCGAGTGCATCGAGCATCGTCCCGGTGCGTGAAGATTCCTGACGCTGCGAGGGTCGTCGCAGAACCAGTTTGCGGGCCGCACCACTGTCGGTGCGTGAAAGTATCCAGTCGCTGCGTGTGTCGACGCAGAGTCCCGTCCCGTGACGCATCGAGGGTTGCGGCACCAGAAGTCAACGCCGTGCACCGCGACGCATCGAGGGTTGCAGCGCCAAAAGTCAGCGCTGCGCCGCGCATCGCACCGCATCGAAGATCGTCACATCGTACCTGTGCGTGAAGCTTCCCCCTAAGAAACCTACGCAACGAAAGCCAAAGTCATCGCATCCTCCCCTACAGATCGGAGCCGGCGCATCCACCTCGGCCGTGTGAAGCAGGGCTGCTGCAAAGCCTCCCCAAGATCTCAGGAGTATCGCATCGCCTTTGCCATCTTCCTTGTTATAGCTTTTGGGAACCTTATCGCAACTACAGGTACTGTTGGGCACGAGAGTGTCGCATTGTGTGCATTGAGAGTCGCATTGTGCAGGACACTGACTTTTACATCCTGGAGTACTTTCTGCAAACACTTGAACTATCTTTAAAGTAACCTTTTTAATTGTATGTTGGTTTTTCTGTAGTATTTGGTCTTGTGAAGTTTTTAGTAAAGATACCTTATTTTTCTAAAACTGGTGTGGAGTAAATCTGTGGTGTTTTCACTGTGTTACTGTGAGTGTGGGTACAAATACTTTACACATTGCCTTTGATAGCCTAGACTGCTCAGGCCAAGCTACCTAGAGGGTGAGCAGGGGTTATCTTAACAGTGTATCCCCCTTTCCCTGACGAGAAGCAAGGGTCCCTACTTGGACAGTGGTGCCTACCCTGCCAACTAGAAACCCCCAGATCTAACAAGGAAGAAGAGAGAGAGAGGGAAGCAGAGTGAGGAGAAGTGAAGAAAAGGGAGCATGAAAGTGAAGGGCTGAGAAACACAGATATTTTAAACTTACCTGACCAACAAAATCACTTAATTAGAAATAAATGGGTTTTTTTAATTACAAGAAAAATGGATTCAATTTCCTAACTTTTTTGCCCTTTTTTTGCTGTTTTCAGAATATATTGAATTTCACTGAAAATAGTGATATCAATTGTATTCATCACTTAACAGGGGGCAAAAAAATAAACAATCTGAAAGATTGTTTAAAAAAGCCCTGAATCTATCCTCAGTAAAACATACCTTGATAGAAATGTAACATATATATTAAAAATATCTTCTAAGAAAAATAACTATTTGCAATAGATAAAGTCTGTAAATCTTGTTGCTTAGGCACATACACCAAAATAATATCTGTCAAAGAAGTCCACAATAGAAACATTTACCTTTCCATGAGGCCAAATGGTAATTTTTAAATCCTTTTTAGGTGAAATATCCAAAGGTAATCCTATTAAATCGAAATAATGGTTTCTTCAGATGCTGCAATTTGTATCTAAAATTTTGGTTTTAGAAAAATTAAGTAGGAATTTGGTAATTCTGCAGGCAAACGTTGCTTGAAAATCAATTGAGAATCATTACACAATGTCCAGCCTTTTTCACATTTTAGATAAACTGTGTAATGACCAGAAGTTATAGAAGGTACATCATGGAAAATTATTGCAACTGCATCAAAAGTCTTTCCTGATATTGATAATTGATTTCCTACAAACTTCTTTATTAAAGTGTCCAATTTTGTTTCATCAGCTCTACAATGTTGCATCATTAAAATTATATACTGTCCATATTTCTTTAAAAATAACGTTGATAACATTTCTGATTTACATTGAGAACATTCCATGTTGTGAATAGCATCTTTAACTAATTTACTAAAAGTCACTGATTTACTCTCTAGTAATGTTAAATGTATGAACCTTTCAGAATCAACATTAGTGCTGCATGTGTTCATACAGTTTTCACAACAATGTTCCCATTTATAAGAGAGACCAAACATATTTTCTATTTCTACCCCTTCATCTTCCAGTACCAGAAGCATATACATTAAGAATTCCTGTGCATCTTGCTGGACATTTTGTGTAAACTGTGTACATCCAGAACATACATCTAAAAGATTTCTAACATCAGAAGCACTTTCTATTTTAGTTTTATCATTACTCAACTTCTCATCAAGGAAACTCAGCAGAGAACAAAATCTTTTTTCATGATTTAGTATTATCTGCTCTTGCAAACTTTCAAGATAAAATACAACATTCAGCACTACATTAGCGTAGCAGTTGACACCAGAGCTATTTTCAAAATGTCTTTTTGCTTGCAATCACATCACTCTCCTTTTGTTTTCTCTTCTGTACATCCTCATTACAGATATTCTCAATTCTCCTTTTCAGACAAACAACACGTTTTTCAAACACAGGATACTGACCTAAATGAGGAGTATAGCTTCTTCTTAATCTATTATACTCCTTTACACAATTTGCATTAGCACTAACTTTTGAGTCATCAAAGACTATCATGAATAAACCAGATAATTTTTTCACTCGTGACAAAGCAACATATGCCATACCTTCTTTAAACACACTAGATCCAATGTTTACAAAAGCACTATCTACAGTTAATCCTTGAGATTTGTGAATAGTTACAGCATATGCTAGAGAAAACGGAAACTGCTTCCTACGTACATATAAGTCTTTCACAAGCAAAAAACGAACTGAACAACGACTAATGTCTTTAACCTCTTCAATCTGATGACATTTTATTTTTAAAAATTCAATTCCATCTTTTTTCTGGTGATTAACAAAACCCACAACTTTACCCATAGCTCCATTCACTAAACCTTTTTCTACATTCAAATTACGTCTTAAAATTACTTGACAGTTCATACATACATAAAGATTCTTTTCTAAACCAGCTGTTTTCGATATGTTTTTCTCTAGAGAATCCAATTTAGTTTTCAATTTGCCTGTCAATATAATAGTTATTCCTTTATGCTGTATTTGATCCACGGCTTCCATTTTCATAATCTCTTCATTTTCCAATTTCAAAAGTTCTTCATTGAATATAGAGCATTCATGTAGTGTTGGCATTAAGCAGATTACAGTATTTTTGTCTGCAATTTTCTCTGGAACTATTTGTTCTGTTGGAAACAAATTACATAGCAATCGACTCTGTAAAGCTTTTCTGCCATGTTCTGTGAGTAGTCCAATTCTGATATCTTTGAGAATACTTGCATAATCATCATCATTTGCTTGCCGCATATTGGTAATGAGTTCTTTGTACTCAAAGTATGACCAAATATTCACATTACCTATACTTCCTAATGACTTTTTCGTGTCTTCATGTGCAAGAGTATTAAATACTGGTTGTCCTTTAACTGGAGTGAGCTGCAGTAGATCCCCAAAAACTATCACATCTTTTCCTCCAAATAACACGTCATAGTCTGTCTTTAGAATTTGCTGCATTCTTAAATGCACAAAGGCAAGCATTAAGTTTGATACCATGCTTACCTCATCAATAATGAGAACTTTCATTTTCTTCAACACTCTTGAAACTTCAAAACATGCTTCTCCTCTTAGCTTGTGGTATTCTATTTTGTTCTCATGCTCTACTGGTAACATTAGCAAACGATGTAAGGTAATTCCTTTTATGTTATATGCTGCTAACCCAGTTGGAGCAGTAACAACACAAGACAAAGTTGAATCCGTTTTTTTCTGTAGATAGCTTCTAATTACTTTAATTAAGAAACTTTTTCCAGTTCCAGCTTGTCCACTCACATACATTCTGATTGGTTCAAATGATGTGCATGAGCACTCTTTATTTTCATGTAGTAATCCTTGATCAATTTGTTTTGTGACTTCTTCATAAATTTGTTGTTGTTCATCATTCAGTTGTTGTTCCAAATTTGGTAAGCCTATTAAATCTTCCTGAGCTTGATTCATAGCTGTTTCCACTTCAGTCATGGCTATTGCAGCTTCATTTTCTACGATTGGTCATCCTAGGGGATCTTGACTGAGCGTACCAGAACTTTGACTGTCTTGAGAACTGTCTCTAGCTACTTCAGCTGCAATTGTAGCTTCTTGTTCAATTTCTTCATTTAACATTTGTACATAATTTGTGAAAGTACTGCATTCTATGCTATCTTTACATGCATTAAAGGAATCTTCATAGCTCTGAAAATCTCCAAGTAATTAATCCTCTGAACGCCATGGTTTAAACAGCTGTAAAAGTGCTAAGTAGTAAAATTCCTTTTTGTCAGTAGTGTCGCAACTCAGCTTCCTGTGATTAATCAAACTTCCTTTTGTTTGTTTCACCAAACATCCTTCCTCACCAATGACTTTATATTTTCCATTGTTGATGTCTTCTGTGGCATTCCGTGTAAAAATGTAGTTCTGCAGCACTTCATAGAGACACATGTTCTCAAGATGATGACTTCTGTTTGGGTAATATGTGTCCAACATATTTGTTTTCAAAATGTCTGTACTTTCTGTTTCGTTCTCTGCTAAATATTCAATTTCTCGAATAGATTTCAGTACCCGATTTCGCATTCCTGCAAGGCCTAAACTTACCCAAATTATTCTTCTGGATTTGGAATACAGACTTGCAGATGATAACCTATCTGAGCATTCGTATGACCCAATTTCTCGATGCGATAGCATCTTTAAACTGAAACTGTATAGCTTTTTACTCGTGAGAAATCTCTTCCCACATTTCTTTCAATTCCGTTTTCTCAGATTTAGTGATGTAAGATGTGACATACCGAGCAACAGCAATAGAATTGTCAGCTACATACTGAATATCCATGTTAGCATTCCACATGGATAAAATGACTGGGTTGTAGTCATTTATATATTTTGACTCTTCTTTTCTTCTTAGGTTGTAGGTATTTTTCGGAGATTTTCTTGTAATGGTATGTCGCACAGCTGACATAAAACTGTTTACTCTTCCTTTTGAAAGAACAGGTCGTGGAAATCCAAATCGACATTTTGTGTAGAATTTTTCTTTACTCTTGTACTTTCGTCGACAGTATTTTCCACACCAATGAGTTTGGAAACGTAAAACTTGCTCTTTTAAGGTTTTTTCTTCTGTGCTTTTAGGTATAGCACATGTTGCATATTCTTCAATGAAAGATAAAACTGCATCATCAGAATCTGTTCCAAATTTTGGGGCATCCTTGATTCACAACAGCATATGAATATGAGGAGCACCTCTTGCTTGGTACTCTTTTCTCCAAAAGAAATCCACAACTTCTCCAAGAGGTGGATTTTTTTTATTGCAGATGAAGGACATCATAGCCTCAAATCTATGATTGAAATATCTGGAAACATTAACCGGATCTAATGAGCACAATTCTCCTGCTGTCTTGTATTGGATGTTTGAATTTGCCTCTCGAAGAAAATCCAGTAAATCATCCCAAGCGTACTCAGCACAGCTTAGGGTAAGCAACCATGTAGGAGTTCCTAAATTCCGTAACATACATTTCAATTCTCCATGGCGTCGGTACCAATATACATTAGTTCCACGCTGACAAGCCATCAGATTAATCAATTGAGATTCCAAATGATCATCTCGCTGTTGCACTTTATTCATAAAATCCTTTGCTGACACATTATGTAGATGTACTCCAGTTTTTAAAATGTGATTTACTGCATACGATAGTGCAGACAAGTCACTTTCAAATAAAAGATTGAACAAATAAGGAATACTTTGACGAAATCTTGGATCTTCTGCATATAATCTTGTAGTCCGATACTCAGAAGCAGGAATCTGTACTGGACGTTCATCATATCGTCCACCTTTTCCTGTAGGAAACAGCTGGGGAAAACAACGGGCTTCCAAGCTCTCCTCCCATACACTCAAGGGAGTTCCTTTTGCTTATTTCATCTGAAACTGATCAATAGTGTTTCCCATAACTTCTTTAGAATGAAGAGGATGTATGCTGAAATGTTCATAAATTTCTTCTTCTTTTGACTTATCCACTTTTTTCAATTTGCCCAGTTGGTATTCATGTGTCTGCTAGTAAAACTTCTTCATCTTCATCCATATAAATTGATTCATAGTACTTATTATTTCTTTTCAAATATAAATTTGCTCTTTGTACTTTTAGTACATCTACTAGCTCCTGCCAAATTTTCTTATTCTTTGTAGGTACACCATTAACCAGAATAACTAATGGTTCAGTTTCCAAACTATCTGCATCAATTGTTTCAATATTTCTTTTCAAATCTAATGGCAAATAGACAACTCTTCCTTTTAAACCTCTTTGTAAATCTGAAGGAGGTAATTTACCTGTTTTGGGCTCCATACGAAGTATAGTCTGAAACGGATGGACACATTGAATGAGTATAGACTCATACATATTTAAATCACTAAGTTCTGCAGGAATATCAACCAATTCTAAATTATTATGTACAGCTCTAGCTGGCATTTTATTTTCTTCTAACTTGTTATAACAGTATTTATAAATACGCTGATCTTCACCCAAATCAAAACAATTTTCCAGAAACAAATATGTAGCAAAATCCTTCCACTCATAATTATTTTCTTTTTCACTTTTTTTATAGAGATCAACATTCCTTGTTTGAGTTTTATAATGGCTTCTCTGGCAACAAATACAAGTAATATTTGGTCTTTAATTAGAGATGATAGTAAATTTTGTCATTTGATCTTCAACAGTTTTACTAACAGTGGGTTCTACATTCTCTTCCACATTTTCTTCAATAACTGTGTCATTTCCTGCACTTTCTTGTTCTGGACCAAAGTAACAAAACTGAATATCATCAGTAACCTTCTCTACATCTGATACAGATCCACGCAACAGAGCACTATTCAACTCATTTAACTTTAGTGCTGGACTTTTAGAAAATACAATCTTCTCACAAACTTTCTCATTTCAGTATGATGTACTGCCAGCATCCTAAAATGGTGAAAAACACTTTGACAAACTTTCCTAGAAAGACAAGCCAGAGAATGTCCTTGCAAACCAGTATTCTTTCTCACTCTTCATGGAACTAGTCTTTGAAGCACCTTAAACTTCTGTTTAACACTTTTTTTTACTCATTTCTTGGAACCATTTTCTCCTTTTCCATTACACAACCATCTGTAACTTCATAACTTTGACCCCTGGTGTCAACTGCATGCAGCAAACTATTACTTTGAAGATAACTCTCTTCATTAAAAAATGCTTCAGTAACTGAACTGTGCTTCCATTCTCCTAAGAACACATTACAAAAGTTATTTTTTTTCACTACTCTTTTCCTTTTGCTTTTTGACTTCATTACATTGACTATTTTATCTAATGTACGGATCCTGTTCAAAATTAAAATGAATAGTTTTCTTTTTAATTCCAAAGCCTTTGCAACAATTGATTCAATATGTTTCTTTTTCTTATAAAATATTGCTTTCTTCCTATATTTTTTCACATCCTTTAGCAAATTGAACACCACTCTTCTCTGAAACATTTTTTTACGAATGTTTTGAAATTCTATTTTTCTTTTTAAGTCATTCTTTCTTGCTTCTGATTGTACATTAGCATTTAGTATTTTCTTTCTATTGTCTTGTTGTTTTGTTCTTGAAACACTATTTGCAGTGGATATACTTTGTACATTTTTTCTATGTTTGAGGATATTTGTAAAAAAATCCTTAGTCTGCTTACCAGAAGACTTTTTCTTTTTTCCAACATGAGGTTCTTCAACTAATTTCTGTTGTCCAGTTGTCTTCAAATATAGATGTTTTTGCTGTTCTTTTCTCTTTCTTGATTTTATAGGCATGTTTATATATTTCAGTGTTGTTTAGCAATACCTAAAGGAAACTAAAAAAAAATACCTTTGTGTAATTTAAATATATTACTATATTTTTTTTGAGCTTTTCAAATCCTATCATATGAGCTGCCCCTTTCCTACGAGTGCAAGTCTTACAGAACAAGAGCAACACAAATTAAATCTCTGACAACAATTCCTGTGTGCACACAGACTCATGGTGTGATTCTAGGCAGAAAACGATATTGGATTGGCAATTTCAAAGCACATTACTACTGTGGTAGAGCAAGTGATAATTACTGTAACAGTCTGACACATTTTCCTTATAGTTTAGAGAGGCAGAAAAGAGCACATGTCCTAACAGCTACTTGAGACCATGAGCATGTGGAACCTGGATGAGTGATTAGACTAGAGCAAAGGAAATGAGCCTTTGTGATATTGAATGTGTTAGCGTTACACACTGCTATCTGAAATACCACACAGTGCTGAATAGTAAGCATGGGAGTGCAGGAGAAGCAGCTGGCTGTGTGCTAAGAGTGTGTTTCTGGAGACTGTGTATTGTCAGGTGCAAGAGAGATCTGAATGGACGCTTGCACAACTGCATGAAGACTGCAGAGATGTATGTAAGATCACCTATGGTAAGGGTTAATTGGAGTTTTCAACATGTAGGAACTACCTCACCCATTGCAGGAGTGGAAGGAAAATCTACCCTGTTGTTTTCAAATGTGTTAGCATTTGCCTCTCATTTGTGAGATAGTGATTTGTGCTGAATGCTAACCATCACAGTTCAAGAAAACAAGCTGCCCCTTTCCTATGAGTGCAAGTCTTACAGAACAAGAGCAACACAAATTAAATCTCTGACAACAATTCCTGTGTGCACACAGACTCATGGTGTGATTCTAGGCAGAAAACGATATTTGATTGGCAATTTCAAAGCACATTTACTACTGCGGTAGAGCAAGTGATAATTACTGTAACAGCCTGACACATTTTCCTTATAGTTTAGAGAGGCAGAAAAGAGCACATGTCCTAACAGCTACTTGAGACCATGAGCATGTGGAACCTGGGTGAGTGATTAGACTAGAGCAAAGGAAATGAGCCTTGGTGATGTTGAATGTGTTGGTGTTACACACTGCTATCTGAAATACCACACAGTGCTGAATAGTAAGCATGGGAGTGCAGGAGAAGCAGCTGGCTGTGTGCTAAGAGTGTGTTTCTGGAGACTGTGTATTGTCAGGTGCAAGAGAGATCTGAATGGACGCTTGCACAACTGCATGAAGACTGCAGAGATGTATGTAAGATCACCTGTGGTAAGAATTAATTGGAGTTTTGAACATGTAGGAACTACCTCACCCATTGCAGGAGTGGAAGGAAAATCTACCCTGTTGTTTTCAAATGTGTTAGCATTTGCCTCTCATCTGTGAGAAAGTGATTTCTGCTGAATGCTAACCATCACAGTTCAAGAAAACAAGCTGCCCCTTTCCTAGGAGTGCAAGTCTTACAGAACAAGAGCAACACGAATTAAATCTCTGACAACAATTCCTGTGTGCACACAGACTCATGATGTGATTCTAGGCACAAAACAGTATTCCTGGGTGATACCAGTACACCTTAACTTATGGTGAAGACGTACTCCATAATATCTTAGAAGTTCAAGGCAGTTAAATATCTTCCAAAACATAAAATGTAAAACACAACTTTAAAAGAAGAAACAAATTTCCATTATTTATATCAAAATACACCACATACATCCCCTCTCAAATTCATAACTCACCTTTAAAAGTAGTTAGTTGAGAAAGAAATGTGCCACTCACACAGCAGATTATCAGAGCCAGAATCTCTGAGCTGTACTCCTCTCACCAGAACCACTAAATGGCAACATTTCCCTCTCTTTTTTCACACATATACATGTTAACTTCAAATCACATTGCTTCCCAGATTTTTTTAAATGGAAACACACATTTCTATTGGTTGCAAATTTCAACCCTTTCCAAATGATTCCTACCCCCAACATGACTTCTTCCTGCTACCATAGCAACAGATCATGGGACACTGGTGTGAGCAGAGAGGTCAGAAGTTCAGCACACAATGTTTCTAATCCAAAGAGCAAGAGTGCTTGACTTTTCAAACCTAACAGCATATCCAAAGTAATCTTCTGTGGGAACACATTTTTCTGAACCAATACAAAACATGCTTTTAAAAATTTAAACACACAGCCTTGTTTTTAGTGTTGAATGGTATGAAACAGCCAATGAGTTCTTTTTATTAAAAAAAAGTATGCAAGCCTCCATTTTACAACTATCTTTCTTTTCATATTGCCATTCTACTGAAAGACACCTTCTGAGTGCATCCAGATCTCCTTGAAAGATGTTCACAGTGTGGATTGTAGGTCATAGCTATGTCTACTGGAGTGAAAAGTATGCGGAAAAAAGAGGTATTGTGAAAGACCTTGCTTTGCTAAATGTAGACATTAAATGGATTGGTCAGAGAGGGTTAAAGTGGCACCAATTAATGCCTTTGATGAAATCATTTCTACATCTCCCACAGCCTGACCTTATAATTGTGCACTGTGGTGGAAATGACCTAGGCACTTTAACTGGGGTAGGTCTGGAAATGCTTGTTAAGGACACCTTTGTGCAATTGATGTCACTTTTTCCACAAACTACCTTTGTATATTCTAATATATGCCAAAGGCAAAAGTGGAACTGGTCCAACCAATAGTGTCCGCAGATTGAGAAAGCAAAAAAGCACGTCAATAAGTCTGTTTCTGCTTTCCTCAGAGACTATGGTATGGGTTCTATATACCACAACAACTTGCGTTACAACATGCAAGGCATTTATAGAGGAGACGGTGTACATTTCACCGATGAAGGGAACAGAGTCTTCCTCTTGAACTTTAGACTCTGCATCGGTACTTACTTGTAGGTACAAAAAAAACACTCAATGAACACAACGGCTCTTTTTAGAGCCAACCAACATCTAAACACTTAAACTTGATTTTTGATTCTATTTTTTTTATGATTTTTTTGCCGGGACCTTAGGGGTCTTTCATGGTCCCCCTGAGAAGGCCTAGGGGGTCAGGGACTCTCTACCCCGCCCCCTTTTCATGTTCTCCACTTGTGTTTTTAGCTCTCTTCTGTCTCTAAAACTCAAAATGGCAGCTGGGGGGTGCGCGCACCTTGCGCGCACCCCGCGATTTTTTGAATTTTTTTTTTTTTTTCACCCTTCAGGGTCCTTCAGGGACCCCCTGATGAAGGCTAGGGGGTCAGGAACTCTCTACCCTGCCCCCTTTTCACGTTCTCCACTTGTGTTTTTATCTCCCTTCTGCCTCTAAAACTCAAAATGGCGGCTGGGGGGTGTGCCACGTGCGCGCACCCCGCGATTTATTGAAAAATAATAAAATGTTTTTTTCACCCTTTGGGGTCCTTCAGTGACCCCCTGAGAAAGGCTAGGGGGTCAGGAACTCTCTAACCTGCCCCCTTTTCACGTTCTCCACCTTTCTTTTTCACTGTCACACACAAAATGGCATCCGACACTTCCTGATTTCGACCGATTGGAATGTTGACTGACATCTAACCACGAATCAGAATTACGCTCGCGGACATTTGGTGCGCGCACTGTGCACGCACGGTGCGTGCATATAGATATTTATGTACTTTTAACTGCAATTTTCTCAGGCACTACTGAACAGATTGACACCATATATGCAAAAGGCACATGCCTGACCTGAGAACTACCTCTTTGCCAAATTTCAAGTAATTCTGTTCAGCCGTTCGGGCTGTACCTTCGACTAAAGGTCCAATGGGAAAATGCATGGGGAAAACGCATTTTGGGACCCCCTTTTTTCTCAGCCCCCGCTTGACGAATCACCCTGAGACTTTCAGGGTAGGAGCTGAGCTGAGCGCCCCCTTAGTTTTGCAAATTTCACAAAGATAAGTCAACTGGCGCCAAAGTTATTCAAAATAGAATTTTCAGATTTCCTATGGGAACTCGGTCCTAACTATAACTATCTACTGGCGACCGCCAGTAGATAATTACCTACTGGCGGTCGCCAGTAGGTAGTTATAGTTAGGACCCTGTTTCCATAGGAAAACCGCAATATTCTATTAGGAATAACTTTGGCGCCGGTCGACGAATCCTCGCGAAATTTTCAAAATAGGTGGGGCGCTACGCTCCGCTCCTACCCTGAAAGTCTCGGGGGGATTCGTCAAGCGGGGGCTGAGAAAAAAGGGGGTCCCAAAATGCGTTTTTCCCATGCATTTTTCCATAGGACCTTTAGACACAGCTACAGCCCGAACGGCTGAACAGAGTTACTTGAAATTTGGCAGAGAGGTAGTCCTCAGGTCAAGGAAGTGCCTTTTGTTGGTCTGGTGTAAATCTGTTCAGTAGTTCCTGAGAAAATAGCATTGAAATCAATATATATATCTGTGGCAGCTTACGGTGCGCTTACCGTGCGCTTACGGTAAGCTTACCGTACGCGTACGGTGCCGTGCGCGAGCGCGATTCTGATTGGCTGTTAGATCTTAGTAAACATTCGAATCGGTCGAAACCAGGAAGCGGCGGCCGCCATTTTCTCTCTCGCACTCTGAGGGGGGGTGGAAAAAGAATGGCAAAAAACATGTAAAGGTGCTGTTTAGACAGCTCCTAACCACCTAGCCTTGATGAAGGTGGCCCCAAAGACCCCCCACGGGCAAAAAGTCAATTTTATTTTTTTTGAAAAATTCGCCGATTAAGCTTACCGTACGCGTACGGTAAAGTAATTTTTTTTAAAAAAAATTATCCATACTCTCCCCACCCCGTGTGCAAATGGTACCTGAAGGGCACCATTTACGCATGGCAAATTTGTAATAAAGAAAAGTTAAAAGATTACCTTTCACAACGAAGCGCATAATATGTCCTCCATGTGCGCACGGTGCGCGAAGCGCATCGTGCGTACATGGCCCATCTAGCGTAACGTGGGCATGCGGTGCGCGTAGCGCACCACGTGCCCACTGTGCGTGCACGGCACTAACTGCGTAAAGTGGGCGCGCGGTGCGCAAAGCGCACCGCGTGCTCACTGTGCGCGCACGGTGCGCAAAGCGCACGGTGCGCGCACGGAACGAACTGCGTTAAGTGGGCGCGCACGCCACGTATGGCGTAAAGTAACTTAGCATTTAAAAAACCGTACAAATTCACTGAAAAAACCATAGGTTTCACACACGTTATAGTTAGGAATTAGCATTTAAAAAACCTTGCAAATTCACTGAAAAAACCATAGGTTTCACACATGTTATAGTTAGCTGGACATTTTACTGATAAAAAACCATTGAAATTCCCCCGTTATAGTTAGTGCAGGCAACTATAACTCACGCGACCGCAATCCTCTGCTGATGACATATGTGTCTTTATGAAAAAAAAAATATTTGTAATATATGTATAGCTAAAATTTAATGGAAGAAGAAATGGGCAAATAAGTGTCTAAATACAGTATTAGCATCAGCAGAGGATTGCGGTTGCGTGAGTTATAGTTGCCTGCACTAACTATAACGGGGGAATTTCAATGGTTTTTTATCAGTAAAATGTCCAGCTAACTATAACATGTGTGAAACCTATGGTTTTTTCAGTGAATTTGCATATATATATATCTGAGAGCACTCTTCTATCTCGTAGTTCCCACAAGCAGAGTAGAAAGAGCACGGACCGCAGGATTCTTATTCAATACTCGTTTGATTTATTCACAGAATTTCACAGACAAACGGCAGCCATTCCGCGTTTCATCCCTCCTTGGGGACTTGATCACATATATATATATATATATATATTCACTTAAAAAACCATAGGTTTCACACATGTTATAGTTAGCTGGGCATTTTCCTCGTAAAAAAACAATGAAATTCCCCTGTTATAGTTAGTGCAGGCAACTATAACTCACGCAACCGTAATCCGCTGATGATGACGTCAGATATTACATCACTGTATTTACACATTTATATAGCCATGTCTTCTTCCTTTTTTTTTTAGCTATACATATATATTTTTTTTTTTCAGAAAGACACATATGTCATCAGTGATGTAATATCTGACGTCATCATCAGCGGATTACGGTCGCGTGAGTTATAGTTGCCTGCACTAACTATAATAGGGGAATTTCATTGTTTTTTTTACGAGGAAAATGCCCAGCTAACTATAACATATGTGAAACCTATAGTTTTTTAAGTATATTTGCAAGGTTTTTTACATGTTAATTCCTAACTATAACGTGTGTGAAACCTATGGTTTTTTCAGTGAATTTGTACGGTTTTTTAAATGCTAAGTTACTTTACGCCGTTCGTGCCGTGCACGCACGGTGGGCACGCGGTGCGCTTCGCGCACTGCGCGCCCTCTTCACGCAGTTAGTGCCGTGCATGCACGGTGCACTTTGCGCGCACTTTGCACACCGTGCACGCACGGTGGGCACGCGGTGTGCTACGCGCACTGCGCGCCCACGTTACGCGTTATAGGCCATGTACACACGGTGCGCTTCGCGCAACGTCCGCACACGGAGTATACATGATGCAAATGATTTTTAAGGGTTTTGCCATAAATTTGTTTGATTGCGCACACGGGGTGACTGATATTGCAATTTTTTTGGGGGGTATTTTTGGGGTGCGCGCACGCTGCGCGAACCTAGTGGATATTTTTTTAATTTCAATAGTGCGCGCACCCTACGCGCACTCGGCGATTTTACATAAAAAAATTAAAATGTTTTAATTACTCTTGGGGGACCGCATGGGACCTGTTGACCCCTGCTAGGGGGTCAGGAACTGTCCAGCCTGCTCCCTTTACATGTTTTTCTCCTTTCTGTTTCACCCCTATCTCAATGCGAGAGACAAAATGGCGGCCAACACTTCCTGGTTTCGACCGATTTGAATGTTTACTAAGATGTAACAACCAATCAGAAGTGCGCTCGCGGACTGCCGAGTGCGCGCACCCAGCGCGCACCGAGCGCACGTACAGATATATATATTGATTTAAATGCTATTTTCTCCGAAAATACTAAACAGATTTACACCAAACCTGCAAAAGGCACCAAACAGACCTTATGGCTACCTCTCTGCCAAATTTCACGTAATTCTGTTCAGCCGTTCGGGCTGTAGCTGCAACTAAAGTCCCTATGGAAAAATGCTTGGGGAAAACGTGTTTTGGGACCCCCCCTTTTTCTCGGCCCCCGCTTGACGAATCACCCCGAGACTTTCAGAGTAGGAGCGGAGCGGAGCGCCCCATTCGTTTTGAAAATTTCGCGAAGATTTGTCAAACGGCGCCAAAGTTATTCAAAATAGAATTTTCAGATTTCCTATGGAAACACGGTCCTAACTATAACTATCTACTTAGGACCTATTTTCCATAGGAAATCCGCAACATTCTATTTGGAATAACGTTGGCGCCGATTGACGAATCGTCGAGAAATTTTCCAAACTTTTGGCCAGCTCCGGTCCGCTCCTATCCTAAACATTTCACGGTGATTCGTCAAGCGGGGGCCGAGAAAAAAGGGGGGTCCCAAAACGCATTTTCTCCATGCATTTTCCCATAGTACCTGTTGACGCAGTTACAGCCCGAACTGCTGAACGGAATTACACCAAATTTGGCAAAGAGGTAGTCCTCAGTCCAGACTCGTGCCTTTTGCTTAAATGGTGTGAATCTGTTTAGTAGTTCCTGAGAAAATTAGAGTTAAAAAGAGAGATATATCTGGGCGGAGCCTAACCACACATCTCATCGTGAGATCTGATTGGCTGTCAGCACTTCATCCAAGAAGTGTTGGCAGCCATCTTGGGACCAATATACATGATAGCACCTCATTAAAAAGCATTGCAGTTAATAGAAGGCTTTAAGACTATAGTTACATTATAAATCATTTGTTGATGGTACCGTACTTATTTTAGGAATTGTGGTGTGTTCTAAGGTGATTTTACCATGTGAAAAAGCCTTCTGCTGTGATTTCATGAATCATGTTTGAGAGAAAACTATTTTCTCATGCTTTTCCCACAGAGGTTTGGAAGGTGATCTATAAGCTAAACTGAGAGCATATTTTCTGTAAATTCACATTATCTTTCTCAGTCATGTGAGAATGAAGTCTGACATTCTCAGTAAATCATGTACATCCAACAAGGGCAGAGACTGTCAGTTGATTCCTTTGCGTTCTACTGCAGCTTCCTAGAGTGTTCTAAAGAACAACTAGAGCGCTAACAGTCCTACTTATGACAAACGTATTGCACACCTGAAGCCATCTTGATTGGAATAAAGTGGGAACTCTTAAAACATTTAATTTAAAAAGTAACAAAAGGAAGGGGTTCATTTTGCCATAGATAGTATGATTAGTGCTGCAGAAAGAAAAATGAGGGCACATTTTGAGTGACTTCTCAAACCCTCTTCTATTTCATAAAAAAAATCTGATATGCAGACTGAAACATGCACTTTCAATACCAGCAGCAGACTTCCCTGGTGAGCAGTAGCTTTACTACAGTGATCTAATAAGCAACTAGAGTGCTAACATTCTGAATTTATGGCAAATGTGTGACACATCTGAATGCCTTCTTGGTGGAATCAAAGTAAAAAACTGAAAGTATTTCCTACTGAGGAGACTGTAGTAAATGAGGAAATTAGGAAACTTCATAACAAATAAGTCTCCCAAAATGACCACCACAGACAAAAGAGCCCAAATGTAGCACAAATATCACCCAGATGTAGCCCAAGTATAGCCCAATGACAGAATGTCGCAGAGTGTTCTAACGAACAACTAGAGCGCTAACAGTCTTACTTATGACAAAAGTATGGCACACCTGAAGCCATCTTGTTTGGAATAAAGTGGTAACACTTAAAACATTTCATTTACAAAGGAACAAAATGAGGGGGTTCATTTTGCCATAGAAATTATGATTAGTGCTGCAGAAAGAAAAATTAGGGCACATTTTGACTTCTCAAATTCTCTTCTATTTCATAAAAAAAATCTGATATGCAGACTGAAACATGCACTTTGAATACCAGCAGCAGACTTCCCTGGTGAGCAGTAGCTTTACTACAGTGATCTAATGAGCAACTAGAGTGCTAACATTCAGAATTCATGGCAAATGTGTGACACATCTGAATGTCTACTTGATGGAACCAAAGTAAAAAACTGAAAGTATTTCCTACTGAGGAGACTGCAGTAAATGAGGAAATTAGGAAACTTCATAACAAATAAATCTCCCAAGATGACCACCAGAGACAAAAGAGCCCAAATGTAGCCCAAATATCACCCAGATGTAGCCGAAGTATAGCCCAATGACAGAATGTCCCAGAGTGTTATAAAGAACAACTAGAGCGCTAACAGTCCTACTTATGAAAAACGTATTGCACACCTGAAGCCATCTTGATTGGAATAAAGTGGGAACTCTTAAAACATTTAATTTAAAAAGTAACAAAAGGAAGGGGTTCATTTTGCCATAGATAGTATGATTAGTGCTGCAGAAAGAAAAATGAGGGCACATTTTGAGTGACTTCTCAAATCCTCTTCTATTTCATAAAAAAAATCTGATATGCAGACTGAAACATGCACTTTCAATACCAGCAGCAGACTTCCCTGGTGAGCAGTAGCTTTACTACAGTGATCTAATAAGCAACTAGAGTGCTAACATTCTGAATTTATGGCAAATGTGTGACACATCTGAATGCCTTCTTGGTGGAATCAAAGTAAAAAACTGAAAGTATTTCCTACTGAGGAGACTGTAGTAAATGAGGAAATTAGGAAACTTCATAACAAATAAGTCTCCCAAAATGACCACCACAGACAAAAGAGCCCAAATGTAGCACAAATATCACCCAGATGTAGCCCAAGTATAGCCCAATGACAGAATGTCGCAGAGTGTTCTAACGAACAACTAGAGTGCTAACAGTCTTACTTATGAAAAAGTATGGCACACCTGAAGCCATCTTGTTTGGAATAAAGTGGTAACACTTAAAACATTTCATTTACAAAGGAACAAAATGAGGGGGTTCATTTTGCCATAGAAATTATGATTAGTGCTGCAGAAAGAAAAATTAGGGCACATTTTGACTTCTCAAATTCTCTTCTATTTCATAAAAAAAATCTGATATGCAGACTGAAACATGCACTTTGAATACCAGCAGCAGACTTCCCTGGTGAGCAGTAGCTTTACTACAGTGATCTAATGAGCAACTAGAGTGCTAACATTCAGAATTCATGGCAAATGTGTGACACATCTGAATGTCTACTTGATGGAACCAAAGTAAAAAACTGAAAGTATTTCCTACTGAGGAGACTGCAGTAAATGAGGAAATTAGGAAACTTCATCACAAATAAATCTCCCAAGATGGCCACCAGAGACAAAAGAGCCCAAATGCAGCAAAAATTTCACCCAGATGTAGCCCACATGTAGCCCAATGACAGAAGTGTGCAAAACACTTATTTTTTGAGTATTTGCAGTTGCACATAGCACAGACTTCTCAGGTATTGGATTGCTTTACATGAGCATTGGTTACATCACACAAGATCAAATTCATTTTGGTTGCAGGCATGGGGAGATTAAGTGATTTGACCAGAATCACAGTATGTTGAGCTGAAGCAGAAACTCCAACCTGGTTCCCCAGTTGCAAAGTCTGCAGCTCTGGAAGTAACACCACATCCTATCCCCTAAGTGAAACATTTAATCAAGTGGTCAACTGGATAAAAAAACATAAAGATTACAAATAATTTAAAAGTTCTTAGTCGCTATTTGAAAACTCAGAAAATATGTCCTCATTTTAGTTTTTTAGAGCACTAACCATAATTTTGATGCAAATAAGACCCTCTCATATATGTAATTTCTAAAGGAAATGCTCTAGGTATTACAGTTTTGATTACATCAAGATCACGTCAGGCGTTCCACACTTTTGTAATAAATATAGAATGTTAGCAATCTAGTTGTTCATTGGGATACTGTTGAGAGGCAGAGGCCAGCGGCACGGACTCTGAAAATTGAAGGCAGGTAGGAGAGTGCAGAGGCAACAATTTGACCACACTGGGTGGGCAGGAAGGTCAGTGGCAGCACAACAGACTATGGAGGGCAGTGGAAAGAGGGGCAGGGGCAACAAACCAACAATACAGGACTGGAAAGAGAGGCTGTGGCAATATAATAGACCATTGTGGGCAGAAGGAAGAGGCAGTGGTAGTACAACTATACATGCCCACAGACCAGTTTAAGCCAGGAAACGTCCAATGTTTTTAAGCTCAAATGGGCTTTATTTGATCTGTCTCCTGTCTGAACTCTCCTCATTTTCAATGTAACTCAATGGGGAAAATCAATACCCCATTTTTTTTTCAAAATCTCCCTCTTACCACGTTCAAAATGTTCGCAAGTATGGTACATTGGATCATGGTAGACAGGAGTAATTGGGGTAGGGACATGGACTCGGATAACAGAGGACAGGAGGGACATGGAGAGGTGCACCAAACTGACCTTAGAGGGCAGGCATCAGGGTTTGCAGCAGCCCAATTCACCACAGAGGGCATGCGTGATGGGAGTGCAGCACAACAATCCATAGAAGGCAATAGGGAGGGAACAGGACCATGCACATGGACAACAGAGAACAGAGGGGAAAGAGGCAATGGTAGCTAGCTGACCATAATGGACAGACAGGAGAGAAAGCTGCAGCATAACAGACCATAAAGGGCAGGAGGGACGGATCAGGGTCATTACAATGGAACAGACAAGCCAGGAGGGAGGGAATAGGGGTCTGCACATGGAAACAGAGGGCTGGGGGCAAGGGGGCAGGGCAGGAGCAGCAAGATGACCATGTAGGTCAGGTAGGATGGGCACTAGAAACAAGACACACCATGGAGAGCAACAGTGAGACTATGATGGCATACACACAGACCATGGAGGGAAGGTGGGAGGGGGTCAGGGGCAGCTAGCTGACCACACAGGGAAGGTGGGAGGGGCCATGGCAGCACAGAAGACCATGCATGGCAAGTGGGAGGGTTAGTGGCAGCACAATGGCTATGATGGGCAAGATGGAGGGTGCAGGGGCATGCACAAAGGACCATGGAGGATAGAAGGGAGGGTCAGGACCTGGGCACAGACAAGAGAGTTCAGGGGAAGGGGCCTCACAACAGACCGCGCGGGCAGGCAGGAGGAGCAGTTGCAGCACAACAGACCAGGAAGGGCAGAAGGGTGTGGCATTAAAATGGACCATGGAAGACAGGAGGAAGGGGATAGGGGCAAGGCATGTGGACAGGCAGGGTGGAGGTGGCAGGGACAAGTTACAGTCATCTGACAATGCTAGGCAGGTGGGAGGGGAGTGGGAGCTCAACAGAACACTCAGAGTAGATAGGAGTGGCAGGTCCATGGAACATGGTGGGCAAAAAGGATGGAGCAGGGGCATGCAGAAAGACATCGGAGAGCAGGTGGAAGGAGAATAGGGGCAGCAAGCTAAGCACAGAGGCTAAGCAGGAAGTCAATGATGGGCCACAGAATTGGGCAATGGAGGGCAGGAGGAGTGCACTGGTACATCATGCCAAATGGAGGGCAGTGGCAGCACATCAGACCATGCATGGCAGGAGGGAGGAGGCTAGTCCATGGATTCAGACAACAGAGGATAGGGAGGAGGTGGATGGGGCAGCAAGCTAACTGTTCAGAGAAGGTGGATATTAGGAACTTTATTGTTTTTAAAACGTGTGTCTGTGCGAACTACTTAAAATATGAACAAGTATGCAGCATAATCTCACTTTTATTCAGGAAGAAGAGGACGTTTGTGACTGTGACTCCAGGCTCACTTGGCAGAAACACCCCCTGACCCTCCACCCCATCGCAAAATGTAATGCCCGTGAAAAGGGTAGGTGGACGCAGTGTTATATAGAACATAGTCCTGAGAGCACGATTGAAAATGAAAACTAGATGTAGTATAGGGTATAAACTATGCACCAAAAAGTGTGATATAAGATGAACCGGGGCGTGAAATATAATATGCAATACATTGTGCGCAATGACAGATTCATTGGAGAGCGCGAGATAGCACAGGCACTAGCGCGTGCTATGCGATATGCGCCTTGGAGTGTAATATGCACAGGGCAGTGTTGTGTAACCTAACTAGTCTCTAAAGTTGTAATATAAAATATGTGCTGGTGAGTGTAACGTTGCATATGCACTGTGACAAAGATATGGATCCCAGATTGTAATATGTATAGCATAGCGCTGTGCATTATAACATAGGCATCAAGGAAGGCACGTTAGATGGGGCAATATAACCCGTGCGAAGGCAAGTGTGGCATGACATATTCACAGGGTGGTGTTACAGTGCACATGGGCTAGAGAGTGTCATGGCATACGCACTAGCTGGTGGAATACAACACAGAGGTGTGTGGCACTCGGCGGGCACTGGTGGGTGTAACACAGCATTGGGCTCAGCCAGGAGCACGCTGTGACTCTCAAGTGAGGTTCATCTCCTTTCCGGAGAGTAAAATAAAAAGTATTACACATCCGGCGGTGGATGTGTGTTTTATTAACCGTGAGGGGGGTTTCTTGCATAGTTTGGTTGAATTTGTGTTGAATCCCCTTTGAATGGCTCGGTGTGCGTGTGTATTCAATGTGCCCATCAATAGCTACCCATGTTTGTATAAATGAACATCAAGGGTTTCTACTTGGAGAGTTCCCACCGGCGGGGGCACCGGGATTAGGCACGGTAGGGCGTCAGACACGTCAGAGCTTCACTAGCGGTGTAAATACCTTCTACGTGGATTCATTGTATGCATAGTCGCCTTTTAATGAATTTCACGCAAATCGTCATGGTGATAGGCACATACGGTTTGTCCAGCATGTCCTAGGTGTTTCTATAAATATATATATATTTTTTTAAATTATAAAAAACAAAGGCTGGCCCCGGAGAATGGGGTCCCCGGGGCCATATGTGGCCTGAGGAGGGGGGCAACGCAGCCCCCCTCCTAAAGAATACAAAAAAAAAAGGACATGACATGGGGGTTGGGGTCCCCGGGGCAGATTGAGGCCTTGGGAGGGCCAAATTAATTTTTTTCAACAAAAAAAATTTGGGTGCAGGCCCTGGGGGATGGGGTCCCCAGAGCCAATAAATTAGACAAAGAAGGGGGGCCACACAGCCCTCCTTCTTAAAAAAATAAAATAAATAAAACACTGGCATCGCACCGGAGGCCACACCCCCTCCTTGCAGCACTCTGGAAATGAGCCCCCTGGCCAGTTGTAAGTTGGGGAATTAACTCCCCTTCAATACTGAGGGTCCCTGAGGGCCAACTAGCCCAACAGGTATCTCCAGTATGCGCCAGGGAGCTGCGTTGCAGACAGTTATTCTGAGGCCATGCCCCTTTTTACACCTCTATGCAACGCAGCTCTGTGGCGCTTACTGGAGGTACCTAGTGGGCTAGTTGACCCTCAGGATTCAAGGGGACTTAATTTCCCAACTTAAAACGGCCACAGGGCGTGTTTACACATTGGGGAAGGGAAGGGATGGGGCCTTAGGTGACGTGTGCAAACACGCCCTGTGGCGCGTTTTAAGAGGTAGATTTAATCCCCTGCCCTATTATATACTCGGGGCTTACAGAGGAGGTCATGCTAATCACAGGGGGACCCCAACACATAGTGTTCCCTAGTGTATGTAGGTGTTTTCACTGTATTCTGAGTGTCTTTTAACATAGCACTGGCTCCAGGACTGGTTAGTCAGACTCAGTTACCACCAGTATCCGTCTGAAAAAGTTGAGGGTACAGGATGATTTTGCAACAAGGCTTCTTTCTGCTCTTCTGTTTGTTCTTTCTGCACGTTATCCTTCTTCCTGCACTTTTCTTCGTCTTTGAGGACTTCTGTTGCTTCTTTCTAGATTTCTTTTTTTTCTTTCTGTGCGTTTTTTTCTTCTTTCTTCACATGTCCTAACTCTGTAGGCATAGTTAGAAATTAGCATTTAAAAAACCTTTGAAATTCACTGAAAAAAACATAGGTTTCAGGCACGTTATAGTTAGGAATTACCATTTAAAAAACCTTAGAAATTCACTGAAAAAACCATAGGTTTCAGGGGCATTGTAATTAGCTGGACTTTTCACTCGTACAAAACCATTGAAATTCCCCCGTTATAGTTAGTTCAGCTAACTATAACTCGCGCGCCCGCAATGCACTGCTGATGACGTCACATATTACATCACTCATGACATGGTCAGTGATATCACTCATGACATCACTAATGACATCTCAAATGACATCACTGATGACATCATCCTTGTGATAGAGTGGCAGACCTCCTCTCCCCCTAATATAACCTTTGATACACACATTCAAAAATAGAAACTAAAATGTTCAAAACAATGGACATACCAATACCAGTTACAACAGTTACAACAACCTATTCAGTAATTCTAAGATCCACATCCACTCATTCACCAACAGTCCTATACAGTCACTCATACATGTACTCACTCATCATATGTACTCATACACCTACACATCCTGTTACACAACGCCACTTATCCATAGAGTTATTCACACACATAGTCACTCATGCTAATAACGAATCAAACATCCATTTACTTGCATATACAGGTATACACACACCACCACACTGACTTCTACAGAAACTTACACATACTTAGTCTTTTAAACAATCACTTATAGAAACACATACTTATTCATACAGGAACTCTTTCAATCTCTCACTCTCACATATACTCACTTATATACACCAATAGTCACATATACTAGTTTACAACATATGTAGTTGCTCATAAAGACAGTCATTCACTCACTAACACACCCATGCACACACTCATCCACCCATACAGTCCTGCACACATGCTGTCTTTAACACATACAAACAGTGAGTCACTCATTCATGCACCTATGCACTACATAATACCGCCCACCAAACCATACAGATACTCAGACACTCATACTGATACTCAAAAAACCATCTAATAACCTATATAGACACTCATGTAGCTACTCACCAACCCATGCAGCCACTTATACACAAAGTGAGAGACTGATACAGATATTTACATATTTAAACATTACTCACTAAGCCATGCATTCACTAAGATACACTTAATCGGTCAGTTATACAATCAATTTTTCAAAAACAAATCATCCATTTAGACACTTATATACCCATTTATTCTTCCATAGACCTTGAGATATACATATATAAAACATATGTAATTTTCAGAAAAACACACATTCACTGGATGGTGCCATCAGTGATGTCATCAGTGATGTCATTTGAGATGTCATCAGTGATGTCACTGACCATGTCATGAGTGCTGTAATATGTGACGTCATCAGTAGTGCATTACGGGCACGTGAGTTATAGTTAGCTGAACTAACTATAATGGGGGAATTTCAATGGTTTTGTACGAGTGAAAAGTCCAGCTTACTATAATGCCCCTGAAACCTATGGTTTTTTCAGTTAATTTCTAAGGTTGTTTAAATGCTAATTCCGAACTATAACGTGCCTGAAACCTATGGTTGTTTCAGTGAATATATATATATATATATATATATATATTATCTACTGGCGGTCGCCAGTAGATAGTTATAGTTAGGACCCTGTTTCCATAGGAAATCCGCAACATTCTATTTGGAATAACTTTGGCGCCGGTCGATGAATCCTCGCGAAATTTTCAAAATAGGTGGGGCGCTACGCTCCGCTCCTACCCTGAAAGTCTCGGGGGGATTCGTCAAGCGGGGGCTGAGAAAAAAGGGGGGTCCCAAAACGCGTTTTTCCCATGCATTTTTCCATAGGACCTTTAGACACAGCTACAGCCCGAACGGCTGAACAGAGTTACTTGAAATTTGGCAGAGGGGTAGTCCTCAGGTCAAGGAAGTGCCTTTTGTAGGTCTGGTGTAAATCTGTTCAGTAGTTCCTGAGAAAATAGCATTTAAATCAATATATATATGTGGGCGGAACCTAACCACACATCTCATCCTGAGATCTGATTGGCTGTCAGCACTTCATCCAAGAAGTGTTGGCAGCCATCTTGGGACCAATATACATGATAGCATCTCATTAAAAAGCATTGCAGTTAATAGAAGATTTTAAGACTTTAGTTACATTATAAATCATTTGTTGATGGTACCATACTCATTTTAGGAATTGTGGTATGTTCTAAGGTGATTTCACCATGTGAAAAAGCCTTCTGCTGGGATATCATGATTGAGAGAAAAATATTTTCTCATGCTTTTACCACAGAGGTTTGGAAGGTGATCTATAAGCTAAACTGAGAGCTTATTTTCTGTAAATTCACATTATCTTTCTCAGTCATGTGAGAATGAAGTCTGACATTCTCAGTAAAACATGTACATCCAACAAGGGCAGAGACTGTCAGTTCATTCCTTTGTGTTCTACTGCAGCTTTCCAGAGTGTTCCAAAGAACTACTAGAGCGCTAACCGTCCTACTTATGATAAATGTATGGCACACCTGAAGCCATCTTGCTTGGATTAAAGTGGTAACTCTTAAAACATTTAATTTAAAAAGGAACAAAATGAGGTGGTTCATTTTTCCATAAAAAGTATGATTAGTGCTGCATAAAGAAAAATTAGGGCACATTTTGAGTGACTTCTCAAATCCTGGCATGCAGACTGAAACATGCACTTTCAATACCAGCAGCAGTTTTCCCTGGTGAGCAGTAGCTTTACTACAGTGATCTAATGAGCAAAAAGAGTGCTAACATTCTGATTTTATGGCAAATGTGTGACACATTTGAATGCGTTCTTGATGGAATCAAAGTAAAAAACTGAAAGTATTTCCTACTGAGGAGACTGCAGTAAATGAGGAAATTAGGAAACTTCATAACAAATAAGTCTCCCAAGATGGCCACCAGAGACAAAAGAGCCCAAATGTAGCCCAAATATCACCCAGATGTAGCCCAAGTATAGCCCAATGACAGAATGTCCATAAAAACAACTAGAGCACTTACTGTCTTCATTATGACAAAAGTATGGCACACCTGAAGCCATCTTGATTGGAATAAACTGGTAACACTTAAAACATTTAATTTAAAAAGGAACACAATGAGGGGGTTCATTTTGCCATAGAAATTATGATTAATGCTGAAGAAAGAAAATGAGGGCACATTTTGAGTGACTTCTCAAATCCTCTTCTATTTCATTAAAAAATTCTGACATGCAGACTGAAACATGCACTTTTAATACCAGGAGCAGACTTCCATGGTGAGCAGTAGTTTTACTACAGTGATCTAATGAGCAACTAGAGTGCTAACATTCAGAATTCATGGCAAATGTGTGACATATCTGAATACCTTCATGATGGAATCAAAGTAAAAAACTGAAAGCATTTCCGACTGAGGAGACTGCAGTACATGAGGAAATTAGGAAACTTCATAACAAATAAATCTCCCAAGATGGCCACCGGAGACAAAAGAGCCCAAATGTAGCCCAAAATCACCCAGATATAGCCCAAATATAGCCCAATGACAGAAGTGTGCAAAACACTTATTATTTTGTGTTTTTGCAGTGTTATATAGTGCAGACTTGTCAGGTATTGGAGTGCTTTACATGAGCATTGGTTACATCACACAAGAACAAATTCATTTTGGTTGTAGACATGGGGAGACTAAGTGATTTGACCAGAATCACAGAATGTCGAGCTGAAGCAGAAACTTCAACCTGGTTCCCCAGTTGCAAAGTCTGCAGTTCTGGAAGTAACACCACATCCTCTCCCCTAAGTGCAACATTTAATCAAGTTGTCAACTAGATAAAAAAACATAAAGATAACAAATAATTTAAAAGTGCTTTGTCGCTATTTGAAAACTCAGAAAATATGTCCTTATTTTAGTCTTTTAGAGCACTAACCATAATTTTGATGCCAATAAGACCCTCTCATATATGTAATTTCTAAAGGAATGCTCTAGGTATTACAGTTTTGATTACATCAAGATGATGTCAGGCGCTCCACACTTTTGTAATAAATATAGAATGTTAGCAATCTAGTTGTTCATTAGGATACTGTTGAGAGGCAGAGGCCAGGGGCACGGACTCTGAAAATTGAAGGCAGGTAGGAGGGTGCAAAGGCAACAATTTAACCACACTGAGCAGGCAGGAAGGGCCGTGGAAGCACAACAGACTATGGAGGGCAGTGGAAAGGGGGGCAGGGGCAACAAACCAACAATACAGGACTTGCAAGAGAGGCTGTTGGAGGGAAGATCTATTACGGGTCAAGGAAGCTAGGGGCGGTCCCCAGAGCCCCGGGAGCCACCACAGAACTGAGCAGGAGAGTGAGTCAGGGACAAAAGGGGCACCTTAATTTGAGCCGGGGTGCCTAGGAACGCTTGCTCCAAAAATGAAGAAAACAGACATATGAGACATGGAATTGGAGGCAGAATACAATGGCAGTTTAATGAGAAGATGCAACTTCAAAGAAACCGCAGAATAGAGACCTAAAGTACAAAATACAGAATCCAGATAATCATACAGCTGTCATGATATTCTCTGTATCTCAATTAATGGACTGACAGAGAGAGAGAGAAAACACATCTATAAATGCATCATGAGAAACAAGTTACACCAAGGAAAATGTTACCTAGGGACACTCACATTTACTCTTAGAGCAAGCATTCCTGCAATTACAATACAACATCTTTTAAATGCAAAAGTAAAGAGAACAATGGTTAAACATAACATGACATTTCATATAGGTAAAATAGAATAAGATACTTCAAGCAAAGCCGAGCAAGACATTTTAAGCAAAGGAAGACAAGAGCTCCCAGTTCTTGGGGAAAACCTGCACAGCCTGTTAACCTACATACAGACGGCGAGGTTGTCCGTCGATATCTGTGGGGGCTCCCTTTTTATATCATTTTGTGGGCTCCTTTGCACGCTACATCTACCTACGTATGCTACCCAAAAGCTTCGTCTGCAGATTTTACCAGACATTTCGTCATTTACCCACTTAATGCTGACAATGGACTGGGTGAAAAGGTCAGTCTCTCAGGCCAATCGCTTATCGTAAGTTCCATAGAGCAAGCAGAAAATAATGGGTATTGTACAGGAATTCAATATATTCATGTATAAAATCTCCTCAGTTCTCCTAACTTGACGCTCTGCGGTTGCCACTTCCTTAAAAGCGGGAAACCTGCCCAGGAAGCAAGTACCAGTCCAGGATGCAGCCTACTGTATGTCGACAGCTTCAGGGGGATGTTGAACTTTGATACCGAGCACGGAGCACTCGGGTAGGGTGGGGGCTACTAGTTTGGAGCAGAAGGCCTCGCAGACCTGCCTTCAGACTGCTATACACTAAAATTGCAGAGCTATGGTCAATTTAACAAAGAGGCCTACATATTGAACAGAAGGGCCTACACAGGGGTTTTATGCTGGCTGAGTGGTAAGGATGTCTCAGGATAATTATATAGCAACACAGGACCCGCTGGTCAATTTAATACGGCCTACAAATGCGGCTGGCAGGGCAAGGACAAGGGTCTCATACTTCAGGTGTGGACAGAACGGGCCAGGGGCCCCCTGTGATACAAAATCTACCCTCCTTCAAGGCTGTGGCAATGTAATAGACCATTGTGGGCAGAAGGAAGAGGCAATGGTAGTACAACCATACATGCCAACAGACCCGATTCAGCCAGGAAACGTCCAATGTTTTTAAGCTCAAATGGGCTTTATTTGATCTGTCTCCTGTCTACAATATCCTCTTTTTCAATGTAACTCAAAGGGGAAAATCAATACCCCAGTTTTTTTTCAAAATCTCCCTCTTACCAAGTTCAAAATGTTCGCAAGTATGGTACATTGGATCATGGAAGGAAATGGGATAGGGACATGGACTTGGATAACAGAGGACAGGAGAGACATGGAGAGGTGCACCAAACTGACCCTGCAGGGCAGGCATCAGGGTTTGCAGCAGCACAATACACCACACAGGGCATGCAGGACGGGAGTGCAGCACAACAATCCATAGAAAGCAAGAGGGAGGGGACAGGACCATGCACATGGACAACAGAGAACAGAGGGGCAAGAGGCAATGGTAGCTAGCTGACCATAATGGACAGACAGGAGAGAAGGCTGCAGCATAACAGACCATAAAGGGCAGGAGGGACGGATCAGGGGCATTACAATGGAACAGACAAGCCAGGAGGGAGGGAGTAGGGGTCTGCACATGTAAACAGAGGGCTGGGGGCAAGGGGGCAGGGCAGGAGCAGCAAGATGGCCATGGAGGTTAGGCAGGATGGGCACTAGAAGCAAGACACAACATGAAGAGCAACAGTGAGACTGTGATGGCATACACACAGACCATGGAGGGAAGGTGGGAGGGGGTCAGGGGCAGCTAACTGACCACACAGGGAAGGTGGGAGGGGCCATGGCAGCACAGAAGACCATGCATGGCAAGTGGGAGGGTTAGTGGCAGCACAATGGCTATGATGGGCAAGAAGGAGGGTGCAGGGGCATGCACAAAGGACGATGGAGGATAGAAGGGAGGGTCAGGACCTGTGCACAGACAAGAAAGTTCAGGGGAAGGGGCCTCACAACAGACCACACGGGGCAGGCAGGAGGAGCAGTTGCAGCACAACAGACCAGGGAGGGCAGAAGGGTGTGGCAGTACAATGGACCATGTAGGACAGGAGGAAGAGGATAGAGGCATGGCATGTGGACACGCAGGGTGGAGGTGGCAGGGACAGGTTACAGTCATCTGACAATGCTAGGCAGGTGGGAGGGGAGTGGCAGCTCAACAGAACACTCAGAGTAGATAGGAGTGGCAGGTCCATGGGACATGGTGGGCAAAAAGGATGGAGCAGGGGCATGCACAAAGACATCGGAGGGCAGGGGGAAGGAGAATAGGGGCAGCAAGCTAAGCACAGAGTTTAAGCAGGAGGTCAATGATGGGGCATAGAATTGGGCAATGGAGGGCAGGAGGAGTGGACTGGTACATCATACTAAATTGAGGGCAGTGGCAGCACATCAGACCATGCATGGCAGGAGGGAGGAGGCTAGTCCATGGATTCACACAACAGAGGATAGGGAGGAGGGGGATGGGGCAGCAAGCTAACTGTTCAGAGAAGGCGGGTATTAGAAACTTTATTGTTTTTAAAACATTTTGTCTGTGCAAACTACTTAAAATATGAACAAGTATGCAGCATAATCTCACTTTTATTCAGGAAGAAGAAGACGTTAGTGACTGTGACTCCGGGCTCACTTGGCAAAAACACCCCCTGACCCTCCACCCCCTATCGCAAAATGTAATGCCCGTGAAAAGGGTAGGTGAACACAGTGTTATATAGAACATAGTCCTGAGAGCACGATTGAAAATGAAAACTAGATATAGTGTATGGTATAAACTATGCACCAAAAAGTGTGATATAAGATGAACCAGGCGTGAAATATAATATGCAATACATTGTGCGCAATGACAGATTCATTGGAGAGCGCGAGATAGCACAGGCACTAGCGTGTGCTATGCGATATGCGCCTTGGAGTGTAATATGCACAGGGCAGTGTTGTGTAACCTAACTAGTCTCTAAAGTTGTAATATAAAATATGTGCTGGGGAGTGTAACGTTGCATATGCACTGTGACAAAGATATGGATCCCAAATTGTAATATGTATGGCATAGCACTGTGCGTTATAACATAGGCATCGAGGAAGGCACGTTAGATGGGGCAATATAACCCGTGCGAAGACAAGTGTGGCATGACATTTTCACGGGGTGGTGTTACAGTGCACATGGGCTAGAGAGTGTCATAGCATATGCACTAGCTAGTGGAATACAATACAGAGGTGTGTGGCACTCGGCAGGCAATGGTGGGTGTAACACAGCATTGGGCTCTGTCAGGAGCGCGCTGTGACTCGCAAGTGATGTTCGTCCCCTTTCCAGAGAGTAAAATAAAAAGTATTACACATCCGGCAGTGGATGTGTGTTTTATTAACTGTGAGGGGGGTTTCTTGCATAGTTTTGGTCGAATTTTTGTCGAATCCCCTTTGAATGGCTTGGTGTGCATGTGTATTAAATGTGCCCGTCAATAGCTACCCATGTTTGTATAAATAAACGACAAGGGTGTCTACCGGGATTAGGCACGGTAGAGCATCAGACATGTCAGAGCTTCACTAGTGGTGTAAATACATTCCACGTGGATTAATTGCATGCATAGTCGCCTTTTAATGAATATCACGCAAATCGTCATGGTGATAGGTACGTACGGTTTGTCCAGCATGTCCTAGGTGTGTCTATAAATATATATTTTTTAAAAATAATAAAAAACAGTGGCCGGCCCTGGGGATTGGGGTCAAAAAAATATAATTAGGAGACAGGCCCTGGGGGATGGGGTCATCAGGGCCAATAAATTAGAATAAGAAGGGGAACCACACAGCCCCCCTTCTTAAAAAAATAAAATAAATAAAAGACTGGCATCGTGCCGGAGGCCATGCCCCCTCCATGCAGCACTCTGCAAACGCGCCCCCAACAGGCATCTCCAGTATGCGCCAGGGAGCTGCGCTGCAGACAGGTGTTCTGAGGCCAAGCCCCTTTTTACACCTCTCTGCAACGCAGCTCTGTGGCGCTTACTGGAGGTACCTAGTGGTCTAGTTTGACCCTAGGGACCCTTAGGATTCAAGGGGACTTAATCTCTCAGCCACAGGGCGCGTTTACACAGTGGTGAAGGGAGGGGACAGGGCCTGAGGTGAGGTGTGCAAACACGCACCATGGCACGTTTTAAATTGGGGATATAATTTCCCTTCAATACTGAGGGCCCCTGGGGGCTAACTAGCCCACCAAGTGCTTCCAGTAAGCGCCACTGAGCTGCATTGCAGAGAGGTGGTCCAGGCCGTGCCACTTTTTACACCTCTCTGCAACGCAGCTCTGTGGCACTTACTGGAGGTACCTAGTGGGCTAGTTGGACCCTAGGGACCCTCAGGACTCAAATGAACTTAATCTTCCAACTAAAAACGGACACAGGGCGTGTTTACACAATGGTGAAAGGAGGGGACGGGGCCTGAGTTAACGTGTGCAAAAACGCCCTGTGGCCTGTTTTAAGAGGTAGTTTTAATCCCCATGCCCTATTATATACTAGGGGCTTATAGAGGAGGTAAGGCTAATCACAGGGGGACCCCAACGCATAATGTTCCCTAGTGTATGTAGGTGTTTTCACTGTATTCTAAGTGTCTTTTAACATAGCACTGGCTCTAGGACTGGTTAGTCAGACTCAGTTACCACCAGTATCCGTCTGAAAAAGTTGAGGGTACAGGATGATTTTGCAACAAGGCTTCTTTCTGCTCTTCTTTTTGTTCTTTCTGCACGTTATCCTTCTTCCTGCACTTATCTTCGTATTTGAGGACTTCTGTTGCTTCTTTCTGCACTTCTTTTGTTTCTTTCTGTGCATTTTTTCTTCTTTCTTCACATGTCCTATCTCTGTAGGCATAGTTAGAAATTAGCATTTAAAAAACCTTTGAAATTAACAGAAAAAACCATAGGTTTCAGGCACGTTATAGTTCGGAATTAGCATTTAAAAAACCTCAGAAATTCACTGAAAAAACCATAGGTTTCAGGGGTGTTATAGTTAGCTGGACTTTTCACTTGTACAAAACCATTGAAATTCCCCCGTTATAGTTAGTTCAGCTAACTATAACTCGCGCGCCCGCAATGCACTGCTGATGACGTCACATATTACATCACTCATGACATGGTCAGTGACATCACTCATGACATCACTGATGACATCTCAAATGACATCACTGATGACATCACTGATGACATCATCCTTGTGATAGAGTGGCAGACCTCCTCTCACCCTAATATAACCTTTGATACACACATTCAAAAATAGAGACTAACATTTTCAAAACAATGGACATACCAATACCAGTTACAACACCCTCTTCAGTAATTCTAAGATCCACATACACATCCACTCATTCACCAACAGTCCAATACAGTCACTTATACATGTACTCACTCATCATATGTACTCATACACCTATACATCCTGTTACACAATGCCACTCATCCATAGTTACTCACACACATAGTCACTCATGCTAATAAAGAATCAAACATACATTTACTTGCATATACAGTTATACACACACCACCACACTTACTTCTACGGAAACTTACACATACTTAGTCTTTTAAACAATCACTTATAGAAACACATACTTATTCATACAGGAACTCTTTCAATCTCTCACTCTCACATATACTCACATATATACACCAATAGTCACATATACTAGTTTAAAACATATGTAGTTACTCATAAAGACACTATTGAGACAGTCATTCACTCACTAACACACCCATACACACACTCATCCACCCATACAGTCCTGCACACATACTGTGTTCAACACATACAAACAGTGAGTCACTCATTCATGCACCTATGCACTACGTAATACCCCCACCGAACCATGCAGACACTCAGACTGATACTCAAAAAACCAACTAATAACCTATATAGACACCCATGTAGCTACTCACCAACCCATGCAGCCACTTATACACAAAGTGAGAGACTGATACAGATATTTACATATTTAAACATTACTCACTAAGCCATGTATTCACTATGATACACTTAATCAGTCAGTTACACAATCAATTTTTCAAAAACAAATCATCCATTTAGACACTTATATACCCATTCATTCTTCCATCGACCTTGAGATATACATATATAAAACATATTTAATTTTCAGAATAACACACATTCACTGGATGATGTCATCAGTGATGTCATCAGTGATGTCATTTGAGATGTCATCAGTGATGTCATGAGTGATGTCACTGACCATGTCATGAGTGATGTAATATGTGACGTCATCAGCAGTGCATTGCGGGCGCGCGAGTTATAGTTAGCTGAACTAACTATAACGGGGGAATTTCAATGGTTTTGTACAAGTGAAAAGTCCAGCTAACTATAACACCCCTGAAACCTATGGTTTTTTCAGTGAATATATATATAAATATATATAAGCCAAGGTGTATTGAAGAATATGTGGGTGTATGAGTGTCTGAATGGATGATTTAGTAGGTGTGTGACTGACTGACTGTATAAGTGAGTAATTAAACGTGTCTGACTGAATGCATGGGTTAGTGACTAAACTGTGTGAATGTCTGTATCAGTCTGTCAGTTGGTGTGTAAGCGTCTGCATTGGTTAGTGAGTAGCTACATGAGTGTCTATATGGGTTATTGATTGGTTGTCTGAGTATCTGTATGGGTGCCTGAGTGTCTGTGTGGGTGGGTGGGGGGTGTGACTCGGTGCATAGATGTGTGATTCACTGGGTGTACGGGTTCAAGAGTGCATCTGTGAAGGGCTATATGGGTGTGTGTGTTTGTATGAGTGTGTTGGTGAGTGAATGAATCTCTCAGTGGTGCATGTGTGAGTAACTACATATGTGAAAGGCAGTATATGTGAGTGTGGAACTATATAAATGACTAAGGGCCCGATGTAGGTAAATATGAAATACCGATTCCTAAATACCGAATTTTACCAATTCGGTATTTAGGAATCGGTATTTCATATGTAGCTAAAAATTCGGTAAAAAATACAGAATCGGTAATATTCGTTATTACCGAATCGGTAATACCGATTCGGTAATAAGGAATCACCTTCCCATTCATTCCTATGGGCGTGGAGGCCCATAGGAATAAATGGGAAGCCATTCACTATTACCGATTCGGTAAATACCGAATCGGTAATAGGGGGAGCATATTCAAGGGTGGCAGGGTGTTACATTGACACCCTGTTGCACCCCTGAATCGTGCATGTATGCACATGTGGCGCACGTACATGCCCTAAGGGCATGTATGTCTGCCACATGGCACCTTGAAAAAAGCAAATTATTGCTTTTTTAAAGGTATTCGGTATTTACCACCAACTTGTAGTTGGTGGTAAATAACGAATCCTGAATGCAAAAATGCACTCACTTGAGTGCCTTCTACATAGCTTTTAAGGATTCTGTATTTTACCGATTCCTTAAAATAAGAAATCGGTAAATTACCGAATCCTTAACACCTGCCTCCTACATTAGAAAGGGCTAAATACCGGTCGGTAACGGGGAAATTACTGATTTTCGGCCGTTACCGACCGGTATTTAGCTACCTACATATAGCCCTATATGTGAGAGTGAGTGATTGTGAGAGTGGCTGTTTGGATCAGTGTGTGCTTGGGTCAGTGATTGTATAAGAGAGTAAGTATGGGTTAGTGTCTTTATGAATAAGTGAGGTGGTGTGTGTATAACTGTATAGGTGAGTAAATGGGAGTGTGATTGATTCTTTGCAAGACTGACTAGGTGTGTGAGTAACTCTATGGGTGAGTGGCAGTGTGATAATCTGTACAGGTGTATGAGTACATATTTCAGTGGCTATATTGATGAGTGACTGCATGTATGAGTGACTGTATAGGTGAGTGGATGAGTGTGGACCTATGAATCAGTGAGTAGATATGTACTAACTGGTATTGGTGTGTCTATGGTTTCGAGAATGGTAGTCCGTATTTTAGAGGGGGTGTATCAAAGGTTATATTAGAGTGTGAGACAGGTGCAGAAAGAAGCATAAGAAGTGCAGAATGAAGCAACAGAGGTGTGGAAGGAGGCAAGAGAACTGCTGAAAGAGGCAAAAGAGGTACAGAAAGAGGGAACAGGGGTGTAGAAAGAGGCAAGAGAGGTGCAGAAAGAGGTAAGAGGGGTGCAGAAAGAGGCAAGACTGGTGCAGAAATTTGCAAGAGAGGTGCAGAAGGAGGCAAGAGAACTGCAGGAAGAGGCAAAAGAGTTGCAAAAATAGGCAAAAGGGTTGCAGAAAGAGGGAAGAGGTGGGCAGACTGAGGCAAGAGAGGTACAGAAAGAGGGAAGAGGGGTGCAGAAAGAGGCATGAGGGGTACAGAAACAGGCAAGTGAAGTGCAGAATGAAGTAAAAGAGGTACAGAAAGCAGCAAGAGAACTGTAGAAAAAGGCAAGAGAGGTGCATAATGAGGCAGGAGAGGTACACAAAGAGGCAAAAGGGGTACAGAAAGAGGTAAAGGGGGTGCAGAAAGAAGCAAGAGAGGTGAAGAAAGAAGCAACAGAGGTGCAGAAAGAGCCAAGACAAGAAGTGCAGAAAGAAGCAAAAAAGGAAGAGGGGTGCAGAAATAGGCAAGAGGGATGCAGAAATTTGCAAAAGAGGTGCAGTGCAGAAAGAACCAACAGAGGTGCAAAAAGAGGCTTATGACATATTGATCCATGTAGCACCATTTGCTTATCTAGGGTACACCACTGGTGTGCTTGCTGCAGGGAGTGGAGAGGTACGCTGTGTGGGCACATATGCGCTGTGAAATCCCGGTCTGTCTTCAGGTCCTCTGACCCATGATGTGAGCCTTGTAAACCATTGCAGAAGCCTGTCCTGCAGTACTGTCACTTGCTAAGCATCTATATGCCTTGTTCCAAAGAGCTCGGATACAAGATGGCATGACTTAACAAATGTTTGGAGTTTGGTACAAAACAAGCGGGAGAATTAGAACAAAATATTTATATAATTGGAATAAAACAGGAACATATAGAAAAGGCAAGTGGGCATGAGGTGGCTGACAGTTTGAGTGTTCGAAAAATGGCGAGTAAAGTAGAAAACAGAGAAGATGCACACATTGAAAATGGGAAAAAAGGGGCAGGAGGGGAAAAGAGACAGAGTAGTCAACTCTCACAAAAGGCAGGCTGAAAAGATTAAGATAGATAGAAAAAGAGAAAAGACAGACAAAAACAAAGATATCAAGGGAAACATGCAGATAAAAAGTTAAAATCACAACAAAGTGAGCTATGGCTAAAGCGGAGGCAGGCAGATAGAAAAAAAAGGCAAAAGGATGAAAATATATTTAGACGCACAGGTGCCATGCAGCAAAGAGACACAGGAAGGCAGAGAAAAGGCAGAGAAAAGCTAGCTATGGAAAAATTAAAAGCAAACCGAAAATGACAACAAGGAAGGCAGACAGTTAAAGAAGGGATACACACAAGTAAACCAAGAGGGGAAAATGAAGAAAGGCAGGATAAGGGACAGATACAATATTATAAAAAAACAGGCAGTTAAAAAAAGCCAAAAAATAGGTTTAACCAGGCAGTGTGAGAATCTGTACGGGTGTATGAGTACATATTTCAGTGGCTATATTGATGAGTGACTGCATGTATGAGTGACTGTATAGGTGAGTGGATGAGTGTGGACCTATGAATCAGTGAGTAGATATGTAGTAACTGGTATTGGTGTGTCTATGGTTTCGAGAATGGTGGTATTTTAGAGGGGGTGTATCAAAGGTTATATTAGAGTGTGAGACAGGTGCAGAAAGAAGCATAAGAAGTGCAGAATGAAGCAACAGAGGTGTGGAAGGAGGCAAGAGAACTGCAGAAAGAGGCAAAAGAGGTACAGAAAGAGGGAACAGGGGTGTAGAAAGAGGCAAGAGAGGTGCAGAAAGAGGTAAGAGGGGTACAGAAAGAGGCAAGACCAGTGCAGAAATTTGCAAGAGAGGTGCAGAAGGAGGCAAGAGAACTGCAGGAAGAGGCAAAAGAGTTGCAAAAATAGGCAAAAGGGTTGCAGAAAGAGGGAGCAGGTGGGCAGACTGAGGCAAGAGAGTTACAGAAAGAGGGAAAAGGGGTTCAGAAAGAAGCATGAGGGGTACAGAAACAGGCAAGTGAAGTGCGGAATGAAGTAAAAGAGGTACAGAAAGCAGCAAGAGAACTGTAGAAAAAGGCAAGAGAGGTGCATAATGAGGCAGGAGAGGTACACAGAGAGGCAAAAAGGGTACAGAAAGAGGTAAAGGGGATGCAGAAAGAGAAATAGAGTGAAACCAGACTGAGATGATAACAGAAAGACCGGTGGGAAGTGAATAACAAAAAACACTCTTAGAAATAAAGAAAAAGACTGGCAGAAAGACAAACAACCGAAAGCTAGAAGAAACACAATTAAAAGCCCCTGTTGTAAAAAAAATTCTATGGCAGATAGTGTGGGTGTTTCTTTCGCCTTCTGCCTCTTTGCTGCAGTCATGGTGTGCTTTCTGTTCCCCTACACATGCTGACCGTGGAATATTTTGCTGCTTCAGCCACGAAAAGAATGCAGCAATCCTTAATGTGTGTAATATGTATATAGTTACACATATATGTAGGCCATGTTTTTTTCAAAATGATTTACAATCTTAGCATACGAAGGGTTCTATGGAACTGTGTGGTATACTAGTAGATGTAATGTCCCTCCGAGCAGCTGCTAGTGTGCGGCGTGAGATCGTTAAAGGCGGTTCCCGAAACACGCCTGTGCGGCCCGAGTTCCTGTGATATATTTAGTAACAACAAGAGCACCCAAATAAAGGTCGACCAGGGACCCTGGGAATTATGTAATTACGAACAACAATAGTCCCTAGAGAAAGAGGAATGAAAGAAACAATAAATAAGGACCCAATCAGTACTTATTTTTAGAGACTTGTCCAGCCGGACAGAGGTCAAGAATTTTACTAATATGATAATAAATCGAAAATCTCAAGAAAATTCATAAAGTGGGACACAAGCCTGTGTCCAGTACATACAACAAGACAAAGAGAACAAGAACCAAAGGCTCAGGCATGAAACAAGGTTTGTTACAAATAGCATAAAAAATGAAACAACAAACAATTCATTCAACACCTTTATGTATCACAATTAGTGTTTTACAGCATATAGGGTGTTTACAAGTGTCGACGGCGTTTCGATCCTATTAAAAGAATACAAGGATCATCATCAGGACAACAACAATTATGCCTGTAAAATATAATCTGAATAACCACGAAGGCGGTAGGTTCAACGGGGTGATCGTTACTCAGAAGAGAGTGTCGTAACGGGTGAGCGGTAGGCATAGTAAGCCTAATCTTGAGTCCTTGACAGTTAGGTCAGCAGTACTCAATTGGGACTCGTAAAAGTAATCGTTACTCAGAAGAGAGTGTCGTAACGGGTGAGCGGAAGGCGTAGTAAGCCTAATCTTGAGTCCTTGACAGTTAGGTCAGCAGTACTCAATTGGGACTCGTAAAAGTAATCAATGTTTTGTGGGTATTGTGGAAATCCGGCAATGCGGGGAGCAGTGTTCCGTCAGTGCGAGTTCCTGTGAATCAAATTTGGAACTCGCCTCAGTGAGTGCTGTCATCTTAGAAGGGTACGATTACCTAGCGGAAGTGGGAGCTGACATTTTTTTTTTTATAATATATATATATATATATATATATATATATATATATATATTCACTGAAAAAAAACATAGGTTTCAGGTGTGTTATAGTTAGCTGGACTTTTCACTTGTACAAAACCATTGAAATTCCCCCGTTATAGTTAGTTCAGCTAACTATAACTCGCCGCGCCCGCAATGCACTGCTGATGACGTCACATATTACATCACTCATGACATGGTCAGTGACATCACTCATGACATCACTGATGACATCTCAAATGACATCACTGATGACATCACTGATGACACCATCCAGTGAATGTGTGTTTTTCAGAAAATTAAATAAGTTTTATATATGTATATCTCAAGGTCGATGGAAGAATAAATGGGTATATAAGTGTCTAAATGGATGATTTGTTTTTGAAAAATTGATTGTGTAACTGACTGATTAAGTGTGTCATAGTGAATACATGGCTTAGTGAGTAATGTTTAAATATGTAAATATCTGTATCAGTCTCTCACTTTGTGTATAAGTCGCTGCATGGGTTGGTGAGTAGCTACATGGGTGTCTATATAGGTTATTAGTTGGTTTTTTGAGTATCAGTCTGAGTGTCTGCATGGTTCGGTGGGGGTATTACGTAGTGCATAGGTGCATGAATGAGTGACTCACTGTTTGTATGTGTTGAAGACAGCATGTGTGCAGGACTGTATGGGTGGATGAATGTGTGTATGGGTGTGTTAGTGAGTGAATGACTGTCTCAATAGTGTCTTTATGAGTAACTACATATGTTTTAAACTGGTATATGTGACTATTGGTGTATATAAGTGAGTATATGTGAGAGTGAGAGATTGAAAGAGTTCCTGTATGAATAAGTATGTGTTTCTATAAGTGATTGTTTAAAAGACTAAGTATGTGTAAGTTTCCATAGAAGTAAGTGTGGTGGTGTGTGTATAACTGTATTTGCAAGTAAATGTATGTTTGATTCCTTATTAGCATGAGTGACTATGTGTGTGAGTAACTCTATGGATGAGTGGCATTGTGTAACAGGATGTATAGGTGTATGAGTACATATGATGAGTGAGTACATGTATGAGTGACTGTATAGGACTGTTGGTGAATGAGTAGATGTGTATGTGGATCTTAGAATTACTGAAGAGGTTGTTGTAACTGGTATTGGTATGTCCATTGTTTTGAAAATTTTAGTCTCTATTTTTGAATGTGTGTATCAAAGGTTATATTAGGGTGAGAGGAGGTCTGCCACTCTATCACAAGGATGATGTCATCAGTGATGTAATCAGTGATGTCATTTGAGATGTCATCAGTGATGTCATGAGTGATGTCACTGACCATGTCATGAGTGATGTATGTGAATATGTGACATCATCAGCAGTGCATTGCGGGCGCGGCGAGTTATAGTTAGCTGAACTAACTATAACGGGGGAATTTCAATGGTTTTGTACAAGTGAAAAGTCCAGCTAACTATAACACACCTGAAACCTATGTTTTTTTCAGTGAATTTCTGAGGTTTTTTAAATGCTAATTCCTAACTATAACGTGCCTGAAACCTATGGTTTTTTCTGTGAATTTCAAAGGTTTTTTAAATGCTAATTTCTAACTATGCCTACAGAGAGAGAACATGTGAAGAAGGAAGAAAAAATGCACAGAAAGAAAAAAAAGAAGTGCAGAAAGAAGCAACAGAAGTCCTCAAAGACGAAGAAAAGTGCAGGAAGAAGGATAACGTGCAGAAAGAACAAAAAAAAGAGCAGAAACAAGCCTTGTTGCAAAATCATCCTGTACCCTCAACTTTTTCAGACGAATACTGGTGGTAACTGAGTCTGACTAACCAGTCCTAGAGCCAGTGCTATGTTAAAAGACTCTTAGAATACAGTGAAAACACCTACATACACTAGGGAACATTATGCGTTGGGGTCCCCCTGTGATTAGCATGACCTCCTCTGTAAGCCCCTAGTATATAATAGGGCAGGGGGATTAAAACTACCTCTTAAAACAGGCCACAGGGCGTTTTTGCACACGTTAACTCAGGCCCCATCCCCTCCCTTCGCCACTGTGTAAACACGCCCTGTGTCCGTTTTTAGTTGGGAGATTAAGTTCATTTGAATCCTGAGGGTCCCTAGGGTCCAACTAGCCCACTAGGTACCTCCAGTAAGTGCCACAGAGCTGCGTTGCAGAGAGGTGTAAAAAGTGGCACGGCCTGGACCACCTCTCTGCAATGCAGCTCAGTGGCGCTTACTGGAAGCACTAGGTGGGCTAGTTAGCCCCCACGGGCCCTCAGTATTGAAGGGAAATTATATCCCCAATTTAAAACGTGCCATAGTGCGTGTTTGCACTCGTCACCTCAGGCCCTGTCCCCTCCCTTCACCACTGTGTAAACGCGCCCTGTGGCTGAGAGATTAAGTCCCCTTGAATCCTAAGGGTCCCTAGGGTCAAACTAGACCACTAGGTACCTCCAGTAAGCGCCACAGAGCTGCGTTGCAGAGAGGTGTAAAAAGGGGCTTGGCCTCAGAACACCTGTCTGCAGCGCAGCTCCGTGGCGCATACTGGAGATGCCTGTTGGGCTAGTTGGCCCTCAGGGACCCTCAGTATTGAAGAGGAATTAATTCCCCAACTTACAACTCGCCAGGGGGCGCGTTTGCAGAGTGCTGCAAGGAGGGGGCGTGGCCTCCGGCACGATGCCAGTCTTTTATTTATTTTAATTTTTTAAGAAGGGGTCTGTGTGGATCCCCTTCTTATTCTAATTTATTGGCCCTGATGACCCCATCCCCCAGGGCCTGTCTCCTAATTATATTTTTTTGACCCCAATCCCCAGGGCCGGCCACTGTTTTTTATTATTTTTAAAAAATATATATTTATAGACACACCTAGGACATGCTGGACAAACCGTACGTACCTATCAACATGACGATTTGCATGATATTCATTAAAAGGCGACTATGCATACAATGAATCCACGTGGAATGTATTTACACCACTAGTGAAGCTCTGACATGTCTGATGCCCTACCGTGCCTAATCCCGGTAGACACCCTTGTTGTTTATTTATACAAACATGGGTAGCCATTGACGGGCACATTTAATACACATGCACACCAAGCCATTCAAAGGGGATTCAACAAAAATTCGACCAAAACAATGCAAGAAACCCCCCTCACGGTTAATAAAACACACATCCACTGCCGGATATGTAATACTTTTTATTTTACTCTCTGGAAAGGGGACGAACATCACTTGAGAGTCACAGCGCGCTCCTGGCAGAGCCCAATGCTGTGTTACTCCCACCATTGCCTGCTGAGTGCCACACACCTCTTTGTTGTATTCCACTAGCTAGTGCATATGGTATGACACTCTCTAGCCCATGTGCACTGTAACACCACCCCGTGAATATGTCATGCCACACTTGTCTTCGCACAGGTTATATTGCCCCAACTAACGTGCCTTCCTCGATGCCTATGTTATAACGCACAGTGCTATGCCATACAAATTACAATCTGGGATCCATATCTTTGTCACAGTGCATATGCAACGTTACACTCCCCAGCACATATTTTATATTACAACTTTAGAGACTAGTTAGGTTACACAACACTGCCCTGTGCATATTACACTCCAAGGCGCATATCGCATAGCACGCGCTAGTGCCTGTGCTATCTCGCGCTCTCCAATGAATCTGTCATTGCGCACAATGTATTGCATATTATATTTCACGCCCGGTTCATCTTATATCACGCTTTTTGGTGCATAGTTTATACCATACACTATATCTAGTTTTCATTTTCAATCGTGCTCTCAGGACTATGTTCTATATAACACTGTGTTCACCTACCCTTTTCACGGGCATTACATTTTGCGATAGGGGGTGGAGGGTCAGGGGGTTTTTCTGCCAAGTGAGCCCGGAGTCACAAACGTCCTCTTCTTCCTGAATAAAAGTGAGATTATGCTGCATACTTGTTCATATTTTAAGTAGTTCCCACAGACACACGTTTTAAAAACAATAAAGTTCCTAATACCCGCCTTCTCTGAACAGTTAGCTTGCTGCCCCATCCCCCTCCTCCCTATCCTCTGTTGTGTGAATCCATGGACTAGCCTCCTCCCTCCTGCCATGCATGGTCTGATGTCCTGCCACTGCCCTCAATTTAGTATGATGTACCAGTCCACTCCTCCTGCCTTCCATTGCCCAATTCTATGCCCCATCATTGACCTCCTGCTTAAACTCTGTGCTTAGCTTGCTGCCCCTATTCTCCTTCCCCCTGCCCTCTGATGTCTTTGTGCATGCCCCTGCTCCATCCTTTTTGCCCACCATGTTCCATGGACCTGCCACTCCTACCTACTCTGAGTGTTCTGTTGAGCTGCCACTCCCCTCCCACCTGCCTAGCATTGTCAGATGACTGTAACCTGTCCCTGCCACCTCCACCCTGCTGTCCACATGCCATGCCCCTGTCCTCTTCCTCCTGTGCTACATGGTTCATTGTACTGCCACACCCTTCTGCCCTCCCTGGTCTGTTGTGCTGCAACAGCTCCTCCTGCCTGCCCCGTGCGGTCTGTTGTGAGGCCCCTTCCCCTGAACTTTCTTGTCTGTGCACAGGTCCTGACCCTCCCTTCTATCCTCCATCGTCCTTTGTGCATGCCCCTGCACCCTCCTTCATAGCCATTGTGCTGCCACTAACCCTCCCACTTGCCATGCATGGTCTTCTGTGCTGCCATGGCCCCTCCCACCTTCCCTGTGTGGTCAGTTAGCTGCCCCTGACCCCCACCCACCTTCCCTCCATGGTCTGTGTGTATGCCATCACAGTCTCACTGTTGCTCTTCATGGTGTGTCTTGCTTCTAGTGCCCATCCTGCCTGACCTCCATGGCTATCTTGCTGCTCCTGCCCTGCCCCCTTGCCCCCAGCCCTCTGTTTACATGTGCAGACCCCTACTCCCTCCCTCCTGGCTTGTCTGTTCCATTGTAATGCCCCTGATCCGTCCCTCCTGCCCTTTATGGTCTGTTATGCTGCAGCTTTCTCTCCTGTCTGTCCATTATGGTCAGCTAGCTACCATTGCCTCTTGCCCCTCAGTTCTCTGTTGTCCATGTGCATGGTCCTGTCCCCTTCCTCTTGCTTTCTATGGATTGTTGTGCTGCACTCCTGTCCCGCATGCCCTGTGTGGTGTATTGTGCTGCTGCAAACCCTGATGCCTGCCTTGCAGGGTCAGTTTGGTGCACCTCTCCATGTCCCTCCTGTCCTCTGTTATCCAAGTCCATGTCCCTACCCCATTTCCTTCCATGATCCAATGTACCGTACTTGCGAACATTTTGAACTTCGTAAGAGGGAGATTTTGAAAAAAAACTGGGGTATTGATTTTCCCCTTTGAGTTACATTGAAAAAGAGGAGATTGTAGACAGGAGACAGATCAAATAAAGCCCATTTGAGCTTAAAAACATTGGACGTTTCCTGGCTGAATCGGGTCTGTTGGCATGTATGGTTGTACTACCATTGCCTCTTCCTTCTGCCCACAATGGTCTATTACATTGCCACAGCCTCTCTTGCAAGTCCTGTATTGTTGGTTTGTTGCCCCTGCCCCCCTTTCCACTGCCCTCCATAGTCTGTTGTGCTGCCACAGCCCTTCCTGCCTGCTCAGTGTGGTTAAATTGTTGTCTTTGCACCCTCCTACCTGCCTTCAATTTTTCTCTTAATCATGATATCCCAGCAGAAGGCTTTTTCACATGGTGAAATCACCTTAGAACATACCACAATTCCTAAAATGAGTATGGTACCATCAACAAATGATTTATAATGTAACTAAAGTCTTAAAACCTTCTATTAACTGCAATGCTTTTTAATGAGGTGCTATCATGTATATTGGTCCCAAGATGGCTGCCAACACTTCTTGGATGAAGTGCTGACAGCCAATCAGATCTCAGGATGAGATGTGTGGTTAGGCTCCGCCCACATATATATGATTTTACTTTTGATTTTCTCAGGAACTACTGAACAGATTGACACCAGACCTGCAAAAGGCACTTCCCTGACCTGAGGACTACCTCTCTGCCAAATTTCAAGTAATTCTGTTCAGCCGTAAGGGCTGTACCTTCGACTAAAGGTCCTATGGAAAAATGCATGGGGAAAACGCGTTTTGGGACCCCCCTTTTTTCTCGGCCCCCGCTTGACGAATCACCCCGAGACTTTTAGGGTAGGAGCGGAGCGGAGCGCCCCACCTATTTTGAAAATTTTGCGAGGATTCGTCAACCGGCGCCAAAGTTATTCCAAATAGAATGTTGCGGATTTCCTATGGAAACACGGTCCTAACTATAACTATCTATTGGCGACCGCCAGTAGATAATATATATGTATATATATATATATATATATATAATCACTGAAAAAAACATAGGTTTGAGGGACGTTATAGTTAGGAATTTTACATTTAAAAAAACCTTAGAAATTCACTGGAAAAAACATAGGTTTCAGGGACATTATAGTTAGTTGGACATTTGACTTATATAAAACCAGAGAAATTCGCCTGTTATAGTTAGTTGAGCTAACTATAACTCACGCCCCTGCAATACACTGCTAATGACGTCACATATTACATCACTCATGACATGGTCAGTGACATCACTGATGACATCACTCATGACAAATGACATCTGTAAAGTTTTAATTTGTTATAAATATATATATGCCAAGGTGTATTGAAGAATGAATTAGTGTATAAGACTCAGGATGGATGATTAAGTAGGTGTGTGACTACCTAATTGTGTCTTGCTTAATGCATGTGTTAGCGACTGATATAGACATTCACACAGTTTAGGTTGTTAGTTGGTGTGCAAGCAGTTCCATGGTTTGGTTAGCAACTAAATGAGGATCTATATGAGCTATTCATTGCTTATCTGAGTACCTGTATGAGTACCTGAGTGTCTGCGTTGGTGGGTGGGGGTGTGACTCTCTGCATAGATGTGTGAGTGGCTAATTCACTAGGTATATGTGTTTAAGTCTTTATCTGTGAAGGTCTGTATGGCTGAGTGAGTGTGTGTATGAGTGTCTTGGTGAATGAATGGATGCCTCAGTGGTACATGTGAGTAACTCCATATGGGAAAGGCAGTATATATGAGTGTTGGACTATATAAATGACTATATGTGAGAATGAGTGATTGTGAGAGTGCTTGTATGGATCAGTGTGTCCTTGTATTAGTTATTGTATTAGAGTGTATGTGTTAGTATATGTTTAAATAAGTGACGTGGTATGTGTATAACTGTAAAGGTGAGTAAATTAAAGTGTTATTGATTATTTCCATTACTGACTAGGTGTGTGAATAACTCTTAGAATGAGCGGCAGTGTGTGAGTGTCGGTTTAGATATGTGACTGGATATGATAATGCTGTATTGATGGCTGACTGTATGTATGAGTGAGTGTATAGGTGAATGAATGGATACGTGTAGACCTACAAATTAGAGAGTGGATATGCACTAACTGGTATTGGTGTGTTCACGGTTTCGAAAATTATAGTCTGCATTTTAGACTGCGTGTATCAAGTGTTATATTAGGGTCTGACCAGATGCATCTGATATTCACGTGGATGATGTCATCAGTGATGTCATCAGTGATGTCATTTGAGATGTCATCAGTGATGTCATCAGTGATGTCACTCACCATGTCATGAGTGATGTAATATGTGATGTCATCAGCAGTGCATTAAGGGGGCGCAAGTTATAGTTAGCTCAACTAACTATAACAGGCAAATTTCTCTGGTTTTATATAAGTCAAATATCCAACTAACTATAACGTCCCTGAAACCTATGGTTTTTTCAGTGAATTTCTAAGGTTTTTTAAATGCTAATTCCTATCTATAACGTCCCTGAAACCTATGGTTTTTTCAGTGAATTTCTAAGGTTTTTTAAATGCTAATTTCAAACTATAACATGCCTGAAACCTATGGTTTTTTCTGTGAATTTCAAAGGTTTTGTAAATGCTAATTTCTAAGTATAATGTCTCTGAAACCTATGGTTTTTTCAACTACATAAAATATAGTATATTTAACATTCAGATAACAATTTTTCTCCCTTTTTTTGCCAACAGCTACTACTTAACTTCACTATTCACAGTGATGCCAGTGTAGTTTCATCATGAACAACAGGAAAAAAAAACAATCAACTAGATTGTTAAAAAAACAAAACCCTAATTCTCTCAAATATAATACAAAATCAACACAAATAACACATCCAATAGTACTTCAAATGTTCAAAGCTTAACTTTACTTCGTAGATTGTCTGCAAATTTACCCAATACGGCAGATAATGTATCAAAAATTTCACTTTGAAAGCATCCAGTATGAATTCCTTCAAGATCTTACGTAGTTTCTCTGCACAATTTTTCCAATACACCACATAATGTATCAAAAATTTCGCTTTGAAAGCATCCAGTATGAATTCCTTAAAGATCTATACACCTTCCCATTAAAGCCGAAGAGTGTATCTAAAATCTTTGTTTCAGAAAAATTAAGTATGAGTTGGGTAATTCATAAGGCAATGTCGATTTCATTTCAAGTGTGTATCATTACAGTGACTCCAACCATTATTACACTTTAAATAAACTGTATAATGTCCACTTGTAGTAGTACTTCCAGCATGGAAAACAATAGCAACTGTTTCAAAGGTTCTTCCAGAAATAGATACTTGATTAGCAACAAAAAGTTTATTTTTGGTTTCCACTTTTCTTCCATTTGGTCGACAGCGTTGCAGCATTATAATCAAATATGTTCCATATCTTTGTAGGCCTAATGCAGATAGCATTCTTGATTTACAACGAGAAAACATCATCTCATGATCAGCTTCTTTTACTAATTTGGAAAATGGTACAGATTTGCAGTCAGGTATTATTAAATATAAAAATCGTTCTCTGTCAACTATAGTGTTTGAAGTTAACAAACACACTTCACATTTATGTTCCCATTTGTAACTGAGTCCAAATAAACTCTCAATCTGAATTCCTTCATCTTCTAGTACTCCAAGCATAACCATCAGAAATAACCATCAGAAATTCTTCTGCATCTTGCTGTATATTAGCACTGAACATTAAAGATCCAGTACATGTATCCAACAGTTGGCGAATACCAGAAGCAGAATGAGTCTTACTTATATCAGTTCTCAATTCTTGAAATAAAGTGTAGAGTGCAGAACATAAAGTTTTTTCCTGACTTTCCATAATCTCACCACAAACATCTTCAAGATAAAATATAACATTTAGAATGACATTACCATAGCAGTTGACACCGGAAGCATTTTCTAATTGGTATCCAACAACATCATCACTTGTTTGTATTTTCTGCTTCTTTACATCTTTTCTTTTCTGTTGATGTTCTTTCTGCTTTTCAACCATAGTTAACTATTCAACATATTTGCGTTTTGAACACACAACACGATTCTCATAAATAGGATATTCACCTAAATGGGGAGTATAAAGCCTTCTCAAACGATTATATTCTCTTACACAATTAACATCAGCACTAACCTTGTTCTCATCAAAATCAATTAAATACAAACCAGACAACGTTCTAACTCGAGATAATGCAACATATACCATTCCCTCTTTAAACACAGTTTTTCCAACATTTACCAAAGCATTATCTACACTTAAACCTTGTGATTTGTGAATAGTTATTGCATATGCTAAACAGAAGGGAAACTGTGTTCTACGAACATACAAGTCTTTTACAAGCAAAAAACGAGCGGCAGAACGTCCAATCTGTCTTACCTCTGCAATCTGATCAAATTTAACTTTCAAAAATTCAATTCCATTTCTATTTTGATATTTCACAAAATCAACAACTTTCCCCATTGCTCTATTCACTAAACCTTCTTCTACATTCAGATTACGCTTTAAAATTACCCGACAGTTTAAACATACATCTACATTTTGTTTCTAAGCCAGCAGTTTTTGATACAGACTTTTCCAAAGAATCCAATTTAGTCTGTAGTTTTTCTGAAAGAACAATTGTTATTCCTTGATGCTCTATTTTATCAATAGCTTCAATGTAAACTATTTCTTGATTTTCCAATTTCATAAGCTCTCTATTAAATGTATAGCACTCTTCCACTGTAGGCATTAAGCAAATTATAGACTTTTTTTCTTTCATTTTCTTGTACATTACTTCTGCTGGTGTGTTTTCATTTGTAAACAAGTTCTTTAGTAGACAACTTTGAAAAGCTTGTTTACCATGTTTGCTTAGAACACTAATTTTTACATCTTTAAGAATATTTCCATAATCTTCATCTCTTGCTTGTCGCATATTCTGAGTGAGTGCTTTATATTCAAAATTTTACCACAGATTCACATTTCCAATACTTCCCAAAGATTTCTTAGTGTCTTCATGTAGAAGAGTTTTAAAAACGGGTTCTCCTTTTACAGAGGTTAGTTGTAGCAGATCTCCAAATACAATTAAATGTTTTCCCCAAAAGAGAATATCGTAATCTGTTTTTAATACCTGTTGCATTCTTAAGTGTACAAAAGAAAGCATTAAGTTTGAGACCATGCTCACCTCATCAATATTTAATAGTTTCACTTTCTTTAGCACGCTTGACACTTCATAAGAAGCTTTTCCAGACAACTTCTGATATTGTAATTTATTATCATGCTCCACTGGTAACACAAATAATCTATGCAAAGTAACTCCTTTAACATTGTGTGCAGCTAATCCAGTTGGAGCTGTTACCACACAACATAAATGTGAACCAGTAGTTTTTTTAAGATAACCGGTCAAACCTTTAATTAAAAAACGTTTACCTGTCCCAGCTTGGCCACTGATGTACATCAGAAAAGGGTTAAAAGATGAACACAGACATTCTTTTTTTCATGCAACAAACCATGTTCTATCTGTTCTCTCACTTGCACATATATTTCTTTCTGTTCAACATTTACTTGTTCTTCTAACTTTTCCAATGTTATATTCTCTTAGTGTGCTTGTTGCATTGCAATTCCAACTTCATGCATAGCAATCGCTGCTTCATTTTCCAGCATTGGTTGTCCAAGAGGCTCTAGACTACATGGACCACTACTTTGACTATCTTGAGAACTTCCATGAGCTATTTCAGCTATAACAGTCTTTTCCTGTCCAACTTCATCATTCAACATTTTTAAATATGTAGGGAAAATTGGACATCGAATGCTATCTTTACAAGCATTAAAAGAATCTTCGTAGCAGTCAAACTCTCCAAGTAATTCACTTTCGCTATGCCATGGTTTAAACAGCTGCAGAAGTGCAAAATAGTCAAATTCTCGCTTATCTGGAGTTTCACAACTAAGTTTCTTGTAGCTTATAAGATTACCTTTTGCATGTTTTACTAAACAACCATGACATCCAACTACTGCAAACTTTCCTTCTTTTAAATTCTGTTTAACATTTCTTTTGAAGCTGTAATGTTGAAGTACTTCATACAGACATAGATGTTCCAGATGTTGACTCCTTTTCGGATAGTATGTGTCCAACATATTAGTTTTAAGAAAGTCTGTACTATCTGCTCATTTGCTGCTAATTGTTCTATTTCTTCCAATGATTTCAACACTCTATTTCGTTTGCAGGCAAGACCTAAACTTACCCAAATGATTCCTCGTGACTTTGAATATAAACTTGAAGAACACAAGTGGTCTGAACATTCATACGATCCAATTTCTCAGTGGGAAAGCATTTTCAAACGAAAGCTGTACAATTTTTTGCTAAGACTATTCTCTTGTGCAATTTCTTCCCCCATTTGTTTCATCTCTGTTTTTTCAGATTTTGTTCTGTACGATGTAACATAACGTGCAACAGCAATTGAGTTATCAGCAACATACTGGATGTCCATGTTCGCATTCCACATTTTTAAAATGACTGGATTGTAGTCATTGATATACTTTGACACTTCTGTTCTTTTTAAGTTGTGTATTCTTTGGAGATTTCCGAGTTATTGTGTGCCTCACTGAAGTAAAAAAAGGATTTACTCTTCCTTTACAAATGACTGGACGGGGAAAACCAAACCGACATTTGGTGTAAAATTTTCCTTTAGACTTGTATTTTTTTCTGCAGTACATTCCACAACGGTGACTGTGCAAAAGTAGAACTTGCTGTCTCAAGCTTCTATCTCCTCCTTCTCTTGGAATCTCACATGTCACATACTGTTCGATGAAAGACAATACTGTTTCATCAGAATCAGTTCCAAATGTAGGTGGATCCTTGACCCATAGTAGCATACGTATATGAGGTGCACCTCTTGCTTGGTACTCCTTTCTCCAAACTAAATCGGTAACTTCTCCAAGAGGTGGATTCTTTTTATTACAGATAAAAGACATCATACCTTGAAACTTATGATTAAAATATCTGCACACATTTACAGGATCCAATGAACAAAGTTCACCAGGAGTCTTTATTTCAACATTTCTATATTGGAATTTGCTTCTCTTTAAAACTCAAGCAAATATTCCCATGCATACTCTGCACAGCTAAGTGTGACAAACTATGTTGGTGTACCTAAGTTCCGAAACATACACTTGAGTTCTCCATGACGATACCAATACTCATTTGTTCCACGTTGATGTGCCGTCAAATTGATTAATTGTGCTTTTAAATTTTCATCTGTTTCTTGAACTTTCTCCCCAAATTCTTTCGCCTCAGGACATTTCATCCGCTTCCCATTCTGTGACCCCTGTCCTGAGGCCTACCGGAGGGCTGTTGAAAATACTTGAAAGCGGCCGAAAAATATCGCTGGCAAATTAATGACTATACTGGAATAGAAGATTTGGGATTTCTACTCCCGGCATATCGCCTACCTGAGAGTGCCAAAAAGGGTAAAAGATGTGGAAGTCCATTTCATGTTTTGCCAGCTGCCGCCCTATGATTACGGTGCTTGCAGCACTGAAACGCGTCAGGGAAAGGATTAATTGGGTCACTTCACGCCGCCGTCATGAATAAAAAGGTTGTGTTAACTTTACCCTTGTGGAGTGCTGCTTCAAAGCTCGGGGCTTTTTGGAACATATAATTACACGGCGTCTCCGGCCGTGGAAGTAAGCACCGCCATTTCAACTGGATAAGGTCTGCAGGGCTGGTTATCTAACTGCAGCCTCTACGCAGCACAGGGGTCACAGAATGGGAAGTGGATGAAATGTTCTGAGGCCCACCGGAGGGCTGTTGAAAATACTTGAAATCGGCAGAAAAATATCGCTGGCAAATTAATGACTATACTGGAATAGAAGATTTGGGATTTCTACTCCCGGCATATCGCCTACCTGAAAGTGAGTGCCAAAAAGGGTAAAAGATGTGGAAGTCCATTTCATGTTTTGCCAGCTGCCGCCCTATGATTACGGTGCTTGCAGCACTGAAACGCATCAGGGAAAGGATTAATTGGGTCACTTCACGCCGCCTTCATGAATAAAAATGTTGTGTTAACTTTACCCTTGTGGAGCGCTGCTTCAAAGCTCGGGGCTTTTTGGAACATATAATTACACGGCGTCTCCGGCCGTGGAAGTAAGCACCGCCATTTCAACTGGATAAGGTCTGCAGGGCCGGTTATCTAACTGCAGCCTCTACGCAGCACCGGGGTCACAGAATGGGAAGCGGATTAAATGTCCTGAGGCCCACCGGAGGGCTGTTGAAAATACATGAAATCGGCAGAAAAATATCGCTGGCAAATTAATGACTATACTGGAATAGAAGATTTGGGATTTCTACTCCTGGCATATCGCCTACCTGAAAGTGAGTGCCAAAAAGGGTAAAAGATGTGGAAGTCCATTTCATGTTTTGCCAGCTGCCGCCATATGATTACGGTGCTTGCAGCACTGAAACGCGTCAGGGAAAGGATTAATTGGGTCACTTCACGCCGGCTTCATGAATAAAAAGGTTGTGTTAAATTTAACCTTGTGGAGTGGTGCTTCAAAGCTCGGGGCTTTTTGGCACATATAATTACACAGCGTCTCCGGCCGTGGAAGTAAGCACCGCCATTTCAACTGGATAAGGTCTGCAGGGCTGGTTATCTAACTGCAGCCTCTACGCAGCACAAGGGTCACAGAATGGGAAGCGGATGAAATGTCCTGAGGCCCACCGGAGGGCTGTTGAAAATACTTGAAATCGGCAGAAAAATATCGCTGGCAAATTAATGACTATACTGGAATAGAAGATTTGGGATTTCTACTCCCGGCATATGGCCTACCTGAAAGTGAGTGCCAAAAAGGGTAAAAGATGTGGAAGCCCATTTCATGTTTTGCCAGCTGACACCCTATGATTACGGTGCTTGCAGCACTGAAACGCGTCAGGGAAAGGATTAATTGGGTCACTTCACGCCGCCTTCATGAATAAAAAGGTTGTGTTAACTTTACCCTTGTGGAGTGCTGCTTCAAAGCTCGGGGCTTTTTGGAACATATAATTACGCTGCGTCTCCGGCCGTGGAAGTAAGCACCGCCATTTCAACTGGATAAGGTCTGCAGGGCTGGTTATCTAACTGCAGCCTCTACGCATCACAGGGGTCACAGAATGGGAAGCGGATGAAATGTCCTGAGGCCCACCGAAGGGCTGTTGAAAATACTTGAAATCGGCAGAAAAATATCGCTGGCAAATTAATGACTATACTGGAATAGAAGATTTGGGATTTCTACTCCCGGCATATCGCCTACCTGAAAGTGAGTGCCAAAAAGGGTAAAAGATGTGGAAGTCCATTTCATGGTTTGCCAGCTGCCGCCCTATGATTACGGTGCTTGCAGCACTGAAACGCGTCAGGGAAAGGATTAATTGGGTCACTTCACGCCGCCTTCATGAATAAAAAGGTTGTGTTAACTTTACCCTTGTGGAGTTCTGCTTCAAAGCTCGCGGCTTTTTGGAACATATATATATATATATATATATATATATATATATTATCTACTGGCGGTCGCCAGTAGATAGTTATAGTTAGGACTGTGTTTCCATAGGAAATCTGAAAATTCTATTTTGAATAACTTTGGCGCCGGCTGACGAATCCTCGCGAAAATTTCAAAACTAATGGGGCGCTCCGCTCAGCTCCTGCCCTGAAAGTCTCGGGGTGATTCGTCAAGCGGGGGCCGAGAAAAAAGGGGGGTCCCAAAACGTGTTTTCCCCATGCATTTTTCCATAGGACCTTTAATCGAAGGTACAGCCCGAACGGCTGAACAGAATTACTTGAAATTTGGCAGAGAAGTAGTCTTCAGGTCAGGGAAGTGCCTTTTGCAGGTCTGGTGTCAATCTCTTCATTAGTTCCTCAGAAAATAGCATTTAAAAGCATATACATATCTATAAGCGCGCACCGTGCGCGCACTGTAAGCGTACGGTGCGCGCACCCTAACGTGCGCGAGCGTAATTCTGATTGGTTGTTATATGTCTGTAAACATTCGAATCGGTCAAAATCAGGAAGTGTCGGCCGCCATTTTGTCTGTCGCACTGAAAAGGAAAGGTAGAGAACGTGAAAAGGGGGCAGGGTAGGGTGTTCCTGACCCCCTAGCATTGGTCAGGGGGTCACAGTGGGACCCTGAAGGGCAAAAAAAAAGATTTAATTTTTTTTTTAAATTCGCGAGGTGCGCGCACGGCAAACATTTTTGAAAAAAAATATTAAAAAAAAAAATTAAGTGTTTGGATGTTGGTTGGCTCTAGAAAGAGCCGTTGTGTTTATTGAGTGTTTTTTGGTACCTACAAGTAAGTACTGATGCAGAGTCTAAAGTTCAAGAGGAAGACTCTGTTCCCTTCATCATTGAAATGTACACCGTCTCCTCGATAAATGCCTTGCATGTTGTAACTCAAGTTGTTGTGGTATATAGAACCCATACCATAGTCTCTGAGGAAAGCAGAAACAGACTTATTGACGTGCTTTCTTGCTTTGTCAATCTGCGAACAATGTTGGTAGGACCAATTCCACTTTTGCCTTTGGCATATATTAGAATATACAAAGGCAGTTTGTGGAAAAAGTGACATCAATTGCACAAAGGTGTCCTTAATAAGCATTTCCAGACCTACCCCAGTTAAAGTGCCTAGGTCATTTCCACCACAGTGCACAATAATAAGGTTAGGCTGTGGGAGATGTAGAAAGGTTTTCACCAAAGGCATTAATTGGTGCCACTTTAACCCTCTCTGACCAATCCATTTAATGTCTACATTTGGCAAAGCAAGATCTTTCACAATACCTCTTTTTTCTGCAAACTTTTCACTCCAGAAGACATAGCTGTGACCTATAATCCACACTGTGAACATCTTACAAGGAGATCTGGATGCACTGAGAAGGTGTCTTTCAGTAAAATGGCAATATGAAAAGAAAGATAGTTGTAAAATGGAGGCTTACATACTTTTTTGAAAATAAAAAGAAATCATTGGCTGTTTCAGACCATACAACACTAAAAACTAGGCTGTATGTTTAAATTTTTAAAAACATGTTTTGTATTGGTTCAGAAAAATGTGTTCCCACAGAACATTAGTTTGGATTTGCTGTTAGGTTTGAAAAGTCAAGCACTCTTGCTCTTTGGATTTGAAACATTGTGTGCTGAGCTTCTGACCTCTCTGCTCACACCAGTGTTCCATGACCTGTTGCTATGGTAGCAGGCAGAAGTCATGTTGGGGGAAGGGATCATTTGGAAAAGGGTTGAAATTTGCAACCAATAGAAATGTGTGATTCTATTTGAAAAAATGTGGGAAACACTGTGATTTGAAGTTAACATGTATATGGGTGAAAAAAGAGAGGGAACATTGCCATTTACTGGTTCTGCTGAGAGGTGTACAGATCAGAGATTCTGGCTCTGATAATCTGCTGTGTGAGTGGCACATTTCTTTCTCAACTAACTACTTTTAAAGGTGAGTTATGCATTTGAGAGGGGATGTATGTAGTGTAGTTGGATATAAATAATCGAAATGTGATTCTTCTGATAAAGTTGTGTTTTACATTTTATTTTAAGTAAGATATTTAACTGCCTTGAACATGTCAGATATTATGGAGTATGTCTTCACCATAAGTTAAGATGTTCTGGTATCAACCAAAAAACTGTTTTGTGCCTAGACTCACACCATGAGTCTATGTGTACACAGGAATTTTTCACAGAGATTTAATTTGTGTTGCTGTTGCTCTGTTTGACTTGCACTAGCAGGAAAGGGGCAGCTTGTTTTCAAGAACTGTGATGGTTTGCATTCAGCAGAAATCACTTTCTCACAAATGAGAGGCAAATGCAAACACATTTGAAAATAGCATGGTACATTTTCCTACCACTTTAAAAGTTGTGTTTTACATTTTATGTTAAGGAAGATATTTAACTGCCTTGAACATGACAGATATTATGGAGTATGTCTTCACCATAAGTTAAGGTGTACTGGTATCACCCAGGAATATTGTTTTGTGCCTAGAATCACACCATGAGTCTGTGTGCTCACAGGAATTCTTCTCAGAGATTTAATTTGTGTTGCTCTTGCTCTGTTAGACTTGCAGTTGCAGGAAAGGGGCAGGTTGTTTTCAAGAACTGTGATGGTTAGCATTCAGCAGAAATCACTTTCTCACAAATGAGAGGCAAATGCAAACACATTTGAAAATAGCATGGTACATTTTCCTACCACTTTAAAAGTTGTGTTTTACATTTTATGTAATGGAAGATATTTAACTGCCTTGAACATGTCAGATAATATGGAGTATGTCTTCACCATAAGTTAAGGTGTACTGGTATCAACCAAAAAAACTGTTTTGTGCCTAGACTCACACCATGAGTCTGTTTGTACACAGGAATTTTTCACAGAGATTTAATTTGTGTTGCTGTTGCTCTGTTTGACTTGCACTAGCAGGAAAGGGGCAGCTTGTTTTCAAGAACTGTGATGGTTAGCATTGAGCAGAAATCACTTTCTCACAAATGAGAGGCAAATGCAAACACATTTGAAAATAGCATGGTACATTTTCCTACCACTTTAAAAGTTGTGTTTTACATTTTATGTTAAGGAAGATATTTAACTGCCTTGAACATGTCAGATATTATGGAGTATGTCTTCACCATAAGTTAAGGTGTACTGGTATCAACCAGAAATACGGTTTTGTGCCTAGAATCACACCATGAGTCTGTCTGTACAGAGGAATTTTTCACAGAGATTTAATTCGTGTTGCTCTTGCTCTGTTAGACTTGCAGTCGCAGGAAAGGGGCAGCTTGTTTTCAAGAACTGTGATGATTAGCATTCAGCAGAAATCACTTTCTCAGAAATGAGAGGCAAATGCAAACACATTTGAAAATAGCATGGTACATTTTCTTACCACTTTAAAAGTTGTGTTTTACATTTTATGTTAAGGAAGATATTTAAGTGCCTTGAACATGTCAGATAATATGGAGTATGTCTTCAACATAAGTTAAGGTGTACTGGTATCACCCAGGAATACTGTTTTGTGCCTATAATCACACCATGATTCTGTGTGCACACAGGAATTCTTCACAGAGATTTAATTTGTCTTGCTGTTGCTCTGTTTGACTTGCATTTGCGGGAAAGGGGCAGCTTGTTTTCAAGAACTGTGATGGTTAGCATTCAGCAGAAATCACTTTCTCAGAAATGAGAGGCTAATGCAAACACATTTGAAAATAGCATGGTACATTTTCCTACCACTTTAAAAGTTGTGTTTTACATTTTATGTAATGGAAGATATTTAACTGCCTTGAACATGTCAGATATTATGGAGTATGTCTTCACCATAAGTTAAGGTGCAGTGGTATCACCCTGAAATACTATTTTGTGTCTAGAATCACACCTTGAGTCTGTCTGTACAGAGGAATTTTTCACAGAGATTTAATTTGTGTTGCTCTTGCTCTGTTAGACTTGCAGTCGCAGGAAAGGGGCAGATTGTTTTCAAGAACTGTGATGGTTAGCATTCAGCAGAAATCACTTCCTCAGAAATGAGAGGCAAATGCAAATACATTTGTAAATAGCATGGTACATTTTCCTACCACTTTAAAAGTTGTGTTTTACATTTTATGTAAAGGAAGATATTTAAGTGCCTTGAACATGTCAGATAATATGGAGTATGTCTTCACCATAAGTTAAGGTGTACTGGTATCACCCAGGAATACTGTTTTGTGCCTATAATCACACCATGATTCTGTGTGCACACAGGAATTCTTCACAGAGATTTAATTTGTGTTGCTGTTGCTCTGTTTGACTTGCAATCGCGGGAAAGGGGCAGCTTGTTTTCAAGAACTGTTATGGTTAGCATTCAGCAGAAATCACTTTCTCACAAATGAGTGGAAAATGCAAACACATTTGAAAATAGCATGGTACATTTTCCTACCACTTTAAAAGTTGTGTTTTACATTTTATGTAAAGGAAGATATTTAACTGCCTTGAACGTGTCAGATATTATGGAGTATGTCTTCACCATAAGTTAAGGTGCAGTGGTATCACCCAGAAATAATGTTTTGTGCCTAGAATCACACCATGAGTCTGTCTGTACACAGGAATTTTTCACAGAGATTTAATGTGTGTTGCTCTTGCTCTGTTAGACTTGCACTCGAAGGAAAGGGGCAGCTTGTTTTCAAGAACTGTGATGGTTAGCATTCAACAGAAATCACTTTGTCACAAATGAGAGGCAAATGCAAACACATTTGAAAGTAGCATGGTACATTTTCCTACCACTTTAAAAGTTGTGTTTTACATTTTATGTAATGGAAGATTTTTAACTGCCTTGAACATGTCAGATAATATGGAGTATGTCTTCACCATAAGTTAAGGTGTACTGGTATCACCCAGAATTACTGTTTTGTGCGTAGAATCACACCATGAGTCTGTCTGTACACAGGAATTTTTCACAGAGATTTAATTGGTGTTGCTCTTTCTCTGTTAGACTTGCACTCGCAGGAAAGGGGCAGCTTGTTTTCAAGAACTGTGATGGTTAGCATTCAGCAGAAATCACTTTCTCACAAATGAGAGGCAAATGCTAACACATTTGAAATTAGCATGGTACATTTTCCTTCCACTCCCGCAATGGGTGAGGTAGATCCTACATGTTCAAAACTCCAATTAACCTTTACCACACATGTACTCTTACATACATCTCTGCAGTCTTCATGCAGTTGTGCAAGCGTCCATGCAGATCTGTGTTGCACCTGACAATACATGGTCTCCAGAAGCACGCCCTTAGCACACAGACAGGTGCTTCTCCTGCACTCTCATGCTTACTATTCAGCTCTGTGTGGTATTTCAGATAGCAGTGTGTAATGCTAACACATTCAACGTCAACAAGGCTCATTTCCTTTGCTCTACTCTAATCACTCACCCTGTAACACATGCTGATGGTCTCAAGTAGCTGTTAGGATGTGTACTCTTTTCTGCCTCTTTAAATTAAAAGGAAAATGTGTCAGGCTGCCATAGTAATCATGACTTACTCTTCCACAGTAGTAAATGTGCTTTGAAATTGCCAAACTAAAATCGTTTTTTGCCTAGAATCGCACCATGAGTCTGTGTGCACTTAGGAATTGATGTTACAGATTTAATACGTGTTGCTCTTGTTCTGTCAGACTTGCAGTTGTAGGAAAGGGACAGGTCATGTGATAGGATTTGAAAAGCTCTGAAAATAATGGTAATGTATTAAAATTACATCAAGGTATTTTTTTTTAGTTTCTTTCAGGTATTGCTGAACAACAGTGAAATTAATTAAAGATGCCTATAAAGTCAAGAAACAGAAAAGAACAGCAACAACATCTATATTTGAAGAAAACTGGACCAAAAAAAATAGTTGAAGAACCTCATGTTGGAAAAAAGAAAAAGACTTCTGGTAAGCAGACTAAGGATTTTTTTAAAAATATCTTCAAACAAAGAAAAAATGTTAAGAAAATATGCACTGCAAATAGTGTTTCAAGTACAAAACAACAACAGAGTCGACAGAAAATACGAAAAGCCAATGTTGAATCAGAAGTAAGAAAGAGTGACTTAACACGAAAAATAGATTTTAAAAACATTCGTAGAAAAATGTTTCAGAGAAGAGTGATGTTAAATTTGCTAAAGGATGTGAAAAAATATAAGAAGAAAACCAAATTTAGAATTGGTTGATATTCCTGCCAAACTTTTTTATTTAAATATGTATGAGTCTATACTCATTCAATGTGTGCATCCATTTCAGACCATAGTGCGTATGGAGCCAAAAACAGGTAAATTACCTCCTTCGGATTTACAGAGAGGTTTAAAAGGAAGAGTTGTCTATTTGCCATTGGATTTGAAAAAAAATATGGAAACAATTGATGCAGATAGATTGGAAACTGAACCATTAGTTATTCTGGTTAATGGAGTGCCAACAAAGAATAAGAAAATTTGGCAGGAGCTGGTAGATGTACGAAAAGTACAAAGAGCAAATTTATATTTGAAAAGAAATAATAAATGGTATGAAACAATTTATATGGATAAAGATAAAGACGTTTTACTAGCAGACTCAGGAATACCAGCTGGGCAAATTGAAAAAGTGGACAAGTCAAAAGAAGAAGAAATTTATGAACATTTCAGCATACATCCTCTTCATTCTAAAGAAGTTATGGGAAACACTATTGATCTGTTTCAGATGAAAAAAGCACAAGGAAGTCCCGTGAGTGTATGGGAGGAGAGCTTGGAAGCTCGTTGTTTTCCCCAGCTGTTTCCTACAGGAAAAGGTGGACGATATGATGAACGTCCAGTACAGAGTCCTGCTTCTGAGTATCGGACTACAAGATTATATGCAGAAGATCCAAGATTTCGTCAAAGTATTCCTTATTTGTTCCATCTTTTATTTGAAAGTGACTTGTCTGCACTATCTTATGCAGTAAATCACATTTTAAAAACTGGAGTACATCTACATAATGTGTCTGCAAAGGATTTTATGAACAAAGTGCAACAGGGAGATGATCATTTGGAATCTCAATTGATAAATTTGATGGCTTGTCAGCGAGGAACTAATGAATATTGGTACCGACGCCATGGAGAATTGAAATGTATGTTACAGAATTTAGGAACTCCTACATGGTTCCTTACCCTAAGCTGTGCTGAGTACGCTTGGGATGATTTACTGGATTTTCTTCGAGAGGCAAATTCAAATATTGAAAACATCCAATACAAGACAGCAGGAGAATTGTGCTCATTGGATCCGGTTAATGTTTGCAGATATTTCAATCATAGATTTGAGGCTATGATGTCATTCAGCTGCAATAAAAAAAATCTACCTCTTGGAGAAGATGTGGATTTCTTTTGGAGAAAAGAGTAACAAGCAAGAGGTGCTCCTCATATTCATATGCTGTTGTGGATCAAGGATGCCCCAAAATTTGGAACAGATTCTGATGATGCAGTTTTATCATTCATTGAAGAATATGCAACATGTGCTATACCTAAAAGCACAGAAGAAAAAAACGTAAAAGAGCAAGTTTTACGTTTCCAAAGACATCGGTGTGGAAAATACTGTTGACGAAAGTACAAAAGTAAAGATAAGTTCTACACAAAATGTTGATTTGGATTTCCACGACCTGTTCTTTCAAAAGGAAGAGTAAACAGTTTTATGTCAGCTGTGCGACATACTATTACAAGAAAATCGCCTAAGAATACCTACAACCTAAGAAGAAAAGAAGAGTCAAAATATATAAATGACTACAACCCAGTCATTTTATCCATGTGGAATTCTAACATGGATATACAGTATGTTGCTGACAATTCTATTGCTGTTGCTCGGTATGTCACATCTTACATCACTAAATCTGAGAAAACGGAATTGAAAGAAATGTGGGAAGAGATTTCTCATGAGAAGACTGTCAGTAAAAAGCTATACAGTTTCAGTTTAAAGATGTTATCGCATCGAGAAATTGGATCCTACGAATGCTCAGATAGATTATCATCTGCAAGTCTGTACTCCAAATCCAGAAGAATAATTTGGGTAAGTTTAGGCCTTGCAGGAATGAGAAATCGGGTACTGAAATCTATTCGAGAAATTGAATATTTAGCAGAGTACGAACCTGAAAGTACAGACATTTTAAGAACAAACATGTTGGACACATATTACCCACAAAGAAGTCATCATCTTGAGAACATGTGTCTATATGAAGTGCTGCAGAACGACATTTATAAACGGAATACCACAGAAGACATCAGCAATGGAAAATATAAAGTCACTGGTGAGGAAGGATGTTTGGTAAAACAAACAAAAGGAAGTTTGATTAATCACCGGAAGCTGAGTTGTGACACTACTGACAAAAAGGAATTTTACTACTTGGCACTTTTACAGCTGTTTAAACCATGGCGTTCAGAGGACAAACTACTTGGAGATTTTCAGAGCTATGAAGATTCCTTTAATGCTGGCAAAGATAGCATAGAATGCAGTACTTTCTCAACTTATGTTCAAATGTTAAATGAAGAAATTGAACAAGAAGCAACAATTGCAGCTGAAGTAGCTAGAGACAGTTCTCAAGACAGTCAAAGTTCTGGGACGTTCAGTCAAGATCCTCTAGGACAACCAATCGTAGAAAATGAAGCTGCAATAGCCATGACTGAAGTCGAAACAGCTATGAATCAAGCTCAGGAAGATTTAATAAACTTACCAAATATGGAACAACAACTGAATGATGAACAACAACAAATTTATGTGGAAGTCAGAAAAAAAATTGATCACGGATTACTACATGAAAATAAAGAGTGCTCATGCACATCGTTTGAACCAATCAGAATGTATGCGAGTGGACAAGCCGGAACTGGAAAAAGTTTCTTGATTAAAGTAATTAGAAGCTACCTACAGCAAAAAACAGATTCAACTTTGTCTTGTGTTGTTACTGCTCCAACTGTGTTATCAGCACATAACATAAAAGGAATTACCCTCCATCGTTTGCTAATGTTACCAGTAGAGCACGAAAACAAAATACAATACCACAAGCTAACAGGAGAAGCATGTTTGCAAGAGTATTGAAAAAAATGAAAGTTCTCATCATTGATGAGGTAAGCATGGTATCAAACTTAATGCTTGCCTTTGTGCATTTAAGAATGCAGCAAATTCTAAAGACAAACTATGACGTGCTATTTGGAGGAAAACATGTTATAGTTTTTGGAGATCTTCTGCAGCTTACTCCAGTTAAAGGACAACCAGTTTTTCAAACCCTTACACATGAAGACACGAAAAAGTCATTAGGAAGTATAGGTAATGTGAATATTTGGACATACTTTGAGTATAAAGAACTCATTACCAATATGCGGCAAGACAATGATGAGGATTATGCAAGTATTCTCAAAGATATCAGAATTGGACTACTCACAGAACATGGCAGAAAAGCTTTACAGAGTCGATTGCTATGTAATGTGTTTTCAACAGAACAAATAGTTCCAGAGAAAATATACAAGAAAATTGCTGGGAAAAAATACTGCAATCTGCTTAATGCCAACACTACATGAATGCTCTATATTCAATCAAGAACTTTTGAAATTGGAAAATGAAGAGATTGTCAAACTGGAAGCTGTGGATAAAATACAACATGAAGGAATAACTATTATATTGACAAACAAATTGACAAGTAAATTGGATTCTCTAGAGAAAAACATCTCAAACAGCCGGTTTAGAAAAGAATCTTTATGTATGTATGAACTGTCGAGTAATTTTAAGACGTAATTTGGATGTAGAGAAAGGTTTAGTGAACGGAGCTATGGGTAAAGTTGTGGGTTTTGTTAATTACCAGAAAAAAGTTGGAATTGAATTTTTAAAAATAAAATTTGATCAGATTGAAGAGGTTAAAGACATTTGTCGTTGTTCAGTTTGTTTCTTGCTTGTGAAAGACTTATATGTATGTAGGAAGCAGTTTCCGTTTTATCTAGCATATGCAGTAACTATTCACAAATCTCAAGGATTAACTGTAGATAGTGCATTTGTAAACATTGGATCTACTGTGTTGAAAGAAGGTATGGCATATGTTGCTTTGTCACGCATGAAAAAAAGATCTGGTTTGTTCATGATAGACTTTGATGACTCAAAAGTAAGTGCTGATGCAAACTGTCTAAAGGAGTATAATAGATTAAGAAGAAGCTATGCTCCTCATTTAGGTCAGTATCCTGTGTTTGAAAAACGTGTTGTTTGTCGGAAAAGGAGAATTGAGAATATCTGTAATGAGGATGTACAGAAGAGAAAACAAAAGAAGAGTGATGTTATTCCAAGCAAAAAGAAAAAGGACAATGTTGAAGAGGTTGTTGGTTGCCATTTTGAAAATAGCTCTGGTGTCAACTGCTACGCTAATGTAGTGCTGAATGTTGTATTTTATCTTGAAAGTTTGCAAGAGCAGATAATACTAAATCATGGAAAAAGATTCTGTTCTCTGCTGAGTCTCCTTTATGAGAAGTTGAGTAATGATAAAACTAAAATAGAAAGTGCTTCTGATGTTAGAAATCTTTTAGATGTATGTTCAGGATGTACACAGTTTACTCAAAATGTCCAGCAAGATGCACAGGAATTATTGATGTATATGCTTATGGTACTGGAAGATGAAGGGGTAGAAATAAAAAATATGTTTGGTCTCTCTTATAAATGGGAACATAGTTGTGAAAACTGTTTGAACACATGCGGCTCTAAAGTTGATTCTGAAAGGTTCATATATTTAACATTACCAGAGAGTAAATCAGTGAATTTTAGTAAATTAGTTAAAGATGCCAATCACAACATGGAATGTTCTCATTGTATATCAGACATGGTTTCAATGTTATTTTTAAATAAATATGGACAGTATGTAATTTTAATGATGCAACGTTGTAGAGCTGATGGTACAAAATTGGACACTTTAATAAAGAAGTTTACAGGACATCAATTATCAATATCTGGAAAAACTTTTGTTGCAGTTGCAATAATTTTTCATGATGGACCTTCTATAACTTCTGGTCATTACACAGTTTATCGTAAATGTGAAAAAGGATGGACACTGTGTAATGATTCTCAATTGATTTTCAAGCAACGTTTGCCTTATGATTTACCAAATTGTTACTTAATTTTTCTAAAACCAAAATTTTAGATACAAATTGAACCATCTGAACAAACCATTATCGCGATTTTATTGGATTACCATTGGATATTTCATCAAAAAAGAATTTAAAAATTACCATTCGGCCTCATGGAAAGGTAAAAATTTATCTTGTGGACTTCTTTGACAGATAATATTTTGGTGTATGTGCATAAGCAACAAGATTTACAGACGATATTTATTGCAAAAAGTTATTGTTCTTACATGATATTTTTATAATATATGTTACATTTCTATAAAGGTATGTTTTACTGAGAAGAGATTCTGGGCTTTTTTTAAACAATCTTTCAGATTGTTAATTTTTTTGCCCGCTGTTAAGTGATGAATGCAATTGGTTTCACAATTTGCAGTGAAATTCAATATATTCTGAAAACAGCAAAAAAAGGGCAAAAAATTACTTTGTTAAATATGAAAATATGTGCACTCTATTCTAAAATGTATTATTAAATATTAATACTTTCTTTCTTTTTTTACAGATCGAGATAGAAAATTTAGGAAAATTAATCCTTTTTTCTAGCAATTAAAGAAAAACATTTATTTATAATTAATTTATTTTGTTGGTCAGGTAAGTTTGAAATATCTGTATTTCTCACCCCTTTACTTTCATGCTCCCTTTTTTTCACTTTTCCTCACTCTGCTTTTCTCATTCCCCTTGTGGTCCCTCAAGGTCCATGAAGGGTGAAAAAAACATTTTTTTTTTTTTTAAAACACAAGGGGTGCGCGCACGGCGGGAAAAAAATAAAAAAAAATGATTAAAAAATAAAAAAAATTTAAGAGGTAAGGTGGCTCTAAAAAGAGCCGTGTTAATACAGGGACAGAAGAGGAAGGAAATAGCAATATTATAAGGTGCCGCACTTGTGCTGCTGTATCATATCTATTAGGGGAATACTGGACTCCCCAAAAGCAATAAGAGCATAGCATGTATTGCACCTAATATGTACACTCTGAAACCGAGGGTAAATGTCCAGAGGAGCAGAAGAGGGTGATGCTCCCACCGCAGAGGAAGTGCTCGGCTGAGCTGCCGATGATGTACTCGGCTGAGCTTCTGCAGATGTGCTCGGCTGAGCTGCTGGAGAGGTTGCTCTAGTAGCTCGAGCAAAAGTCGCAGGATGTACATCCCTAATGTGCCTGAACATAGTGAAGATACTAAAAGAGTACTTCTTCTTAGGATCTCCTCTAGATAAGACACGCCTACAAAGTTTGCAGGTGACTAATGGAGCATTGACTTTCTTCTACCCCTCTGGAAATGTAAAATATTGCCAGACAAAATATTCTTTCTGTTTCCTCTGTTTCTGTCTGATAAGTCTCTCCTGCTCACTCCCAGAAGATGATTGCTGCTCTGCCATTGTATCACAAAAACAGTTCAGCTCCTTCTCCCAGGGAATCAGAAGAAATAATGAGGGGAATGGGTGAGGTGTTGGAAGTTTCTGGAAATGAAACTACTTTAAACCAATGAAAAGTGTTGTTTCTTGATCACATGACGTAACGTGCGCGCAGCGTACACTTACAGTGCGCGCACGGTACAAGTACGCATGCGCGTACGTAAGACGTGCGCATGCACGTAAGGAGCACGCGCAAACGACGCGCGTCCGCATGCGCATTAGGGCACGCGCGCATACGCGTATGGCGGTCCCGCGTAAGGAGTATGCGCGCATGCGCAAAAAGAAAACGCGTGCATGCGCGTACAGAGCCCGCGCGTACGCATCGCACACGAAGTACGCATGCGTACGTAAATCGCGTACGCATGCGCACACGGAGCACGTATGCATGCAAAGTACGTGCGCGCACCGTACTTGTACCGTACCGTGCACGCACCGTAAGCTTACGGTGCGCGCAGGGTAAAAATCCATTAAAAACAAAAAAAAACAATGTTTAGAGGTTTGTAGAAGATATTAACTATGCTGTTCAACTATATCTAAACATTTTTTTAAAAAAGGTGAGCCATTCCATATTGCAGGATGCAGTAAATCTATAATTATATACATAGGTAGCATATTGTTAAAAAAAAAAGAAAAATTAGCATTTAAAAAACCTTTGAAATTCACTGAAAAAACCATAGGATTCACACACGTTATAGTTAGGAATTAGCATTTGAAGAACCTTGCAAATTCACTGAAAAAACCATAGGTTTCACACATGTTATAGTTAGCTGGACATTTCGCTCGTAAAAAAACCCTGAAATTCCCCCGTTATAGTTAGTTCAGCTAACTATAACTCGCGCGCCCGCAATCCACTGCTGATGACGTCACATATTACATCACTCATGACATGGTCAGTGACATCACTCATGACATCACTCATGACATCTCAAATGACATCTCATCGTGAGATCTGATTGGCTATCAGCACTTCATCCAAGAAGTGTTGGCAGTCATCTGGGGACAATATACATGATAGCACCTCATTAAAAAGCATTGCAGTTAATAGAAGGTTTTAAGACTTTAATTACATTATAAATCATGTGTTGATGGTACCATACTCATTTTAAGAATTGTGGTATGTTCTAAGGTGATTTTACCATGTGAAAAAGCCTTCTGCTGGGATATCATGAATCATGAAAACTATTTTCACATGCTTTTCCCACAGAGGTTTGGAAGGTGATCTATAAGCTAAACTGAGAGCATATTTTCTTTAAATTCACATTATCTTTCTTAGTCATGTGAGAATGAAGTCTGACATTCTCAGTACAACATGTACATCCAACAAGGGCAGAGACTGTCAGTTGATTCCTTTGTGTTCTACTGCAGCTTCCCAGAGTGTTCCAAAGAACAACTAGAGCGCTAACACTCCTACTTATGATAAACGTATGGCGCACCTGAAGCCATCTTGATTGGAATAAAGTGGTAACTCTTAAAACATTTAATTTAAAAAGGAACAAAATGAGGGGGTTCATTTTGCCATAGAATGTATGATTAGTGCTGCAGAAAGAAAAATTAGGGCACATTTTGAGTGACTTCTCAAATCCTCTTCTATTTCATTAAAGAATTCTGACATGCAGACTGAAACATGCACTTTCAATACCAGCAGCAGACTTCCCTGGTGAGCAGTAGCTTTACTACAGTGATCTAATGAGCAACTAGAGTGCTAACATTCTGAATTTATGGCAAATGTGTGACACATCTGAATGCCTTCTTCATTGAATCAAAGTAAAAAACTGACAGTATGCCTACTGAGGAGACTGTAGTAAATGAGGAAACAAGTCTCCCAAGATGGCCACCAGAGACAAAAGAGCCCAAATGTGGCACAAATATCACCGAGATGCAGCCCAAGTATAGCCCAATGACAGAAATCCCAGAGTGTTTTAAAGAACAACTATAGCACTAACAGTCTTACTTATGACAAAAGTATGGCACACCTGAAGCCATCTTGATTGGAATAAAGTGGTAACACTTAAAAACATTTAATTTGCAAAGGAACAAAATGAGGGGGTTCATTTTGCCATAGAACTTATGATTAGTGCTGCAGAAAGAAAAATTAGGACACATTTTGACTTCTCAAAACCTCTTCTATTTCATTAAAAAATTCTGACATGCAGACTGAAACATGCACTTTGAATACCAGCAGCAGACTTCCCTGGTGAGCAGTATCTTTACTACAGTGATCTAATGATGAACTAGAGTGCTACCATTCAGAATTTATGGCAAATGTGTCACATCTGAATGCCTTCTTGATGGAACCAAAGTAAACAAGCATTCAAAATGCAATAGGTCTCGCCCTTGTTTAAGTTAAAGTATTTCTGTTTGTAATTAGGTGGCTTTTTAGCTTTGCTTTTATTAGTGTTTTTCAAAATTTCATGTACATAACATGCATATATGTATATGTATGCATGCATTTATATTTGTATTTATATAGATATGCAGATTATATATATGTTTATATATGTATGTATAAATATATACACATACATATATATAAATGCATGTGCATATATGTGCATATGTGTGCGGGTAGAGAGAGGTAGAGAGGTAGAGGTGTAGAGGTAGAGACGTAGAGGTAGAGAGGTAGAGGTAGAGAGGTAGAGAGTAGTAGAGAGAGAGGTAGAGTAAGGCAGAGAGGTAGAGAGTAGAGGATGAGTAATAGAGATTAGAAAGTAGAGAGATAGTAGTAGAGAGTAGTAGAGAGAGTAGCAGAGAATGAGTAGAAGAGAGTAGTAGAGTGAGTAGTAGAGAGTGAGTAGTAGAGAGTGAGAAGTAGAGAGTAGTAGAGAGCAGCAAGGAGTGAGTAGTAGAGTGAGTAGTAGAGAGTAGTAGAGAATGAGTAGTAGAGAGTGAGTATTAGAGAGTGAGTAGTACAGAGTTGTAGAGAGTGAGTAGTGTAGACTGAGTAGCAGAGAGAGAGTAGTAGAGAATGAGTAGTAGAGAATTAGTACTAGAGTGAGTAGTAGAGAGTAGTAGAGAGTGAGTAGTAGAGAGTAGTAGAGAGTAGTAGAGAGAGAGAGTAGTAGAGAGTGAGTAGTAGAGAGTAGTAGAGAGTGAGCAGTAGAGAGTGAGTAGTAGAGAGAGAGAGTAGTAGAGAGAGAGTAGTAGAGAGTGAGTAGTAGAGAGTAGTAGAGAGTGAGTAGTACAGAGTAGTACAGAGTGAGTAGTAGAGAGTGATTAGAAGAGTAGTGGAGTAGTAGAGAGTGAGTAGTAGAGAGTAGTAGAGAGTGAGTAGTAGAGTGAGTAGTAGGGAGTAGTAGAGAGTGAGTAGTAGAGTGAGTAGTAGAGTGAGTAGTAGAGAGCAAGTAGTAGAGAGTGTGTAGTAGAGAGAGAGAGTAGTAGAGAGTGAGTAGTAGAGAGAGTAGTAGAGAGTAGAGAGTGAGTAGTAGAGAGTGAGTAGTAGAGAGTGAGTAGTAGAGATGAGTAGCAGAGAGAGTAGTAGTAGAGTAGTAGAGACTGAGTAGTAGAGTGAGTAGTAGAGAGTAGTAGAGAGTGAGTAGAAGAGAGTGAGTAGTGGAGAGTGAGTAGTAGAGTAGTAGAGACTGAGTAGTAGAGAGAGAGAAGTAGAGTGAGTAGTAGAGAGAGTAGTAGAGAGTATTAGAGTGAGTAGTAGAGAGTAGTAGAGAGTGAGTAGTAGAGAGAGTAGTAGAGAGTGAGTAGTTGAGAGTGAGTAGTAGAGAGTGAGTAGTAGAGAGAAGTAGAGTAGTAGAGAGTGAGTAGTAGAGAGTAGTAGAGTGAGTAGTAGAGAGGGAGTAGTAGAGAGAGAGTAGTAGTAAGTAGTAGAGAGTGAGTAGTAGAGTAGTAGAGAGTGAGTGGTAGAGAGTAGTAGAGAGCAGTAGAGTGAGTAGTAGAGAGTGAGTAGTAGAGAGTAGTAGTAGAGAGTAGTAGAGAGTAGTAGAGAATGAGTAGTAGAGAGTGAGTAGTAGAAAGTAGTAGCGAGTGAGTAGTAGAGAGTGAGTAGTTTAATTTAAAAGGAACACAACAAGGAGGTTCATTTTGCCATTGAAATTATCATTAGTGCGGAAAAAAGAAAAATTAGGGAACATTTTGAGTGACTTCTCCAATCCTCTTCTAGTTCATTAAAAAATTCTGACATGCAGACTGAAACATGCACTTTCAATACCAGCAGCAGACTTCCCTGGTGAGCAGTAGCTTTACTACAGCGATCTAATGAGGAACTAGAGTGCTACCATTCAGAATTTATGGCAAATGTGTCACATCTGAATGCCTTCTTGATGGAACCAAAGTAAACAAGCATTCAAAATGCAATAGGTCTCGCCCCTGTTTAAGTTAAAGTAATTCTGTTTGTAATTAGGTGGCTTTTTAGCTTTGCTTTTATTAGTGTTTTTCAAAATTACATGTACATAACATGCATATATGTATATGTATGCATGCATTTATATTTGTATTCTGAATTTATGGCAAATGTGTGACACATCTGAATGCCTTCTTGATAGAATGAAAGTAAAAAACCGGAAAGTATTTCCTACTGAGGAGACTGTTGTAAATAAGGAAATTAGGAAACTTCAAAACAAATAAGTCTCCCAAGATGGCCACCAGAGACAAAAGAGCCCAATGTAGCACAAATATCACCGAGATGTAGCCCAAGTATAGCCCAATGACAGAATGTCCCAGAGTGTTTTAAAGAACAACTAGAGCGCTAACAGTCTTACTTATGACAAAAGTATGGCACACCTGATGCCATCTTGATTGGAATAAAGTGGTAACACTTAAAACATTTAATTTGCAAAGGAACAAAATGAGGTGGTTCATTTTGGCATAGAAATTATGATTAGTGCTGCAGAAAGAAAGATTAGGGCACATTTTTACTTCTCAAATCCTCTTCCATTTCATTAAAAAATTCTGACATGCAGACTGAAACATGCACTTTGAATACCAGCAGCAGACTTTCCTGGTGAGCAGTAGCTTTACTACAGTGATCCAATGAGCAACTAGAGTGCTAGCATTCAGAATTTATGGAAAATGTGTGACACCTCTGTACATACCATGTATATGTATGCATATATGTATATGTATATGTTTGCATGCATTTATATTTATGTTTATATATGTTTATATATACATATACATCCAAAACACCACGCCTCCAGCGAAGATAACGTGAAGCGCACTCAAAGCTCGTTTCCAAAAGTTTCTCTTTATTAATAAGTTTCCGTGGAAAGCTAACACACACGTTCCGGCGCCCTGGCCTTCGTCAGTGTCAGTTAATTCGTTCAAAAAGCCACATATAAATAATAAATGTGTTCATTGGACGGAAAGGAAAGTAAGCGAAATCGACAGAGGACTTGTCATGCAGTCAACAGAAAATCAATCGTTATAGTATCGGCAATTTTAGCCTAGTTGTTTAAACGAAAAAGATCACGGTAATATCAACAAAGCAATTCATCAAGCTGTGTTAGCTTAGTAAATGTGTTATGCAACATACAGACCCCCTAGACATTAGGAACATAGGACATAAATATACGCACATTGCGGTTTCCCTAAAAAAGAAAAATCAATCAATTCAATTGGATGTGTTTCCATGCTCAATTGTCTCAGTAAATTCATTAAAAGTATTGCTACATCAATGGCATTTAAAGATTGGGAAAAACTCCGTCTAAGGTCAATATGATACATTGACATAGTTGTAGCCTAACAATAAACTTTACCCATATAAGTTCGTTTGACAATCATTCAATACGATCGCTGGATTTCGATCTTAAAACATACAGCCCTCAAATGGGCTAGTGTCCAGCAGAAGTTTGAAGTGTGATGCAAGTATACATATACATATATATAAATGCATATGCATATATATGCATATATATATGTGCATATGTGTGCATGTACAGAGAGGTAGAGAGGTAGAGGTGTATAGGTAGAGGTGTAGAGGTAGAGAGGTAGAGGGTAGTAGAGAGAGAGGTAGAGAGGTAGAGAGTAGAGAGCGAGTAATAGAGAGTAGAGAGTGAGTAGTAGAGAGTAGTAGAGAAAGTATCAGAGTGAGTAGTAGAGTGAGTAGTAGAGAGTGAGTATTAGAGAGTGAGAAGTAGAGAGTAGTAGAGAGTGAGTAGTAGAGTGAGTAGTAGAGAGTAGTAGAGAGTGAGTAGCAGAGATAAAGTATTAGAGAGTAGTAGAGAGTGAGAAGCAGAGTGAGTAGTAGAGAGTAGTAGAGAGAGAGTAGTAGAGAGTGAGTAGTAGAGAGTAGTCGAGAGTGAGTAGTAGAGAGTAGTAGAGAGAGAGTAGTAGAGAGTGAGTAGTAGAGAGTAGTAGAGAGTAGTAGAGAGTGAGTAGTAGAGAGTAGTAGAGAGTGAGTTGTAGAGAGTAGTAGAGAGTGAGTAGTAGAGAGTGAGTAGTAGAGAGTAATAGAGAATGAGTAGTAGAGAGTGAGCAGTAGAGAGTAGTGGAGTAGTAGAGAGAGAGTAGTAGAGAGTAGTAGAGAGTGAGAAGTAGAGTGAGTACTAGAGAGTAGTAGAGAGCGAGTAGGAGAGCGCAAGTAGTAGAGAGTGTGTAGTAGAGAGATAGTAGTAGAGAGTAGTAGAGAGTGAGTAGTAGAGAGAGAGTAGTAGAGAGTAGTAGACTGAGTAGTAGAGAGTGAGTAGTAGAGAGAGAGTAGTAGAGAGTAGTAGAGAGTGAGTAGTAGAGAGTGAGTAGTAGAGAGTAGTGGAGTAGTAGAGAGTGAGTAATAGAGAGTAGTAGAGAGTGAATAGTAGAGTGAGTACTAGAGAGTAGTAGAGAGCGAGTAGCAGAGAGCAAGTAGTAGAGAGTGTGTAGGAGAGAGTGAGTAGTAGAGAGTAGTAGAGAGTGAGTAGTAGAGAGAGAGTAGTAGAGAGTGAGAAGTAGAGAGAGTAGTAGAGTAGTAGAGAGTGAGTAGTAGAGTGAGTAGTAGAGTAGTTGAGAGCGAGTAGTAGAGAATGAGTAGTGGAGAGTGAGCAGTAGAGTAGTAGAGATTGAGTAGTAGAGTGAGTAGTACAGAGTGAGTAGTAGAGGAGTAGAGAGTGAGTAGTAGAGAGTAGCAGAGTGAGTAGTAGAGAGTGAGTAGTAGAGAGAGAGTAGTAGAGAGTGAGTAGTAGAGTAGTAGAGAGTGAGTGGTAGAGAGTAGGAGAGAGTAGTAGAGTGAGTAGTAGAGAATAGTAGAGAGTGAGTAGTAGAGCGAGTAGTAGAGAGTAGAGTAGTAGAGAGTGAGTTGTAGAGAGTGAGTAGTAGAGAGTAGTAGAGAGTAAGTAGTAGAGAGTGAGTAGTAGAGAGTAGTGGAGAGTGAGTAGTAGAGAGCGAGTAGTAGAGAGCGAGTAGTAGAGAGAGAGTAGTAGAGAGTCAGTAGTAGAGTAGTAGAGAGTAGTCAGTCAGTGTCAGTCAGTCAGTGTCAGTCAGTCTGTCAGTGTCAGTCAATCAGTGTCAGTCAGTGTCAGTCAATCAGTGTCAGTCAGTCAGTGTCAGTCAGTCAGTGTCAGTCAGTCAGTGTCAGCTAGAGCAGCTCTGCTGACCTGGTTCTCTGGCTCTAAAGCAGCTCTGCTGACCTGTTTTCTCTGGCTCTACAGCAGGTCTGCTGACCTGGTTCTCTGGCTCTGGAGCAGCTCTGCTGACCTAGTTCTTATGCTACAGAGCAGCTCTGCTGATCTAGTTATCTGGCTCTACAACAGCTCTGCTGACCTGGTTCTCTGGCTCTAAAGCCGTTCCACTGTCCCAGTTCTATGGCTCTGAAGCAGTTCTGCTGACATGGTTCTCTGGCTCTAGAGCAGCTCTGCTGACCTGGTTCTCTCCCTCTAAAGCAGCTCTACTGACCTGCTTTCTCTGGCTCTGCACCAGCTCTGCTGACCTGGTTCTCTGGCTCTAGAGCAGCTCTGTTGACCTGGTTCTTAGGCTCTAGAGCAGCTCTGCTGACCTGGTTCTCTGGCTCTAAAGCAGCTCTGCTGACCTGGTTCTATGGCTCTAAAGCAGCTCTGCTGATTTGGTTCTCTGGCTCTAGAGTAGCTCTGCTGACCTGGTTCTCTGGCTCTAAAGCAGCTCTGCTAACCTGGTTCTCTGGCTCTAAAGCAGCTCTGCTGGCCTGGTCCTCTGGCTCTAAAGCAGCTCTGCTGACCTGGTACTCTCCCTCTAGAGCAGCTCTGCTGACCTAGTTCTTAGGCTCTAGAGCAGCTCTGCTGACCTGGTTCTCTGGCTCTACAGAAGCTCTGCTGAACTGGTTTTCTGCACTCACGACGCACGCACCCGACTTCGCGAAAATATATTTAAAAAAATTATAAGTTTACAAATATATTATTTTGATGAATATCTTACGTAATCTCTTGCCTTAATATGTATATTAAAGACACATACATATCATTTTGGAACATAATTTTTTTTTGCGGGAGTCGCGCACCCAGTGCGCCCCAGCACGTATATGATGTCACGCGGGACCCACAAGCACGCAAACATCTTGACGCAGACTGGTCGCATACCAATCGCGCATATCATGTGATATTAAATGTATATGATGTAACTGAAAAACACGAAGCCGTCGCACACCATACGCGGATCCTTCATGACTTTTCAAAAATGGCGGCTAGAATGCGCGCACCCACCGTGATGTGTACACATTGAGTGCGCGATATTTAAAGAAAATAATATAAATATATTAAAATAAAAAATGAAAACAAGAAAATTAATCAATATTTCAGTTTTTATGAAAACATTTTTTTTGCAATTTTCAGAAAAATATATAATGTTATTTAATGAATAACATATTTATAAATAAACAGTTAAAAAACTGTAGAAAATCAGTACAAAAAAATAGATATAACTACTGAAAAACATTTGTAATTCACTCAAATGACATCACTGATGACATCACTGATGACATCATCCAGTGAATATGTGTCTTTCTGAACAATAAATATTTTTATATATGTATATCTAAAGGTTAATAGAAGAATAAATGGGAAAATAAGTGTCTAAATGGATTTCTTTTTTGTAAAATTACTTGTATAACTGACTTATTAACAGTATCTTAGTGAATACAAGTATTAGTGAGTAATGTTTAAATATTTAAATATCTGTATCAGTGTCTCACTTTGTGTATAAGTGGCTGCATGGGTTGGTGAGTAGCTACATGAGTGTGTATATGGGTTATTAGTTCGTTTTTAGAGTATCAGTATGAGTGTCTGTATGGTTCAGTGGGGGATGTTACTTAGCGTATAGATGCATGAATGAGTGACTCACTGTTTGTATGTGTTTTGAAGACAGTATGTGAGCAGGACAGTATGGGTGGATGAGTGTGTGTATGGGTGAGTAAGAGAGTGAATGACTGTCTCAATTGTGTCTTTATGAGTAAGTCCATATGTTTTAAACTAGTATATGTGAGTATTGATGTATATAAGTGAGGATATATGAGAGTGAGAGATTGGAAGAGTTCCTGTATAAATAAGTATGTGTTTCTATAAGTGATTGTTTAAGAGAGTAAGTATGTGTACGTTTCTGTAGAAGTAAGTGTAGTGGTGTGTGTATAGCTGTATATGCAAGTAAATGGATGTTTATTTGCATGTGTGAGTATGTGTGAGTAACTCTATGTATGAGTGTAGGTGTGTAATAGGATGTATAGGTGTATGAGTACATATGATGACTGAGTACATGTATGAGTGACTATATAGAAGTGTTGATGAATGAGTGGATGCGTATGATGATTTTGGAATTACTGAATAGGTTGTTCTAACTGGTATTGGTATCTCTATAGTTTTCAAAACTTTTGTTTGTATTTTTCAATGTGTGTATCAAAGTTTATATTAGGATAAGAGGAGGTCTGCCACTCTTACACAAGGATGATGTCATCAGTGATGTCATCAGTGATGTCATTTGAGATGTAATCAGTGATGTCATGAGTGATGTCACTGACCATGTCATGAGTGATGTAATATGTGACGTCATCAGCAGTGGATTGCGGTCGCGCGAGTTATAGTTAGCTGAACTAACTATAACGGGGGAATTTCAATGGTTTTGTACGAGTGAAATGTCCAGCTAACTATAGCATGTGTGAAACCTATGGTTCTTTCAGTGAATTTGCAAGGTTTTTTAAATGCTAATTCCTAACTATAACGTGTGTGAAACCTATGGTGTTTTCAGTGAATTTGCAAGGTTTTTTAAATGCTAATTCCTAACTATAACGTGTGTGAAACCTGTGTTTTTTTTAGCGAATTTGTAAGGTTTTTTAAATGCTAATTTATGTATGTATTATTATATTTTTTATATATTTATTTTACAATAAACTACCTATGTATATAGTTATAGATTCACTGTATCCTGTAATATGGAATGGCTCAGCTCTTTTTTTTTTAATTTGGATAAAGTTGAACAGCATAGTTAATATCTTCTATAAACTTATAAAAAGTTTTTTTTTTAAATTATTTTTTTAAGGGCTTTTCACGGTGCGCGCACCGTGCGTGCACCGTGCGCGCACCGGCAATTTTTTTTATTAAAGGAAATGTTTTTTTTTTTATTTACGAGGTCCTTTAGGGACCCCCTGAGAAGGTCTAGGGGGTCAGGGAGTGTCTTCCCTGCCTCCTTTTCATGTTTTAGAAATCGGGTTAAAAGTAATTCATTTCTGATCTGTGCGCGCATGCGTGCGAGCACCGTGCGCGCACGGCAAGTCATGTGATTACAAAAATACACTTTTCATTGGTTCATAGTAGTTTCTGTTCCAGAATCCTCAAACACCACACCCACTCCCCTCACTATTTCTTCTTATTTCCTGGGACAAGGAGCTGAACAGCTACTCTAGTAAAATCTTACTTGAAAATGGCAGAACAGCAGTCTACTTCAGGGAGTGAGGAGGAGACCTTTGTGGTACCACCAAGGAAGAGCAAACAAAAAGACTCTTTCATCTGGAAATTCTTCACCTTTCTAGAGGACCAAAAGAAGGTCAACGTACCGAAGGTGACATGCACTATTTGTGGAACTGTCTTATCCAGAGGAGATCCCAGCAAGAAATACTCCTTTAGTATTTATTCAATGCTGAGACACTTCAAGACAGTGCATCCTGTACCTTATGCTCGAGAGACAACTAGAGCCCTAAGGGACAACCCTCCACCTGCTCAGCCGAGCACATCATCTGCGGCCGCAGATTCTCCGTGTACCAGGCCACTGGACATCCGCCCACTTTTCCAGAAGGTGCACATACATTGTAATGTGTGCAATGCTGTTCTTTGCTACGGTGAGAGCAGTATTAACTTGATTGAAAACAAAATACAGCAGCACACATGCTCTAGCCCATAATTTTTTTCATTTATTGTTTTTGTTCCTGTTGAACAGTTTTTCATTACCAGTTTTTTTTGGTGCTCTAAAAAAATCAAAAAAAAAAAAAAATTGTTAAAAAACTAAAAAAAAAATACAAAACAAAAAAGACAAAAAAAACAGTTCTTTTCAGAACTCACTTCACTTCTCCAAGAAGAGCTATATTCCTAATATACTGTGTTGTAATTTTATTGAATGAATGTGTAGTGTATAGATGAATGATTGAAATGATTGAAATTACTGAGTGAAGAGACAGACAGAATGAGTGAGAAAAGAAAAGTATGATCAGTCATGAAAGGGAAGTGAAAGACTGACTGCAACAAAAAGACTAAGGGTAGAGGATACAGGTAAGAAGAGTGAATGAGTAAGGGAATTGCAGTGAGTAATGGAGAGTGATGGAGGGGGAGTGAGAAAGGGGGAGTAAGGGACGGAGATAGGAAAAGGGAGTAACAGATGAAGCGGATGAAGTACAGCAGGGTAAAGGGATTGAAAGTAAGAGAAGTGGAGTGATGGTGAGATAAGGGGTATGAGGATTAGAAAAGGGGGTAAGGGAAAGTGAGAGATGGGGAGTGAGGGGATGGAGGGATTTAGGAAACTGGAGTGAGAGAAAGGGAGTCAGGATTTCAATGAGCAAAGGAGAGTGAGGGAGAGTGAAGGAAAGAATGCAAAAAGATGAAGGGGTGTGAGATACAGACAGAAGGAAGTGAAGTAGGAGAATAGGAGTGACTATGAGTAAAGGATAGTGACAGTTAGGGAAGGTGAAGGAAGGAGAATGACGGAGAAGGTTAAAAAATTAACATAGATGGAAAATGAGAGATGGAGAGAGGAGGAGTGGTAGAAACAGAGATGTTAAGGAAATTAAGGGTAAGACAGACAAAGGGAGAGAGACAGAAACAGAGACAGAGAGCAAGGAACTGAGAAGGAGTAAGGCAGTTAGAATGACTGAGACATATGGAGACAGGCAGAGAAACATGGTTGAAAAAATAGTGATGGAGGCAGTAAACCTAGGGGAGTAGTAGAGAAGGAGTGAGGGAGTTACGAAAGAGCAGTAAAGGAAGAAGAGAGAGGGAAGGGGAATGAGAAAAGCAGAGTGAGGAGAAGTGAAGAAAAGGGAGCATGAAAGTGAAGGGGTGGGAAATACAGATATTTTAAACTTACCTGACCAACAAAATATCTTAATTAGAAATAAATTACAAGAAAAATGGATTCAATTTCCTAAATGTTCTTCCTAGATCTGAAAAAAAATAAAAAAGTAGTAATATTTAACCATACATTTTAGAATACAGTACACATATTTTCATATTTAACAAAGTAATTTTTTGCTCTTTTTTTGCTGTTTTCAGAATATATTGAATTTCACTGAAATTAGTGATATCAATTGTAGTCATCACTTAACAGCGGGCAAACAAATAAACAATCTGAAAGATTGTTTAAAAAAGCCCTGAATCTATCCTCAGTAAAACATACCTTGATAGAAATGTAACATATATATTAAAAATATCTTCTAAGAACAATAACTATTTGCAATAAATAACGTCTGTAAATCTTGTTGCTTAAGCACATACACCAAAATAATATCTGTCAAAGAAGTCCACAATAGAAGCATTTACCTTTCCATGAGGCCAAATGGTAATTTTTAAATCCTTTTTAGGTGAAATATCCAATTGTAATCCTATAAAATCGAAATAATGATTTCTTCAGATGCTGCAATTTGTATCTAAAATTTTGGTTTTAGAAAAATTAAGTAGGAATTTGGTAATTCTGCAGGCAAACGTTGCTTGAAAATCAATTGAGAATCATTACACAGTGTCCAGCCTTTTCACATTTTAGATAAACTGTGTAATGACCAGAAGTTATAGAAGGAAAATTATTGCAACTGCAACAAAAGTCTTTCCTGATATTGATAATTGATTTCCTACAAACTTCTTTATTAAAGTGTCCAATTTTGTTCCATCAGCTCTACAACGTTGGATCATTAAAATTATATTCTGTCCATATTTCTTTAAAAATAACGTTGATAACATTTCTGATTTACATTGAGAACATTCCATGTTGTGATTTGCATCTGTAGCTAATTTACTAAAAGTCACTGATTTACTCTCTGGTAATGTTAAATGTATGAACCTTTCAGAATCAACATTAGTGCTGCATGTGTTCATGCAGTTTTCACAACAATGTTCCCATTTATAAGAGAGACCAAACATATTTTCTATTTCTTCCCCTTCATCTTCCAGTACCATAAGCATATACATTAAGAATTCCTGTGCATCTTGCTGGACATTTTGTGTAAACTGTGTACATCCAGAACATACATCTAAAAGATTTCTAACATCAGAAGCACTTTCTATTTTAGTTTTATCATTACTCAACTTCTCATAAAGGAAACTCAGCAGAGAACAAAATCTTTTTTCATGATTTAGTATTATCTGCTCTTGCAAACTTTCAAGATAAAATACAACATTCAGCACTACATTAGCGTAGCAGTTGACACCAGAGCTATTTTCAAAATGACAACCGACAACCTCTTCAACATTGTCCTTTTTCTTTTTGCTTGCAATCACATCACTCTCCTTTTGTTTTCTCTTCTGTACATCCTCATTACAGATATTCCCAATTCTCCTTTTCTGACAAACAACACGTTTTTCAAACACAGGATACTGACCTAAATGAGGAGCATAGCTTCTTCTTAATCTATTATACTCCTTTACACATTTTGCATCAGCACTAACTTTTGAGTCATCAAAGTCTATCATGAATAAACCAGATCATTTTTTCACTCGTGACAAAGCAACATATGCCATACCTTCTTTAAACACACTAGATCCAATGTTTACAAAAGCACTATCTACAGTTAATCCTTGAGATTTGTGAATAGTTACAGCATATGCTAGAGAAAACGGAAACTGCTTCCTACGTACATATAAGTCTTTCACAAGCAAAAAACGAACTGAACAACGACTAATGTCTTTAACCTCTTCAATCTGATCAAATTTTATTTTTAAAAATTCAATTCCATCTTTTTTCTGGTAATTAACAAAACCCACAACTTTACCCATAGCTCCATTCTCTAAACCTTTTTCTACATTCAAATTACGTCTTAAAATTACTCGACAGTTCATACATACATAAAGATTCTTTTCTAAACCAGCTGTTTTCGATTTTGTTTTTCTCTAGAGAATCCAATTTAGTTTTTAATTTGCCTGTCAATATAATAGTTATTCCTTCATGCTGTATTTTATCCATGGCTTCCATGTTCATAATCTCTTCATTTTCCAATTTCAAAAGTTCTTCATTGAATATAGAGCATTCATGTAGTGTTGGCATTAAGCAGATTACAGTATTTTTGTCTGCAATTTTCTTGTATATTTTCTCTGGAACTATTTGTTCTGTTGGAAACAAATTACATAGCAGTCGCCTCTGTAAAGCTTTTCTGCTATGTTCTGTGAGTAGTCCAATTCTGATATCTTTGAGAATACTTGCACAATCATCATCATTTGCTTGCCGCATATTGGTAATGAGTTCTTTGTACTCAAAGTATGACCAAATATTCACATTACCTATACTTCCTAATGACTTTTTCGTGTCTTCATGTGCAAGAGTATTAAATACTGGTTGTCCTTAAACTGGAGTGAGCTGCAGTAGATCCCCAAAAACTATAACATGTTTTCCTCCAAATAACACGTCATAGTCTGTCTTTAGAATTTGCTGCATTCTTAAATGCACAAAGGCAAGCATTAAGTTTGATACTATGCTTACCTCATCAATAATGAGAACTTTCATTTTCTTCAACACTCTTGAAACTTGAAAACATGCTTCTCCTGTTAGCTTGTGGTATTCTATTTTGTTCTCATGCTCTACTGGTAACATTAGCAAACGATGTAAGGTAATTCCTTTTATGTTATATGCTGCTAACCCAGTTGGAGCAGTAACAACACAAGACAAAGTTGAATCCGTTTTTTCTGTAGGTAGCTTCTAATTACTTTAATTAAGAAACTTTTTCCAGTTCCAGCTTGTCCACTCACATACATTCTGATTGGTTCAAATGATGTGCATGAGCACTCTTTATTTTCATGTAGTAATCCATGATCAATTTGTTTTGTGACTTCTTCATAAATTTGTTGTTGTTCATCATTCAGTTGTTGTTCCAAATTTGGTAAGTCTATTAAATCTTCCTGAGCTTGATTCATAGCTGTTTCCACTTCAGTCATGTCTATTGCAGCTTCATTTTCTACGATTGGTTGTCCTAGGGGATCTTGACTGAGTGTACCAGAACTTTGACTGTCTTGAGAACTGTCTCTAGCTACTTCAACTGCAATTGTAGCTTCTTGTTCAATTTCTTCATTTAACATTTGTACATAATTTGTGAAAGTACTGCATTCTATGCTATCTTTACAGCATTAAAGGAATCTTCATAGCTCTGAAAATCTCCAAGTAATTCATCCTCTGAACGCCATGGTTTAAACAGCTGTAAAAGTGCTAAGTAGTAAAATTCCTTTTTGTCAGTAGTGTCGCAACTCAGCTTCCTGTGATTAATCAAACTTCCTTTTGTTTGTTTCACCAAACATCTCTCCTCACCAATGACTTTATATTTTCCTTTTTCTTTTTTATTTTTTTATTATCCATGACAGTTCATTTAACTTAATACATCAGGTAAACATTTTGGCAGTGAAAAGTAACATTGATTAAAAGGATACAAAAATTTAATTCCTAAATAAATCCCTTGTTTCCAACTTCAACCATTCTCTAAGAAATTTGTTAACGCTCCCCAAATTAATAGACCAATACTTTTTTTCCGGGGTCCCCTCAATGCATACAAATTCCACTCAATTTCATAAATACGATACAGCTTGGATCTCCAAATTTCAAAAGTAGGAGCATCAGATGATAACCATTCTGAAGCAATAGATAATCGTGCTACAGTCATTGCAAGAAATAAAAAATACTTATGATCTACTAAGTGTCTATCTGTTTTTTGACCAATTCCCAGTAACATAAGTGTAGGCGAAATTTTGAAAGGACATGCCAGTAGCAACGACACAAATGATTCAATTCTCTTAAAAAAATGAGAAAGTTTTAAACAATAAAAAAAAATGTGCGCCATATCAGCTTCTGAATCCCCACATCGAAAACATTTCCCATCATATTTGTTTCCCCAGCTTGCCATACGTTTAGGAGTATAGTATAGCCTAAATAGCGTCTTATAAACTTGAGCTGTTAAATTAGCGGCGAGACAGATCTCTTTTGACAATATTAAAGATTCAGTTATATCAATTTGAGGGTCTCCCAAATGTTTTATCCAGTACTGATTATATTTGTGAATATCATCATGTCTATATTCCATCAAAGCCTGATAAAGTGGAGCAATCCTTTTTTGAAGACGAATCCCTTCTAATATATTATTAGAAGATGGCGCAATCTGATTTTTAAAGCAAAAATCTCGAAGTTGAAGATACTTAAAGAATGAGGATTGAGATAGCTGATATTTCTCTACCAATTCAGCATATGTTAAAAATATTGCTTTATTGTCATATAAATCCCCAATTTTGGAGATCCCTTTTTTGACCCAGATTTTTGCATTATTGTCCCAGAAAACTGAGGGGAGTACTTTATCCGCATTGAAAGGTGTGTAATATGAGATTCTACTGAAATTAATCAATTTCTTAATATTTCTCCATACTCTAAACGCTGAAGACAATACCTTAAAGTGAGTGTGCTTGTAATAGTGACCGTCGAGTTCCTTTAATAAACACCCTTTAGCATGCTCTCCCAACATTAAAAAAATAATAGAGGGAGCTTCCGCGTCATTTTTCGGGGGGTCGCCTGTCAAAATATAACTCATTTTCTGCAAAAAGCAAACATAATAGTAACTTAAAAAATCAGGCAAGCCCCGTCCACCTCTTTCTTCTGGTAGTGTTAACCATTTCATACCTCTTCGAAACTTCCCCGGAGCCCAGAAGAATTTTCCACAAATAATTTGTAATTGCTGTAACTGTTTGTGAGAAAATTCAAGTGGAATGCTACGAAATAAATATAGAATCTTGGCGAGAACACTCATCTTAATGATATTTCCTCTACCTATTATTGATAGTTGAAGTCGACTCCATCTATCTAACGATTGTCTGATTTGAAGTATGATCTCTTTCCAATTACTATCAATTATCTCTGACATTTGAGTTCTGATTTTAATGCCTAAATAAGTAACCTCTTCTGTTACACGAGATTCGTAAAACTGTATACTTTTTGTACATAATATTTGGGTTTTTGCAGAGTTTAGTTTATACCCTGATATATCTCCAAAAGTTCTAGCTAAAAATTCGATCTCAGCTATTGCTTCCCTGGGATCAGTTGTCGTTATTGCGATGTCGTCTGCATATGCAAATACAGAATGAGAGACACCTGAAGCTACAAACGATAAAAGGATGAATATACAGCGCAAAAAGTAAAGGTGAACAAGGGCACCCTTGTCGTGTCCCTCTAGTGATATTAATCTTATCGGATTTAAGGCCCATGGCAATGATTCTCGCATTAGGAGTTTTATATAGAACTTGAATTGCAGTTAAAATAGCTTTCCCAAATCCCATTCTTCTCATCACTTCCCATAAATAATCCCACTCTACACGGTCAAAAGCTTTTTCCGCGTCGAGCAGTATCAATGCCAAGTCCCTCTTTTCAACTTCTGCAATATCAAATAAGGTTATAACCTTATTGATATGAGAGACCGTTCCTCTTTTAGGTATAAAACCGTGCTGGGTAGTTGTTACTAATGACGAAATGACTTTGGATAGACGGTTCGAGATCATTTTAGAATAAAGCTCACTGTCACAGTTAAGCAAAGATATTGGTCGATAAGAGCCAGGTAGCTCTGGTGGTTTCCCCTTTTTACTGAACACAACTATTGATGCTTCATTCCATGTATTTGGGGCGGTTCCAGTTTGTGCCATCCTAAATGTTTCTAGCATCACAAACCTCAGTGATTTAAAAAAGCATTTATAAACTTCCCCCGGAATGCAATCTGGACCGGCAGCTTTACCATTCGGAATGCTCTTAACTGCAATCTCTAGTTCTGCCATAGTGAAGGGGCTATCCAGGACTTCTGCCTCTATTTCGGTTAATTGATTTAATATGCAGGCATCCGGAATTTGAACTACAGTGGACTTTGACTGCTGAGTATAAAGTTCAGAGTAAAATTGTTGAAAAATATCTAATATAGCCGTTGGTGATTCTCGTACTATCCCGGATTGATCCTGCAATTTAGAGATCAATCGAGAAGTTACTTTCATTTTTAATCTTAACGCTAATGAGCGACCTATAGATTCACCATATTCATGAATATGTCTTTTGTTTACTAAATATTTCCGAGCAATCTCTTCCGCCCAGACCCCGGTTATAATCGCCTTGCATTGTGCCATTTTTTCTTCGACTGTAGTTATCTGTGATACATTGTCCGGTATTTTTATTGCTTTAGCAAGATCTACTTCTGCAACCTTTAGTGATTCATAAAACTCCCCCCTTTGAGACCGTAATTTATTTTGATTATATAAACCAAAATGTATAGCTTCTCCTCTAAAACAGGCCTTGAAAGTGTCCCAAAGTATTGAGATGTGAGCGGTACCTAAATTAATTTAAAAAAATTCTGTCATCCATCCCATCATGTGAATTCTATATTGTTCGTCTAAGCACAGCTTCCTATCAAATGAAAAGCTCCTTATATTTCTAAAGTCCCCTAAAATAAAACATTCAAGTAATATAGGAGAATGATCCGAAGTGACTCTGGGGAAAGTTTGTATCTTAGTCTGATGTTGTATAATTGAAGACGTGAAAAAATAATCTAGCCGGACAAGTTTCTTATGGGGTGCAGAATAAAAAGTATATCCTGGGAAAGTAGAGTGCCATTTACTCCATATATCAATCAACCCGTGATCAATTACTAAATCATATAAGGCCTTAAATACTCGTGGTTTACGTCCATTATAATGTTCTATACCAGCCATTAACTCACAGGTATTCAGATTAATATTGAGATCTCCACATAAAATTAGTGGAGTTTTCCAGTCGGCAAGTTCAATATTTAATTGCTGCAAAACTTCGGCCTCATCTAAATTGGAACCGTATATTGTACAAATGGTGAAAGCCATTCCAGATACTGTGATTTCTGATATAGCCCACCTACCCCATTTATCTGCTAGTTTACGACCCACCGTGCAGTATCCAGGTCTAGAAAGGATCATAACACCTCTAGTATTATTAGTTTGTTGAGAAGCAACAATTAGCATATAACCCAGGTCTGCTATCAGTGTCCTTTTATCCCAAGATAAATGAGTCTCTTGTAAACATACAATATCAGGACGAATATATCGTATTTCTGCAGCTATTCTCCGCCTTTTATTACTGAAATTAAGCCCCGAGACATTAAATGAGCAGATCTTAATACTCCGTATCATACAGACTTTTTCCTCAAAATCAAAAGATAATCATTGACACTACTTAACCAATAGTTGAACAGTTTTACAAACTGAATATCAACAAATGAAACAAAAGTAACCTTTTCATCGCCATCTCTCTCCCGTATAACTGTCATGAATTTTTTTTTTACATTGCTCCCCAACCCTTCCCAAACCTTACACCCAACCCAATGGCCCTTGCCCCTCCCGAACCCCTGACCACCCCCCAACCTCTGCAAGAGCCCACCCTCCCTTCCCTTAAATCGGGCTTTAGGACACAGTCCTATAGATGGATGTGATCGTGATCCCATCACTGCTGAACCCCATGGCGAACCAAAAAAAAAACACTACATAGCCCTTTCCTGCCTTGTAAACCCTATAGTTATCTAATCTAATCAATAATCTATGATCCTAGACAGTTCATACATAAATGAATAATAATGATTTAGTACAGTTACCCTAATATTAGGCATTCGGTTCAGCAGGAGTCACAAAAATTTGCAATAGTTATATAATAAATTAAGGATCCTTCAATGATTGTAAATACTCCTTGGCTGAAATTACATTAGTAAAGAATCTTGATTTATCCTTATGTATCACTTTGAGTTTAGCAGGGTTCATAACATACGCCTGGGCGCCCTTTTTTTTTAAAAGTCCACTATCTGTCGCAGCTGCCACCGAACGTCCATTGTATGCTTTGAATAATCCGGTGTAGAAAAGAAAGTAAATCCATCAGCCATTGATTGAGTATTTGGCCGAGTTTGCAAAATAATATCTTCTCTAGCTCGAAAGCTGTTAAAAGCGACAAGAAGTGGCCTGGGTCTAGGGGGATTCTGACCAGGGCGTGATTGAATCTTAAACGGGAACCTATGAGCCCTTTCAATTTCCCGCTCCCAATCCCATTTATCCAATTTTGGGAACGCCTTCTGAAAAAGATCTATTACAAATTTCCGCGGATCCTGCCCTTCATTACCCTCCGGAACTTGCATTAATCTCAAGTTATTCCGACGAGAGCGATTTTCCATCTCGGCCATTTTCCACAATACATCCTCTTTATTACTGTTCAAAGTCTCCGTGACCGATTTTTGTTTAATCAATTCATCTTCAGTATTGGAGATCCTAGTTTCAGCCTCCGTGAAGCATTCTCCAAAATCTGACTGTACTTTCTCCAGCCTTCTTATTGAACCTTGTAGTTTACGACATGAGTTTTGAATTTTTTGGCTTTCTAATGCCGTTTTATCCATATGGCTCAGAATCGTCTGATAGATTGTGGCAAGTGTGATATCTCCGGCTTGTACATCTTGAGCATTTTGAATATCAGTAGCCCCCTCTGTCAAAGATGCCTCAGTGGCGTCTCTAACCGTAATTGGCGTATCCTCCTCCTCATACTCGCCACTGACATTCAATGACTTTATATTTTCCATTGTTGATGTCTTCTGTGGCATTCCGTGTAAAAATTTAGTTCTGCAGCACTTCATAGAGACACATGTTCTCAAGATGATGACTTCTGTTTGGGCAATATGTGTCCAACATATTTGTTTTCAAAATGTCTGTAATTTCTGGTTCGTTCTCTGCTAAATATTCAATTTCTCGAATAGATTTCAGTACCCGATTTCGCATTCCTGCAAGGCCTAAACTTACCCAAATTATTCTTCTGGATTTGGAGTACAGACTTGCAGATGATAATCTATCTGAGCATTCGTAGGATCCAATTTCTCGATGCGATAACATCTTTAAACTGAAACTGTATAGCTTTTTACTGACAGTCTTCTTGTGAGAAATCTCTTCCCACATTTCTTTCAATTCCGTTTTCTCAGATTTAGTGATGTAAGATGTGACATACCGAGCAACAGCAATAGAATTGTCAGCAACATACTGTATATCCATGTTAGCATTCCACATGGATAAAATGACTGGGTTGGAGTCATTATATATTTATATATTTATATATTTTGACTCTTCTTTTCTTCTTATGTTGTAGGTATTTTTTGGAGATTTTCCTGTAATGGTATGTCGCACAGCTGACATAAAATTGTTTACACTTCCTTTTGAAAGAACAGGTCGTGGAAATCCAAATCGACATTTTGTGTAGAATTTATCTTTACTCTTGTACTTTCGTCGACAGTATTTTCCACACCGATGACTTTGGAAACGTAAAACTTGCTCTTTTAAGTTTTTTTCTTCTGTGCTTTTAGGTATAGCACATGTTTCATATTCTGCAATGAAAGATAAAACTGCATCATCAGAATCTGTTCAAAATTTTGGGGCATCCTTGATCCACAACAGCATATGAATATGAGGAGCACCTCTTGCTTGGTACTCTTTTCTCCAAAAGAAATCCACAACTTCTCCAAGAGGTGGATTTTTTTTATTGCAGATGAAGGACATCATAGCCTCAAATCTATGATTGAAATATCTGCAAACATTAACCGGATCCAATGAGCACAATTCTCCTGCTGTCTTGTATTGGATGTTTTCAATATTTGAATTTGCCTCTCAGTAAATCATCCCAAGCGTACTCAGCACAGCTTAGGGTAAGGAACCATGTAGGAGTTCCTAAATTCCATAACATACATTTCAATTCTCCATGGCGTCGGTACCAATATTCATTAGTTCCACGCTGACAAGCCATCAGATTAATCAATTGAGATTCCAAATGATCATCTCGCTGTTGCACTTTGTTCATAAAATCCTTTGCAGACACATTATGTAGATGTACTCCAGTTTTTAAAATGTGATTTACTGCATAAGATAGTGCAGACAAGTCACTTTGAAATAAAAGATGGAACAAATAAGGAATACTTTGACGAAATCTTGGATCTTCTGCATATCATCTTGTAGTCCGTTACTTAGAAGCAGGAATCTGTACTGGACGTTCATCATATCGTCCACCTTTTCCTGTAGGAAACAGCTGGGGAAAACAACGAGCTTCCAAGCTCTCCTCCCATACACTCACGGGAGTTCCTTTTGCTTTTTTCATCTGAAACAGATCAATAGTGTTTCCCATAACTTGTTTAGAATGAAGAGGATGTATGCTGAAATGTTCATAAATTTCTTCTTCTTTTGACTTATCCACTTTTTCAATTTGCCCAGTTGGTATTCCTGTGTCTGCTAGTAAAACTTCTTCATCTTCATCCATATAAATTGATTCATAGTACTTATTATTTCTTTTCAAATATAAATTTGCTCTTTGTACTTTTCGTACATCTACTAGCTCCTGCCAAATTTTCTTATTCTTTGTAGGTACACCATTAACCAGAATAACTAATGGTTCAGTTTCCAAACTATCTGTATCAATTGTTTCAATATTTTTTTTCAAATCTAATGGCAAATAGACAACTCTTCCTTTTAAACCTCTTTGTAAATATGAAGGAGGTAATTGACCTGTTTTGGGCTCCATACGAACTATAGTCTGAAACAGATGGACACATTGAATGAGTATAGACTCATACGTATTTAAATCACCAAGTTCTGCAGGAATATCAACCAATTCTAAATTATTATGAACAGCTCTAGCTGGCATTTTATTTTTTTCTAACTTGTTATAACAGTATTTACAAATACGCTGATCTTCACCCTAATCAAAACAATTTTCCAGAAACAAATATATAGCAAAATCCTTCCACTCATAATTATTTTCTTTTTCACTTTTTTTATAGAGATCAACATTCCTTGTTTGAGTTTTATAATGGCTTCTCCGGCAACAAATATAAGTAATATTTGGTCTTTCATTAGAGATGATAGTACATTTTGTCATTTGATCTTCAAAATTTTTACTAACAGTGGGTTCTACATTCTCTTCCACATTTTCTTCAATAACTGTGTCATTTCCTGCACTTTCATTCTGGACCAAAGTAACACAACTGAATATCATCAGTAACCTTCTCTACATCTGATAAAGATCCACGCAACAGAGCACTATTCAACTCATTTAACTTTAGTGCTGGACTTTTAGCAAAATACAATCTTCTCACAAACTTTCTCATTTCAGTATGATATACTGCCAATATCCTAAAATGGTGAAAAACACTTTGACAAACTTTCCTAGAAAGACAAGCCAGAGAATGTCCTTGACAACCAGTATTCTTTCTCACTCTGCATGGATCTAGTCTTTGAAGCACCTTAATCTTCTGTTTAACACTTTTTTTACTATATTCTCTTAGAAAGTCACGTAATTTATCAATAGATTCTTGTCGTACAGTACAAATACTACTACAATTCCAAGTGTACACTGGGGCTTTAGGACGTTTCCCCATAACCTCATCGACTAACACTTCTTCCTCATTTCTTGGAACCATTTTCTCCTTTTCCATTACACAACCATCTTTAACTTCATAACTTCGACCACTGGTGTCAACTGCATGCAGCAAACTATTACTTTGACGATAACTCTCTTTATTAAAAAGTGGTTCAGTACTTGAACTATGCTTCCATTCTCCTAAGAACACATTACAAAAGTTATTTTTTTTCACTACTCTTTTCCTTTTGCTTTTTGACTGCATTACATTGACTATTTTATCTAATGTACGGATCCTGTTCAAAATTAAAATGAATAGTTTTCTTTTTAATTCCAAAGCCTTTGCAACAATTGATTCAATATATTTCTATTTCTTATAAAATATTGCTTTCTTCCTATATTGTTTCACATCCTTTAGCAAATTGAACACCACTCTTCTCTGAAACATTTTTTTACGAATGTCTTGAAAATCTGTTTTTCTTTTTAAGTCATTCTTTCTTGCTTCTGATTGTACATTAGCATTTATTATTTTCTTTCTATTGTCATGTTGTTTTCTTCTTGAAACACTATTTGCACTGGATATACTTTGTAAATTTTTTCTATGTTTGAGGATATTTAAAAAAAAATCCTTAGTCTGCTTACCAGAAGACTTTTTCTTTTTTCCAACATGAGGTTCTTCAATTAATTTCTGTTGTCCAGTTGTCTTCACATATAGATGTGTTTGCTGTTCTTTTCTCTTTCTTGATTTTATAGGCGTTCTTTCTTGCTTCTGATTGTACATTAGCATTTAGTATTTTCTTTCTATTGTCTTGTTGTTTTCTTCTTGAAACACTATTTGCAGTGGATATACTTTGTACATTTTTTCTATGTTTGAGGATATTTTTTTTAAAAATCCTTAGTCTGCTTACCAGAAGACTTTTTCTTTTTTCCAACATGAGGTTCTTCAACTAATTTCTGTTGTCCAGTTGTCTTCAAATATAGATGTGTTTGCTGTTCTTTTCTCTTTCTTGATTTTATAGGCATGTTTAATTTATTTCAGTGTTGTTCAGCAATACCTAAAGGAAACTAAAAAAAAAAAATACCTTTATGTAATTTAAATATATTACTATATTTTTTTTGAGCTTTTCAAATCCTATCATATGAGCTGCCCCTTTCCCACGAGTGCAAGTCTTACAGAACAAGAGCAACACAAATTAAATCTCTGACAACAATTCCTGTGTGCAGACAGACTCATGGTATTATTCTAGGCAGAAAACGATATTTGATTGGCAGTTTTAAAGCACATTTACTACTGTGGTAGAGCAAGTGATAATTACTGTAACAGCCTGACACATTTTCCTTATAGTTTAGAGAGGCAGAAAAGAGCACATGTCCTAACAGCTACTTGAGACCATGAGCATGTGGTACCTGTGAGTGATTAGACTAGAGCAAAGGAAATGAGCCTTGGTGATGTTGAATGTGTTGGCGTTAAACACTGCTATCTGAAATACTACACAGTGCTGAATAGTAAGCATGGGAGTGCAGGAGAAGCAGCTGCCTGTGTGTTTCTGGAGACTGTGTATTGTCAGGTGCAAGAGAGATCTGCATGGACGCTTGCACAACTGCATGAAGATGGCAGAGATATATGTAAGATCACCTGTGGTAAGGGTTAATTGGAGTTTTGAACATGTAGGAACTACCTCACCCATTGCAGGAGTGGAAGGAAAATCTACCCTGTTGTTTTCAAATGTGTTACCATTTGCCTCTCATCTGTGAGATAGTGATTTGTGCTGAATGCTAACCATCACAGTTCAAGAAAACAAGCTGCCCCTTTCCTACGAGTGCAAGTCTTACAGAACAAGAGCAACACAAATTAAATCTCTGACAACAATTCCTGTGTGCACAGACTCATGGTGTGATTCTAGGCAGAAAACGATATTTGATTGGCAATTTCAAAGCACATTTACTACTGCGGTAGAGCAAGTGATAATTACTGTAACAGCCTGACACATTTTCCTTATAGTTTAGAGAGGCAGAAAAGAGCACATGTCCTAACAGCTACTTGAGACCATGAGCATGTGGAACCTGGGTGAGTGATTAGACTAGAGCAAAGGAAATGAGCCTTGGTGATGTTGAATGTGTTAGCGTTACACACTGCTATCTGAAATACCACACAGTGCTGAATAGTAAGCATCGGAGTGCAGGAGAAGCAGCTGCCTGTGTGCTAAGAGTGTGTTTCTGGAGACTGTGTATTGTCAGGTGCAAGAGAGATCTGCATGGACGCTTGCACAACTGCATGAAGACTGCAGAGATGTATGTAAGATCACCTGTGGTAAGGGTTAATTGGAGTTTTGAACATGTAGGTACTACCTCACCCATTGCAGGAGTGGAAGGAAAATCTACCCTGTTGTTTTCAAATGTGTTACCAGAACAAGAGCAACACAAATTAAATCTCTGACAACAATTCCTGTGTGCACACAGACTCATGATGTGATTCTAGGCACAAAACAGTATTCCCAGGTGATACCAGTACACCTTAACTTATTGTGAAGACATACTCCATAATATCTTACAAGTTCAAGGCAGTTAAATATCTTCCAAAACATAAAATGTAAAACACAACTTTAAAAGAAGAAACACATTTCTATTATTTATATCAAAATACACCACATACATCTCCTCTCAAATTCATAACTCACCTTTAAAAAGTAGTTAGTTGAGAAAGAAATGTGCCACTCACACAGCAGATTATCAGAGCCAGAATCTCTGAGCTGTACTCCTCTCACCAGAACCACTAAATGGCAAAATTTCCCTCTCTTTTTTCACACATATACATGTTAACTTCAAATCACATTGCTTCCCACATTTTGTTAAATGGAAACACACATTTCTATTGGTTGCAAATTTCAACCCTTTCCAAATGATTCCTACCCCCAACATGACTTCTGCCTGCTACCATAGCAACAGATCATGGAACACTGGTGTGAGCAGAGCGGTCAGAAGTTCAGCACACAATGTTTCTAATCCAAAGAGCAAGAGTGCTTGACTTTTCAAATCTAACAGCATATCCAAAGTAATCTTCTGTGGGAACACATTTTTCTGAACCAATACAAAACATGCTTTTAAAAATTTAAACATACAGCCTAGTTTTTAGTTTTGAATGGTCTGAAACAGCCAATGAGTTCTTTTTATTAAAAAAAAAGTATGTAAGCCTCCATTTTACAACTACCTTTCTTTTCATATTGCCATTCTACTGAAAGACACCTTCTGAGCACATCCAGATCTCCTTGAAAGATGTTCACAGTGTGGATTGTAGGTCATAGCTATGTCTACTGGAGTGAAAAGTATGCGGAAAAAAGAGGTATTGTGAAAGACCTTGCTTTGCCAAATGTAGACATTAAATGGATTGGCCAGAGAGGGTTAAAGTGGCACCAATTAATGCCTTTGGTGAAATCCTTTCTACATCTCCCACAGCCGGACCTTATAATTGTGCACTGTGGTGGAAATGACCTAGGCACTTTAACTGGGGTAGGTCTGGAAATGCTTGTTAAGGACACCTTTGTGCAATTGATGTCACTTTTTCCACAAACTACCTTTGTATATTCTAATATATGCCAAAGGCAAAAGTGGAACTGGTCCAACCAATATTGTCCGCAGATTGAGAAAGCAAAAAAGCACGTCAATAAGTCTGTTTCTGCTTTCCTCAGAGACTATGGTATGGGTTCTATATACCACAACAACTTGTGTTACAACATGCAAGGCATTTATAGAGGAGACGGTGTACATTTCACAGATGAAGGGAACAGAGTCTTCCTCTTGAACTTTAAACTCTGCATCGGTACTTACTTGTAGGTACTAAAAAACACTCAATGAACACAATGGCTCTTTTTAGTGCCAACCAACATCTAAACACTTAAACTTGATTTTTGATTCTATTTTTTTCATGAATTTTTTGCCGCCGTGCGCGCACCATGCGCGCACCGTGCGCGCCCAGCGCAATCTTTATAATTTTTTTTTTTTTTGGGACCTTAGGGGTCTTACATGGTCCCCCTGAGAAGGCCTAGGGGGCCAGGGACTCTCTACCCTGCCCCCTTTTAACGCTCTCCACTTGTGTTTTTAGCTCTCTTCTGCCTCTAAAACTCAAAATGGCGGCTGGGGGGTGCGCGCACCGTGCGCGCAGCCCGCGATTCTTGGAAAAAAAAAAAAATGTTTTTTTCACTCTTCGGGGTCCTTCAGGGACCCCCTGACAAAGGCTAGGGGGTCAGGAACTCTCTACCCTGCCCCATTTTCACGTTCTCCACCTTTCTTTTTCACTGCCGACACTTCCTGATTTCGACCGATTGGAATGTTTACTGACATCTAACCACCAATCAGAATTATGCTCGCGGACATTTGGTGCGCGCCCCGTGCGAGCACGGAGCGCTCACGGTGCGCGCATATATATATTTATGTACATTTAACTACAATTTTCTCAGGAACTACTGAACAGATTGACACCATATATGCAAAAGGCACATGCCTGACCTGAGGACTACCTCTTTGCCAAATTTTAAGTAATTCTGTTCAGCTGTTCGGGCTGTACCTTCGACTAAAGGTCCTATGGGAAAATGCATGGGGAAAACGTGTTTTGGGACCCCCCTTTTTTCTCAGCCCCTGCTTGACGAATCACCCCGAGACTTTCAGGGTAGGAGCTGAGCGGAGCGCCCCATTAGTTTTGAAAATTTCACGAAGATAAGTCAACCGGCGCCAAAGTTATTCAAAATTGAATTTTCAGATTTCCTATGGGAACTCGGTCCTAACTATAACTATCTACTGGCGACCCCCAGTAGATAATATATATATATATTTATATTCAATGAAAAAAACATAGGTTTCAGGGGCGTTATAGTTAGCTGGACATTTCCCTCGTACAAAACCCGAGAAATTCCCCTGTTATAGTTAGTTCAGCTAACTATAACTCGCGCGCCGCAATGCACTGCTGATGACGTCACATATTACATCACTCATGACATGGTTAGTGACAGCACTTTTAAAACTATTTTTATATTTTTTTTAATATTTTTTAAACTATATTTAATACTTTGTTATTTTTGTTTTTTAAAATGTTTTCGTTGGAGTCGCACACCCAACGCGTTAGGAACCGCGCACCCTATGCAAGAGAAATCGTGCACCCAACGCGTTAGGATGCGCGACTCCTAATTTTACCGTAACAAAAATAAATAGCCCCTATCACTAATTTTTATTATCCCCGGGGACCCCATCCCCCGGGGTTTATTAAAAAACGTTGGGGACCGTGGGGTAGCCCCAATGCCCGCACGGTCCCAGCCGGCTCCCCGCTTCCTTTGGGAGCCGGCATTGCTTCTCCACATGGGGAGCTGCTGACATGCAGCTCCCCGTGTGGAAAAGTAATATCGTTTGGATTTTGAAAGAGAGAGCAGGTTTCCCTGCTTCTCTTTCAAAATCCAAACAAAGTTTGCTATGGGAGGGCGGTAGACTCATGCCCTCTCCTAGCAAACAACAGTGTCCTGGGGGTTGGCACCCCAGGACACTGTAGGAGCCGGCCCTGGGGGGGTGGCGGTCCCCAGGGCCCTCAAGGGCTCCGGGAGGCGGGCCACACAGCCCCCTCCCTCAAACAATAAAGCCCCGGGGTGGTGGTTCCTGGGGCTTGGGGGGGCCGTTCAGTCCCCCATCCTATCTATTTTCTAGCCCCGGGGGGTAGTGGTCCCATTAATTTTTACAGATTTTGCCCCCGGGATTTGGCCCCCCCGGGGGCTAATTGTTAAGGAAGCGCGGAAGCCCGCACTTCGGGTTTTTTTTTTTTTTTCGTCCGGATCCGCGCACCCTGCGCGCATTTTGCCGTTTTTTACAAGGGGGGGCCCCGGGGGGTCCTTCTGGGACCCCCTAAGCAACACTAGAGGGTCAGAGTATTTCTACCCTTCCCCCTTTACATCTTCCACACACTTATTTCCCTTACTTAATCAGCCTTGCTTCTACCGAGGCACAAAATGGCTGCCAATAGTTCCTGGTTTCGAATGTAGACAGACACTTGACAGCCAATTAGCATTCAGCACGGGATCGGGAGGGTGCACGCTCGGTTCGCAGAGAGTGCACTCAGGGTGCGCTCAGGGTGCGCATAGTGTGAGCGGATCCTCCGAGGCCATAGATATATCTATCATTTTAACTCTAATTTTCTCAGCAACTACTGAACGGATTTACACCATTTATGCAAAAGGCACAAGTCTGAACTGAGGACTACCTCTTTGCCAAATTTGGTGTAATTCCGTTCAGCAGTTCGGGCTGTAGCTGCATCAACAGGTGCTATGGGAAATTGAATGGAGGAAACGCGTTTTGGGACCCCCCTTTTTTCTCAGCTCCGCTTGACGAATCACCAAGAAACTTTCAGGATAGGAGCGGACCGGAGCTGGCCAAAAGTTTGGAAAATTTCGCGAAGATTCGTCAACCGGCACCAGACTTATTGGGAATAGAATGTTGCAGATTTCCTATGGAAAATAGGTCCTAACTATAACTCTCTACTGGTGACCTCCAGTAGGTAATATATATATACATATATATATTCACTGAAAAAACCATAGGTTTCAAGGGTGTTATATAACTCGCGCGCCAGCAATGCACTGCTGATGACGTCACATATTACATCACTCATGACATGGTCAGTGACATCACTCATGACATCACTGATGACATCTCAAATGACATCACTGATGACATCACTCATGACATCATCCAGTGAATGTGTGTTTTTCTGAAAATTAAATATGTTTCATATATGTATATCTCAAGGTCGATGGAAGAATAAGTGTCTAAATGGATGATTTGTTTTTGAAAAATTGATTGTGTAACTGACTGATTAAGGGTATCATAGTGAATACATGGCTTAGTGAGTAATGTTTAAATATGTAAATATCTGTATCCGTCTCTCACTTTGTGTATAAGTGGCTGCATGGGTTGGTGAGTAGCTACATGGGTGTCTATGTAGGTTATTAGTTTTTTTTTGATTATCAGTCTGAGTGTCTGCATGGTTCGGTGGGGGGTATTACGTAGTGCATAGGTGCATGAATGAGTGACTCACTGTTTGTATGTGTTGAAGACAGCATGTGTGCAGGACTGTATGGGTGGATGAGTGTGTGTATGGGTGTGTTAGTGAGTGAATGACTGTCTCAATAGTGTCTTTATGAGTAACTACATATGTTTTAAAATAGTATATGTGACAATTGGTGTATATAAGTGAGTATATGTGAGAGTGAGAGATTGAAAGAGTTCCTGTATGAATAAGTATGTGTTTCTATAAGTGATTGTTTAAAAGACTAAGTATGTGTAAGTTTCCATAGAAGTAAGTGTGGTGGTGTGTGTATAACTGTATATGCAAGTAAATGTATGTTTGATTCTTTATTAGCATGAGTGACTATGTGTGTGAGTAACTCTATGGATGAGTGGCATTGTGTAACAGGATGTATAGGTGTATAAGTACATATGATGAGTGAGTACATGTATGAGTGACTGTATAGGACTGTTGGTGAATGAGTGGATGTGTATGTGGATCTTAGAATTACTGAAGAGGTTGTTGTAACTGGTATTGGTATGTCCATTGTTTTGAAAATTTTAGTCTCTATTTTTGAATGTGTGTATCAAAGGTTATATTAGGGTGAGAGGAGGTCTGCCACTCTATCACAAGGATGATGTCATCAGTGAGGTCATCAGTGATGTCATTTGAGATGTCATCAGTGATGTCATGAGTGATGTCACTGACCATGTCATGAGTGATGTAATATGTGACGTCATCAGCAGTGCATTGCGGGCGCGCGAGTTGTAGTTAGCTGAACTAACTATAACGGGGGAATTTCAATGGTTTTGTACAAGTGAAAAGTCCAGCTAACTATAACACCCCTGAAACCTATGGTTTTTTCAGTGAATTTCTGAGGTTTTTTAAATGCTAATTCCTAACTATAACGTGCCTGAAACCTATGGTTTTTTTCTGTGAATTTCAAAGGTTTTTTAAATGCTACTTTCTAGCTATGCCTACAGAGATAGGACATGTGAAGAAAGAAGAAAAAATGCACAGAAAGAAAAAAAGGAAGTGCAGAAAGAAGCAACAGAAGTCCTCAAAGACGAAGAAAAGTGCAGGAAGAAGGATAACGTGCAGAAAGAACAAAAAGAAGAGCAGAAAGAAGCCTTGTTGCAAAATCATCCTGTACCCTCAACTTTTTCAGACGGATACTGGTGGTAACTGAGTCTGACTAACCAGTCCTAGAGCCAGTGCTATGTTAAAAGACACTTAGAATACAGCAAAAACACCTACATACACTAGGGAACATTATGCGTTGGGGTCCTCCTGTGATTAGCATGACCTCCTCTGTAAGCCCCTAGTATATAATAGGGCAGGGGGATTAAAACTACCACTTAAAACAGGCCACCGGGCGTTTTTGCACACGTTAACTCAGGCCCCGTCCCCTCCCTTCACCACTGTGTAAACACGCCCTGTGTCCGTTTTTAGTTGGGAGATTAAGTTCATTTGAATCCTGAGGGTCCCTAGGGACCAACTAGCCCACTAGGTACCTCCAGTAGGTGCCACAGAGCTGCTTTGCAGAGAGGTGTAAAAAGTGGCTCGGCCTGGACCACCTCTCTGCAATGCAGCTCAGTGGTGCTTACTGGAAGCACTTGGTGGGCTAGTTAGCCCCCAGGGGCCCTCAGTATTGAAGGGAAATTATATCCCCAATTTAAAACGTGCCATAGTGCGTGTTTGCACACGTCACCTCAGGCCCCGTCCCCTCCCTTCACCACTGTGTAAACGCGCCCTGTGGCTGTTCTAAGTTGAGAGATTAAGTCCCCTTGAATCATAAGGGTCCCTAGGGTCAAACTAGACCACTAGGTACCTCCAGTAAGCGCCACAGAGCTGCATTGTGGAGAGGTGTAAAAAGGGGCTTGGCCTCAGAACACCTGTCTGCAGCGCAGCTCCCTGGCGCATACTGGAGATGCCTGTTGGGCTAGTTGGCCCTCAGGACCCTCAGTATTGAAGAGGAATTAATTCCCCAACTTACAACTCACCAGGGGGGGCGTTTGCAGAGTGCTGCAAGGAGGGGGCGTGGCCTCCGGCACGATGCCAGTCTTTTATTTATTTTAATTTTTTAAGAAGGGGGGATGTGTGGTTCCCCTTCTTATTCTAATTTATTGGCCCTGATGACCCCATCCCCCAGGGCCTGTCTCCTAATTATATTTTTTTGACCCCAATCCCCAGGGCAGGCCACTGTTTTTTATTATTTTTAAAAAATATATATTTATAGACACACCTAGGACATGCTGGACAAACCGTACGTACCTATCACCATGACGATTTGCGTGATATTCATTAAAAGGCGACTATGCATACAATGAATCCACGTGGAATGTATTTACACCACTAGTGAAGCTCTGACATGTCTGATGCCCTACCGTGCCTAATCCCGGTAGACACCCTTGTCGTTTATTTATACAAACATGGGTAGCTATTGACGGGCACATTTAACACACATGCACACCAAGCCATTCAAAGGGGATTCGACAACAATTTGACCAAAACTATGCAAGAAACCCCCCTCACGGTTAATAAAACACACATCCACTGCCGGATGTGTAATACTTTTTATTTTACTCTCTGGAAAGGGGACGAACATCACTTGAGAGTCACAGCGCGCTCCTGGCAGAGCCCAATGCTGTCTTACACCCACCATTGCCTGCTGAGTGCCACACACCTCTGTGTTGTATTCCACTAGCTAGTGCATATGCTATGACACTCTCTAGCCTATGTGCACTGTAACACCACCCCGTGAATATGTCATGCCACACTTGTCTTCGCACGGGTTATATTGCCCCATCTAACGTGCCTTCCTCGATGCCTATGTTATAACGCACAGTGCTATGCCATATATATTACAATCTGGGATCCATATCTTTGTCACAGTGCATATGCAACGTTACACTCCCCAGCACATATTTTATATTACAACTTTAGAGACTAGTTAGGTTACACAACACTGCCCTGTGCATATTACACTCCAAGGCGCATATCGCATAGCACGCGCTAGTGCCTCTGCGATCTCGCGCTCTCCAATGAATCTGTCATTGCGCACAATGTATTGCATATTATATTTCACGCCCGATTCATCTTATATCACACTTTTTGGTGCATAGTTTATACCATGCACTATATCGAGTTTTCATTTTCAATTGTGCTCTCAGGACTATGTTTTATATAACACTGTGTTCACCTACCCTTTTCACAGGCATTACATTTTGCGATAGGGGGTGGAGGGTCAGGGGGTGTTTCTGCCACGTGAGCCCGGAGTCACAGTCACAAACGTCCTCTTCTTCCTGAATAAAAGTGAGAATATGCTGCATACTTGTTCATATTTTAAGTAGTTCGCACAGACACACGTTTTAAAAACAATAAAGTTCCTAATACCCACCTTCTCTGAACAGTTAGCTTGCTGCCCCATCCCCCTCCTCCCTATCCTCTGTTGTGTGAATCCATGGACTAGCCTCCTCCCTCCTGCCATGCATGGTCTGATGTGCTGCCACTGCCCTCAATTTAGTATGATGTACCAGTCCACTCCTCCTGCCCTCCATTGCCCAATTCTATGCCCCATCATTGACCTCCTGCTTAAACTCTGTGCTTAGCTTGCTGCCCCTATTCTCCTTCCCCCTGCCCTCCGATGTCTTTGTGCATGCCCCTGCTCCATCCTTTTTGCCCACCATGTTGCATAGACCTGCCACTCCTATCTACTCTGAGTGTTCTGTTGAGCTGCCACTCCCCTCCCACCTGCCTAGCATTGTCAGATGACTGTAACCTGTCCCTGCCACCTCCACCCTGCCTGTCCACATGCCATGCCCCTATCCTCTTCCTCCTGTCCTACATGGTCCATTGTACTGCCACACCTTTCTGCCCTCCCTGGTCTGTTGTGCTGCAACTGCTCCTCCTGCCTGCCCCGTGCGGTCTGTTGTGAGGCCCCTTGCCCTGAACTTTCTTGTGTGTGCACAGGTCCTGACCCTCCCTTCTATCCTCCATCGTCCTTTGTGCATGCCCCTGCACCCTCCTTCTTGCCCATCATAGCCATTGTGCTGCCACTAACCCTCCCACTTGCCATGCATGGTCTTCTGTTCTGCCATAGCCCCTCCCACCTTCCCTGTGTGGTCAGTTAGCTGCCCCTGACGCCCTCCCACCTTCCCTCCATGGTCTGTGTGTATGCCATCGCAGTCTCACTGTTGCTCTTCATGGTGTGTCTTGCTTCTAGTACCCATCCTGCCTGACCTCCATGGCTATCTTGCTGCTCCTGCCCTGCCCCCTTGCCCCCAGCCCTCTGTTTACATGTGCAGACCCCTACTCCTTCCCTCCTGGCTTGTCTGTTCGATTGTATTGCCCCTGATCCATCCATCCTGCCCTTTATGGTCTGTTATGCTGCAGCTTTCTCTCCTGTCTGTCCATTATGGTCAGCTAGCTACTATTGCCTCTTTACCCTCTGTTCTCTGTTGTCCATGTGCATGGTCCTGTCCCCTCCCTCTTGCTTTCTATGGATTGTTGTGCTGCACTCCCGTCCCGCATGCCCTGTGTGGTGTATTGTGCTGCTGCAAACCCTGATGCCTGCCCTGCAGGGTCAGTTTGGTGCACCTCTCCACGTCCCTCCTGTCCTCTGTTATCCAAGTCCATGTCCCTACCCCATTTCCTTCCATGATCCAATGTACCATACTTGCGAACATTTTGAACTTGGTAAGAGGGAGATTTTGAAAAAAAACTGGGGTATTGATTTTCCCCTTTGAGTTACATTGAAAAAAAGGAGATTGTAGACAAAAGACAGATCAAATAAAGCCCATTTGAGCTTAAAAACATTGGACGTTTCCTGGCTGAATCGGGTCTGTTGGCATGTATGGTTGTACTACCATTGCCTCTTCCTTCTGCCCACAATGGTCTATTACATTGCCACAGCCTCTCTTGCAAGTCCTGTATTGTTCGTTTGTTGCCCCTGCCCCCCTTTCCACTGCCCTCCATAGTATGTTGTGCTGCCACGGCCCTTCCTGCCTGCTCAGTGTGGTTAAATTGTTGCCTTTGCACCCTCCTACCTGCCTTCAATTTTCAGAGTCCGTGCCCCTGGCCTCTGCCTCTCAACAGTATCCTAATGAACCACTAGATTGCTAACATTCTATATTTATTACAGAAGTGTGGAACGCCTGACGTCATCTTGATGTAATCAAAACTGTAATACCTAGAGCATTTCCTTTAGAAATTACATATATGAGAGGGTCTTATTGGCATCAAAATTATGGTTAGTGCTCTAAAAGACTAAAATAAGGACATATTTTCTGAGTTTTCAAATAGCGACAAAGCACTTTTAAATTATTTGTTATCTTTATGTTTTTTTATCCAGTTGACCACTTGATTAAATGTTGCACTTAGGGGAGAGGATGTGGTGTTACTTCCAGAACTGCAGACTTTGCAACTGGGGAACCAGGTTGGAGTTTCTGCTTCAGCTCGACATTCTGTGATTCTGGTCAAATCACTTAGTCTCCCCATGTCTACAACCAAAATGAATTTGTTCTTGTGTGATGTAACCAATGCTCATGTAAAGCACTCCAATACCTGACAAGTCTGCACTATATAACACTGCAAAAACACAAAATAATAAGTGTTTTGCACACTTCTGTCATTGGGCTATATTTGGGCTACATCTGGGTAATTTTAGGCTACATTTGGGCTCTTTTGTCTCCGGTGGCCATCTTGGGAGATTTATTTGTTATGAAGTTTCCTAATTTCCTCATGTACTGCAGTCTCCTCAGTAGGAAATGCTTTCAGTTTTTTACTTTGATTCCATCATGAAGGTATTCAGATATGTCACACATTTGCCATAAATTCTGAATGTTAGCACTCTAGTTGCTCATTAGATCACTGTAGTAAAACTACTGTTCACCATGGAAGTCTGCTCCTGGTATTAAAAGTGCATGTTTCAGTCTGCATGTCAGAATTTTTTTATGAAATAGAAGAGGATTTGAGAAGTCACTCAAAATGTGCCCTCATTTTCTTTCTTCAGCATTAATCATAATTTCTAAGGCAAAATGAACCCCCTCATTGTGTTCCTTTTTAAATTAAATGTTTTAAGTGTTACCAGTTTATTCCAATCAAGATGGCTTCAGGTGTGCCATACTTTTGTCATAATGAAGACAGTAAGCGCTCTAGTTGTTTTTAAGAACACTCTGGGACATTCTGTCATTGGGCTATACTTGGGCTACATCTGGGTGATATTTGGGCTACATTTGGACTCTTTTGTCTCTGGTGGCCATCTTGGGAGACTTGTTTGTTATGAAGTTTCCTAATTTCCTCATTTACTGCAGTCTCCTCAGTAGGAAATACTTTCTGTTTTTTACTTTGATTCCATCAAGAAGGCATTCAGATGTGTCACACATGTGCCATAAATTCAGAATGTTAGCACTCTTTTTGCACATTAGATCGCTGTAGTAAAGCTACTGCTCACCAGGGAAAACTGCTGCTGGTATTGAAAGTGCATGTTTCAGTCTGCATGGCAGAATTTTTTAATGAAATAGAAGAGGATTTGAGAAGTCCCTCAAAATGTGCCCTAATTTTTCTTTCTGCAGCACTAATCATACTTTTTATGGAAAAATGAACCCCCTCATTTTGTTCCTTTTTAAATTAAATGTTTTAAGAGTTACCACTTTAATCCAAGCAAGATGGCTTCAGGTGTGCCATACGTTTATCATAAGTAGGACTGTTAGCACTCTAGTTGTTCTTTGGAACACTCTGGGAAGCTGCAGTAGAACACAAAGGAATCAACTGACAGTCTCTGCCCTTGTTGGATGTACATGTTTTACTGAGAATGTCAGACTTCATTCTCACATGATTGAGAAAGATAATGTGAATTTACAGAAAATAAGCTCTCAGTTTAGCTTATAGATCACCTTCCAAACCTCTGTGGGAAAAGCATGAGAAAATATTTTTCTCTCAATCATGATATCCCAGCAGAAGGCTTTTTCACATGGTGAAATCACCTTAGAACATACCACAATTCCTAAAATGAGTATGGTACCATCAACAAATGATTTATAATGTAACTAAAGTCTTAAAACCTTCTATTAACTGCAATGCTTTTTAATGAGGTGCTATCATGTATATTGGTCCCAAGATGGCTGCCAACACTTCTTGGATGAAGTGCTGACAGCCAATCAGGATGAGATGTGTGGTTAGGCTCCGCCCACATATATATATGATTTTACTTTTGATTTTCTCAGGAACTACTGAACAGATTGACACCAGACCTGCAAAAGGCAGTTCCCTGACCTGAGGACTACCTCTCTGCCAAATTTCAAGTAATTCTGTTCAGCCGTTCGGGCTGTACCTTCGACTAAAGGTCCTATGGAAAAAATCATGGGGAAAACGCGTTTTGGGACCCCCCTTTTTTCTCGGCCCCCGCTTGACGAATCACCCCGAGACTTTCAGGATAGGAGCGGAGCGGAGCACCCCACCGATTTTGAAAAGTTTGCGAGGATTCGTCAACCGGCGCCAAAGTTATTCCAAATAGAATGTTGCGGATTTCCTATGGAAACACGGTCCTAACTATAACTATCTACTGGCGACCGCCAGTAGATAATATATATATATATATATATATATATATATATATATCTCATGCCCCCGCAATGCACTGCTGATGACGTCACATATCACATCACTCATGACCTGATCAGTGACATCGCTGATGACATCTCAAGTGACATCACTGATGGCATCATCCACTTAATCTCTGATGCACCTACTCACACCCTAATATAACCTTTTATACACCCACTCTAAAGTACAGACTACCATTCTCGAAACCACAGACACACCAATACCAGTTAGTACATACCCACTCACTGATTCATAGGTCTACACACACATCCACTCACTCACCAATACAATCACTCATACTTGCAGTGACTCATAAATACAGCCACTAATATATGTACTCACACACCCATACAGACACTCACACATCGCCACTCACCCATAGAGTTATTCACACACCTAGTCACCCAAGGAGTCAATCACTTATATGCTCCAACACTCACATATACTGTCATTCACATATGCAGTTACTCACACATATACCACTGAGACATCCACTCACTCACCAACATAGCCATATGCACACTAGCCCATACAGCCCCTTGCAGATGCACTCATGAACCCATACAGCCAGTGAATCACCCACTCACACATCGATGCAGGTAGTCACATAACACACATACACTCAGCCACCCATACAGGTACTCAGACAATCAATCAATAACCCATATAGACACTCATGTACCTATTCACCTACCCATGCAGCCACTTACACACCAGCTGACAGACTGATACAGACCTTCACACAGATTAGTCACTCACCCACACATTCACCCAGACACGTATAATAACTGACTTATACAGTCAGTCACACGCTGACTGAATCATTATATATATATCACATTCTTAAACTTTTTAGAAACACTCACAGTCACTGAATGATGTCATCAGTGATATCATCAGTGATATCATTTGAGATGTCATCAGTGATGTCACTGACCATGTCATGAGTGATGTAATGCGTGAAGCCATCAGCAGTGCATTGCGGGGCATGAGTTATAGTTAGCTCCGCTTACTATAACAACTGAATTTCTCTAGTTTTGTGCGAGTGAAATATCAGACTAACTATAACGTCTCTGAAACCTGTGTTCTTTTCTGTGAATATCTAAGGTTTTTTTAACCCCTTCGCTGCTAGGCCTTTTCCCTCCCTGTGCTAAGCCTTTTTTGGGCTATTTGGGGTAGTTCACGCTTAGGCCCCTGTAACTTTTTGACCACATAAGGTATCCACGCCAAATTTGCGTCCTTTTCTTCCGACATCATGGGGATTCTAAAGGTACCCAGGGTTTGGTGATTCCCCTGGAGGGGACCCAGAAATTAGCCAAAATACAGCAAAAGTTTTGTTTTTTAGGAAAAATGGGGAATAAGTGCTGCAAATGAAAGTGTCTGGGGTTTTCCCTGCAAATGGTATCAAAAAAGGGCTTGTGGGGCTGAAATCAGCATTTTCCCAGCTTTTAGGGAATGACAGACGTTTTGTCAGAAAACCAACATTTTTTACACAGTTTTGGTATTTTTAAATATTGCTATTTTTTGTGCTTTCAACCTCCTTCCAGTTAATGGTAGAAATGGGTATGAAAGCAATAATGGATCCTGGAAAGCTATACATTTTTGAAAAGTAGACAAAATTCTGAAAATCAGCAAGGGGTCATTTGTGTAGATCATGCAAGGTTTCTTTATAGAAATTAACAGTTAAATATAGGAAAAATTGAAAATTAGTTGAAAAAAACAGCCTTTTTGTGTCATTGTTTTCACCTTGAACTTCTTCTAATTATGACAGCTCTTTGAAAGCAATATACTGTTACATCTACAGGACCTTACTGGTTGTGGAGATATATAGGACTTGTAGGTTCACCAAGAACCGGACGAACCCAGAGCCAAAAACTGAGCATAGACTTGCAATGGTTTTTTATTATGTTGCGGGTATATAGCAATTAATCTAGGAAAATGTATACATGGAAAAATTGGTATGAAAGACACTGTAGTAAGGACTCCCTTAATACGTACATACATTGTTAAGTTAGCATAACCACGTCAGAAGTTGGAAAGCCATCTTGCTGCTTTTGCACACGACACTGCGTTCACATGTTATTGCTTAAACGAACTGCTGACTCGAGTTTTGCCTCACACGAGAGCAATCTGTTGTTACCATCCCGAGCTCTGCGAAGCGACCTTGGTCTGCACACGATGTGACAAACAGTCTGAGTTGTTAGACAATGCATGTTTTCCACTCTAGGTTGATCGACCCACTATTTAGTCATAACACACGAGCAGCTGCACATACCTGAAAGTTGGTGCTTTTAATATCACGGACATCATGTTTATTATTCAGACCGAAGACGAGCCTTCCTGCGAGAAGACTCCTGATGCTCCTGTGATGTGATTTCACTAAGCTGATCTTTGAGGTATGGGGTCCCCTATTCAAGCCTAAGAGACCTTCTGTTAGACTAATAATAATATTAGCTTCTTAGTAAAGGGAAAGTGGTAGTATCCACTGTCATTATAACATGATCACCCCTTTTATATTCTATGGAATTGTAACTATGTTGATGGTTTTGATTTTAATCATTTGTCTGCTTGTATTAGCCAAAGTACTGCATATTAGGACACGTGGGGCCTCATGTAGGTAGCCAAATACCGGTCGGTAACGGCCGATTTTCGGTAAATATGCCGTTACCGACCGGTATTCAGACAAGTGAGATGTAGGAGTCCAAAAACCACTTTTCGGTAAATATGAGGCGGTAAATACCGATTCATAGTTACCGAATTCTAAAATACCGATTCATATTTACCGAATACATTATTAACGAATCGGTAAATATGAAGTGGTAAATATGAAGTGGTAAAAATTGAAAATGACATGTAGGAGCAGTCGGTAATTAAGAAATCCAGGAAAATCGGTAAATAAGAGTCGGTAATTAACACGGATGGAAAGCAGGTGGTAACCATCAACAATGCACATAAGCAATCCCAAAATGCAACAGCGTGGACAACATGGCCGCCATGTACGTCATTGCAAGGCGCCTACGTCTACAGGCAGCAGGACTGAGGGTGTGGCGACGGGAGGAACAAATCTACAGACAGCGCATCACACTATTCCAGCTGACTGATGCAGAGATACATGAGAGGTACAGGCTACACCCCGAAACCATCATGGACTTAATCAGGGACCTTCACCCACTCCTGGACCAGCCAATAAGAAGGGCGCACGCCATACCCCCACATGTGCAGGTGCTCTGCAGCCTACATCTGTTGGCATCCGGCAGTTATCAGGTGGTGATAGCTGCGGTGGGTGGGGTATCCCAGAGTTGCCTGTCCCGTTTCTTCAGGAAGTTCCTGGATGCCATGATGCAGAGAATGCACCACTACATCAGCTTCCCAAACACACAGGCTGCACTGCAGAAAACAAAAACAGACTTTTATCACATGGCACAGTTCCCCCATGTCTGCTGTATTGATGGTACACACATCCCAATCTGTCCTCCAGCTGACACAGAGCACATCTACAGGAACAGGAAGTCCACCCACTCCATCAATGTGCAGGTGATCTGTGATGCAGGGAACATCATCAAAGATATTGTTGCAAAGTTTCCTGGGAGCACCCACGACTCTTACATCTTCCAGAATAGTGGGATCTACACACGACTGAGAGCCGGAGAATTCGGAGAGGGATACCTGCTGGGTAAGTAACAGTGACGCCCCTTGAAACCTGCAAATCAGAGTGTATAGAGGCATGTAACTGATGGTTCCCTTTTACTCATCCAGGCGACAGTGCATATGCATGCCGTTCATTCATCCTCACTCCCTACCTACACCCAGCAACCCAGAGTGAGAGACGATACAACGTGGCCCACAAATCTACACGCAATGTGGTGGAGCGCACGTTTGGACTGCTGAAGAGCAGGTTCCGCTGCCTCCACAAGAGCGGAGGCGCACGCCAGTACAAACCCATCACCTGCTGCAAGATAATTGCCACTTGTGCAATGCTGCACAACCTTGCCACGAAAAAAGGTACAGATGTGGAACTAACATATTTTGAGGACAACGAGGATGAGTCAGGCCAGCCAGAGGGCAGCGCAGCTAGAGTGCCAACTGCAATCGATGGGAGAGAGAGACGGGCAGAGATCACATGCAACTATTTCTGAGTAAGTGAGGGGACACAGCGAGTCGTGAGAAGTAATGACGTAGTTTAATGTGGCACCACGCCATGAACACATGAACAGGCCAATCTGGCAATATGCCATCTATACAATGAGTATGTCCAGGGTTACGTCACCCAATGGCAAGTGGATAAGCAGGGCCACATCAATGTTTGCGCATACGCGCTGCAGTGGTGGATTGCACGGCCTGTGCATCCTCACTAGAGCCAACCCCAAGCCGCCTGCTGCTCCTGCGTGCTTCGGGGACGGGGGGTGTGATGCTGCTGCTGGTGTCGATGCTCTCCGCAGCATCCCCTGCAGCAGTTGTCGACGCCTGACTTGTCAATAGCACCCCTAGTGCACTTGTCACCTGCACCATCCCCCGTGACAGGTCGCTGCAGCACTGTGTTAGGCCCTCCTGCATCGTCACAGAGCGCCGGCAAAGTAGGGAAGTCGCAGTTGCCAGACGGTTGAGTGCCCTGCTGGTAGTGTCCCTTCTCTGGCGTTCCCGGCGCCGTGCTTCGATGTCAGCATCTAATTTGCTGCACAACTGCTGGATTGACTGGGACATGTCCCGAATGCCCGCAGCCATGCCGCCAATGTTTGTGTCCATGTTGACTAAGCTTGTCCTCATCACCCGCATGTGCCTCTGGACTGACATTACTGCCTTTGATTGCAGGCGCTGTTGCTTCAACATTTGGCCCTCGAGCCCCAAGAAGACACCATGGCCGTCAGTGGGTGCTGGTGGACTCTGGACACGCGACCTGCGGCGCCCTCTTGCTCCCGTCTGTGCTGCCTGTGATGTTTGGGGCACAGTGGGATGGCTCCCTTCCTGGGGCCCGGTGCGGTCTTCTGGGCCCATGCTGTCGTCTGACGAGGTGTCTAAGGCTCGTAGCCTGGCTGCTGGACGCCTCCTCATTCTCACACCTGCAAGCGGAGATGTGGCCGGTGAATCGAACATGAGTGGCGATGCTGGCTCTGGTGGTGGTGATGCTGGCTCTCGGTGAGGTGATGCTGGCTCTGTGTGCGGCGAGGCTGGCTGCGTAGGTGGTGCGGCTGCAAGTGGGCCTGCTCCCTGGTCTGCACTCGTGCTGGCTAGAGGTGATTTTTGTGGCCGGTGTGCCGTCTCCCCTGCAGCATGCCCTGTACTGCATGATGTCACATCTGTGGACAGAAAAACAACATTGGCTCAGTGTCCCCGAAGGGCTGCATTGCAAGCGTCACAATAAATCATTTCACATTCCAATCTGTCCTCTGTCTCCTTGTGCCTCGAGTGCGTGACATGCCTTGTTGCCCTGTGACATTTACGTCATGGTTAGTGTTGCCCTGACTACATCTCCCGGAATGCATTGCCTGTCTGCACTGACACGTGTGGACTGCAGTGTGATTCTCGTGTCACAATGGGGGATGTGGGATAGGGGTAGGGGCGGCTACATTGCTGTGCTTTCGTCTTACCTTGGTGTGTTGCGGCTCTGGCAGAGCTGTCGGCGTCCCCAAGACCCACGACGCTCTCTTGCTCGAGTGTGGCCGCCACCAGCTCCTCCAGTTCGGTGAGGGCAGGTGCCCTGTTGGTTCCACCTCCGGTCTGGCTGGCCTCCTTCTGGATGTCGCCCATCTTCCTCTTGGTCACAATCCTCAGGTCATACCAGCGCTTTTTGAGGACCTCAATTTCCCTGTGGGTCACTCCCACAGCATTGACCTGCGCCTGGATGGCCAGCCATATGTTGCGCTTTTCGGCCTCAGGCACTTGCAGGGATTGCCTCCCAAACAGCTTCTGGTGCTGCTTCACCACCTCCTCCACCAGCACCTGGAGTTCCTTGGGGCTGAATTTGAGCTTCCTCCTCCTTTCCCCTCCGTCTTTCTGTGTGCTCTGGCTGGACATGCTGTTCGTTTCCCGCTCGCACATGCAACTGCTCCCTGCCTCTCCTCTGCACTCCGAGCCTCTCCAGGGTCGGCTAATTATGTACACCTGCCTGGGTGTGGCCACTTCGGCTAATTGTGTACACCTGCCTGGGTGTGGGCAGTTCCTGGTTGGGTGGGCTGTCGTTGCACAGGATTAGCTGTTTCGTCAAGTCATGTGATGTTATTTACCGAATCCGTACGTACCGATTCGGTATTTTCCGATTCGGTAGATACCACCTCGGTATTTTCCGATTCGGTAGATACCACCTCGGTATTTTCCGATTCGGTAATTATCACCTCGGTATTTACCGAATCGGTGAATTCCGATTCGTATTTACCGACTGTTACCGAATCGGTAACTGTTACCGAATTTTTACCTACATGTAACTTACCGATTCTAATTTACCGATTCGGTACGGCTCGGTATTTAAGAACCGGTAAAATTTATTTACCTACATGAGGCCCGTGGTCTATAAAAATAAACTCTTTTTATTTTCACCGTGTCTCTGTTGATTCTTGTTGTGGACTGATGTGAGAATAATATACGAACAGGTATTTCCGATTCCCACCATTCCTGAGTATGTACTGAGTCGCGTGTTCTGGGTTGTCTTTTCATTGGGACCTCCGAGCTAAATCTCGGATAACGAATGGGACACTTATGCTAGCCGGATACTGTGTTCTGGGTTCTGAGGTGAGTTTCTGGTACACCACAACTCACTGAGGTCCTGGGGTTCTACGCATAGTTCTGTGTATAAGCAGAATCCCTGCAACATGGCGCACCTAACGTTTGGTCTATGAGTTGAAGCGCCTTAGTAGTGCTCGCGTTTGTCCACAACACCCTCATTCTTGTTTCCGGATAACAAGTCTGACGGATTTAAAACCTACCTAGGTCTATTGATATAGGTTCTTTCAAGCTTGATAATTAAAAAGGTTATTGAACCCTTGTGCTACTGATAGTTTCAAGTGTGTGTTGTCCTAATGTCGGTGGAGATTGCGGCGCACAGCCGTGCGGCTGTGAAACGTCATTTGACGCAGTATGGGGTACCGGACACTGGTATGAACGTCATCTTTGTAGTGGGAGCCGATGCGGCTCATCCCTATGAGTTGTTCTACTCTTGGGTGACAATTCCAGCGGTGGGGGATGATGACACCTTTCATTCTTACACTGCCGCTGCAGTGCCGGCGAACTATACGCCGTATAGGACACAGGAAATACCAATATCTGCTTGGCAGCACCATATTTGGTTTAATGGCGCCCTTCCCCATGTGGTTATACCGCCGAGAATGGGCCCTTTATCAATTGCAGGGGCCACTTGGCTGGTACTAGCCGGATTTACGCCTCATCCCCGTTACCTCACGGTGACGGTTGCTGAGTTGCGTGTACTACACACTGCCCTCATTACGGTATATAGGGCGTTAGTGCAGTATGTGTCGCGCAATATGCAGGCGGGGGCACCTGCTGTTGCGGGACAGCCTACTGATCATCACGCGGTGGTCATTAGTCCTGTTATGGTTAATTCTGTTATGGGCAAGCGCCCCCAAACTAGGGATGATTTCCCCTTTTGGCTTGCTGAAAAATTTGACCAAATAGAAGCGGTTTACCCGAATACTACTCCTGTGGAGAAACACAGGATCCTCACCATTAGTTTGCCTAAGGACTTGGTCCCACACATTGATGATTGTGTAAATTGGGGCAAGGTCTTTGCAGCAACGTACGCGCAGTGCTTTGGCACTCCGTCTATGTTGCAGCTGCCCTCCGTTATCAAAAGAGTTCAAGAGAACCATGGTGCGGAGTCTGCGATAGAGTTAGGGATGCGGCTCCTCGGGCAATTTGACCTGGTGGCTACCATGATAATTGGTAACCTGAAGGGTGATGCTTTGCATTTCCAGGTTCGTAATGAACTGAAACGAGTTGCTGAGGAGGACAAACCGCAGGAATTTGCGAAAATAATCGCAGAAACATATCGGGATTTGGGTCGTAGCTCTTTAGGAGTTAAGCCTGTAATAAAGAATCCCGATCTAAAACAGCAGGGTAAGGCAGAAACGTCTGGTAAGGACGAACGGCCCTTTTTTCCTAAACAAAAATGGCAGGTTAAACAACAGGGAAAGCAGCAGCAACAGAAACAGGGCTCTCGGCCTGCCTCTCCCGTACAGTCTAGTAGTGAACGCACTTATGATCTGCGCGATCGTGCTGCTATAAAGTCTCCTGATAGATTTCAGGTTTCTGAACAGCGCTCTCCTCGTTCTTCACAGGAAACATCGGCTACACAGTCCGGTGGCGGAGGCGGTGGCAAAGGTCGGGTTGCTCCACAACAGCGTGACCAGCCCCGACAGACTGAGGGTAAAGGCAAGCAGGACGAATTTGCACGACAAAGACCCCCGTTTCAGAAGAAGAAAGTGGCGGCTCTGACGGCAAGGTATGCCTCAGATAGTGCGGACACAGCTTCGGAACCGGACATGGGCGCTGACGCTCCTGGACAGCGCAGCGGAAATTACCATAGTCCGTCAAGCTCTGCGTCCATTTCTGGTGGTGACAGCAACTGATATATCGGTTACTGTGGAAACAGCTGACACCAGAGTGGCTCCCCCTGACAGACTTTATGAAATAGTCTTATGAATAGAGGGTGACATACAACGTACAATAAAAGGGATTTTTTGGGATAATCTGACCACCACCTATGATATCCTCCTAGCGGAGGCAGATTGGCCCCCAGCTTTCATTTTAGAGGCTCCTAGAGGGGAGGAAGTAATCCTCCCGTCCTTTGCGCACACAGTGCCTAAGGACCAGGCTGAAGTGTATGCTGAGGAGTGGGTGCTTGCGCTTGCGCTTGCGCCGGCGGTGTATCGTACTCAGGTGGGATGGGACAGATTGTCCCCCTGCCATGAGATTCCATTGCGGTCTATGCCCCAGCCTCAACCTCAATATCCTATGCGTCGTGAAGCGAGACCCCACGTCGCGGCAATCCTTGAACAATTGGAATATCAGGGTGTTATTGAAACATGTGTGTCCCCTATGAATAACCCTTTATTCACTGACGGCTCGTACCGTTTAGTTTTGGATTACCGGCACCTAAACTCCCATTGCCGGACCTGCGCGGTACAAAATACACATAGCTCGGCTTTGGTCGACAGTCTCGTGCGTAAGAGATTTAAAACGACACTTGACATTTCCAATGGCTTTTTTAGCCACAACCTGTCCACACTGAGTAGCCAGTGGACAGCGTTTACTTCAGGCGGAAAACAAAAACAGTTTACAAGATTAGCCATGGGTTACAAAAATAGCCCTGGCGTCTTTTCTGCCCGCGTGGTTTCTCTTTTAGAAAGAATAGACCCCGAAGCATACTCCTATGTTGACGATATCTATCTTACGGATGATGAGCTGATGCCGCATCTGTCTCGGGTTGACAATATTATCGTGAGTTTTGCTGACTATGGCTACAAATTCAATTTTGCGAAGTCACACATCGCAGCATATACGGTGTTGTTTTTGGGCTACGAGCTCAACAATGAAGGTAAGGGGTTAGCCCCCCACTTTCTGGAAAAGTGTGCACGCTTAAGTGCTCCTACGACACTGAAGAAATTACAATCTCTGCTGGGTTTTCTGAATTTCGGCCGTACGTACATTCCTGATTATGCCCAGCGTATCAAGCCGCTTTACGCCTTGGTACAGCCTTCGTTTTCGAAATCTAGCTGGCAGCTAGAACACTCTGCAATTTTACAGTCTTTACAGGCTGACCTTCTTGCTTCACAATACTTGCTGACACGTGATAACCGCACTAACCTGGTAATCAGAATAGTACCGGGCGCCGTGGGGTTCACGTATTTGACGTTTAATGAGGGCGACACAGTCCCCATTGCGTACAAATCCCACTTGTACACCTCTGCTGAATTACGTTTTTCCACGGTCGAAAAAGTTCTGACTGCTGTGCAGATGGCGATCCTCAAGGAACGCGCACTGTCCCATGGGAAACAGATTCTGGTTGTAACTCCATATCCTGCTTTAGAGGCAGTGACTAAAGCAAGTGTACCCAATTCTAAAGCTTTGCATCCACGGTGGATACAATGGGCTACAACACTGACGTCGCCAGACGTCACTTACATCTTTGATGCCTCATTACAGACTCAAGAGTACTTGCAGTATGAATTCGTTCATCCGGCACCTCTGTCTTTGCGCCCGCTCGAAGAATACCATTGTGTCATCTACACTGACGGGTCTGCGCAACTCGCAATTGGGTCGAAGCACGCTTATTCTGCGGCTTGCGCAATTGTCGTAGGTACATTCGTAAATGGTGAATTCCAATCTGATGCAGTGCATACGCAGTCATTGGGTGATTGTACCGCGCAATTGGCGGAGCTCCGGGCTCTGGTGCTTGCACTGGAGTTTGCTGATCCCCGAGTCACTACTCTTATAGTGAGTGACTCCTTCTACTGTGTCCAGTCCTACAATGACAATTTACACTTCTGGTCTCAGAATGATTACCGCGACACTAAAGGTAGCACAATTAAGCATAAAACGCTTTGGGTTCGAGTGGCGGACTTTAAAGAACGTCTCCCTCTCGTAAGTGTTATTCACACTCTTGGTCACCAGCGGCTTGGGGTCCATGCTGTCGGCAACAGCTTAGCTGACGAGGCAGCGAAAACAGCAGTGGCTACATACTTAGTGGCAGCAGTTACAAGATCCAAAAGTAAGATTGATGATGACATCTTGGCAGCTATTGCTGCTACAGAGAAGGGAGGAGATTACCCGAAGGGTTTTCCCTCTCGGTATATTTATCATTTAAGTCCTGATAACGTCCCATTAGTGAGGATTAACGACGTTGGTGATAGAATAATTCCCAACGCGGACTGCAGACCAGCACTGATCTTGGCTGCGCACGAGGGGTTGGCGTCAGCCCACGCCGGTGTGTCAGCTACAATATCTCTGCTACAACAACGTTACTGGTGGTTTGGTTTATATAAACAAGCGCGCGCTTATGTTCTTGATTGTGACATTTGCCAACAGATTAAACCTTCTACTGTTGCGCGCCCACCACAGACACAGCTGTACATCTCTAATAAGCCATTTGGTTGTGTTTATTTAGATCACTGCGGTCCTTTTTCTTCTGATACTGCGTACAAGTACATCTTGGTTGCAGTGGATTCGTGCACACGTTTTCTATGGGTATGCCCACAAAGGAGTGCTGACTCGCGGACTGTCATCAGGGATTTGCGTGTCTTTGTGGGAACTTTTGCGTGTGGTACCTTCCATTCTGATCAGGGCCCTGCGTTCGCCTCTAAGGCTTACAAGGAGGCTATGAAAAATTTGGGGGTCCTTGTCAAATTTTCGTCTCCCTACCGACCTGAGGGTAATAGTGTGGTGGAGCGAATGAACCGTGACTTAAAGCAATCATTGACAGCACGTGTTTTAGGCACGGGCCGGAACTGGCTAGCCCATTTGTATAACGTCCAACGTGCACTAAATAATCTCCCTAGAAGGTCTCTGAGTGGGCGGACCCCGTACATGATGCTCTTCGGAATCAGAATGTTTGTTCCAGACCTTGATGGTCTAGACATTGCGGCGTCGACTGCACCCTTTGACGTAGATGATCACTGTGCTGTTTTGCAGACTCTACAAGAAGCCAGAGACTCTCTTTCGAAAGAACATTTGCCCTCCACGTCTGAAGCTGAGGTTCAGATTCCGGTAGTCGGCTGGCTACCCCGAGTTGGTGATCTGGTCCGTGAGAAGGTGGAGAACAAGAAGGAGTTCGGCCCCTCTTATCGTGCACCAGTTCCAGTGCTTGGAGTGCAGGGTACAAGAACAGTCATTTTACCTCCACTTCCTGGTCGCAAAGAAAACAGGTACATCTCTATTGACAATGTCAAACTTCAGCGAGTGGCCGATACTTCTTAGTATGACTCCGGCAGTTTCATGCCAGACAATGCAAAGAAATTCATTGATGGTTCCTGCTTCTACCACCTTGTCTGATGTTGCAATCGAGATGCATTCAGTTACTGATCCCTTGTTGATACCACCGGCTGGTGGTTTGCCCGATGAGACTGAGTACGCTTATCCTACACGTGGACCTTCGCCTGTTTTACAATCTACAGCACTTGGCCAGTCCCGTTTTTCCTTTGACACTAACTCTTTGCCCTCAACTCCCCCATCAAACATTGCTGTTTTTGTGAGCTGGTTTAAGAAACATTTTTTGATAGCTCCTTGGACATACATCTGGTTGATGCTTTTTGGTATTTTTTTGTTTATGTCCATTGGATTTGTTGTAGTTTTCTTCCGTTTGGTGGATGGCCATTATCTCAAAGAGAGATCGACAATTAGACTTATCAATGGAACTTTGGCCGCCCACTCCTCATCCCACATCATGAAAAGGGACCAGACTTTTGTGAATATTACTGCCTGGCCCGTCATGGATGGAATCGCATGGGATGCAGTTAAATTTCAAATTCATGGGCCTACAGAGGTCATTAATGTGCCTAATGTATTTCGTGTTTCTATGGGTGATGTGGTTAAGCAGAACATACGTTCTGATGATTGGGATGTACACGCCATTGAAGCACTGTTTTCAGATTTGAAATATTATGCCGCCTTTGATGCTGAGGATTTGTATGAAAATGCGGCTAATTATGCGGAACAGTATTGTTTTCAACATTATGGCAATCACTTCCTCCATAAATCGAATTCGTTTAGAAATTTTGTAAATTTTACCCAATGGGAACATTGTCCAACCCCCTCGTTTGGCAGTTCACATACGTTAGTTGATAAGTTTACTTATTTTACTGATTTCGGTGTTTCGGCCCCGGCATCCTTTTATTTTAAAGTTAAGCCTGAGTCTGCCTCCAAGGTTAGACTGACACACACCAAATTGCTATATTCTAAGTCCTTTATGGATGAGTTGTCAATCAAAGGTTATGATCTATGGAAGGCTACTATTGATCTTAAGTCGGTTTGGGGTTCCAAACCGTGGCAGGTTCAGGGAACTGAAGCTTTACACCGTGCCTGTCTAGTACCAAATCATATGTTGTTTTTAAATGCAACCATCTTCCAAACCACCTGTTTCGGATTGGCCACTTCTAAAAAACTAAATTCGCCTTCTGTGCCGGATCTGGGTGCTTACCCAAATTGGAATAATCACACAGATCTGTCCCTTCCTGCTTTGCAGTTATTAGTTTCTAATTCGTCTTTCAATATTTCGAAATTTAATAGTGAGGGATGGTTAATTTGGCAAAGCAGTTCTGATACCTGTCAACGTCGTTTTCTAGGACTGAAACCGGGGTATACTCAAGATCGCGTGGACCCCTGGTTTGAGTCGTCACATACAGTAACTACATACTCTGTGGGGAAATTATGTCAGTCCTGGCTGCGACATTCCACCTTGGCATCTGTCAAAGTTCATTTATCAAAGTTACATGACAAAATAGATTTGAATGATTTTGTTAAAGGTCCTGTGGGTGGCAGATCCAAGAGATGGGCGTATGCTATTTACAACGAAGTATGGAAACTGTCGCAAATTGAGGCAGCTTCAAGATTGAGAGCTATTGATCAGGCTAATATGGAAAAAGTATTAGCAGTTATTGATAACAGCATTAACACTCTTTCTTCTCGCATTTATACATTAGATAATATTGTATCTTCAATTGTGGATATTGTGCAGGATGATATGTCTGTGTTGTATCATGGTCAAAACCAGTTGCGTTCTGTTATGCAGTTTGCATGGACATTACAAACATTGAAGGCAGGGAAGGTCCCTTGGGACTATCTGAATACAACATCGTTATTTCTTCCCTTTAACCTTACTGACAAACAGCAGTTCATGTCCATGAAGGATGCTACATATTCCTTGCTCCATATTGAGAAATTGGAGCCGTTACCTTTTTCTGTTGCGGAAGTCGACTCCGCTGTGTGGCTCTTACACGGATTGATAAGTCTACCGTTTGCGCTTTTTAAGTTTACCTCTTGTATGAAACACTATGCTCTGGGTAGATATGAACAGCTGGGTACCGCTTTCATTCATGAAGTCTGGTCCCTCCCCTTTACGTATAGATGTACAAGGGACGGTACTGAGGTTTATCTGAAGGGTGAAGAATGTACAACGTCACCTGATCATTCTGTTGTGTGTAGGCACATTCAATTGCACGGTGCTTGTAATGTACACGCTCCGAATTTGGCCTGCGTCCTCAAAGGTATCCCGGTACCAGTGATTACGCCATCTTTCACGCTGCTTGCAAACGGTAGGTATTTAATTTTAAACAATGAAGCTTGCTGCGGGATGTTAGTAGGGATTCCGTATATAGTAACTGTAACACAGAGGGTTGTCTGCTGCAATAACGTCCTGTTTCCACCCCCGCAGGGGAGGCTGGATGCTTCTATCTGGCCTTCAATTCCAACCTTGAAAGCAGAGTTCGACAAGATGAGCAGAATAAGAGCGCTATTGTCCCAAAAGGAGGTGCCATTGACTTCCTCCCGGGAAACATTTGTCCTTCACGTAGCAAATACGCGCACCGAGGTACAGGCGCTTTTGAATACTGACCTCCCCCTGCATTTTGGAGCTTTGATCCAAACAATTTTCAATGCCTCGTCCACGACTGGCCTGGCTCATTTTTTTAAACTTGTGGGCTCGGGCCTCGTGACCTCTTTCCAAACTATTTTTGGTGTGATTCCGGCATTTTTTCATTCTATTTTCTCCAGCATCTTTGGAGGTGTCCCGTTAATTCTGGCTCTAGTGGCAGGTGTGCTACTTTTACTTTTCATCTTGCGGAATGGCTGCTCTTTCTGTGCCACACGTCAGCCTGTCCCGTCTGCAGCTTCTTCGTGACAGGATGCTTGATTACTATGGTGTCCTGCCGTTGGCGACTTTGAGCCTGGCATATGGATTATCCTTCCGGTATTCCTACTTCACCTGCGTGCAACCTGTCTTCCACTGCCTAGAGTGTCCCTTTGAATGGCCTATGGATTTGTGCTTAACCAACATGGTGTCTCCGGACCCGGATTTTGATCGACTGATGAGGCCCTTAGTGTCTCACGAGTCTGCCTGTTCTGGTGTTCGGATTATGGCCTGCGGTGCGGCGCATGGTATCCTGGGTAAGTGGGACATCGTGAGAGCGGCATATGACTTCTTGAATATGAGTTACTTGGAAGTACACGCTGGTTGCCCTCTGCTGTTGCTAGAGGCTCCGCTGATAGAAGAACACGTATGTTCCTTTTCTTTACTTAACTGGATGGCTGAACCCTTCAGTGGCCGTGCCAATGATTTTCTGCTGGAGGCTGTGGCCACGTATGCTGCATATACTTTCATGGATTGAGTGAACTTTCGTCCACCGTGTTTTCCTCACGTGTCTTGAACTGTCCCTGTACGTCTGCACTTCAGCCCGGTGAGGCGTTTTTTCCTTTTTTCACCCCCCATGGCACGTTTGAGGTTTTTTGTTTTTTCTATCTTTTTTTGGTTTTTTCTGTTCGAACTTTGCCTGAACTGATCGGTTCTTTTTTAAATTGGATACGCCTTGTTCTGCTCTGTCGCGCTTGAACTCTGCGTTCTCTCTTTTCTTGCATACTAAGTAGTGCTTCGATCAAGGGGGCATGTAGTAAGGACTCACTTAATACGTACATACATTGTTAAGTTAGCATAACCACGTCAGAAGTTGGAAAGCCATCTTGCTGCTTTTGCACACGACACTGCGTTCACATGTTATTGCTTAAACGAACTGCTGACTCGAGTTTTGCCTCACACGAGAGCAATCTGTTGTTACCATCCCGAGCTCTGCGAAGCGACCTTGGTCTGCACACGATGTGACAAACAGTCTGAGTTGTTAGACAATGCATGTTTTCCACTCTAGGTTGATCGACCCACTATTTAGTCATAACACACGAGCAGCTGCACATACCTGAAAGTTGGTGCTTTTAATATCACGGACATCATGTTTATTATTCAGACCGAAGACGAGCCTTCCTGCGAGAAGACTCCTGATGCTCCTGTGATGTGATTTCACTAAGCTGATCTTTGAGGTATGGGGTCCCCTATTCAAGCCTAAGAGACCTTCTGTTAGACTAATAATAATATTAGCTTCTTAGTAAAGGGAAAGTGGTAGTATCCACTGTCATTATAACATGATCACCCCTTTTATATTCTATGGAATTGTAACTATGTTGATGGTTTTGATTTTAATCATTTGTCTGCTTGTATTAGCCAAAGTACTGCATATTAGGACACGTGGTCTATAAAAATAAACTCTTTTTATTTTCACCGTGTCTCTGTTGATTCTTGTTGTGGACTGATGTGAGAATAATATACGAACAGGTATTTCCGATTCCCACCATTCCTGAGTATGTACTGAGTCGCGTGTTCTGGGTTGTCTTTTCATTGGGACCTCCGAGCTAAATCTCGGATAACGAATGGGACACTTATGCTAGCCGGATACTGGGTTCTGGGTTCTGAGGTGAGTTTCTGGTACACCACAACTCACTGAGGTTCTGGGGTTCTACGCATAGTTCTGTGTATAAGCAGAATCCCTGCAACAACACCTATGTATTTCTGAAATGGGAACAAATTATAGAGTTTAGAAACAGTAGATATTTGCACATTTCCGAAATTGGGAACACTCATACTAGCATGAGAATTATCAGATATTTTTCAAAATGACTTCTTTTTTACACATTGTCTTTCATTTGGAAGGCAGAAATGAATTGAAAGTCAATAGGTAATAACAGTTGCTTTACAAATCTGAATTACCCTAAGTCTCCCGATAAAAATGGCACCTCACTTGTGTGGGTAGGCATAGTGTCAACGACAGGAAACGGCTCCAAACGCAACGTGAACATACCACATTTTCACAATGAAAAATTACCCTTTTTTTTTTTAAAGTGCCTAGCTGTAGTTTTTTAATCCTAGCTCTGCCGGCACCTAGGGAAACCTAGCAAACCTATACATTTTTGAAAACTAGACACCCAGGGAAACACAGGATGGTGTGACTTGACTGGCTGTCACCAGGTTCTATTACCCAGAATCCCTTGCAAATATAAAAAAATGTCCAAAAAAAACACATTTTTCTCACATTTCTTTGGTGGAAAGTTCTGGAATCTGTGTGGATCCACAAATTTCCACCCACCCCGTGTTCCCCAAAGTCTTCCAAGAAAAATGGTACCTCACGTGTGTGGGTAGGCCTAGTGCCCGTGACAGGAAACGGCGCAAACACAACTTGGACACACCACAATTTCATAGTGAAAAAGGACCCTTTTTTGGCATAGTGCCTAGCTGTAGTTTTTGAACCCTAGCTCTGCCGGTGGTGCAGTTCAGAACACAAAATCTCCCCCTGCTTCCACGGACGGAATGATTTCTCAGTCACACACACATCCACACATCACACGCTGGTGGGGCCCATAACACCAACATTCATTCACATCAACTATCCGTGCCTTGCAAAGGAGATTTTCCTGATCCCGAACTACAGCTATTCACTTTGGATAGAGGAAACACATCTATTGACTTACTCTAACAGTTCCTCCATCCGGAGGTCAAATAGATCATTTAGTTGTTTTGGAATTTGATGGAAATCACTTTAACTCTCATATTATCATTGAAAATATTACAAGAAATAATCACCCGACACAGTTCTTCAAATAATGATTATTCTTTATCTAATTAAATTGCAGGTTAAAATCTTAACAATTGCCATTTTATCTTCTGTCATATTTATCTATTCTGGCTATTTGTCGTCTTCTAAGTCAGCACCGGTCCTGAGAGAGTTCATCTGAATCCTAAAGTCCCATCCTCTTCTGTCAGCATAAGATCTCCTAGCGAAGAGCAGCATAGAGTGTGTAGAATAGCATCGATCAGCTAGGGTCAAGAGCGCTAGGGGTTGAGAGATTTCCCTCTCTAGACTACAAATATTTATACCAAAATTTACATATAACAGTATCATTTTCTTTATTTCCAGGCCCCTGATTCTCCAAATTTGACATACGGATGATGAATAAACTAGGCGCATGGGAAAGGCTGTTCCCAGGTCAGGAAAGTATCAGTCTATTGTGAATAGGTGGCCTTTGGTTCCCAGGTGGCAACATTTGCTCCATGTTCAGGGACTTTGGCATCTCGCCCAGAGTAGTCTTCATGGACCTGGTTCGATAGTTCATGGAAAGGCCACGATGAAGTCGGTGCAGGCACCTTCTCCATTGCTCAATTTATGAAGTCATTGTACTTTAGCTAGGATTCAGTCGGCAGCCATCTTTTACTAGGCCGAAATAGTCAACTCAAGTAAAAGAAACACAAAATCGTAATTAATTCATAGAAATGATTAAAACAATGTTATTCCCTTATGTGTATGCATTTACCTAGCCATATGCAACATTTAAAGCCGTTAATGCTGGTTTATTTAAGCGCAAATCACATTAACACCGCTGCGTACAAACTTAGTTCACTCATTATTTTAGCCATGCAAATGCATCCCCACGTATATTCTCTTGGTTAATAAGATTGACTCCATTATTTATTAGAATTAAAATAATATTCATTTTAATATGACATATATAAATGGATTGGGTATACACATTTTTTTTATTTTACCCGCTCCATCAATCCCCCCTTTGGTGATTTTATCACCACAAAACCCACAAAAATTTCAATTTATTTCCCCTTTTACAGAAATTTGAAATGTCTTCTTGCTTAATTAAAATTCTGTTTCCCTTTTGTCTTCTCTTTTTGTTTTGTCATACATACTCTCCTTCCACTCTTCCAATTCTATTTCATTGAGATCTTTTTCTGGTTTCTTTTCCCTCTTTTTGTAAATTTCTCTTTTAACCTTCTTTTTATTTCTTCTATATCTACAACACATACATCCTAATCTAAGTATTAATAATACGAAAATCACACAGGTTAATGGAAATAATATTTTCCCTAGTATAGTACTACCTAATTTACCTAAGAAAGCTTTAATAGCAGCCATTTTATTACCAATTCTAGTCCAGATACTTTCAACCTCCAGTGGTTTTATTTCATCATGCAATTCTGTAATATTCTTTATATAGACTTTTAGATCTCTGCTTTCGTCAGGAATGTAAGTGCAACAATGTTGAACTTTCAGCATTCCACAGACTCCACCCTCTTTTGCCAATAAGATATCAAGGGCAAGTCGATTTTGCATAATCATAGCACACATGGCAACCAGCTCAGTGTTTACCAAGAGAAATCCTCCAGCGGTGCTTGTTGACAAGCGATCCACTATGGTGGACAACTTCCGAATATTATTTGCATTCAAAGATATTCCCACTGCTGGTATCAAGGCTCCAAAAATATCACCTACAATTTCTAACCAAGTTTCTCTTCTGCTACGCATTGGTAGGTTATTTGGTCCACTATTTTCTACTCTATCCATGTGAAAGATCTTTGGAAAGACCAGGCCAACATAGCATGCGCCATACCAATGGTCGGGCAACCTGTAGTAAGCCTTGTTCCCACAAATATAGTACAGTCCAGGAAAAACTGGATCTTCTCCACCTCTAAATCCTCATCCGGATGCAATGAAATATGTATCATGACACTCACTCGTCCCTATATAGATATAATCATATTGGGACCTTTCCCTCATGATGCATAATTTGCCTTTCTGGGGTGAGTCTATAGCTATTGTCGGTTTAACTCCACCCGGTGTCTCCTTTTTCCCATCTATTTCCCAAATGTTTTCCCCTTCCTTATGTCCCTCTGCATTCTTGTGTATTTTCAATCTTCTCTCTTCAACCATATCCCAAAAATTTTTCTCTTCTGTTTTCAAGCTACAAGTTAAATTGTTCTTAAATATGTATTCTAGAGTTAGTCCTTTAGTTTCTATAAAAATGTCTCCTAACACATTCGCATCTTTAGCTGGATTTATTTTTTATTCATGGGCAATCGTCCAAGAATATTATCTATATTAGACAAATTATACTCTAATTTTCCTACTTGATAAAATATACTAGTTAAAACGCTACATGTTATTCCATAAGTTGCTGGGAGGTGATGATAAGTCACCCCTTCTGAAACAGAAGCAGGTAATTGCATACATACGTAGCAATCCCTTATGTCCATTGTTTTTACATATTCATACAATAATTTTGAAAACACATTGCTAGAAAAATCAGTTATTGACCTATCTTGATGCACATGCTCTGTGCTTGTTCTAACTGGTATTACCTTTTGTGAGCTTTTCACTATGTTAGTCGTATTCTCAGTATGTCCTGCTAATGTATCTAAAGTTACTTTGAAAGAGATCAAAAGAGCGAGTACGCTCCAAAGAAGCATTAATAGTCCTGTACAACAACAACATGTCTTGCACCATCTTCTCATGAAGGTACATCTACTCTTGTTATCATCTATGTTAGCCATCTCGTTCGAATTAACCGTGTCTTTTGACTTAGCCTCTTCTACTCCTCCTCTTGTAGCTTTCCTACAAGATCTAAGACCTTATCAGGTGATCCAAATACTTCAATTTCTTATTCAATCCTGTATATTCCTCCAAGGATCGATTTAAATTACTCAACTCGACCTTTCGTTGTTTTTCACTTCTTTCTCGTCATCCACATGCAGGATTTCCTGATCTTCCGCGTCTTCTCCGATGTCGGATAAGATAACTCTCAGGATTTCCCCTGTTTCTTCTTCTTTTATCAATCTCAGCAAAGTCTCCTCTGGATTTCCTTGACTATCTGCCTCTTCCCTTTGTTCAGGCAGTGCCACGTACGTCCATTCAGGTGACTTATACCTCTGGTTTGGTTTTCTTGCTCATTTGTTTGCTTCTGACACTTCTGTTTCTCCCTCTTTCTCTGGATGCTGACTGGTTAATTCATTCACTTGTTCAGCCTCTGAGGGTTTAACTCGTGTCAATCGATATCTCAGCCTCTTAATTTTGTTTGGCCAAAGATCACCTTTAGCATTTCTTCTTGGTTTGCCGTTTCTTTCCTCAATCCAAGTTCTCTTTCTCAGAACTCGACCCTCTGGTATTTCAGTTTCACTGTCCTCAGATTCTGTCTCATTTGATTTTTCCTTTTCAGAAGTCTCATTTTCCACCTCCTGTGTTGGCCCTACTTCTGTCCCTCCTCGGGTCTCCGGGACGCAATCTCCCTGCTGACTACTTGTCCCTTCACCTAGCTGGGTGTTGCAGTTCCCTACACCTCCTCGGGGTTTTTCCGCAATCTGTCCCTCTCTTTCTGTGACTGTCCCTTCTTCTTCTTCCAGTATTTTCTCAGGTGGAACTTCTACTACTCTGTCATTTGGTGTAAATGTTACTTCTGACTGGACATTTTTTTTTTCTTTTCTTTTCTTCTTTCTGTGTTCACCATTGGCGTTTTGCTCATCTCCAGAATCTGAACCATCTGAAATCTGCAATCTTTTCCTCAGAATTTCTTCTCTGGGGGTCTGAACTAGTCTTGGCCCATTCTCCCCCCTTTCAGGATTTTCTTTTGACTTTATATTCTCATTGCTTGACTCATCACTTGATTCTGATTCGTCAAAGTATTCTTTTCCAATGCCGTCTGCTGGATTTGGAACTCTCAAAGTGTGGCTTGCATGTATCCAGTTTTTCAGTCCAGCAAACTTCACAGCAGTTGTTGTGGTCAAGATGACTTGTCTTGGCCTTCCCCACCTTGGAACCAGGCAATTTCGTCTTCTGTGGACTTTTATCCTCACCCAGTCCCCTGGGCTCAAATCATGGGCTGGTTTCTTTTCAAGTGTGGTGGCATCCGCTCCAACCTGGTGAAACACAGAATGAACTGCGTCAGCCAGGCCTTTACAGTAATCCAAAATCATGTCATCAGTTATAGTCATCAGCTTGTTGACTGGTACAAACACGTGTCTCATGGCGCGTCCCATGATGATCTCGTGTGGACTCAAACCTGTAGTTCTGTCTGGAGTAGACCGAATGGTCATCAAAACCAGAGGCAAGACATCAGGCCATTTCAAACCCATGGCCAAACACATTTTCCCTATTCTGTTTTTGATTTACCATTCATTTGCTCGACCACACCAGAAGCCTCTGGTCGGTAGGCACAATGCAGTTTCTGTTGTACACCCAATGCTTCACAAATCAATTTCATGATCTCATTGTAGAAATGTCCTCCTCTGTCTGATTCTATGGTTATTGGAAACCCGTACCTTGGGATGAATTCCCTCAACAATAGCTTGGCCACTGTGATTCCATCATTTCTTCTGGTCGGGTATGCTTCCACCCACCTTGATAACAGACATACTACCACCAACACATACCTTAGTTTATTAAAAGGGGGCATTTCAATTAAATCTACTTACATTCTGGTGAAAGGTCCTCCCTCCCGGCCTATGGTGCCTAGACTCACCACAGTTTTCCTCCCAGGGTTGTACTGCTGACATGTCAGGCATCTCTGACAGAAAACTTTCTGCTATCAACCTGAATTTTGGATTGTACCAGGTCTGCTTAAAAGCCCTTATCATGGCATCCCTTCCCAGATGTCCTTGGCCATGATACATCCGTGCCATGGTTGACATCATGCTATCAGGCATTACTGGTCTTCCATCCCGATAGACCCACACATGATCCTTTTCCCTGGGTTCACATCCTGCTTTTACCCACTGCCTCATTTCCTCATCAACTGCCTCATCCTGCAACTGCCTCACTTCATCCCATGTTCCCACAACGTTAGTAAACATTATGGAGCAAGAAGACATTTCCCTTTCTTTTGACCGATTAATTGAGTAATTGTTTCGGGCACAATACTGAGCCATGTCGTTTGCAAAACGGTTTCCGGTATTGATGTAATCACTACCTTGACCATGAGCAGCACATTTTACCACTGCCAGTTCTTTGGGCATTTGTATTGCCTCAAGCAATTTTCCAACCACTTCTGCATTCCTTATGGGAGTTCCACTTGAGGTCAGGAAACCTCTTTGCAGCCATAATTGGCCGAAGTCGTGGACAACTCCGAAGCCATACTGGCTATCAGTCATCACAGTCACTCTTGCATTCCTCCCAATTGTGCATGCCTTGGTCAATGCCACTATTTCTGCTACTTGAGCGGATTTAACTCCTTTCAAGGGTGATGCTTCTATAACTGCTGAAACTGTGCATACTGCATAGGCTGCGCTCAACACTCCTTCATCCGTTCTCAAACAGGACCCATCCACAAAAAACACATAATCACTTTCTAGCAGTGGTAGATCTCTTATATCAGGACGAGGTTCTGTGCAGTAGTCAATCACATCCAGACAATCATGATCAACCTCTTCTCTTATCTCCACTCTCTCTGCGTCAGGCAAAAGTGTAGCTGGATTCACATTCACACATCTTTCCAGACTCACATTGGTTGCACCTAGAATGACCTTTTCATACTTAGTCAGCCGACTATGTGACATGAACACTATGGGGTACAAACACTCTTACTGGATACCCCATCACGATTCCTTCACTCTGCTCTAAGTTTCGGCATGTAGCCGCTACTGCTTTCAGACATCCTGGCAGACCTATCGCCACTGGATCTAACATTGACGAAAAATATGCCACTGGCCTCCTTTGCCTTCCATGATTCTGTATTAACACTGAAAGTGAGCATCCGTTTCGCTCACTACAGTATAGTTCAAATTCTTTCTCGTAGTCTGGCATGCCCAGAGCTGGGGCTTCACACAGACTGTTCTTCAGCTGTTTGAATGCTGCCAATTCTTCTTTGTTTAGTTCAAGGGGGTCTTTGACCTCACTTTTCGTCAATTTGACCAATGGCTTGGCAATCAGAGAAAAGTTACTTATCCACTGACGACAGTAACTAACCATTCCTAGGAACATTCTCACCTCTCTTTGGGTCATTGGTGCTCTCATTCCTCTAATGATTCTGATCCTGTCTATGGTTACTTTTCTCAGGCCTTTTTCGATAGTATGACCCAAGTATGTTACTTCCTTCTTACAGTATTGCAATTTTGTTGGAGATACCTTCAGTCCTCCATCTGCCAAATGATTTAACAAAGCTATGGTGTCTGTTGCACAGGCCTCACGTGTCTTTGACGCCACCAATAGGTCGTCAATATACTGGACTAAAACTGAACTCTCAGGCATAGTAAGACTTTCCAGGGATTTCTTTAACAACTGATTGAAAATGGAGGGGCTCTCTGTGTACCCCTGTGGGATTCGGCACCATGCCAAAATACGGTCTCCAAACCGAAATGCAAAAAGCGGCTGGCTGTCATGATGCAACAGAATGGAAAAGAAGGCATGACACAAATCAATTACTGTGTACCATTCTGCATCATGTGGAATCTGATACAAAATTACTGAGGGATTTGGAACAATTGGACAACATGAAACGACAATCTTGTTAATCTTTCTCAAATCTTGCACAATCCTGAATTTCCCACTCGGCTTTTTCAGTCCCATGATAGGCGAATTACATGGACTGCTCATTATCTCCCTCAACACCCCTTGCTGGATCATTTTCTCAATCAAAGGGGTTACTCCTGCTATTATTTCAGGTGTCAGTCTGTATTGTGGAATGTTCGGGTAAACTGCTCCTTCCTTTACAGCGATTCTCACTGGGTCGACATTTCTCATCAGGCCTACATCTTCTCCAGTGAAATCCCAGACTGCTGCTTTCACTGTCTGTTTCAATTCTGGGGGCAATTCATCTGGATTGAATACTGCATAGGTTACAGAAACCTCACACTCTTGGTTAGCTATGGTCATTTTATACAGAACATCTTCATCTGGTGTTTGAAAGGCTATTCCGTCTGGTGTACAGAATATGGTGCAATTCATCTTGCACAACAAATCCCTTCCTAGTAAATTCACAGGACTGGTGTCACACACCACAAATCGATGCATGTCTGAAAATTTCCCTATTCTGACCTTTACAGGATCAGTAAGGTACGTTTTAATCTGGGTGTTAGACACACCAACTACTTGGATTGTTTCATCCGAAAGAGGAAGATTTTTCACATCTGCTGATCTGACAGTGGATCGTGGAGCTCCAGTGTCTACTAGAAAAGTAATGTTTTCATCATTAACTTTCCCATCCACAAATGGTCCAGTCTGATCTATTTCTAGAGATGCGCCAAGTATGCACCCTGCTTCCTCTTTTCGGCACCTTTCGTAATTTTGCAGCCAATACTGTGACACAGCGCTCGCGCGTTGCGGTTTGTTTACCTGTTCTTCATTGTAGAATCCTGTCTCTTTTCTATACTTCTGTGTGCTCCGGCTCAGTGGTAAGGGCGGTTTTGGCACCTGATTCTGCGCATTAACAGCCTTCTGCTGTTGCGGCGGTGGGCAACTCTCCTCACACTGCACCTGTGGATTCAATGACGGATTTTCATTGTTAGTACCTGGTGGATATTTACACTCGGATTTCCAGTGCCCTAATCTTCCGCAATTGTGACAGGGGAACTTCTTCTTGGCTTCTTCTATATTACCCTTTCCTTTTCCTGGGCCAAATTTTGATTTAATGCCTGTATCATTAGCTTGTTCTATCAGCTGAGCTTCCTGTCTCTCCGCAACCTTCACTTGAGCCCACGTTGCCTTTTCTTTTAGTTTTCGCTGCTTTGCCTCAATCTCATCACTAAAGTATTTAGCATGCCTCAGGATCTCATCTATTTTCTTGCTCTGCCAGTCCACAGTGTGCTGCTTAATCATGTCCCCAATCTCGGGACGCAGACCATACACAAATCTGTACACAAAATGACTCAGGTCCTTCTCTCCCAGACTGTCATCCCCACTAAACTGTTTGAAAGCCAAAATTAGCCTCTCATAGTATGCGTGGACTGACTCTTTTGCTTCCTGATGTGTTCGATCTATTTTAACCCAGTCTGTTTCTTTTGGAGGCACTTTGTTTTTCAAGAATACCATGACCTGTTCATATTTCTTCATTACGTCTGGGGCTCCTGTTTTGGGATCTCTTGGGTATTCTTTGGTTGGCCAATCTATGACCATCTTACATTCTGCCCACAAGTCTGCTGGCACTATTATATCAAACAGACTATTCAGATCAATCCACAGCACTTTTGACAATTTCACAAATCTGTCTACCTGTCTGTACCACTCGACCGGCTTTTCCCGTAATCGAGGGAAGTCATTTGTAAATGACAAAATGTCCTGTCTGGTCCATGGGACATGCACATATCCCCCTCCTGGAATCTCTCTCATAGGGAACTCCATCACCACCTTCTCCTTTTCTCTCACAGGAAACGCTGGAAATGTTCTGTCTGAGGTGTCATCCCGCTTCCTATACCACCTGCTCTTCCATTTCTCCATATCTCCCCATTTCCTCAATACCATGATTATGTCCCTAATCTGCCCTATTCGTCCTGCAGCGTTCAGATTCTCAATGTCTTTTTCTGTGAAATCCACTCGGTATGGTTTCTGTAAAGCTTTTACCTTGTCCATGTCAATTCCCATTTCACTCGCTATTTCTGCTAGTCTGTCATGTAAATTCTTTGCTCTCCAAGTGACACTTTTGCATATGAACAGCAATTCCTCATCTTGGTAATTTTTCAGCTTTTCTGTGGGGATGGTCCCTACAATCAACTCTTCCAATACCATCCGTAATTTTGCCACATCAACGGTATGAGATTCTTTTTCTTTATCCTGCAAGCCTTTCAGCCATTCATTCAATTCTTCAGTAGTTATGCTCACTGATTTCTCTACATTCCCTGGTTCTGTCAATCTCTGTGGTTCTAATATTGATCCTCCTACCATTCTGCTTCTCTTGGCAGTATCAGGACAGTAAAATGGGTTCTTTGACACATGCAATTCACCTTTACCCATAGTATGTCCCCAGGAATTCTCTTTTGCTCTCATCAGGGGCTGTTCTTCCTGTCTATTGTTCACATACGGGACTGTTAGTCCGTGCTCACTGTCTTTCTGCTTCTCAAAAATAGGCATAACAGGACCTATGGTCACAGGGACTGTAACTGCTTCTAGATTTTTCGTCAATTCTCGTATTTTCTCTGTCAGTTCTAATGTGGTTTTTGCTAGTTCCCTAGAATTTTCATTCTCTGCCCTATTTTCCTTTCCCTTTTCCTTAAGAGAATTTCTTCTTTTTACTTCCGGGGTCACAACTTCTGTTTTAATGATTCTCAGAGTTTCCCTCACTGGTGTATCTGCGGTTGGTGCTTCTGGTTCCTGCCTATATGGAGGAGGACTTTTGTAAAACATATCATCTAGGACATCGTTGTCTGTTTCATTAGCCCCATACCTCCGGGTTTCTACATGATTTTTCTTTTCTAGGCATTTCCTTCCTCCACTTTCTCCTTCTGTTCTAACGGGAAACAATCCTTCAGTCATACTTGCATCTCGCCATCTTCTCATTCAATCACAATGAGCTTCGCGATCGTTTGGCCGTCCAAACATATAAGGGTACCTACTGCCATTTCTCTGTTTCTCTCGCTCATTTATCTCATCTTCCCACTCGGTTAATTCCTCAAATTGCGTAGGCCTAGGTCGCAGATCTAAGCTCATCATCCTCTCCCGTAAGTTCCTCAATATTGCCAAATTAAAGGACCCATCCTCTGGAAACGCTAGAACTCCGTCTTCCTTTGTATACTTCGCCCAATTGTCTAACCAGATGCACGTATGGTACCCATATTTCGCAACCATGAAGGATGCGGGGGGTTTCGCTGGGGGAAGTAACTGTCCTTCCCTAGTCACAATCTCTTTGTCTTTCACAAACCAATTTCTTAGTTTACTGAACACAGACTTTTTCTTTTTCTCGGGTGAACCCTTTAGTCTTTTCTACAACTGTACGATCTTTAGTCCAATAGCAACGCGACTCTTACTCCTGCACCAATCCCGGCGCGTCTACGTCACTGTCACAATTTCCAATCCTTGCACGACTCACACTAACACACCAATCCTGGAGCGTCTACGTCACTGTCACAACCTCCAATCCTAGCGCGGCTCACACTAACGCACCAATCCTGGAGCGTCCACGTCACTGACTAACTGTCCAGTGCCAGCGTGGTCCACCTGACGTCAACAGTCGCTGCAGCAGCTCCTGCTCCTGTCTCCTGTCTACAGTCTACCCCTCCTTTACAAGACTACTCGGTAGACTTTGTTTCGATTTTACAATACTTGTTAGTTACAACATACAAACATCTCCATTGTCTGCTCCGCTAACCACAGAATAGCAAAAGACCTTTCCCACGAGAATTCTGTCTCCCCGAGAGCAGCGCTTACCTCTGCCCTACTACAGAATCATTACGTCCGTTGGCAAAGTAGCACATCCCTCTACTTTACCCTTCTATCAAGCATCAATTTTTTTTTCTCCGGAATTAAAACACATAGGTGGAAACGCAATGCTCCTGAGAGATAAAACCAGAGTTCCGCAATCAATCCAAATGCTATTTTCATTCACGCTCTTTCACGCAAGAAAATATAGTTCATTCACACAGAATCCTGCCTTTTCCGAGAACAGCGAACAGTCTGTCCTGCTACAGAATTATAACATACGTTAACAAAGCAGCGCTTACCTCTACTTTGTCCTTCTAACAAGCTCAGAGAACACCTGCTACCTTTTCAGTGATAAGCGTTATCGGCATACCAATTGGTTTCCTGGTACCTAAGACCAAAATTTCACAGGTGACACCTTTGCTATCATACGCACTTCTTTTACACAGAAAAATCACTAATGGTAACACTCGGCAATGCTACCGAATCGAACCCAGACAATGCGCCGTGTAACTTCAATTGTCACACGTTTCTCCCGTGTACCTACGGGCAACCACAATTCCGTCTTTCCCCAGAGCAGCACTTACCTCTGCTCTGCTACAGAACTGTTACCAATTCCCGACTTCCTACCTCCCGGAAGCCATATAAACGACATAGAACTCAATACAACTTCAACACATAGGGTTAGTACATATATCAATACCAATCAATAATCGATAAGCTATATACATGCCAAATCATCAAACCAAAACAATAAAAACCATCATCTTGCTACCAGAAATACTGGTGCAGTTCAGAACACAAAATCTCCCCCTGCTTCCACGGACGGAATGATTTCTCAGTCACACACACATCCACACATCACACGCTGGTGGGGCCCATAACACCAACATTCATTCACATCAACTATCCGTGCCTTGCAAAGGAGATTTTCCTGATCCCGAACTACAGCTATTCACTTTGGATAGAGGAAACACATCTATTGACTTACTCTAACAGTTCCTCCATCCGGAGGTCAAATAGATCATTTAGTTGGTTTGGAATTTGATGGAAATCACTTTAACTCTCATATTATCATTGAAAATATTACAAGAAATAATCACCCGACACAGTTCTTCAAATAATGATTATTCTTTATCTAATTAAATTGCAGGTTAAAATCCTAACAATTGCCATATTATCTTCTGTCATATTTACCTATTCTGGCTATTTGTCATTTTCTAAGTCAGCACCGGTCCTGAGAGAGTTCATCTGAATCCTAAAGTCCCGTCCTCTTCTGTCAGCATAAGATCTCCTAGCGAAGAGCAGCATAGAGTGTCGCGTAGAATAGCATTGATCAGCTAGGGTCAAGAGCGCTAGGGGTTGAGAGATTTCCCTCTCTAGACTACTAATATTTATACCAAAATTTACATATAACAGTATAATTTTCTTTATTTCCAGGCCCCTGATTGGCTAAATTCAGCCACATCCCAATACTTTAAGAAACATTCTCCAAATTTCACATACGGATGATGAATAAACTAGGCGCATGGGAAAGGCTGTTCCCATGTCAGGAAAGTATCAGTCTATTGTGAATAGGTGGCTTTTGGTTCCCAGATGGCAACATTTGCTCCATGTTCAGGGACATTGGCATCTCGCCCAGAGTAGTCTTCATGGACCAGGTTCGATAGTTCATGGAAAGGCCACGATGAAGTCGGTCCAGGCGCCTTCTCCATTGCTCAATTTATGAAGTCATTGTACTTTAGCTAGGATTCAGTCGGCAGCCATCTTTTAGTAGGCCGAAATAGTCAACTTAAGTAAAAGAAACACAAAATCGTAATTAATTCATAGAAATGATTAAAACAATGTTATTCCCTTGCTAATACCCTTCTGTGTATGCATTTACCTAGCCATATGCAACATTTAAAGCCGTTAATGCTGGTTTATTTAAGCGCAAATCACATTAACACCGCTTAAGCCAAGCATAATGAGTTTAATATGCGTACAAACTTAGTTCACTTATTATTTTAACCATGCAAATGCATCCCCACGTATATTCTCTTGGTTAATAAGATTGAGTATTTATTAGAATTAAAATATTATTCATTTTAATATGACATATATAAATGGATTGGGTATACAAACATTTTTTATTTTACCCGCTCCATCACCGGCACCTAGGGAAATCTAGCAAACCTATACATTTCTGAAAACTAGACACCCGGGGAATTCCAGGGAGGTATGGCTTGCGTGGATTCCCCAACGTTTCCTTACCCAGAATCCCCTGCAAACCTCAAATTTAGCTGAAAAAAATCACTTTTTCCACACATTTTTGTGTGGGGAAATTGTGGCATCACCGGGCTGACACAAATTTCCTACCACCAGGGTCTCTCGATAAAAATGGTGCCTCACTAGTGTGGGAGGCCCAAGTACCCGCGACAGGCAAGGGCCCAAAACGTAGTGAGGCAACATCAATATTGCCTATCACAAAACAACCTGGATTTGTAAGGGTGGTCACCTGAGTTTTTGGCCCCGTGCTCGGCGGCCATTAAGGGAAACCTACCAAACCCACACATTTCTGAAAACTAGCCACCTGGGGAATTCCAGGGAGGTATGGCTTGCATAGATCCCCCAACGTTTCCTTACCCAGAATCCCTTGCAAACCTCAAATTTAGCTGAAAAAATCACTTTTTTCACACATTTTTGTGTGGGAAAGTTGTGGCATCACCGGGCTGACACAAATTTCCTACCACCTAGCATTCCCCAGGGTCTCCCGACAGGCAAGGGCCAAAAACGTAGTGAGGGGACATCAAAATTGCCTATCTCAAAACAACCTGATTTTGCAAGGGGGTCACCTTTGTTTTTAGCCCCGTGCTCGGCGGCCATCTAGGGAAACCTACCAAACCCACACATTTCTGAAAACTAGATACCCGGAGGATTCCAGGGAGGTATGGCGTGCGTGGATCCCCCAACATTTTTATTAACAAGAGATTTCACAAAAATGAAATGCACTGTCAATAATTAAACGGACAAAAAACTGAACCAGTGACTCGCAGCTTGTGAGCTGTAAAGCCACGGCAAGGCACCAATCGCTTTACAGGCCATTCACACACCTTTCATACGTGATACACACAAGACCATTCACTCCACCAGGCACAAGGTACACCCTGCTTGAGAAAGACCGAAAATACAAATAGTTCTGCACAACCACCTATTCTTCAAGCACACAGACATACTGGTTGGATTTGGCATGAGGGTGAGTGATGGTTCAGTATATACAGTTGTATTAACCAGAGATTTCACAAAAATGATATGCACTGTTAATAATTGAAAGGACGAGAAACTGAACCATTGACTCACAGCTCATGAGCTGTAAAGCCACGACAAGGCACCAACCGGTTTACAGGCCATTCATATACCTTTCATACGTGTGACACATACAAAACCTTTCACACCGCCAGCCGCGGGTCCAGCACATTACAACACTCACACGAGCAGACAGCACCATATAAGGGCCCATCATTTTCACACACTCACATTCCTGACACAGCAACCACACCAGCTCAAGGATTGTGTGGAGTGGCATTTAGCTAGCAGTGTGTGTAGTGACCAGCAGCAAGTCAGTACTCACACACCACCAGCCGAGCGCCAGTCCACACACACGCAAGCCAAGCACCAGTTCCCGCACACCGCCAGCCAAGCGCCAGTTCACACACACCGCCAGCCAAGCGCCAGTCCACGCACACCGCCAGCCAAGCGCCAATCCATGCACACCGCCAGCCAAGCGCCAATCCACGCACACCGCCAGCCAAGCACCAGTCCACGCACACTGCCAGCCAAGCACCAGTCCACGCACACCGTCAGCCAAGCGCCAGTCAACGCACACCGCCAGACAAGCGCCAGTCCACGCAGACGACCAGCCAAGCGCCAGTACATGCACACCACCAGCCAAGCGCCAGTCTACACACACCACCATCACATTTAGGATTTTTTGATATATAAAAGAAAACACAAATTGCAAACAGATACAAATCTACTAACACAAAATCTGAAACTAAATACATTGCACTAATGCCAGCATGGAAACAGAACAAAAATGTTTACACAATACAGACCAGGCAGTTCACTTTACCACTCATGGATGCTCCCAATAATTCTTTTGCGTGTGGTACTCTCTAAAACAAGCAGGCACACACAACCCAGGGTGGGAGGACACTCGGGGCACTACATAAGAGTCTCCTTCCATGTACCTCTTCGCCAACAGACTCTACATCTCCTAGTGGGAAAGTCTTTTTAGGGTGTGGGAGGTATGTGATCAGGAAAGTGGCGATCTTTCAATCGAGCCACATCCTCCACCACTCCAACTCTAGGAACACTTGCCTGTTCCACAATAACAAGGCTGCCTACACAGACTGCTGAAACTGAACAAAATTCAACTTTGACGCAGGAGAACACTCCTTGAACACAACAAAAGCATTGAAAGTTGCTAAATTGAAGAGCTAGATGGCCAACTTCTTATACCAAACGTAAGCCTTACGAATAGCAGTGTAAGGTTCCAACATCTGATTTACTCTATCAACACCACCCATGTGCTTATTGTAATCTAAAATGCACACAGGTTTGCGCACTTTAGCACTCTGACCCCAAAGAGGCACAGGTATAGTACTCTCATCATGGATGCTAGTCAGCATGTACACATCCCTCTTGTCCACAAACTTCACAGCTAATAGTTCATCACTACGCAAGGAACTGCACTGTCCCCTCTGAAGTTTTTTGCAAACAAGCTCTTTTGGAAAACCTTTACGGTTAGAGCGGATTGTGACACAAGCAAAAGTGTCCACTTTGAACAATTCCTTAAACAATTGCACGGCAGTTTAGAAGTTATCAAGGTGCAAATGGTGGCCTCTGTTAAACAGTCCTCTAGGAAGATCCCACACAATTTTCTCTGAAACTCCAAAAGTGGACGGACAACCAGGAGGGTCAATAGTGGAATCCCTCCCAGTGTACACACAGAAATTAAAAACATATCCTGTCCTACTCTCAGACAACATATACAGCTTAATTCCATAGCGTGCCCTCTTGCTAGGAATGTACTGCCTAAAAACCAAACGGCCCTTGACCAGGACCAAAGACTCATCAATAGATGTTTCTTTCCCTGGAGTATAGATCTCTGAAAATCGATCTACAAAGTGATCAAGAACAGGCCGAATCTTAAAAAGACGGTCACAGTCAGGGTGATCTCGTGGCAACGCCAAATCAACAAAATGCAGCATCCGAAGCAAAAGTAAATACCGATCACGAGTCATAATTTCAGGAAATATGGCCGTTGCCATCAAGGGACTGGTAGATTAATATGAAGCCATGGATGGCTTCCTTATCAAACCCATCAATAAAGTCAAACCCAAAAACTTCTTCACCTCTTCCAGATTTGTGGGAGTCCACCGGGTAGCTCTAGAGTTGGGCCTAAGTTTGTCACTGTTGTCCCTCAAAAACTGTTCAGCATGCAAATTAGTCTGCTCAACAATCTCACCCAAAAATACATCATCCATAAACAACTGAAAAACTGTATAGGCAAAAAAATATCACAATCCACTCTATACCCTGCATCACCACTAAAGGTAGGCAACACCGGCTGCACCATGTTTGGATCAACCCAGAGTCCAGCACTTCCAGCAGGAAGCCTAGCAGCCTCAGGCTGCAATCCAGATGCCTCTTGCACCATTGGTACAGCAGTATCCTCCTCTAAAACAGGCACTTCATCTGCACTGAGAGTAGCTTCATCCACACCGAGAGTAGCTTCATCCGCACTGAGAGTACCTTCATCATTCAGTGATTCCATGTGGAGAGAAAACTCACTGCCTGAATCTTCCCCTCCCTCCTCTCCTTCAGACACACTGTCAGTCTCATAATCCTGCTCAGACGAAGATTCAAGAAGCATACCAACCACCTGCTGAGCAGTCATTCTACAGCTAGCCATAATGCTTACTAATAAAGTTAACTTGTCAAACAAATCAACAACAACAAACCCTTTGTAAAAAAAGAAATAAACAAAATGTAGCTTTATCACAAAGACCTATATACTCCAACACCATACCACTCACTTGACATAAGCAGCTAGACTCACCACCACAGACACAGTAAGGATCAACAATATCCCACTAAAAAAAAAAAAGAAAAAAAAATTACACATAAGACAATGCAAAACACATCGCAAAGAATGTCATGCTCTGAACACTAACATATATGCTGCCATTATGACACCACTTACAAAAAGAATCATTCATGCTTGACACTAATACTCATTTGGAGTAAACACAACAAAAATGTTTTTCTTACCAAATAAAGGCAATTACACAAAACTGCAGAACAACCACTGCCAAAAACGCAAACAGGAATAAAAAGTTTTGCACTAGAATAAAAAGGAGACAATAAACCATTACAATCACATATTCAAATAATTCACCAGTCCACACACAATCCACCAGCTAAGCTAAGGAGTAGGTGGGCCTAAGAGTATAAATAAAATATTCACCCCCTGTAAAACGGGAGCAACCCTTGCCCTTGAGGCCACTCCCCAATTCAAAAATGGAAAAACCCCTGTTTTCTAGTGGCTTCTGCCCCCCTTGGGGTAGATGGGCCTAAAAAACATACTGCTGATCTGCCACCCAAAGAGGACAGAACTGGCCACAATCATCCTCCCATAAAGGGGAGCGACCCTTGCCCAAGGGGTCACTCTCCCCCCAAAAAATCCCTGGTGGCCTAGTGGGCCCTAGATTTTAAAAAAAGGCTAGTTCTGCTGCCCCCCCAATGAGGTCAGACAGCCAAAAACATACCCCCCAAAGGGGAGTGACCCTTGCCCAAGGGGCCACTCCCCTCAAAGCATTCAATGGTGGTCCAGTAGGCCACTGTAAAAAAAAAATGCGAAATCTGCCCCCCTGGGGGCACACAAAGCCAAAAAACATTCCCCCATAAGGGGAGTGACCCATGCCCAAGGGGCCACTCCCCACAAATTCCTGATGGTCTAGTGTGCCAAACATGGGGAGACACACACCCCTAAGGCGAGCGACCCTTGCCCAAGGGGTCAGTCTCCCAAAAACAATTCCTTGGTGGCCAAGTGGGCCCTAGATTTAAAAAAAAGGCAAGATCTACTCCCCCATGGGGCAGACAGCCAAAAACATTTCCCCCGAAGGGGAGTGACCCTTGCCCAAGGGGCCACACCCCACAAAGTATTCACTGGTGGTCTAGTGGGCCACATTAAAAACAAATGGTGAAATCTGCCCCCCAGAGGGGCAGACAAAGCCAAAAAACATTGCCCCCATAAGGGGAGTGACCCTTGCCCAAGGGGCCACTCCCCACAAACAGATCCCTGGTGGTCTAGTGGGCCAAATACGGGGAGAGAGAGCCCCCAAGGAAGAACAACCCTTGCCCAAGGGGTTACTCTCCAAGAAAACAAAACCTGATGGCCTAGTGGGCCCTAGATAGCATAGAAAGGCATGATCTGCCCCCCATGGGGGCAGATCATGCCAGATCACATACCCCCAAAGGGAGTGACCCTTGCCCAAGGGGCCACTCCCCACACAAAATGGACTAGTGGTCCAATGGGCCAATTTTTTTTAAAAGTATGCAAAGGGGCAGACAAAGTTAATTAATTATGCCCCAAATAAGGGGAGTGACCCTTGCCTAAGGGGCCGCTCCCCCAAACAGTAAATCAATAACATATCCACAAAAAAAAATCCCTGGCGCTAGTGAACATTCCTGCTGCACGATCGCACGATCGAGCAGCAGGAATGCACAAAAAAGGCATCGGGGAAAGGAAAACCCTTTCCATTCCCCCGATGCCTCTTTTGGTGAAATCCCCCCCTCCCCAGAGAAAAAAACTTACCTGTTTGTTCCCCGACATCGGGAAACAAAGGTAAACCTCCAATGACGTCAGCGCGCCTCGTGCACTGACGTCATTGATGACATGGAGGGGAGTGGGGGAGGCAGGGGAAGGGCTTCCCCTGCCTTCCCCGGTAGAAACGCGATGATCGGCGTCCCACGGGGGAGTGCCAGTGCTTCCCCAGTGGGTGGGTGCCATGACGGCCTAGAGCCGTCATGAGCACATGCCCACTGTGCATCATGACGGCTCCAGGCCGTCATGAGCACCGAACGGGTTAAATGCTAATTTCCTACTATAACGTCCCTGAAACTTGTGTTTTTTTCAGTGAATTTTATATATGTATTTAATCTCCTCTCACTCTTACAAGGAAGGAATCATCACTCAGGTTGTAGTTTGGAAGTATTTAATCTGCAAAGGACTTGATCCACCTGTTTCGGCTCGTCCAAACCTTGATAACGATACAAGACATCATTGTAGCTTCCTTACTTAAATGTACAAATGCCTCCAGTTGCCAACATTAACAAAGGACTACATATTACTTTAATCCAAAAAGCTGGCGGCCATATTGGCCTGGTCACGATGTGAAAATTCAGGAATTGATACAATAAAGAAAAGAAAACAAGTGTTAATATGCACACAATGTCATTTCAGCATATCTTGACCCGTGACCGCCATACCTATATGTTTGTTAACGTGACTTATTCATAATAAACATACTTAGGATTGCAAACATCAACATAAACAATGGACTTCACATGACTGTAACCTGTCCCTGCCACCTCCACCCTGCCTGTCCATGTTCCATGCCCCTATCCCCTTTCCCCTGTCCCCCATGGTCCGTTTAACTACCACACCCTTCTGCCCTCCTTGGTCTGTTGTGCTGCAACTGCTCCTCCTGCCATTGTCTCTTTCCCCTCTGTTCTCTGTTGTCCATGTGCATGGTCCTGTCCCCTCCCTATTGCTTTCTATGGATTGTTGTGCTGCACTTTCGTCCCACATGTCCTGTGTGGTGTATTGTGCTGCTGCAAACCCTGATGCCTGCCCTGTAAGGTCAGTTTGGTGCACCTCTCCATGTCCCTCCTGTTCTCTGTTATCCGAGTCCATGTCCCTACCCCAATTCCTCCTGCCTTCCATGATCCAATATACCATACTTGCTAACATTTTCAACTTGATTAGAGGGAGATTGTGAAAAAAAACTGGGGTATTGATTTTCCCCATTGACTTACATTGAAAAAGAGGAGATTGTAGACAGGAGACATATCAAATAAAGCCCATTTGGGCTTAAAAACATTGGGCGTTTCCTGGCTGAATAGGGTCTGTTGGCATGTATGGTTGTACTACCACTGCCTCCTCCTTCTGCCCACAATGGTCTATTATATTGCCACAGCCTCTCTTGCCTTTCCTGTATTGTTGGTTTGTTGCCCCTGCCCCTCTTTCCTCTGCCCTCCATAGTCTGTTGTGATGCCACTACCCTTCCTGCCTGCCCAGTGTGGTCAAATTGTTGCCTCTGCACCCTCTTACCTGCCTTCAATTTTCTGAGTCCGTGCCCCTGGCCTCTGCCTCTCAACAGTATCCTAATGAACAACTAGATTGCTAACATTCTATATTTATTATAAAAGTGTGGCACACCTGGTGTCATCTTGATGTAAACAAAACTGTAATACCTAGAGCATTTCCTTTAGAAATTACATAGATGAGAGGGTCTTATTTGCATCGAAATTATGGTTAGTGCTCTATAAAACTAAAACGAGGACATATTTTCTGAGTTTTCAAATAGCGACAAAGCACTGTTAAATTATTTGTTATCTTTATTTTTTTTATCCAGTTGACCACTTGATTAAATGTTGCACTTAGGCGGAGAGGATGTGTTGATAACTTCCAGAGCTGCAGACTTTGGAACTGGGGAACTAGGTTGGAGTTTATGCTTCAGCTCGACATTCTGTGATTCTCGTTAAATCACTTAATCTCCCCATGTCTACAACGAAAATAAATTTGTCCTTGTGTGATGTAACCAATGCTCATGCAAAGCACTCCAATACCTGACCAGTCTGCACTATATAAAAATGCAAAAAAATAAAAAATAAAAAGTGTTTTGCACACTTCTCTCATTGGGCTACATGTGGGCTACATCTGGGTGATATTTGTGCTACATTTGGGCTCTTTTGTCTCTGGTGGCTATCTTGGGAGATTTATTTGTTATGAAGTTTCCTAATTTCCTCACTTACTGCAGTCTCCTCAGTAGGAAATGCTTTCAGTTTTTTACTTTGATTCCATCAAGAAGGCATTCAGATTGTCACACATTTGCCATAAATTCTGAATGTTGCTAGGGTAATCGTGCGCACCGCGACCCAAGATGGCTGCTTAGCGTCAGAGCTCCGCATCGCGCCGGACTTCGCGGATCTATTTAAAGCGGTTCCAGCCTTTCTTCTATCAATATAAAGGCATATTCCTGAATCGGACGGCTTGCCCTTCAGGAAGCTTTCTTTTTCATTCCTCATTTCCAGGGAATTATAACAGAATGTGCAGGTGAATATTTTGCTGCCTAGCGGCCGCCATTTTTTTATCTTGCCTCAGCCTTTCTCTTTAATCTTCCTCACATGGCGCTTGGGGAAGCATTTCTTCTACGTTTTCTTCATTTTTTATGCATTATCCTTGACTGAACATTTATTACCTTTGGAGGTTCTCATTATATTTCGAAATGGCTGTAATTTGTGAGGTAATCTTATCCGCTGTTGTGTATGATTCTTAGCTGCATATCCTCTTTCTGCTATCTTCGCACTGCATTTCATGGGCAGGAGCAAATACTTACTTCATCATACTAAAAGACAGAAGTTCAACGCTCCTGCAGCCTGTTGTAGCAACGATGCTGCTCCAAACAATTTCTCACACCCACTTGGAATTTTGACACAAGTGGCTTGTGGTTCTAATATCACAGCGGATCTTATGACCATGGCTTCTAAAACACAATTACCTTCGACTATCGGTAAGAGGCTCAAACAAGATCCTCCCTCCCCTCCTAAGTCTGCATCTCCAGTTCCTTTAGATATTGTTTTAGAGGAAATCCGTGCCCTCCGTCCTTTTATTGAGGAAACTAACTCTCGCCTACAGACCTTGGATAACAAATAGTCATCCATGGAATCACCCCTCACTGTGGTAGAGTAACATCTTAGAGAGGTACAGGATTCTTCTTCTAGAATTTCCTTTTGAGAGAAGGAGGTCCTACATCTGAGGAGGGCGGCTGAGGACTTGGAAAATATAAATCATCATATTAACCTACGCATTTATGGACTTCCTGAAGGTCTGGAAGGGGACGACCCTGTTGCATACTTTACTTCCTTTCTGCCACAGTTCTTGGGACTACCTTCTTTGACCAAGTTGAATATACAACGTGCACATAGACTGGGTCCACGTTTATCATCCTCAGTCGCTCCATCTAAACCTCGTGGAATAATTCTTCTATTTCTACAATTCACTGACCTTCTGCAGGTGCTAAGCGCCGTTAAATCCAAAAAGCAATTGTCTTGGCATGGTACAAAAGTATTTATTTCTTAGGATGTTTCTTCGGCCACAGCCAAACAATGAAAAGAATTCCTGGTTCTTCGTCCAGCTCTTCATTCCTTGGGTGCAAGATATGGTTTGTTTCACCCGTGCCTGTCTAGGGTCACCTTCTTAAACCAGACTTCCACTTTTGAAGATCCGGCTGATCTCAGAAAGTTTATCCAATCTCATTCTACTGCTTCAATGGAGACTGCTCCGCCTCCTTCTGGAACTTGACTGTAGTGCTTCTTTTGTAGTGCTACTGCATTGAATTTGTTGTTATAGTATTATGTTATTTTGACTAGATTGTTCTTCTTGCTTTTATCTGCATAACTCTTTGTTTTCTTTTACAGGTTCACTGAAAGTTTACTATGTTCCTCTCCATGTTCCCGCTCCTGTTCATGCTTAATTGATGTCCTGGTGTGATGTGTTGCCCCTTTGTTGGGTGTGCTGTTCATGTTGTCCATTGCTGCCTCTCATCCTACCCTTTGTTCCCTATAAGGTACGTACCACAGTCGTCATTTGACATGTACTGTCTTCTCTTATTCTTTCTCCCCTAATATTCTTTCCTCTTTTTTGTATCTTTTCCCTCTCTTTCCTTGGCTGTTTTGCATCCTTTTTCTCATATGTTCCTTTCTTCATATAACTTCTTAACGTGCCTCTTCTTTACATTTTTTTCCTCTCTCCCTGACTCCTCTCCCCCTTCTATGTCTCTATCCCTTACTTCATTATTTCATTGTTGCATATATTGTTCTTTATTTATCATTGATGGTTTTGCATTTAGTTATTTCCTGGAATAAAAAAGGTTTCATTAACCCGATTTAAAGACAGAGAATTTTATCATATCTTGCCTCCTACAATCCTGATTTGGTCCTCTTACAAGAGACTCACCTTAATGAACCTGAGGCATTAAAATTAAAAAAAGGTTGGGTTGGTTCTGTTTTAGTCTCTCCTACCTCCACTAAGAAAAATGGTGTTATTTTATGCCACAAGAAATTGAATTGTAAAGTCATATTGCAAGAGATTGATACTGATGGTAGATGGTTGCTAGCTAAATTGTTAATTAATAACGTTTCTTTGACTGTATTCAATGTTTACGGCCCTACTCAACCTAACTGTTCCTTTTGGCCTCAAATCACGCAGAAATTTATTCAGTTTAGAGATGATCTCTTTATCCTAGGAGGTGACTGCAATCAAGTTGTTGATCCCCTTCTTGACCGTCAATCTCAGGTATGCTTCATTCCTCACAAAGCCCATAAACAATTTCTTGAAACTATTTCCCAAACACATCTTGCAGATGCTTGGAGACTCTCTTACCCTGATTCTCTTGACTTTTCTTTTTTCTCTCCTCCTCACAACTCCCTTTCCCATTTAGACGATATTTTTCTCTATTAGTCTTTATCTCAAAATATTTTCTCTTCATCTATCTAACTCATTGTCATTTCCGACCATGCCCCAATTGTGGTTGACTTTGATCTCCTCCCTCCACATCCCAGGTCCTCCAGATGGCATTTTAATACTTTTCTTCTTGACCCTCTTGTTTCTTCTTCTTTCACCACTTTTGCTAACACATTTTTGGAACTAAATAATGACCCTCAACTCTCCCCCTCATATACTATGGGACTCCTTTAAGGCTACAGCGAGGGGTTTTATCATGGACTTCGTCTCACAAAAGAAGAAACGTTTCCTTCAACAACATAAAGCTACTCTCACAAATATTAAGGTCTTAGAACACAAATTCTATACTTCGCCGACAGACTCGGTTTTACAAGCTCTTGTCCGTGCCAGATTGGTATTTAACAATACTACGACTGATAATGCGTTTTGCATACTTCCCCATAGTAGTGCCCATTATTATGATGGACGTAATAAAGTTGGTATACTTTTGGCGAATTACCTCAAATCTCATAAAGACCATACTCTAAACAACTCTAGCTATTCTTCAGACGGCAATCCCATTCATAAAGATCAGGACATTCTCAATGAATTTATGTTATTTTATAAAGACCTTTATACCCCAGAATCTCCTCCTTCCACTTCTCTCATTCAATCTTATCTTAGCAAACTTCTGACCCCATCTAATGATCACCTTAACTTGTCTGAAGTAGAAACAGATCTTTCCCTTAATGAACTATCCAAGGCTTTAAATGTTTTAAAGAAGGGAAAAACCCCCGGCCCAGATTTTTTTTAGCTGAATTCTATTTACATTTCTCTAGCTTATTACTTCCTAAACTCTTAGAAATGTTTCATTCATTTTTTCTCTCTGGTAAGACAGACGGCACCTTCCAAGAGGCCACGATTTGCTTGATTCATTAAGACGGTCGGGATCCCATGTTTTGTACAAATTATCGCCCGATTTCCTTGGTCAATGTAGACTATAAGTTATTTGCCAACGCACTTGCTTTACGATTAGACCCTCTGATGCCTCATTTGGTCGGTAAGGAACAATGTGGCTTTGTCAGGGGCAGATTAACTTCGGACTACTCTTGTCTTTTTCTTAATGTCTTGAACAAAATTCCGTGCCTCTCTACATCCTTGGCAGCCATTTCTGTCGATTCGGAAAAAGCATTTGATATAGTTGATTGGTCTTTTTTATTTGAATCCCTGAAGTGGGATGGTTTTGGTCCCAAGTTGATTTCCCTTATCTCTTTACTGTATTCTGCCCCCAGAGCTTCGGTGTTAGTCAATGCCTGCGTTTCTGCCTACTTCCCTCTTCAGCGTGGAGTTCGTCAAGGCTGCCCTCTCTCTCCCCTTCTCTTTATTTTAGCTCTCGAACCCTTTTTATCATCAATCCGTAATAATGGTTCTATTTCTGGTTTTTCTTATGGTGAACAACATGTAAAGTTTTCTGCTTACGCAGATGATATTCTTCTTTTTATCTCCGATCCCGACGTTTCTATTCCTCCTTTATTACATGAATTCTCTTCTTTTTCCCTTTTCTCTGGCTACAAAATCAATTCAGACAAAACAGAAATTCTCCCTCTCACAAACTTTTGCTTTCAACATTCCTTCTCTTCTACTGGTTTTGCATGGAATAGTTCTAAAATCAAATACTTAGGTATGTGGTTCTCCAACTCTATTACCTCTTCTGTTAAATTAAATATGACGGAGGCCTTATCTCGGATTGACAAATTATTCTCATCCTGGAATCCTCTTTCTTTCGTGGTGGGGTCGGTTGGACTTAATTAAAATGATGGTTACTCCTATTTTATTTTATGCTCTCTCCATGCTCCCTGTCCATGTTCCTGCTTGTTATTTTAAAAAGATCGATTCTCGCCTCTCCAGCTTCCTTTGGAAAAATAAAAAAGCTAGGATATCCCTATCGTAAGGCAAAATCTATTGGGGGTGTGAATTTTCCTGCTTTTCGTATGTATCATAAATCCTCTGTCTCCGTCAGGCTTTGAGATGGCTCCTTTCCGAACCGTCCCCCTTTACCCCCCTATGGTTCTATATTGAACGAGCTTTACTTTTACCCTTCTTTCTAAAGGAAGTTCTGGCCTTTTCTGCCAAGACTCCTCCAACCTCTCTTTTCTTGTTTAAACACACTTGCCTCCTGTTGAAACCCTTAACCCAACCAAAATTTGTTTCTAGGGAGTCTTTTTTTAAATCTCCAATTTGGCACAATTCCCTTATTATCATTAACAATAGAACTATCTTTTGGAAATCCTGGCAATCAAAGGAAATAATTTGGGTCAAGAACCTATTTGATGGCTTTTCTCCCTCTTCCTTACCCCAATTTCAGGCTACCTTTCATTGTCCCCGTTCTTTTCTACAGAAATTCTCTACTTTAATGGCAGTTATTCTGGATACCTTTTACTCTCTTCCCTCTGCTCCCCTTCTCGCTGAACAAGATTCTCTTCTCAAGATTCTTCTTTCTATGCCTAAGGCTTCTCTTATTTACAAACACTCCTTAGCTCCTAATTCAGATTGTCCTAAAAATAAAATTGAACTTGCATGGGAATTAGACCTGGGATGTGAATGGACTGTCAACTTTTGGAACAAACTTTGGTCACGTTCTCTTAAAATTTCTAGATCTGTTTCTCTCACTCAATCTATGTTTTTACTTTACCATAGACTTTATTTCACCCCTACTTCTATAGCTAATTTCTCTCATTCTACTGACACAAACTGCTGGACCTGTAGGTCTCCTAATGCTGACCTCATGCACCTTTTTTTCTTTGCCCTTCTGTTGCTCATTTTCGGGGACTAATTTGGTCCTATATTTCTCGTTTGTTCAACATTCTCATTCCTTTTTCTATCCCTATTCTTTTCTCTGGGAGTCTGTTTGAATCTTTAGAGCTCCCCTCTCACAAGCATGGCCTTTTTGACCTTATGTTAGCTTCAGCTTTTCAACATATAACTCTTAATTGGAAATTGGAATAGTCTGTGCCATCTTCATTGACTTGACATTGCTTTTGCCTCCTCTTGCACTACAATGGTTAATAGAGATCTTTTTTGGTTGCCTCTTATTACCTATTTAGACAAAATTGTACTTACAAATAATTCTCGTTTAAATTCAGAAAATGTCAAACCCCCGTAATTATTTATCTTTTTTTTCCTCTAAAACTTGCTGGCTTATGGTATTTCTTAACTATAACATTATTATTTGTTAATATGCAACACCTCATATATTATTGAATTGTAAGAGTTCTCCTTAGCCTCCCCTTGTCTTCCCTTCCCCCATTCCTCCCCCTTACTTCCTCATAAAATGTAAACAGCTTTCTCCTTTGCCTTTATGCTAGCCATTTTATTGTTTCTATGTTTTGTTCATTATGCTCCTTTTTGTATTGCTGGCCTTCTGTACCTTCTGTTGTTATCCAAATAAAGCTTTTTTAAACAAGCACTCTAGTTGCTGATTAAATCACTGTAGTAAAGCTACTGCTCACCAGGGAAGTCTGCTGCTGTTATTCAAAGTGCATGTTTCAGTCTGCATGTCAGAATTTTTTAATGAAATAGAAGAGGATTTGAGAAGTCAAAATGTGCCCAAATTTTTCTTTCTGCAGCACTAATCATAATTTATATGGCAAAATGAACGCCCTCATTTTGTTCCTTTGCAAATTAAATGTTTTAAGTGTTACCACTTTATTCCAATCAAGATGGCTTCAGGTGTGCCATGCTTTTGTCATAAGTAAGACTGTTAGCGCTCTAGTTGGTCTTTAGAACCCTCTGGGACATTTTGCCATTGGGCTATACTTGGGCTACATCTGGGTTATATTTGTGCTACATTTGGGCTCTTTTGTCTCTGGTGGCCATCTTAGGAGACTTATTTGTTATTAAGTTTCCTAATTTCTTCATTTACTACAGTCTCGACAGTAGGAAATACTTTCAGTTTTTTTACTTTGATTCCATCAAGAAGGCATTCAGATGTGTCACACTTTTGCCATGAATTCAGAATGTTAGCACTCTAGTTGCTCATTAGATCACTGTAGTAAAGCTGCAGCTCACCAGGGAAGTCTGCTGCTGGCATTCAAAGTGCAAGTTTCAGTCTGCATGTCAGAATTTTTTTATGCAATAGAAGAGGATTTGAGAAGTCACTCAAAATGTGCCCTAATTGTTCTTTCTGCAGCACTAATCATAATTTCTATGGCAAAATGAACCCCCTCATGTTGTTGCTTTTTAAATTAAATGTTTTAAGAGTTACCACTTTATTCCAATCAAGATGGCTTCAGGTGTGCAATACTTTTGTCATAAGTAAGACTGTCAGCGCTCTAGTTGTTCTTTAGAACACTCTGGCAAGCTGCAGTAGAACACAAAGGAATCAACTGACAGTCTCTGCCCTTGTTGGATGTACATGTTTTCGGCTCCTTTGCACATAGTTTGGGACGCCTTCAAGGCCTGGCTGAGGGGGTTCTTAAAGGGAGCGGTACTCGGATGGGCTAGAGTGGAAAAAAATGAGATCAAAGACCTAGAAAAACAGCTTGCACTGACCGAGACAGCCTTAAAAAGGGGGCAGATGCCCGCTGTGGAGAAAAAATCCCTCGGAGCAAAGGTAGAGGATCTACAGATGGAATTTAGGCTTAAAACTGAAGCAATAATGCTTCAAAAGTGGGAGGCAAGTAGGATGAGTGATTTTGATCAGGGGGAGAACTTTGGCAAACTACTTGCTTTGAAAAGCAGATCTGATAGGACCTTCAATTTTATCAATAACATCAAGATAGGAGCCAAGGTGGTAGAGGAAAAAAGGGAGATAGAGAAAGCATTTGTGGAGTTCTTTCAAGGTTTATATAGGGAGGAGTTATTTGTTGAGGATGAGGTTATCGATCAGTGGCTGTCTGAAAAACAAATACCGAAACTAGATTTGGTGACCCAAGCAACTTTGACTCAAGATATAGAGGAGGGTGAAATACGTGTAATTTTAAATAAAACTAAGAAAGGGAAATCAGCAGGTCCCGATGCAATACCAATAGAAGTTTATAAATTAATATTAGATGAAATAATCCCGATCTGGGTAAGGTTGTTTAATAAAATTCTCAGAGGGAATTCGCCTCTGCCAGATTCTTGGAATGAGGCAGTTATTACATTAATCTTGAAACCGGGCAAGGACCCACTGGAATGTCAATCTTACCGCCCCATTTCATTATTAAATTGCGACTATAAGGTCTTTGCCGGTGTGTTAAATGCTCGGCTTAGTAAGATAGTGGGGGCAATTATCCATCAAGACCAAAAGGGGTTTTTACCGGGTAGGCAGATGCTGGATCTGGTGTATTCCTTAATAGGCTCGGTTGATATGGCAACAACATTAGGAGCCCCCCTTTCTATTATCACGGTCAATGCTGCAAAAGCATTTGACCAAGTTAATTGGCATTACCTTAACAACACCCTAAAGGCTTTTGTGTTTGGACTCAACTTCAGGGAAGTTCTCAAAAAAATATAAAACTGTCCCCGGGCACAGATCCTGGTTAACGGCAATCTCTCAGACGCGGTCTCGATACAGCGTGGTACGAGACAAGGATGCCCTCTATCACCGATCCTTTTTGACCTGTATATCGAGCCTCTGGCTCAGAGTCTAAGACAGAATGATAAAATCTCTCCTTTTGAAATTAACGGATTCTTCAGAAAGATTGCACTGTATGCAGATGATCTCATTGTATTTTCTTCCAATGTTACTCCTACTGTATCTGAGTTAATGGCTGAAGTTCAGTCCTTCGGGGAAGTGTCAGGCTATCAAGTTAACAGAGATAAAACCGAAATTATGGCATGGAATACTTCAGCACAGGGGGTTGGGCTTTCTAAAGAATTAAAAATACTTGGGAGTGATAGTAACCCAGGACATAGGAAAGATTCCCAAAACTAACCTGGATAAAGTTTTGAAGGAGGTGGAGCTTTTATTGAAGAGATGGCAGACCTTACCGTTAACCCACTACGGGAGAGTCAACTTGATTAAAATGTGTGCTCTCCCCAAAATCGCCTATCTTTTTAATAATATACCTCTGGAATTTGATAAACCTGCTCTCGCGAAAATGCAGGGTAAGATTTCCTCGTTTATATGGGCAAGTAAAGGGATCAGGCTATCCTGGAAGAAACTTAGGCGAAAGCTGATTAAGGGAGGCTTGGGTTTGCCGGACCTTCAGTTGTATTGTTGGGCACATCAACTAAAAAATTGTAGGATGTTACTATCAAAACCAGACAGCTCCTTGATAGGAAATATGTTCAATGCCATGCTTCCAGAGAGGGACAAGGCAGGCTTTATGTACAAATTTGGAGCCCCCAAATACTTTAAAAAGATTAGGTTTAAGACTTTATTCATGGCGGCAAAGCTATGGACTGGGTGTCGAGCTTGCGTAGGATTACCGTATTATAGTTATTGGGCTCCAGTGTGGGACTCGCCAGGAACTCCGGAATGCCTGAAAGACTCACTATCTCAGCCACTAAAAGAGGCCGGAATCCTACTCTGGAAGGATATATCGGATGGGAACATTTGTTATCCTTGGGAATTTTGGTGGAACCTTACTAGAGGAGTTCTCTCCAGATTTAAATTTTATCAAATCTCTTTATGGTGTAAAGGTCTATGCAGGATAATGCCCGAGGATTCTTCCATGGAAGAGGAGTTGCAAGACCCAAGGGTTAAAAAAAAGGAAGTCGGTTGTTGGTATCAACATCTGCTTGCGGCAGCAGACAAGAAAATGGAACGTCCATACCTGGTCTGGGAGAAGTGCTTGCCGAATGAAGATTTGGAAAAGTTTTGGCAAGAATCTTTGGAAATTCTATATCCATTAATTAAATCTGCTGCACTTAGGAAAAATCATTTCTTTACACTGCACAGGATATATTGGTCGCCCTTGAAGCTCGCCAAAATAAGGGGAGGTGGAGAGTCCAACTGTACGAGATGTGGGGCCCCGAACGCGGATGACGTTCACATTTTTGCAGCTTGCCCCCAGATTCAAGAGTTCTGGGGCAGTGTGGGTAAGACCTTGTCTGATGTGCTGGGCATGGAGGTTGAGGTAAGCCTTTCTTTTATTATTTTTGGTATAATGTTGAAGCCTGATGGTCTGTTGGTGCTTTCGGGGCCTGAGAGTAAATTGGTATTCTACCTTGTTCTTTTGGCAAGAAGAGAAATTTGTAAGCTTTGGCGTCAGGTCCTCCCTCCAACTTGGAGAGCCTGGTCGAACGCGGTACGTTATTTTAGAGACTTAGACCAAAAGGTCTATCAGAATAAGGGTAGGATAGACGTGGGGTTGTTTTGGAATCTTTTAGATGACTCAGTCAGTGATTAAACTAGCTATCTATCCTATGATTAGACCTTTCGGTCAGCTCTCGATGAGTGGTGTGGTTGGGTTCCACACATACACCATCAGCTGAGTCTACAACCATTAGATAAAAAACAACAAGGGTGGTACAGGTTGAGAGGCCGTTGTATCTATGGAGGTCATAGGAGGATAAAAATAAAAAAAAATAAAAGAGTTACCACTTTATTCCAATCAAAATGGCTTCAGGTGTGCAATACTTTTGTCATAAGTAAGACTGTCAGCGCTCTAGTTGTTCTTTAGAACACTCTGGCAAGCTGCAGTAGAACACAAAGGCATTAACTGACAGTCTCTGCCCTTGTTGGATGTACATGTCAGACTTCATTCTCACATGACTGAGAAAGATAATGTGAATTTACAGAAAATATGCTCTCATTTTAGCCTCTAGATCACCTTCCAAACCTCTGTGGGAAAAGTATGAGAAAATATTTCTCTCTCAAACATGATTCATGATATCCCAGTAGAAGGCTTTTTCCCAGGGTAAAATCTCCTTAGAACACACCACAATTCCTAAAATGAGTATGGCACCGTCAACAAATGATTTATAATGTAACTAGAGTCTTATCACCCTTTATACGTTCTCCTTTTGGTGACCCTCAAAACCTTCCATTCACTGCAATGCTTTTTAATGGAGTGCTATCATGTATATTGGTCCCAAGATGGCTGCCAACACTTCTTGGATGAAGTGCTGACAGCCAATCAGATTTCACGATGAGATGTGTGGTTAGGCTCCACCCAGATATATACATTTATTTTTCCTTTACTATTTGAAAAACTACTGAACGGATTTACACCATTTAACAAAAAGGTCACTTTCTGAACCAAGAGCTACCTTTCTGCCAAATTTGGTGTAATTCTGTTCAGCAGCTTGGGCTGTAGCTTTGTCTAAAGTTTCCTATGGAAATTTACATGGGCAAGATGAGTTTTGGGGTCCTCCTTTGTTCTCGACCCCCGCTTGACGAATCACCCCGAAACTTTCAAGACAGGAGCTGACTGGAGCGCACTAGCCTGTATCCATCACGTGTTTCGTCTTAGGTCAATGAGCCAGCGACTTCCTCAGGGCAGATGCAATTACTGAAAAACCGATTCGCCACAACTCAGGTAAAACCTGTATGTGGTCCCATACAATATGGGTCTAAATATAACTGGTATCCTTCAAGGATCAGACATACGTGTTTTGCAAATATAAAGTTACGGAGAGTACTTTCGTCTGTAAATTCTAAATTATGATGGCGACGGGTGTGGCGAATCGATTTTTCAGTAATTGCATCTGCCCTGAAGAAGTCGCCGGGCGATTGACCCAAGACGAAACATGTGTTGGCTACAGGCTACAACTTGGTTATACCATCTACGCCAATTTGTTATCATGAATCGATGTGTAATACACCTACGGTTATGATCAAGATGAGAATATTTGAGAAATATTTGAGAAATGAGAAAATAAAGAAGAATATTATTTGATAATACATTGGACTGACATCTTATTGGACTGATGCTCTAATGATATATTTTTGATTGCTTGTTTGTTTCTTGCTCGGGAACGATATTCTGTTTTGTGTCCTCAAACAATCCACTACAAAAATTCAAAGGCACACACCTCCAGATAATCAGCACAAAATTAAGATCTTCATTGATAATCAGCACTCACAAACTCCTTGCATCTAAGATATAGAGAGGAAATTCTAAATCACCTTATTGTAAACAATGAGCCTAAACAGAAAAATGTATAACACATTACCCAATCTTCTGTTCTTCGTGAATTACATAGACCATGGCGACTGATGGGAAGTATACTCCCAACACATTCCAACATATCCAAAGCAACCTCTCCACACCTCTACTTAAGATTGGTACACCCCTTAATAAAAGTGGTTGACTTCCTTCAAGAAACCTGAGCCAGGTTGTGAAAAGCAAGAACCAAGGCCACTGCATATGATATCCAGCAATGTGAGAGCATTGCCTTGGCTTTCCATAAGGCCCAGGACTCGGATAGCCAAGGCAATGGGCCCACAGCCAGATATGCATTAATTGTCTGAGGAAATCTCACAAAATCAAGTCACTGCTCATTCAATAACTTTTGACAGGAACGATTTTTGGCCAAGGACAACAGAAAGTTAACCGCAGCAGTCTACTACAAAATGAATGACATTCCAAACATGCATGCTCACTGCTCCACTGGAGTCACCCTGACAACAGCTGAGCAACTGCCCACCACTAACAAGCCTTGCTAAAAAATATGATACACATGACTGGTTGGTTCAAGTTGAGGAGGCTCTATATTGGACGATGCCCCTTAAAAACCATACAAATGTGAAACACATGAGAGGCACTTTTTTCTGGGGCCTACTGAGTCAGTCATTACTGGGCATTATCCAAGGTTGTTAGTGTAATTTACTCTGATGTCTGAGGGCAAATTATAATATTGCATTCTGATTGCATGAGCATTGATTCTCCAAGAGCAGCAAGTGCAAGCAGTCAAGACTTATATCAGGAGTTATTAGAGGGTTTAGAATACCGAAACTGTATGCTACAAGTAATTACACTCAATAAAAATAATATCCAGTCAGGGTTATTCTTTTTAAATTAAATAGCCTTTTTATTTATATATGGGATCCAGTGCACTTAAAATTAAGAAAGTTATACAAAAACAAAGGTTGATAAACCTTCTGCTGCACTTACTCTACAAGTAGCTGTACTTTAAATAACCCGAAGACTTGTATCAATTGTTAACATGGTGAGCATATTAAGTGTCCATGGATGTTTTCAGCAACTCGCAGGTCTGAAGTTATTTGCTGTAGTCAGACTTTGCAATATTTAGTCAACATAGCAAAGATGATTGATAGGATGTATGAAGCTTGATGTGATATAACTGCTTGTTTTTATAGCTCTGAAGACTGGACAACTCTATGCCTAGATGGATAAGAATTAAAAAAAAACACCTCCAAAAACTAACGTCAAGTAAAGTTGCACAACATCTTAAAAAGGAAAACCTTTGTCTACCGGTTTAGAACGCACCTATTCTAACAAGAATACTATAAACTAACACACACACTGGAAGTACACTAAGAGCCAGATTCCGATGTTGTTCGGAAGGTCACCGAATCAGATTTGGCTTTCCCGGATTCGATTCGTAGCCCTTGTTTCCGACCGAATCGTACACGGGTCCGAACGACCAAGTATGATACGAAGATCACGTACGCGTCGACCGAATTTTTTCCAGGACCCGAACCTTTCTGTACGACTCGTTCGTAGACGAATTGTGCCACGCAATAGAGCCGAATTCCAACCGATCGAGAAGGATTCACGATTCGGACAGCAACTTCACCTCAGTCTCAGTGAGACAAAATGGCTGTTGAAATTGTACTTTGGGGGGCCGTAGCAGGCCCCCCTTCACCCAGTGCCCTCCGAATCTGTCACCGGGTTGTGCCCATGGGTCCCCTGATTCAGGCATGCACAGTGTGGCGGGCACCATGGGATGCCCACCACAGGGTGTACTCTTTTTCCCACCAATCCCTTTTTGCTATGGGAGCCTGTGTACTCATCGTCCCAAGTAAAAGGATGCCTTCTATGGACCTGAAGTGTTCCACCAATCATGATCTCAGCTGTGACTGGCCAGCACAGTTCACCCACTATTTGGCCTCCCCCAAAATGGTAATGTCAAAGTGGCTGATGTATCAATCATGCAAGCACAATCTCAAGAAATATCTCATTACCAGGTTTAGAGAGAAGAACCCCATCCTGGACAAAGAAGCCTTCCCCTTGGATGCACCCATGCTCGATAGCCTACAATCTTGCTGACCCAAACAGTTTATCAATTTTTCATTAATGCTTTGACGGAGTGGTTGAGGGCCCTGACTGGCTCGCCCCCTCTCCATTGCAACCTCAGGATGATGTGGGACCAAGCGATTATTTACTGAGGGAGTTTCTTTTCCAACCAGCCCATTTCTCTGATCAACAGTTCAAACGATTCCCTCCTGCCAAGGTGCACCAAATAGTTGCCATCAAAGTACACTAGCACAATCCCAGGGGGCGTACACCTCTTGAGCAACCATAATTCCAATGAATGTCTCCAATGTGCCAACCATAGCCCTCCTTTCCAGTGGAAAGTCACATGGTGGCCCATCTGGCAGGTCCGATCCTTGAAGCTACCTACCTGCTTAACCTGCTGCACAAGAGAATGGCCTCTTACCCATACATCCATCAACTCTGTCACTTCAGCATGCACTGGGGTGGCAGAGAAATCTGGCAGCCAATCTGGCACTTCAGACTTTCCAACTGTGTCACAGGACAGGAAAAATTGGGAGAGAAGGAATTGTATCGCCAATAAGAGCTCAAGTGGTTGTGAACAGGAGGAGAAGATTAAAAAGGAAAAGAAAAAGGAAGGTACAGGAAGCCAACCAAAAATTACAACCATGAGCGCAACTGATCTATGATATGATTATCATCTTTCAGTGCCATACGACACCTGACAAATCACCCATTCCATAACTAAACTAACTTCTGTACTTACTTCACATCTTACTTATTGTAGAGGCATGTTGTAAAACTGATAAGCTCCTCATCAATAGATAATCACTCGTGTTTGCATTAAAAATCAAGTACGGCAACACCCATTCCCCATATCATCAAACACTATAGGGAATATCCCGTACATATCTTAAGTATTACATTATAGTCACTACTTCCTATAGATCGAATGCACACATATATGTCACCAGGACTGTACATAAAATGTCTCCTTACCTTTGTGTAGTCATATTCAATAGTAGAGAGTACACCGACCCTGGCTGTCTTAGCGTGCTAAAACTGCGCCATCTTGTAATGTCTTTTTATACAGCAGCGTTAATATCGACGACAGACTTCCTTATTCAATACGTGCCGAGTAACCGCCATCTTGGCATGATAAATTTCATACCTCTATAATGTAAGTATGATTTAAAAATTTGCAAACATACGTGACAAGAATTTTCAATTCTATTAAGGACAACGGAGGCGATGATTATGCTTCTCATTTCTTTGCTTTTTATTCACAGCAGCCAATCAAAACACAGTATTCGTAAAAAACTACAAATCCCGTGAATACTAAGTGCACAAAAAACAACCATAGAGCGCATCATATAAGTACTCAGCAGAGGAACCCACGTCCTCTTTCTTTGCTCGATCGCAGTACACTTGAAACGAACAGGAACTCAACATTAGTTCGAAAAACTTTGCCCCTGGTGGAAGAGACCTTCACAATCCAGACTTGAAACAGATGAACATTGAGGCCTGGGACGTGAAGACGATTCCATGAACCATCCAACACACGGTGAGCAACGCAACAGAGATCCAGAGGGACCAATCCTTTAACACAACCAACGTTGAGGCGTTGAATCCTTCATTTGCCATCAGTACCTGAAAAAAACAGAGACAAACTTCCGTAATAAAGCACAATTATCCCTGGAGATGTTTAAGCATGACATTCAAATACAAGGGTGGGAGAAAAACCTTATACAGTGCAATAATTCTAACATGCATGAAAACAATAACAACAATGCATGACAATAGTACCATAACCCTGGGTGGGATAATCCTCGCCTCCATTGTCCATAATAGAATTGAAACTTCTTGTCACGTATGTTCGCAAATTTTGAATTCTATGTCAGGACCGGAGGCTCAGATTATGCTTGTTCAAAGCTGAGCCATCACCACTGAAGCCACATCCAAGATAGGTTTATAATAAAACGTCTTAAACGTAGATTCCGCTGACCAGTCAGCTGCATTCATGATATCAGTGAGGCTTACTCCCATGGAGAAAGATTTGGATGCCATCGCACCCCGCACAGAATGGGCGCCAAATCTTGAGACATCAATGCCTGCTTCCTCCATGAGCCAACGCACCCACCTAGATAAAGTGGCTGAGGACACTGGCCTAAAAGGCTTTTGCAGTGCAATAAACAATTGGCCATTCATATCGGATCTGAATTCAGCAGTACTTACCTCGTACACCTTCAAACATTGAACGACACAAAGCTTAGAATTATCCGGGAACGCTGGATAAGAAACCGAGGTAGAGTTTCCCTTGGTCCGTCTGGATATAAGAAAGGTCACTCCTTCAGGGGAAAACCGATGTCCCGCAAGATCGAGGGCGCGGATGTCCTAAACCCTCTTGCAGGAAACCAGACACAACAGCGTGGATAATTTTGCAGAAAGTTGCTTTCGAGACAGGTATTTATTGGCAGGCCAAGACTCTAAAAATCGCAACACCACAGAAACGTCCCAAAGGGCTGAGTATCTAGGGTGGGGGGGTTTAACCATCCTAATACCCCTAAGTAGTTTGCATACTAAAGGGGGCTTTCCAACGGGTTTACCGTCCATCTGAACGTGTCCTGCCGAGATGGCAGATCAAAAATTATGAACCGTTCTCTAAGCTAAACCCGAAGCCACTAGTGAGGCCAGGAAATTCACTATCATGGAGACAGTCGTTGTAGTGGGATCAGCGTTCCGTTGAGAACACCAGCTACACCATCTGTTCCATGCAGATGAATATCGTTTATGGGTGCTGGGCGACCATGCTTCATTAATGAACCTGTGAGCGTCGCTCGAAAGTCCCGGAGACTTCCCAGTGATCCCTGAAATTCGCCAAGCCACTAGAGGAAGCTGCCCTGACTCGATCAATGGATGGGGAGCCTTCTGTGGGTCTAACAGCAGATTCCATCTCTGCGGAAGAAGAATGGGCACAGAACAGCACAGATCCAGAACCGTCGGGAACCAGGGCTGCGCCCTCCACAACGGAGTGATAGGCAGTAATTCTGCTTGCTGACGCTTGATCTGGGCTAAGACCCTGGGAATCATCATGAATGGTGGAAACGCGTAATTCAGGGTCTTGGGACATACCTGGAGAAATGCATCCGAGGCGATCGCCTCCGGATCGGGGCCCCAACTGTAGAATTCCAGTAACTGCCGGTTGATGCGCGAAACAAAGAGGTCGATTTGACATGGGCCCCAGACGAGGTTCAGGGCACGAAAGACTCGAGGGTGAAGCCTCCAATCACTGAAGTCCTGAAGGTAACGGGAGCGCCAATCGGCTACTTCGTTGCGTCGCCCTGGAAGATACTCTGCCACCACTGATTTTCTGTGGAGTAAGCAATAATGCCAAAAATCCTTGGCTAATTCTGCCAGAATCTTGGATTTGGTTCCCCCCAGCTTGTTGACATAGCGAACCGCTGAAATATTGTCCATTCGCAAGAGAATGCAACAATCTGTCCTCTGGGGTGAAAGACTGCGGATCGCGAAAGAGCTTGCCAGCAGCTCCATGCAATTGATGTGCAAGGAGAGTTCCTGGTGTGACCAACGACCCCCAGTGGATATTGAGCCGCAACGTGCTCCCCAGCCCCAACGACTGGCGTCCGATTCGATCACAATGTCCGGAGAGGACCCGAAGATGGCTCTGCTGTTCCATGACTCCATGTGCTCGAGCCACCATTGCATCTCCCACCTCGCCTCTTGGGAAAGAAGAATCTTTTCTGCATATCCGAGGCCTTTGCGGAGATGCTGGATCTTTAAGCGTTGGAGCGCCCGATAGTGTAGAGGGCCTGGGAAAATGGCTTGTATCGAGGAAGCCAACAGCCCCACGATCCGCGCCACCGACCTCAATGATACAACTTGTTTGCTCAATAAGACCCTCAATTCCTTCTTGATCGTTCTGATCTTCTGAGACGGCAGCAATAGCTGGCAGCTCCGCGAATCGATCTGAAACCCCAGAAATTCTATTGATTGCGCGGGCGACAAGATGGATTTTTCAGGATTCACTACAAAGCCTAAGCTTTGAAGGAGAGATATGGACCAATCCAGATGAGTGGCCACAAGCCGAGGATAACTCGCCATGATAATGATGTCGTCCAAGTAGATAATCAGACGCACCCCGCGTGCTAGTAAGGATTCCACTACCGGGCGGAGGAGCTTCGTGAAGCACGACGGAGCCGAGGATAGCCCGAAGGGGAGGACTTTGTACTCGTAGCATTTGCCTTGCCAAAGAAATTGGAGGAACCGACGATGAGGGGCGTAAATAGGGACGGATAGGTACGCATCTTTGAGATCCAGACGTACCATCCAATCCCCTTCCTGCAAAAGGTCGCGTAAAAGATGGATACCCTCCATCTTGAAGTGATGATACACTATCCAACTGTTGAATTCCCTCAAATTCAGGACCAACCAGGACTCGCCCCCTTTTTTCTCGACGATAAAGACGTTGCTGACAAAACCTCGTGGATGGAGTTGTGTCAGGGCGACAGCTCCCTTCCGCACTAGGGATTGGATCTCGTCTGTGATAAAATTCTGATCGTGTTGGGAAAAATATATCGGTGGGGATTACCAGCTCTGAACAGGGGTGTTGTACAACTCCAGTTTGTAACCCTGAAGGGTCTCCAGGATCCAAGCATCCTGCGAGATCGTTTGCTAAACCTGAAGAAAACACTGAATGCGTCCCCCCAGTACCACCTCCGAAGGTAAAACCAGTCTCACCTGTGTTCCCGGGGTCGTGCTGGCTGGACTGATTGCCGTTGAATCTGCCCCTGTGGAATCTATTCCGTGCATGTCTGGAGGGGTAGAAGGAGGAGCTGGTGTTGTCCTGATAGCCTCCCCGCTGTTATTGAAACTGGCCTCTTGGGGCGCCTTGATGTCCTCGGCCGAACGACCGCCCTCTATTTCGTCCGGCCCGTCTGAAAACCGGACGGAAGGCCCGTTTCAATGATTCCTGGGACTTGTCAAGGCCACTGAAGGTCGCCACGAATTTCGTGAGTTCCTTCAGGAACTGCTGACCAAAGAGGAGGCCTTGAGCGATGGGCTCGGCTTCAGAGGTAGACAATTCCGCAAGCTTGGGGTCTAGCTTGAGCAGAATGGATCGTCTTCTTTCACTAGACATGGCACAATTTGCGTTGCCCAGCCGACATACGGCTCTTTGAGCCCATCCAATAAGCTCGTCCGGATTGATGGACGCCCCGGTTTCCTTGGCTCTGTATCCCATCTCCAGAATCTTAGTGATGGGGCCCGACAAGTCCAAAAGCTTATCTTGGCATGATCGCCAAGCGAGATCGATGTCTTTTTTGGTATCTTTAGAGTATTTCTTTAAATAAGTTAGCATGGTGGGATCCACCTCGGGGGTATCAGCCACCTTCGCCGCCAGATCCGGTCTGGGGCATTCGGACCGCAGCCGAGCTTGTATGTCTTTGTCATAGGACCGACGGAGGTGCGATTGTACATAGTCCGCTACCTCCTGCGCCGGGAGCCATGCCGTCGAATTAGGGTGGATGATATCATCCGGTTCAAAATTTAGGACTTTGGGTTGAGAGGGACACTCCAAATGGTGCTCCTTCCGTTTTTTCTTGGCTGGCTCGGCCACTACCTGGTCATCTGACTCTTGATCTGGGGATGAATCGCCAGGCTCATCGTCAAAAGAATCAGAAGGGTCGGCTTGTGTGGATGAGGACTGGTCTTTGGCAAAAGAATCCGCCAGCATGGCAAAATCAGCCTTATGTGGATTAGCTTCTTGAGCGCTAGACTTAGGAGGGACAGGAGCAGCGGGAATCCATCCCTGCTGCAGCGCATACTTGTTGAGATGGCGCTTCAAGGGGGCAATAGCCCTGACCAGGGCAGAGTTAACAGATTTCTGGACCCCAGCATCCAGTGCCTCAACGAGGTCATGCTCCAAGGAACCCGCAGGCTCAGCCTCATAATAATAGTCCTCCTCATACATATAATCTGCCATACTGAAGCAGAGGTCAACAAGAAAATTATATCAGGAAGGAATAATCCTCAACCAACAGTCCAGGACCTGGACACTCACGGGAGAGAGGTAAAACCCCAGGCAAGCCTGTAACAACAACAACCTTTCTGTCAAATGTGGAGGGAAGGCTTGCCACACACCTCTCTAGGCAAAGCCTATGCAAAGTTTAGCAGCCCACTGCACCTATACAACAGCAGGCGTCATGCGGGGGTTGCAAACGGGCACTTTTTCCTTCTGAAAAACGCTGGGGATATTTGAATTTGGAGCCTTTTTGCCTGTACGCGCTCACGCAACAAATAAAATTCCCAAATGGCAGCCACGCATGCACGGTGACGGCCGCCCGCAGCAATTGAGAGAGGACTGCGCGATCGAGAGACGCGCAGCCCTCAAACCCCCTGACTCCCTCTCCACAGGCACTGCAGACGGCGCGGCACACCGTGCCCCGCAGGGGAGGCTGCAGCGCTCCCAGTCGCGAGCGCGAGGACAAGGGAAAGGAGCGAGTATAAGCGCGATCAGCCACCGCTGCTCACCCAACAATCACCAAGCAAGTGACACCCAGGCCACAGCAAGCAACTCAGCAAATCGGCACAGCAGAGTAATCAATTGCGTGGAATCACCATAACATGCGTTGCCACACGCGATGAAACTACACAGCCCACAATCAAGCGCTAAAACAAGTAAGAGTATTAAGAGGCACTTAACTGGCTGCGGAGCAGCAAAGAAATAGGACGTGGGTTCCTCTGCTGAGTACTTATATGATGCGCTCTATGGTTGTTTTTTGTGCACTTAGTAGTCATGGGATTTTTAGTTTTTTACGAATACTGTGTTTTGTTTGGCTGCTGTGAATAAAAAGCAAAGAAATGATAAGCATAATCTGAGCCTCCGGTCCTGACATAGAATTCACGAGTCCAAACTCAAATCAGTGGTGTGGCTCATTACTGTATTTAATCTGTTACTTCGTTAAGAACTGGTTTCACTTTAAATTTCATATACCACTGCACAAAAAATATTAATATATTAAAAGCGCCTTTACGGATTTTTATACATTGACTCTGGCTTTCATACAATAATTAAGATGTGAAATAAGTACGGATGTTAGGTTAGTTATGGAATGGGGTGAATGGCACAAGAATTCAAGTAATGCCAATGTGAGTAATTGTGGATTGCATTATCTGGTAACCTGGCATATGCAATTTAGTCGATAATGGTTGCCTATTATTATTATTTTTGTACTCAGTTACACGGAACTTAGGAAATAAATTGTGCTGTGGTTATGGACACAGGTTGACCAACAAATCTGATAGCACAGTGCTCGATAATGGGGCAATAAGGGTGTTGCACGCAGATGAATAAATGCTGCTGGCTAAGAAAAGAGAGGACATGGTGAGGGAGACAAGGTCGATTACTGATGTTGTGAATTTAATATTCTATTATAGAATTAATTTGAACAGTTGGAGTTGGATATTGTCAGAAGTATTGATTGGTGGCTACTTGATACGACGGTAAGAATTTACGGTTTTGTCTCTTTAATTTGAAATGCCTTCTGCACAAATCGGTTTTTATGATGCATAAAATGTACCATCAATATAGGAACATAAGATGAAATAATATTTACCTGATGATATATTTGGAATGCTATTTAGGTAAGTAGTATTATCTACTTGCTGAATTTGTTAGCTGCGGATGGCACTGAAAGATGTGAATAATATTATAATCAGTTAAAATGGTGCACTCACAGTTATAATTTTTGATTACCTTCATGTACTTTACTTTTAATTTTTCTTTTACTATTTAATCTTCTCTTCCTGTTCATGAGTACTTCAGCTCATATTGGGGCAATAATTGTAGTACTGAATGAGCATTTACACAATATCTCCATTACGCTAAGGATTAATGCCTTACACTACTGCCTTTTTTCTCGCTTCAGTTTTTGGGTTTCACCGTCTGATTAGATACCTAAGAACTGGTATGAGCACACAGTATTTCACAAACACAAACAACAGCCATGGTGTGAGTAGGAACTATTTAAGACTACTATTTAGGCTGGTTATTATTTGTTTTGTAGCCCTGATGAAGTTGTTGATAGATTTATAACCGGGAAATAACTGGGGCCCCTGTACGCAGGATAGGTCAGCCCTGACAGGGAATAGACAATAACATGTAAAGATACACCTGGGCAAGGTGAATGACAAAGGTTGCGGGCAGAACAATTCCAGAACAATAGCAAAAATGATAACAACGAATTCCTCAAATGTTATCACAAGGATATTTATTTTGTAAAGTTTTTTTTTTTTAAATATAAAATGTAAGACCATTATCTAAAATTCATTATTGTCACAAAAATACATTTAAATTTTCCCATATATTTTTCATGTATATAAAATCAATATTACATTCATTCAGTGTAGTCATACAGAGAAAAGATGATACATGATGTAATACACAAGAGTCTGTGTGACTTAATTCATTAGCGTTACAACAAACAAATGATGGACGGAATGCTGACAATGCAGACATTCTCCCCCAGTCAAGAGATCTGGGTTAAATCCATCGTTCTTTTGCCCACTACACCACCCCAGTTTAGACATGGCCATATGCAAATCAGTCTTGACCCTGTACCTCATGGGAACAGTCCAGCCCGAACTGCCAAGCCATGTCTTCCCTGGACCGGAATCAAGCATCCTAGGACCGGTTTCTGGCTATCAGCCGTCATCAGCCAGGATAGCTTGACTCCAGTGGCGTAGTGAGCACGGGTCCCACGTCTGGGAATACCCATCCCACTTAGGGCGAAAAGCGTTACAACAAACAAATGATGGACGGAATGCTGACAATGCAGACATTCTCCCCCAGTCAAGAGATCTGGGTTAAATCCATCGTTCTTTTGCCCACTACGCCACCCCAGTTTAGACATGGCCATATGCAAATCAGTCTTGACCCTGTACCTCATGGGAACAGTCCAGCCCGAACTGCCAAGCCATGTCTTCCCTGGACCGGAATCAAGCATCCTAGGACCGGTTTCTGGCTATCAGCCGTCATCAGCCAGGATAGCTTGACTCCAGTGGCGTAGTGAGCACGGGTCCCACGTCTGGGAATACCCATCCCACTTAGGGCGAAAAGCGTTACAACAAACAAATGATGGACGGAATGCTGACAATGCAGACAATCTCCCCCAGTCAAGAGATCTGGGTTAAATCCATCGTTCTTTTGCCCACTACACCACCCCAGTTTAGACATGGCCATATGCAAATCAGTCTTGACCCTGTACCTCATGGGAACAGACCAGCCCGAACTGCCAAGCCATGTCTTCCCTGGACCGGAATCAAGCATCCTAGGACCGGTTTCTGGCTATCAGCCGTCATCAGCCAGGATAGCTTGACTCCAGTGGCGTAGTGAGCACGGGTCCCACGTCTGGGAATACCCATCCCACTTAGGGCGAAAAGCGTTACAACAAACAAATGATGGACGGAATGCTGACAATGCAGACATTCTCCCCCAGTCAAGAGATCTGGGTTAAATCCATCGTTCTTTTGCCCACTACACCACCCCAGTTTAGACATGGCCATATGCAAATCAGTCTCGACCCTGTACCTCATGGGAACAGTCCAGCCCGAACTGCCAAGCCATGTCTCCCCCAGTCAAGAGATCTGGGTTAAATCCATCGTTTTAACCCAGATCTCTTGACTGGGGGAGAATGTCTGTATTGTCAGCATTCCGTCCATCATTTGTTTGTTGTAACGCTTTCCGCCCTAAGTGGGATGGGTATTCCCAGACGTGGGACCCGTGCTCACTACGCCACTGGAGTCAAGCTATCCTGGCTGATGACGGCTGATAGCCAGAAACCGGTCCTAGGATGCTTGATTCCGGTCCAGGGAAGACATGGCTTGGCAGTTCGGGCTGGACTGTTCCCATGAGGCACAGGGTCAAGACTGATTTGCATATGGCCATGTCTAAACTGGGGTGGCGTAGTGGGCAAAAGAACGATGGATTTAACCCAGATCTCTTGACTGGGGGAGAATGTCTGCATTGTCAGCATTCCGTCCATCATTTGTTTGTTGTAATGCTTTTCGCCCTAAGTGGGATGGGTATTCCCAGACGTGGGACCCGTGCTCACTACGCCACTGGAGTCAAGCTATCCTGGCTGATGACGGCTGATAGCCAGAAACCGGTCCTAGGATGCTTGATTCCGGTCCAGGGAAGACATGGCTTGGCAGTTCGGGCTGGACTGTTCCCATGAGGCACAGGGTCAAGACTGATTTGCATATGGCCATGTCTAAACTGGGGTGGCGTAGTGGGCAAAAGAACGATGGATTTAACCCAGATCTCTTGACTGGGGGAGAATGTCTGCATTGTCAGCATTCCGTCCATCATTTGTTTGTTGTAATGCTTTTCGCCCTAAGTGGGATGGGTATTCCCAGACGTGGGACCCGTGCTCACTACGCCACTGGAGTCAAGCTATCCTGGCTGATGACGGCTGATAGCCAGAAACCGGTCCTAGGATGCTTGATTCCGGTCCAGGGAAGACATGGCTTGGCAGTTCGGGCTGGACTGTTCCCATGAGGCACAGGGTCAAGACTGATTTGCATATGGCCATGTCTAAACTGGGGTGGCGTAGTGGGCAAAAGAACGATGGATTTAACCCAGATCTCTTGACTGGGGGAGAATGTCTGCATTGTCAGCATTCCGTCCATCATTTGTTTGTTGTAATTAATTCATTAGAGCAAACAACTTGCTGACAAGGCCCGTGATCAAATTGTAACAATATAACAGTCAATAGCCATGATGTACAGAGACTGGCGGTATGTTGTTGCACTACGCGCGTTTCGGCAATGCCTTCGTCAGGACTCCGTCACAGAAATCAATGTTATGGAATTATGTATTTGTATATAAAAAGTTCAGCAGGGAAATTGAAGTCAGTCACTCGCAAAAAGAATTTTGCAAGAATATAAGGGGACACTTATCCTCTCTCTTGAAAAGATGGCAGTAAACTATTCAAAGGCCCATGTCCTCTCTCCAGATAGTGTAATGGATAACATTCACATGTAAATCTCACCTAGGATGAAATGTCTGGTATACAGAGTATGCCATGGGATTCTTCTAAATCAAGCGATAGAAACGGTCTGGGGCATGTGACGATGTTCCAAAATTAATAGATTGTGTATCTTTACATGTTGTTGTTGGTAGGTTTAACTTGAGATGAAAAATGTATTGGCTATGAGTTCATTTTGTACTCCTGCTGGATTTGTATGAAGATCGGAAATAAATTGAAAACATCAACTACAACGTCTGGTGAACATTGAAATTACTGGCTACTGATTTGGTGCTCAGGACTTTTGCTGACTGAGTTTTGGATGTTATAAAGGACAAGGGAACCCAATTTAATTGGTCAGTGTTGGACTTGCCCCTTTTTGCAGGGTCATCCCTGAACTTTTTGCCTTCCTCCCATATTTTTTCTGACCTTTTATTGGCTGTTTAATGACTATGGGCACTTTACTACTGCTGACCAGTGCTAAAGTGCATATGCTCTCCCTATTGTACATTAATATATGAATTTGTGATTCCATGATTGGTTGGTTTGGTTTACCTGTCAGACCAGGAGTGCCCAGGGCTTGTAAATCCAAATGCTGCTGGTGGGCCTGCAGCACTGGTTGTGCCACCCACAGAAGCAGCCTGTAAACATGTGTCTAAGGCCTGCCATTGCAGAGCCAGCGTGCAGTCTGGTACTGTCATGCTGACTGGGCAAGTGCACCCACTTGCCAGTCCCTAAACCTTCCCTTTTCTTCATGTCAGACACCCCTATGGTAGGCCCAAGGGCAGGGTGCATTGTAAGGATAAGGTAGGACATGCCCTGGTGTGTGTGGCATGTTCTAATAGTGAATTGCAGCCATTTTCACTATTGCAAGGCTACCTGTTCTCCATAGGCCAGAATGGGCAGTTTGGTTATTACAGTTTATAATCTAACTGACTCAGGGAATATGGTAGAAATTCAAATTTAGTATGCCTGAACTCAGAATGATAAAATACATCTTTTAGTGAAGTTGGTTTTAACAGTCTGTGGTTGAAAATGCCACTTTTTGTCTAACCATTCAAACCTGCCTCTGCTAGGCTGTGTATTCACTGTCTAGAGTTTGAGTGACAGGGCTGGGGAATTCCCAGAGACAGGGTGAGTCTGCCCAGTGGTGAATAGAGAGATTTGCATCTAGATGGGAGGGAGGAGTTGCACCTGGGACCTGAACAGAACAGTGCCTGCCCCCCACAGTGCTGGCTCCACCCCCTGTGGTGCATCTGAAGTCTCTGCCCTGCACTGTGAAAGGAGAGAAGGAATCATGTCAACAAAGTGCTCCAGGGCTGTGCTTTCCCTCCACAATGCTGGCTCCACATCCTGTGGGGCGTCCGATGTTTCTGCCCTGCACTGTGAAATGAAAGAAGGAGTCATGTAAACAGAGTGCTCCAGAACTGTTTTGGACTGTGCAAAGGCCCCTCTGCCCTAAGAGGACAAAGGATGTTGGGGTATAAATATTGGGACCCTGATCCCAAGAAATTAGATCACTTTGGGAAACAAGAAGAAACTCTGCTGAGGAGTGGAAACAAGAAGAAACTGAGGAGAGACTATCCCTGAAACTGGGGGATTGGCCTGCATGGGTTGCCTACTGCCAAAGAGAGGAGAAAGGAACTTTGTGTGTACTTTTGCTCAACTTGTGAAGGATCTCCAAGGGCTTGGAAAAGAGCTTGCCTCCTGCTGAAGTCTCAGGAACAACAGACTTCACCCCCCAGCTCCCCAGAATTCTTTGGAAGTGCCTGCTGCTGTTTTGGGCATTCTGAGGGACTGCGTGTCGCAAGGTGCTGGAAGCGCGACTCAAGAAGGAGAAGCGTGCCGCTGTCGGAGCTGTTGTCATTGCATCGCGTAAAGTGTGTCGCCGCTGCAGCCTTGCATCGAGCGGAAGCATCTCGCATCATCCAGGAAGTGTCTCACATCGAGGAAGAAGCGTGTCGCCATCGCAGCCATCGTAGTTGTCGCATTGCACCGCATCAAGAAAAGCGAATCGCATCCACGGAGAAGCGTGCCGCCGTCGGAGCTGTTGTCGTCGTATCGCGTAAAGGGGTGACGCCGCTGCAGCATCGCATCGAGCGGAAGCATTTCGCAACGTCGGAGAAGAGTGCTGCTGCCAAGGCCGCTGTCGTCGCATCGCGTAAAGTGTGTCGCCGCTGCAGCTGAAGCATCGACCCGAGTCTTCTCGCATCATCGGAGAAGCGTGCCACATCTGGAAGATCTTCACGTCTTTATTTCTTTGCACCAAAAACTTCATCGCATCAACATCGTTGCAACACTTTCGTTGCCTTGTGTGTCGCATCTAAAAGGTACATTGACTTAAAGTGTCGCATTTAAGAACTTAAGAGAACTAAGCAAAATTCTACTATCTAAAGTAACAGTATTGTGTGTTTTTGTCGTTTAATGGTCTTGTGGTAAATCTATATAAAGAATACTTATTTTTTATATAAAGCCTGTGTGGTGTCCATTTGTAGTGTTGTCACTTGGTTACTGTATGTGTTCACAAATGCTTTACACACTGCCTCTGAGATAAGCCTGTCTGCTCGTGCCAAGCTACCAAGGGGGTGAGCAGGGGTTATTTTAGGAGTGTACCCCCTTACCCTGACTGAGGAGGTCCCTATTTGTCACAAGTGCATACCTGTGCCAACTAGAGACCCCCAAGTCTAACAGTCAGGGACCTTGGGTAGTTAAGAGTTTTAAACACAGTAGTCCCTAAACAAGAATGATGAACTTTAAAGAATGAATATAGAACCAGAGTCAGTACTATATTTCAAGCTACGCAGCCGGACGAAATGCTTTTAATTCGTAAAATTGACACAAAAACAATAAAGAGGGACCCAAGCCTGCGTCCTACTAAGCATACATACAGTATGTACAAAAAACTGAAAAAACAAACAGGAAGGCTCAGGCAGAGCGACTTGCTTGTATATTATACATTCAATTGGCACAAGCAAAGATGTGGTCGGCAATCGTTACCCATGGGTAATATTGGTTAGGAAAGCATTTACGGTGTACATATAGTCGACAATGTTTCGATCCCTTTCGATCCATTTCGGAGAGGCAAACAGAGGTTGTAAAGGGGAAAGGAAGAGGCTTTTACAGACTTTGGCAAGTACAAGGACTGTTTTACTTTGTGCAACAAGAGATAACAGAGCTAACAGGATCACAACCTCCGTGGACCAGAGAGTACAAACCAGACATCACAAAGGAACAGCTTTTACGAAATATTACAGGGACTGATCCGAGCTGGGCTAAGGTCAGATTAACAGAAGACATAATGGTGCTTCTCTTACCGGTAGGTTTGTCTCAAAAAGTTGCAGGATGAAAAAAAATATTGACAAATATGTTACACAAAAAACAACATTAAGACATAATCCTTTACAATAGCTTGTTGCCTTGGACAAATACATTCTAATCTCAGGTAGCCAATGTGTGGAAAATGTTGGAAAACGTCATTTTCTGCTGTAAGCATAGGATTAACCAAAGAACTAAGCTCTGAGAACAACTCTTTCTCCTCCTTGAATGCCCCATTCTGAGGTTGTTCTTTAAAATATCATTTCTACCTATTTGAAGGGCACCAATATTTGTATAAAATCATTGTATGGTAAACAGTTTGTTAAAGACTGCACAATGGCAGAGCGTGCATTTGAGGATAAGTACTTTTTTTCATAAAATGTTTTGCTGATAGTCAGTAATTAACATAATAATTCACATTTTATCTTTTCTTTTGATATTACTTTTCAGCAAGAAAGAAAATCCTCGACTACAAGGTGGTCAAATCCACTTGGAACAGAAGGTCATCTCTCCATGTTTTGTGGAGGCAAATCCACTTTCCACCAGCAGCAAGGATGAGAAAGCCACCATCAACAGGGGTACTGCACTTGGCCAGAGGAACATGATCTGTCACCAAAAAGCTTTAGCTAGGGACTGAAGAGGCAACGGGAAGGGAGGGCAAGGGATGTGGACACCACCAGTCAGGATGAGGCAAATCTTGGGGGCCCTCCTGGCCTTGAACAACAGCAACCTGTGGTGTCTAAAGAGCAGGCCTGCCCCAAGGCCCTCATTTTCTCCAAAGGCCCCCATTCCATGGGGTCCTACAGCTGCACATGCATCAATTCCTTCTGCCAGTGCCTAATCAGAAGATGACCAGCAGTTGAGGGGCACTTCATTCCTCAACATCCCACATTCCATTGTGCAGCCCAATCCCTCTGCCCAGGATATGCATCCTTGGCTGGTCTAAAGGAGGTGCAGATCCCAGTCAGAGAGATTCAGGGAGTGCTTTCATGTATACAAAACAGGAGAGGTGCGGATGATCCAAGAGAAGGGCCCTGATTAGCTCCTAACTTGATATGGCTTTATGACCACTTTAATAACAGATCTTATTGTCTTGTCTGCCTCCCCAACCCACACCACCTCCTATTGTCCTGTCTCCCAGTTCATCTGTGATACCTGTTTTCTGTGGTACCCCTGTGTTTCCTTCTTCTCATCCGTGTCTGATCCTGCCCTGGAGAGCCATTTAATGTCAATCTTGGAGGAGAATATCACCATCATTGTGGTGAAGGCAGGAAGCAAGGATGGCTTGCGACGTTCACACCCAAGTCAGAAACATGATTCTGACTCCCGCTCTGGCTAGTGGAATGAAATTATTATAATTCTGGACTCATTTCTAGGTCTAGTTTAACAGTGCAGCTGTAGCCAAATCCTATGTGATTAACCTAAAAAAGGGTTTTAAGATGCACCACCAGGAGAGTGGCTTTGGCACCACTCACATGTTGGTAGCCATATGTATATGTTTTGATTGGGCAAAAGTTGTGTGCTTCCAACAAAATGTTTTGCTTGCCCTCCACACAGCTGTGATCATTTGATGTGTTTATTCAGCTGCCACAGGCAGCAGCAGTGTGGCTGCTTGAGCTTGAACTTTCAGGGACACACATATGACATTGTAATGCTATCAAACTGTCTTTGATAACCAGAGAATTTACAGGGTTTGTTTTTTTCTGGCACCAGCACAGATGGGAGGGGAGCAGTCATTAACTTTAAACTTCAGAGCGGAGGTTTGTGTTTGAGACCCCAGGTCTACACTCGTCTACATGGATTTTTAGGTCTGGCTTGACAGTGCAACTGTTGCCTGCCCATATGTGAGCAGTAAAAAAGAGCTTTACAGAGTCTTACTGAGAGATGGACTAAGGCTTCACCCACATGTTGGTTCCCCTGAGTACAGAATTTTATTGGCCTAAAATTGTGTGTTTACACTAAAAAGACTGTTTGTATTTCACTTTTAGACACCTGGAAATGTTTACACTTAATATAGCAGGATTTAATTTGTTATGGTGGCAAGCTAATGTTCATGGCTGCCCTGGTCTGTTTATTATGAAAAGTTATGATAAAGACACCAGACCTGACTTATTTATAGTGAATAGCATATGTTAAAATCAATAGGTATTTATGTGTGGATTTTTATTACTCTGTATTAATGCCTACAGATAAGCATTTTGTTACATGGAAGCTCATAGATTACCATAGTGTGCAATGGTGTTGGTGTTAGTTAGTGTTAGTCTGACAGACCATGGGTATATGGTTGCTCTGTGAGAATGCTTGTTTGGCCATCTTAGGAGAGATAGCATTTTACTTAGCAACTGTGACTTTGTATACCTTTCTAATTTCATGACTGTGTATCTGATGGTTGTCATGTGGAAATACTTACGCTCAGTACAGGAGACCTCAGTTGGTCATGGTGATAAGCCAATGACAACAGATACAGAACTGATTGGTTCACTAGAATGCAATGTTTCTGTTGCTGTAGGTCCAATCTGTTTATTAGCAAAAGTTATGATTAACACATTAGACCTGTGTTGGGCCTAGTACTCTGTACAGGATTATCCCTAAACGGTTTAGTTTCACACCTCCTATTTTTCAGAATGTATTTTTGTTGGCCTTAGCCCTCTGAGCACTCTCCTCTGCTAAACAATAGTAAAGTGTTTTTTCTCACCCCTTAAACATGTTAAAATTAGTTCAGACCTGATTAGCAAATGCAGTTTACTTCTAAGTCCCTAGAAAGTTGGCATACCGTATACCTGGGGCTGGTAAAGTAAATGCCACCAGTGGACCTGCATCACTTATTGTGCCAATCGCTGAAGTAGCCCTTAAAACATGTTACAGGTCTGCCATTGCAGCCTTTTGACAGTTGTAAACTGCCAATTTAACATGCCAAAATAACACCCATGCCAAGCCTTAAACTATTTTTATTACATAAGTCACTCCTAAAGAAGAACCTAAAAGCCCATAGTTCACAGTGCATTGTAATTAAAAAGTTGGACATGTACTTTTAAGTTTTTAATGTCCTTCTATTGAAAATATTCACAAATTCATTTTTCACTCCTGTGAGGCCTATCTCTAGCATAGGATACCATTGGTTACATTATTACATTTAATAAGTGATAATCTTTGATTGGGAGCAGTTGTGTTTGTCGTCTAAGGAATTGTAATTTAAAATCACTTCACTTCACTTTGATAGCTTTATTTCGGTCGGTGACCATAAAAGCACAGATAAAATATATACATATACATAAAATGCATAAATAATTCAGTATTTTGGATAAAAGGTTATTAAACAGCAGTTATCAAAGTGGGAACAAAGAACAATAAAATTCCATTTATATTAAAAGTTAGTAGTTGATTGATTTATCAGAGCTGACCTTCTTCTCCACATACCATATAAAAAACGGGAGACAGAAAACACAATTGGGGGGGAAGTGTCATAGCGTAAAATCCTGCAGGCTTGCGCACAGTGCTTTAATCCCAAGTTTCTGCACAATGGCACGAGCCAGGCTCTTCGTATTTTGTTGTAAGCGGAGCAGAAAAATAAAACATGGGCAAGGTCTTCTTTGGTTTTATTACAGACGGGACAAACCCCCACACCTCTTCCCGTCCACTTGCAAGTCAATTCCCCAATCGGGAGACAGCCGTATCTTAATTGGGTATATAACTTCTTTGCTCTAGGCGGCTGGATCAAGTCTAGGTACTCCTCCTTACTGGGGGTCAGTTTTACTTGCAGGAATTCCGTTGTCAACCTACCCATAGATGACAGGCGGTATAGTTGGTCCAGATTATGCTGTCTAATTATAGCTAACAACTCCGTTCTTTTTACCGCCAGACAGCCTTGCTCTGGGGTCTCCCAAAGTTGGGGGAGGCCAATCTGGTATAATGTGGCCTTTATATGGGATAGCCAAGGTATGTTTCTACTCTTCAGCTGATCCCAAATTGCAAGAAACTCAGCTCTGTAATCGCCGAGCTCTGACGCTGTCCACAGCCTTCTCCAGTACAAGAGGGGTCTGCTCGCCAGAAGTTCAAAGATAGGCTCTAGATCTAAATCTAGTCTCAGGGGTATCAGCGGGGTGCTCTGAAGGAGCCCTATCAAATTTCTAATAAATGTATGTTCGACCTTGGAAAGGGGTGATACACGGGTATGGCCCCAGAGTTCTGCACCGTACATTGCAGCAGGTCTAGCTTGGGCTTTATAAATTTCGAGACCAGGGGAGACTGGTTTAAATAGCGTTTTCCTTTGGAATTTGTTTATACCCCCCGCTATCTGTGTGAGCCTCAGGGCAGATTTGACCACCTGTGGGCCCCAGCCAAAATCTTCGGTCAGGGTAACACCCAGATAGACGAAGGTACCAACCCTTTCCAGTGGGATGCCATTTAGGACTGGGCAGGGGCGAGTGCGCTTCGGGGGGCCGAAGATCGTGAACTTTGTCTTTTCTAAGTTGATCTCAAGCCCCCTCGAAGCACAGAATATTACAAAGCCATCCAATACCCTCTGGATGCCTGTAGAGGTTCGAGACAGCAATAAGGTGTCGTCTGCGAACATCAATGCAGGCACCCGTCCAGATGCCAACCGGGGAACATCACCATTCTTAACCTTGTCCAACTCACCCACCAAACCATTGATGTAAAGGCTAAAGAGGGTGGGGGCCAGGGCGCAGCCCTGACGCACACCTCTGGTAACTGGAAAGCGTTCTGAAAGCTCTCCATTTTTCCCGCAGCGTACCTGAGCATAGTTCTCTTTATGGAAATGCTTCAGAACTTCTAGGAGGTAAGGCGGGAGGTTTAGATCTTTCAGGACCTTCCATAGGCTTTTTCTGGGCACGAGGTCAAAAGCAGCCCGTAAGTCTACGAAGACCAGGTAGAGACTACCCCCTCCCAGAATTACGGTTTTCCAAAACAAGACCTGTAGTCTAAAGAGCTGATCCAGGGTCGAGATCCCTGCTCTGAACCCTGCCTGGTAGGTACTTAATATCTTGTTCTCCTCTGCCCACTCAAGTATTCTATCTAGTATGATCCGGCCCATAAGTTTCTGTGTAGTATCCAAGAGACTTATAGGCCTGTAATTCGAGGGAGCTAAAGGGCAACCTTTTTTGTAAATAGGAACAATTTCAGCCCCTGCCCAGGTATCTGGTAAATTAGCTCCTGTCAGGACTGCATTGAATAGTACAACTAGATAAGGTCCCCAGATTTTAGGTTGTGAACGAAAGAGATCGCCTGGCACTTTATCTAGCCCTGGGGCTTTGTTAGAGGGTAGCCTGGTAATAGCAGATTCTACTTCTTTGATTGAGATAACCTCAGTACTTCCAGTAGTCATCTGCTTCCTAGTTCTTAGGTGGCCAGAGTAGTTTCCACGGTCTGACGGCTCCTGAGGACAATGCTCATGTGTAGGATTTAAATCCAATGAAACACAGAGTTGGTCTTTTGGTTGCATTATCCGAGCTCTATTCAGTGGCTCCGGGGTGGCCGAGGGGGAAGAATACAATGCGGCAAAATGCGTTTCCCATACTGAGGGAGCAATGTTTGGCAGGAAAGATTCCCCACTGCCTCCTACAGAAGAACTCACTAGCTCCCAGAAGAGTTTGGCGTCCTTAGTCACCAAGGCATCCCTCAGCGCTTCCCACCTCTCTTCTTCCCATTCCAACCTACTCCTAGACAGCTCCTTCTTATACGCTTGCCTAGCATCTCGAGTGCTGGGTTTATTTTTTGATTTAATTGCTGCGAGAAGGTTCTTTTTTAGTTCCCTGCTCCTAGTATTAAACCAAGGAAACGCTTTGGGCACATACCTCTTTGCTCTAGCTATTGGATAAAAAACATCCCCCAGTTCCAGTACTAGCTGTTTGTGTATTTCCACTACCTGCGTAGGCCCAGTTTCAGCAGCCATCCGAGTTATCCAGGGTATCGCGGTTTGATAAATTTTCGCAAGTTGTAAAGGTGACGTTGCCAGACGAGGCCATTTCACCCTTCTACGGTTGTTAGATAGTACAAGAGGAGGAATTACCACATTTAGTGTAGTCTCAGGGTTTTTTAACCCGAAGGACCCTGGCTTCAGAATTAAAGTCAGAGCATTGTGGTCACTATCCTGCCTTTTTTCAACTTTAAAGTTCTTTATCTTGCTCCAATTTTTAGCTTCAATCATTATATAGTCAATGATGGAGACCCTGTCTGTCCGGTTAAACGTTCCTGCTGCTGGGCGGTCAGAGTCCATTCTCCCATTACACGCCCGCAGAGACGTTGTAAGGCAGAAGGATTTTGCTTGTAATACCAAAGGTGTCCAAGCTCTGACTGGGGAAATATCCGGGTCTGGGATATGCCATAGCGCATCTACCTCATCCTGCTCACCCTGATCCACCCCACCCAATGGTTCAAACTGGCAGTTAAAGTCCCCGCCGAGGACTATAGAATTACAAGGATCTAGCCCTGAGATAAATGATGCCAGCTCATTCAGTGTGGTTGATTCTTTACCGTTTCTGATTGGCCTCGAATAAACATTGATTAGTGCTACTGGGGGGTTATTTGGCGGTTGTAATAAAACACATTGGAAATCCAGCGATTTTGTTGGTATTTGTACGGCCTGGGTTCCCAAATGTGTGGCTACCCATATCGATAATCCCCCAGACGGGCGGCCTTTACCTAGTGATGTTGCGAGGATATTATAGGTAGCAAAATTCGGGCTTCTACTATCCTCCAATGCCCAGGTCTCCTGCATTAGGCAAATGTCAAATTTAGTCATAAACGCAGTCCAATCTGGGGAGCCCAACTTGTTTTTTAGGCCAGCTATATTCCAAGAGACCAATTTTATGCAACCTTGTGTCGGATCATCAGGGCTCTCAGTGTCCGAGCTATTTATATTAGTTTCCCTGTTATGTGAGCTATTTATACAATCTGCTAACGGTGCTGCTCCCTCTATGGCCCTTGTCCAGCTGGTAGTTTTACTGGTGAGTTGTTGATCTAATTTTCCGCCCAAGCTAAGTCAATCCACCTCTTCCAGTACACTGAATCTATTCCAATGTGACTGTAGCGGGTAGAGAGGAGTACGAATAGGCCAACCTTCTCTATGTATACCTCTATTTTCCGAATTGCAGGGTGGGAGGTGGTGCCCCCTATTAAAAATCCTGGCTCTAGAATAGTGCGGTTCCCAGCTAGGAGTAGGATAGAAATAGGAGAGATGTAGAGCAGATATTTGTGTGCTTTGTTTATAAGTGCCACTACTACATATATATTGTACAGCAGTGGCATCCCTAAAATTTAGAATTATTACATCTCCTGCTACAGTCTTTGGGTTCCTCCCAATCCAGCCCACTCTTCTAGCCAGCAAAATTTCTCCTGAAATGTCTCTTGGTAGGGGCCTATTTACTGTGAGCCACTGAATGCACTTATTCTTTAACTCACCCTCGTTTTCTCTTTTGCCCTCTCTTAAGGGTGGAACACCCACCAGTGCAACGACAAAAGTTTGTGCTTCGGGTGGTAAATTTATTGTGGGCAAGTGCTGGGCATTAGCTTCTGGTATCATATTAGCTTTTGCGGGAATGCTAGTATTGTTACTCAGCTGGCCGTGCTTTAACGTAATCGGGACTTTATCAGGTTTACTTGCCAGAGTTTTTGTGGGTTGGCTATATCTTTGCAGGGAACCATCACTAAAAGTGTCTTGGGGTGGAAGGGATGTAGGTTTTTGGGCATCCCTAGTCACTCCCGTATTGGCAATCTGTGCCGGTTGGCTAGTAGTGTCAGGAACTAAAATGCAGGGAGCTTTATTTTGTTGGGCTTCCATACCAAGAGGGGCCGACAATCTTTGGGAGTTAGCTGCCTCAGTTTTCCCCCCGCCTCTGGTGTTCAACATAGAAATCAATTTATCTAGTTTTGATACCAGTGGCTTAAGCTGAGTGAGATTTAAAATCCTCTTTCGTGGTAAAGTTGGATTTTTCTGTCACAGTTCTGAAAATGTCACTTTTAGAAAGTTGGCAATTTCTTCCCCTAACCATTTGGTGCCTGCAGCCTGTTCCTGGGTCACATTGCTAGGTGTAGTTAGCAGTTGGCCTTTGCGCATTTCTTCCAGACAGCTACAAAGTAGAGGGATACGGTGTGTCTGGATGGGCTGTCTGGATGGGCTAGATCAGGCAGGATGGGGGAGCTGTGAACAGCCCACTTGCACTTCAAAAGACTGTACCCTGCTTTCACGTAAAGAACTACACACTAGCCTATTGTGCCGGCAGGCAGACTGGGACCAGATCAGGAAGGCAAAATATTCCGAAGACTTCTGTGAGGAGAAGCCTCCAGAAGTTTCTCCCACTTCAAAGGGCGCAGCAGGTATGGAAATTAGACCCTCAGACCCACTCTTCACTCCACTCCTGGACCTGCAGAAGAACTCTCAGAGGAATGCCTGCTGCAGTGGCCTGCTGTGTACTTCAAAAGGACTGCATTGCTGTGCCAAGAGGAAGTGCTCTGCTGTCTGAAGCCTGCTGTGAGCTCTCAAAGGTATGTCCTGCTAGTTAAGCCTTACTCTTTTCCTTGAACCCAGGACTTCCAGAGTGACTCCAGGGGATAGTTGGTTGGCCTCCTGATCAAAGCCTTAGGGATAGAAAAGGTTCCAAACATCTTGAACCTGCACCTGAACCCTGCCAGAGTGAGTCTTGACCCTCTAAGTGTTGTCTCTCCAGTCCTGGACCCTAGGAAATGGTGCTTAAGGAACCCAGATAGCCCAGATTCAAAACTCTGAGAACCATGCAGAGACCAGGACCAACTTGTTCATAGATTAGCCCAAGGTGTATCGCCGATTGGCCTGACTTCACAGTAACTCCCGTTATGTTCTTCTCAGCATCAGTAAATCCTGTTCAGCAGCTCCTGGTAACAATATAAATGTAAAAAACTGTGGTATTAATTTAGGAGGTGAGTGCTCACCTATAGTAATAACCACATCCCTTTTCAGGGTGAACCCTTGAACTCACTAAATTCACCTGAGGTCAGCCACCTCATATCTATGGTACAAAGCAGATAGTCTTAACTTAGAGGCAATGTGTAAAGTATTTATGCAGTACTAAAACAGGAATAAAGTAAAAGCACAACACAAGAAAAATCTCAAAACAAATTAGAAAAATAGAGAAAATGACACCAAAACAGCTAAAATACAATAAGGGAAACCAGAGTTATGCATTTTTGAAGTTTATATGTGAAAATAGTGGCAAAAACATTATGTACCAACCATGATCTTCTGGTTGACAAGACTGGTATCTAGCTGCAAGTTAAGGCTGCCATGATGGAGCGCAGTTTTAATACAGACACGAGGTTGAACCCAGTCAAAAGTTTTATCTTTTGTTTTCCATTGTCTTTAAAATGGAAGTCAAAAATTCTAAGTGGTATAAGGCAGCAAGTTGTGGGCGAAGCTAATGGAAGTTCTTGTCAGACATCGCATCTGATTCCAGCAGTGTATGCCTAACCAGCTTGCTCAGTGGCTAACACGAATGAATGAGCTTTGTAGCTTACTATGCAGCAGCTGATCAGCTGAGCTGGATTCCACATTTACTGACAGACTGATCTGTGCCCAGGTAAAGTCACCTGATCAGAGCAGCAGGCAAACCTTAATTCTGGAACTGACTGGTGACCGTGTATAATGGTGAACACACTGCCCTCAATGCCCCCTCCAAAGTGGCTGTAGGGAAGCAAGTATCGCTGCTGTTTGAAGGGGAGTGCTGGCATCCCCCTCACCCGAATGACTCCCAGGAAGCAGGGGATGAGATAAGAGTGGACTTAATGAGAATGGTCAGACGGATGTATAGGTGATTGCTCCCGCCACATGTAAAAGGTGGTAGCCTGGAGAGCCTATGTGTAAGGGAGTAATAGCACTTGGTATTGGAACATGTCAACAAAGTGATTAGAAAAGTTTTTATGGAGAGCTTTTATTTACATTTGGGAATTGTGCTGCTTTGAGAAAGACCCCCAACTGTAAAAGTAATATGTAGTTAAAAGACCAAGGGTGTTTAAAGCTAGAAAGCTAATAAGTGGAGCTAAACCATTTCACTTGCTCCATTCATAAGAAATTAAGCACACAAGGAGGACTTTCTCCCTTCATCATCTGAATACATACAAACACAACAAAGGTGATTCAAAACAGTCAGAAATAAAGATGTCTTCACCTCACATTAGCGAGTAAAATTCAACTTTGACTCTTAGGGCCATATGTAGGAAGCCCAATACCGGTCGGTAACGGCCGATTTTCGGTAAATATCCCGTTACCGACCGGTATTCAGGCTTTTGGTATGTAGGGGGCACATTTCAGGATTCGGTAATTTACCGAATCGGTAAAATTACCGAATCGGTAATTTTACCGATTCGGTAAATACCGAATCCTGAAATGATATGTAGGGGGAGTGTGTGGTTGTTGTGGGGATTCGTTATTTACCACCAACTAAAAGTTAGTGGTAAATGACGAATAGCTGTAAAAAAGCATTTCTTTGCACTTTGAAGTGTGCAATGTGGCAGACATACATGCCCTTAGGGCATGTATGTGTGCCACATGTGCACACATGCAGGAATCAGGGGTGCAACAGGGTGTCACTGTGACACCCTGCCACCCTTGATTGTGCTCCCCATTACCAAATCGGTATTTACCGATTCGGTAATGGTAACTGGCTTCCCATTGATTCCTATGGGCCTCCTGGCCCATAGGAATCAATGGGAAGCCAGTTACCATTACCGAATCGGTAAATACCGATTCTAAATTACCGACCCATTCCGAATCGGTAAATATTACCGATGGATTACCTACATAGCATTTACAACTTCATAAATACCGAATCGGTAAAATTCAGTATTTATGAAGTGGTAAATGTTAGGCTACCTACATATGGCCCATAGTGATTTGATTAGAAAAATAACTCAAATCCTCTTCATAGACCTGGATGAATATAACTGAACTATCCAAAACTCTTCTGAATCCAGGCACTATGTATAGATAAGTTAAGTGAATCTAGAGATCAGAGGAGTTCCCTGTAATGTCTAATTACCAGGCAGTGTCAAAGAAGCCCAGAAAATATCGCGGATAACTTGCCTGCCAAATTTTAAATATCACCCATGGGACAAATTCCAAATAAGTTCAATCCTATACAGAATCAAATGAACTTGCAGAGTTAAATATAATACCCCAGTTCTAAAATAAGCTCTCCCATTGGACAACCAGCATTTTTTCATTTGGACAAAGGTAATGTTCACTTACAAACGGATCATCAATATTACCATGATGCCTTATACAGAGCAAATATCTCAGGTCTTTCAAGAAACTTCAGTGCCCACATTTACCCTTGATGATAAAAAATAATAGTGAGATCAAAGAAGTGTCTCTGGCTTCTGTGTTTCTGCTCCAGCGCTGAACACCACAAATCCCCTCGCTACAGACCAGACCACAAATCATTCACTCATTCACTGGTGGGGCCCATCACACCAAACATTCATTCTACTTTCAGATCAATGGTCCTCAAGAGAGGGGAGTTTCTTTCCCTTTTATTCCATGCGCTGGAAATGGGAGGAAGAGTGCACCAATCACCTGAAGAGTATCGACAAGTTTACTTATACCTCCCTAGCTCACCAGGATCTCAATACATGATAACCTAGCAGTCCCTCCCATACTATTGGCCATGGATCAGCCAGTTGCTGGGAATAGCAACCCTTAATTCCGTACAACAATATACATTGGAAATACTTCAATAATAATAACCCGACACAGTTCTTTAAATGCAAACAATATGTTTATCTAATTTTAAGCATAAGGAAATCATATAGCATTCAATATTTTAGTTTGCATATTTACCTAATCTGGCTAAATGTCGTCCTCTATGTCAATTTCGGATCTTTCGTCTCTATGCCCATAAATCAAAAGAACAGTTCGGAAACTAACTGGGCATCTGATCAGTCCATCAGAGTCTCTGGCAGCATCTGTCCAGCAGTATCACCGTCCTCTCCGTCAGCATAACGTCGGGCAATCTGGTAAAGTGATGATGTGCAAGGAATAAGCGGCAGTAAAAGCAATGTCCCACCCTCTCTAGTCTACTTTTATAATAATTTTTTATCGGAAAATGTTTCAATACATGTTACAAAACAATTTTAATTGGTTAACCAGGATCATTCTTCCTGCTTCTCATACATCAAATGTTGCATTAGATGCAGCTTCCCAAATTTTGGGTACATTTGCAACAGTTTCTAATTCATTCAGGGCATGTTGATTCCCATGCAGGGTCGTGTCCGTTGTGTCATCAAATATAATAGTTCATAGTTTAAGTACATCCTTTGTTTAGTGCTTGGCGCTCCTCCCAGGACGACCTTCACGGATACAGTCTGCCTGGGGTCAGGACGAGGTTATTGTTGCTCATCTTTTAGCGCAGGCGCACTTCACTCAGTGACTTCTCTGTCATGTCGGGGCATCAATATAGGGATGGCAGCCATTTTGTGGCCACTCCAGTAAGTTCAACTTAAGCAAAGAAACATAAAACGTAATTAATACATAGAAATGACTATTAAAATGTTATTCCCTCACTAAATCCACTATGTGTATGTATTTATCTAGCCAAAAGCAACACGCATTGCAGTTTATACTCACAATTTAAAGCACAATCACATCACAAAAGCAACGTATATCATGCAATTTCTAAATATCCGATATTAGTATGCGTACGAAATTAGTTTACGTATCAATCAAGCCATGCAAATGCGATTCCCACGTGTATTTTCTAATTAGTAATGTTGATTAATTAAACACAGCAAACAATTAATACTATTAACGTTAATCAATTATTCATGTTAATTCAAAATGATGAAATGGAGGAGGTATATATTTCTTAAGGAAAACCTCGCTCCAGCATTACAACTACTTCAAAAGCTGGCACTGGATTTACAAGAGACAGAAGGGCATATTTACAAGCTTCTTTAGCCACCACAACTTCACTTTTAGTGACGCTGTGGTGGCGATAGGGCCTTCGCCTTATTCACAAGGCAGCGTTCAGCCACTTAACGTTGCTTATCGCTGCCTCGTAAATAAGGCACCCTTTCCCGCTGTATTTAGTGTAAAAGAAAGAGCAGTGGGTGTTGCAGTGGGCGTTCCACCGCAACATCCATTGATTTTGACACTGCCTCTATTTACAAGGGTAGTGTAAATAGTAGGCAGCACAAAAATTAAGACCAGGTTACATTTTGTAACTTTTATGTGTGCTGTGACAAAACGCCATTTCAAGATTGTTTATGTGCAGGAAGGAAGGCTTCTAAATTTCGCACCAGCGCAGGGGGAAACACAGGGTTGCACCATATTCTTGTAAATATGGTGCAGCCCTGCATTTCTAAAGTGATGGAGCATGTCCTTAGCCACCTTCGCTTAACGAAATGCTTCGCCACTTTATTGCAAATATGCCCCTAAAACCTCTTAGGCTGCAATCTCCACTGGGGTGCAATGAAACTGGAGGACATGGATTCATAGCACGGAGTGTTAAACACCTTCACTGAGGAATTGCAACCGAGAGTGTCAGGTATTGATGACACGCAGTCCAATATGCAGAAACTGACTGATTCATTCTTTAATGATCTGGCAACAATAAAACTAAAACTTAAAGAGTTAAAAAATGGTTTTCACCCAACTAATTTAAAACTGGTATGGCTCCCTGAGAAGTTTAGGCAAACCTCCAATATCGTAGACTTTGCTACCCAACTAATTGATAGAACACTTTGAGCCATCGTCAGTCCTCTATCAAGCACAAACTATAATCGTAGATTTCAATATTTCTGAAGAAAATAGAATTCTTTCCAAAGCAATCCAGATCAAATCTATAAAAGTTAAAAATTCATATAAGCTTGAGGTGTATCCTGCTGTGTGCTATGGCACTTCTCGTCACGAATGGGAACTTAAGCAGACAGTCAAGAGATATTGTTTACAAGGGGCTCAGACATAGACAATTTAGCGTGGCAAACTAAAAGATTTGTGGTCTGGTTCCTTCTGGATTTTTCTGATAACTCTGTGTCAAAAGATCTGTCAACTGCGATTCAAGATTCACTGACTTCCACCACCACTAAGAAACGTAGCAAATTAACTGTAATCAACTTTCAAGAACTATTCATTTTGGTCTCAATAAATATCTTTATTTGCTAAAGTTTTGCGACTGCTCACAACATTGCAGGATATTCCAAAAGAATTTCGATGGTCTTTACAACCACTGTAAAAACAAAGCCAACATTTCATGCTCATTCAGAGTTCACTTAAGGGCCACAGAGAGTCTAAGGCCCTCACTAGTTTGTTAGAATAGGGCGGGGTATTTACCATGTGTGGTAGTTCATCCATTCTGTATTTCAAACAAGAAAAGGCGGAATAACATGAAAAATTCGTTTTTAACACATTGAGTGCTACAAGTTTAGCTTTTTTGGGGGGGTCTTTTCCCCCACACATATTTCTGCAGGTTTGACTTGCTGAAATTCATACAGGGTAAACTACAATGGTGTGATAAAAATCACGCACCTCATAATTCTGATCCCTCCGTAAACTTGTGTATGCACAGTGTTCTTACTCACCATTTACAGCCCACACCACCAAATGCCATTTTGCAAAAACTTTCTGAAATGAGGAGCTTGTGCAGGTCAACGACAAGTGCACACGAATGCACCAATGAGAGGGTGCCATTAACCACAGTGCAGCATCAGTAGGAGGTTTTCAGATGGTGGAACAAATCTTACAATGTAATACCATGATGATTAAAAAATAGGGTGCTTGACTAAAATGCTATTTACACCCTTCCAGACACAGACTACTACGAAAACAGGCCTAAAGTAGGAAACCTCTAGGTCTCCACATCTGTCTGCTTCTTCCATCAGCTCAATACACAGATACTCACTCCAATCTCCCCTCCCCCATTTTCTCCTATCTTTCCTCCATCTTATCTCCCATCACTACATCATTTTATAGCCACCCTTCCAAAATTAGTCATTGACCGACTGATGTCACAAGAGTAAAGCAACAACACCTGCAAGTATTCTAAGAGACTGCGTGGTGGTGGGGCATAACGAGGTATATCAAACCAATTGTCGGACTACTGGGCCTTACTGAGACTGCAAGTACTTTTGCATTTCAAATGCAGTTGTATTTAACATGGCTAATTCCACCATGCAAACATGACTGGCCAATTAGCATCAGGCACAAAGAGGTTCCTCGTGAGCAGAAGCACCACAACAAGGGTTGCTATGGGCCATTCACACCAGACAGGCCTCATCGAAAAGGGATGTCACTGGGATGTCTAAATAAACAAATGTCCGGTCCAGTTATTAAGCGTGAAACCAAAAATTGCAATCTGAGCTATGGCTTAAGCGTCAATCCACTACTATTAGATCAAGACTACTGATTTGGTTAGTGTATCCTGAAGACCAGCTATTTACTTATGCAGAGTTCTTGCGAGAGCTCATTGTTAAACACACTGACCGTGTTGGTAAACTTCAAGAATTGGTCCAGATTATTCAGCCCCGAAAAAAGGACTTAATGGAGTCTTGGTCTCCATTCGAAACCATGAGTATGTCATCAGTATAACTTTTCCGAACTATGATCTTTTGAAGTTTACCAAAATTCTTGGTTTTAAACATAACGGCAGGGGCAGGAGTTCTATAAACTAAGACACATAAAACACTGACAGATAAGAATAATCTCCAGTCTTCCAACAAAGACTGTTGAGGGAAAATCTACCCTGCAGGCAATTTCTACTGCTAAGGAGAAACTGTTTTGAGGTGGAAGACTACAGGATACAATCAGAAGACCTCGTAAATAAACTACTGGCAAGGAATTTCCCAGAGAGGATTTTAAGGAAGACAGACAAGTGGTGAGAATCAACATGGAGATAACCTTCTTGAGACAATGGTGAAGGACGGGAATGAAGAATGACTGACCTGTGTAACAGCATACAGTGCATTTTCAAACCAAGTGTCATGTATTGTTTTAAAGCACTCATGACTCCTGATTATGGGATCGCTATCCTTAGACAAACCCTTGTTCTCTCATAGGAGAAGTAGAAATCTGAAAGATATTCTGGTACACACAAAGGACACACCAAATGTAGCTACCCAAAATAGCATACAGAGTCTTTGGAGACATCCCAGAGTGACAGGAAACTTCCCTTGTGGACAGTGTAGTTTTTACCCTCTAACTACCCACAGTACATCTCTATATCTTGGAATGAATAAACCATGGGTTTTGAAATGACAGACAAATTGCAATTTAACACACGTTATCTATATGATAACATGCCCCTTTGATTTGAGATACATAGGTATTACTTGTAGAAAGGTGAGAATTCAAATGGAGGAACACAGGAGTAATTTGAGCTGTAAAAAAAGTACAACTGAAATGATCAGTCATTATGTGACGATGGTCCACTCTGTGACCGGCTTGAAGTGGGTAGCGCTGGAAAGACTGGAGCAAGGCATGAAGAACCTAGACAGTACTTTTTTCTAAAAGGAACAGCGTTTGGTGTTCAGACACTGGACACACATTAATGCCAGATGTACGTAGGTAATCATTTGCAATTACCAAATACTGAATGTTTGTGATTCGCTATTTGTTATTCACAAAAATCTGTGTACAAAATGTGTGGTTTACACATATTGCGATTCTCAGTTGTTCGCTAATAGACCTACCTCATGAATATTAATAAGGTTGGTCTCGGTTTGCAAGCCATTGGCAATTGCAGAACTCACAGGGATGGTGGCCTGCTGGGGTCAGCAGACCACCAAGTCTGTCATTGATTTTAAATAAATCAACCTTTTAAAAAAAAAATGCAGACCATTTTCCTTAAAGGAAAAAGTGATGCGTTTCAAAACGAGAAATGAAAAGTTTTCGTTTCCTTTTCTCAAGAGCAGGCCGTGGTCCGCTCTTAAACAAATGGTTTAACAAACATTAACAAACGGGAAGGGGACCTCTGACCAGCCTTAAAATAGAGGGAAAGAATTAGGAGCCTACAGAACATACAAGTAGATAATACCATTACATAGTTTGAGGCCGATTAGGTATTGAGAAACAGCTGGATTTAAGTTCAGTAGGAGTTCCTGAGGACAGACCTTCTGGGCTCAGAATAAACTCTTGGGTGCGCTAGACATAAACGCTGGTCACATGATCGGGTCGCATGACCTGGAAATAGCTTTCTGTAGCATTATAGGACATGGCGCCGATCTCTTACCCAAGATGTAGGTGTTGGGAGAATTAATAGGCAAATCGCCTGTCAAGTCCTTTGATGAAGTAAGTGGCTGTCTTCGAAGTGAGGTTAAAACTATTGCCTACCTTGAAGGTTATTTTAATATAACTCAGATTCTTCTGCTCCTATGATATTACCTTCAGAGTATTACTACAAGGCTGAGCACCTTCGAGCTGCCTGTGGGGCTAGTAGCAGACACCAAATAGAGGAGTGCCAGAGAATTTGCACAATTGAGCATGGCATATCACCTGATCAAAGCTACAAGTTGCAAAGCATTATTCTTAAAAACGGTCACTTGTGAATGACTTCTACAAAATGTAGTCTCACCAGGTAGCATTTGTTCCGCTCTGTTTAAAATGGAGGATTGTCCACGTTTTCATCTTGACTTGCAATGAATCACACAGGTGTAATGCATTGCAAATAGTAATGTAAGAGAGGTAAAAGTAGTCACTACAAATGATTTGGACTGACAAATATATACATATATTTTTTTAGCGTTATATATAGTGCGAACTAGACCTAAAGATATCAGGTATCAGAGCCCTTTAAATGAGCACCAGTTTCGTTACAGATGGACACATTCTTTTTTTTTGTTAGGCCTGGGGAGATTAAGTGATTTGCACAGAATCACAGGATGTTGAGAGTCGTTGCCGAGACTCGAACCAGGTTCCCCAGCTTTGAGGGTGACCACCCTAGCTACATCCTCTCATATAGCCCTGTACCGGAAACAAGCATCCTGGAACCGTTTTCAGGGCATCACCCTTCATCAGCCAGGTTAGCTTGAATCCAGTGGTGTAGTGAGCACTTAGGGCGACACATGCAAAAGAAACAATTGATGGACGGAATGCTGGACAATGCAAACCACTGGATTCAAGCTAGCCTGGCTGATGAAGGGTGACATACCCCCGAAACCAGTCCCAGGATGCTTGTTTCCGGTCCAGGGAGGACCTGGCTTGGCAGTTCAGGCTGGACTGTTCCCACAAGGAACAGGGTCAAGACTGATGTGCATATGGCTGGGTCCAAACTGGGGTGGTGTGGTGAGCAAAAAAATGATGTATTTAACCCAGATGCTTGTGACTGGGGTTGAATGTTTGCCTTGTCCAGCATTCTGTCCATCAATTGTTTCTTTTGCATATGTCGCCCTAAGTGGAAGGGTATGCCCAGACGTGGGCCTGTGCTCACTACATCACTGGATTCAAACTATGCTGGCTGATGAAGGGTGATGCCCTGAAACCGGTCCCAGGATGCTTGTTACCGGTCCAGGAAGGACCTGGCTTGGCAGTTCGTGCTGGACTGTTCCCACATGGAACAGAGTCAAGACTAATTTGCATATGGGTGGGTCCAAACTGGGGTGGTGTGGTGAGCAAAATAATGATGGATTTAACCCAGATCCTTGTGACTGGGGGTGAATGTTTGCATTGTCCAGCATTCTTTCCATCTATTGTTTCTGTTGAGTATGTGAGAAGTGGCAAAGACTTGTGGTAATGGAATTAGCAGGCATTTTAGAGTCTAATTTTGTGTGCACACCCAGAGTGGTTGCTTAGTACATGCAAGCAGATGCCATAAATGCAAAATGCTAAATATGTAAATACCATGATAATCTTGCTTATAAATTATTTAGGATGGGTAACTTGACCACATACTCTATCTCTCTAAAGACAATGTCCGAAACTAGCATGAGGGCACTAGTCACAATAATGGACTCCAAAAGAGACATGGATCTGTGTGTTGAAATGTCTGAACTAACTGAATCTAATCAACCTAGTGGAGAGGAGCATGTCCGTCTATCTTTGGGTCAGTGTGGATTCAGCGTATGTTATCAACTTGTACTGCATACACATGAATTTGGAACAAATCTACCTGATGAACATGAAATCCAACAGGTATGCCTTACCTGATTGATGTTAAGTCCACATTGCTGTATGCCACGGATAATAGAACCACCAATCATTGCCCAGTGGCGGTCTCCATTGGGTAGTGATAGTTAGGACCATGTTTCTGTAGGAAATTGATTTTTTGGTTTGCTGATATCTTTTGCATTGTTAGACAAACCTTCATGAAATTAAAATAAAAAAAGTCTCATTCACATCAACTCCTTCTTTTAAATATTGTGGCATGATCCATAAAGAAAAGGCAGAGAAAAAGGAGGGGGGGGGGGTCACAAAACTTCTTCTCCCATAGAATTTTTCATAGGAAAATTGATCAGCGATGCAGCAAATATGGCTTAACAAATTTACGCCAAATTTGGCAGAAAGTTATATCTTGGTCCAGAAATTGTGCTTCTTGTTATCTGGTGTATATCTGTTTAATATATTTGGGAGAAATTAAGGTTAAGCATTGATGTATATTTCACACAGCAGGTATATTGTGGAGGATCTGTGGATGCAGCTGCATTCTGATTGGTTGGCTGCGATAATTTGTAGTGAATTTGGCAATCAGTGAGGACAACCACATGTTGTGTGAGGCTGGCTGCAACCTGAAGGAAAAGTTAGTGCCATGATCTTAGGTCTCGGGAGGGCCTGAGTGTTAGACCTGTCAGCCCTAGGGTGGTCTTCCCTGTTTTTTTGCCCTTGTTGCCTCATTTTTTCCCACCATCTTTTTGTTGGCCCCAGGTCTCTGGGCGCTTTACCACTGCTAAACAGTGCTGAGGTGCAGGTGCTCTCTCCTAACAACATGGCTGCTACAGGCCCCTGCTACTGCGGAGTGGCCATTGCATACACATACTAGTAGTCAGGAGCAGGCTGGGACATTTTGATACAGTATCTTTTTCCATCCCGCCTTTGTGTCCCATAGACTATTATGTGGAAGCTCCTGGAACCTTCCAGCCCTGGGAGGGATTATGCTTTGCCGCCTTTGCAGGAGGGTCACCTGACCTGGGGGTATAAGAGGAAAGGAGGGAAACCTGACTAGTTAGTTTGGGCACCACTGGACCTTGGGGAACCTCTGCCGGAGCGTAGGCGGTTGGGCCTAGGGGAGAAACCTGCACTACTGGGACTGACTGAGTCTAGGCCCTGCTGTGCCCAAGTTAGATGAGGGACTCTACCTGCCTACTGATCTTGCCTGGTGAGGGGGCAACCCGGGGGACCATCTCCAGTGTGCTGCAGGGACCCACCCTGCCTCTGATGCCTGCCAACTCAACCCCCTTCTTCCCCCACTAAGCCTACCAGGGGAACCCAACATCTACCTTCCCCCTAAGGCAGGTACTGGCCGGGACTGTCGCTGGGACCCCTACCGAATTGCAGGTAACACGCTGTGACCCCCCCAAGCGCTGTGCTGCCAGGACTGTGGCCCTCAAGAAAGACGCTGACCGCTGTTCAGTGCTGTGTTGCCTCCCAGTGCTCCTTTCAACACCCCTGCTCAGTCGCTGCATCGCCCAGGCGCCGTACCTTCCTAGCGCTGAACCCTTCCAGTGCTATGCCTGTGAGGCGCTGAGGCCTCTAAGCGCTGTAATTCCAAGTCACCGCCGCGGGCCTCCTGCCCCGCGTAAGAAGAGCACTACATGTACCATCACCGCCGCGGCCCGGGGGCTCGCCACCAACACGATTGCCCATTGTGATATCACCGCTGCGGCTCCAAAGCGTGTGGAAGGCCGCTGTGGTAGCGCGGAGGCTGTAAGGGGAACTGTGAAGCCAGCGCGACCCATTCCAGGTGACGGGGGTGCCGGATGTGCCTCCAGCCACGCCCCGCCAGCGTCGCTCCCTCATTGGCTAACGTCGCCGCACCCGCCAACGAGCCGCGCAATGACCGGCCGCTGCGGCCTGGGAGACCTGTGCCCGGGGCGCTCCCCTGGACAAAGAAGACGCCGCGCGGTGGGGGCCAGCCCCGGAGCCCCAGGCCTCGCCCCCACCTTAGGCTGGAGTCGCGGGGAGCCCACTTTGCCTGCGCGGGCTCCCGCCTACACTGAGGCTCCTTTAGGGGGTAAATTCCCCCCGGGGGGAGGGTGGAGTAGCCGTGGAAACCGCGGGGGCTACCCAGGAGGTCCCATCGTCCGTCGAGGCAGCCCCGCGCCCGCCCCTCCCCTCCGGGAACCGCGACCGGGCCCAGAAGGCCCCAACCAAGCCTGACTGCCAAGCCGCTGGAGGACAGAGTAAGTGTGGGCCCAGGAATGAATTAAGGGGTGTGTTGAACTGTCCTGCTTGATGCACCGGAATAGGTTAATGGTTGTAATGAACTGCACTGTCTCCCCCGCCGGGCTGAACGAACTGTTGGGCTGAATTACATTGCTCCATGAGCAGGGAGGAACTAACTGTGGCCCGGCAACCAGCGGTCTAGTTATTTTAAATGGATTGAGTGCTCTGATGAATTACCTTCCCTATCCCTGAATACCTTGATTGTCACATTGCGAAGTATTGACCCCCTTGACTGGAATGAATCGCCTGTTACTATTGAAGCACCCCCATTATTCCTAAATGATTTGTTGGTTCTCTTGAAATGCACTGATTTAGTTACTGTGATGAATTGACTGTTGCCCTGCCGCTGTCTGGTACATTTACTTAAATGGATTCAAGGTTATTGCAATTGTAACTGCTTATTCATGAAATGAATTGATCTTCCCCCTGTGAAGTAGATAAAGAATCTTGTGTTTTCACTAAACCATCTGTTGTTGTGTCTTTTATTGTGTGCGCATGGCTGAGTCCGCGTGGGTGAGTGCTGCACTAGTGCTTTACACATTGCCTTCAGGTGCCTTCCTTCCTCACGCCAAGCTACCGTGTCGGAATTGGTGACCCCAGTTCTAACACTGAGTCCAAGAAAATAGAATTAATTAAGATATAAGGCGGGCAGGGTAGTGGTAGCCTGACCCGTTGGGCCTCGCCATGCACTGATTGAACTCTCAAAAATGACATCCCAAATGACATGCTCAACAACTGAGTTGATAACATCCCTATAGAGGTCTGAAATTACATCATTGGAAACAACACTGTGCATGAAGGAGTGCAAGTTATATTTACTATAGATAACTATAAATGGTAAATTTCAGTAGTGTTGTTTGTTTAAAACATTATGTTTTAACTGACATTTTTACCTAACTTTTGTGTCCATTTAGCTTTTGGGTTTTTTCAGTGAATTAAACTAAAAGCATGCCTATGTATCCTTCAGCCGAAAAATGATAGAATACACTTTTAAATCCTTTTAACACAAAAGTAGTAAGTTTCATGATGAACAATCATAACGAGAGAAAGAAGATGCAGAAAACATCAAAAAAGTGGAAGTATATTGTTTCTTGTAAATTTCAAGTGGATTATGGGTATAGGAATCGTTCCCTATTCACTTGGAGTCATCAAAAGGAGGGCTTACTTTTCTGGACAATTACTCAAGTGCATTTCACTTCATGCCTTTTTTACCAACTGTTCTACACAGTGGTACCCAGCAGTGACAGGGAAAGCAACCCATACTTAATAAAATTAGTCAAAAAGGCGATACAATTCCATTAGGCCCATAAAATAACCTCACTACTCAGTGGCCCCCCCAGTATCATACTGGACACTTTAAACACCCAATGAATCAATAGTGGAATCCGGGACCCCGGCCTAAGTGATTTTGATGATTCAGACTGTAAAATAATAACACTAGATTACAGAAACAAGCATTCATCCAACAAATACACAAATTAATAAATATTGTATGTCATTCACAAACAAATATAAATAAATCAACATATCAATTGCAATGGTTAGGTTGGAACTTTTCTAAATTCAGTTGAGGCCACTGATTGCTACATTCTGTTTGATGCTCTGCTCTTGCTCCTATGACTCAATCTGATGATACAAAAGTAATTTATGGTCTCCAATTTTAAGTACTTTGCCATTTACAGAATGTTTGAAAATTTTCAATTCTACATTTTGCTTTTTGATTTAAATACACAATTATTGTATTAATATTATTTTCTTTTCTGAGTAGTCGGTCCACCTGAGTAGGTGGTGAGGACCCCTTGGGTCCCCCGGGCCACACGCTAAGAACCACCTCTGCCCTAAACAACTCAATTTGTCACTCAGCGTTTACTCGCTTCACCATTAATCCCACAGACTCACACCTATTCTAATATTGGCAATGTGACTGCTGGGCTCATGGGGCTCTGTCTCCCTACTTCTTTGCTGCTTGGAGGTAGTGCCTTGTGTTCCATTTCCATCATAGGATTCATGGAAGGCTGGAAGATTTTATTTCATCTTGATAACCAGTGTTCGCTTATCATCAATTATTTTTGAATTTTTTGTGCAGTTCTTTAGAACGGAATACATTGCCACACTTTGGGGCATATTTACAAGGGCTTTATCTCTAGATAAAACCAGCGCCCTATTTACAATAGGGTGCTAACATGCATAATCGCATGTTAGCACCTTTTTTCCAAACGCCTCACTTTGCATCTCCAATGAGATGCAAAGTGGGCGTTACTGGGCATACCCAAAATGGACTACCTTGCAAATATCGCTGATGTTTACATCGCGATCTTTACAAGGCAGCCCACATGATTTTAGCACACATTAGATTTTGGCAAAAACGTCCGTTTTCACCAAAACCTAACGTCTGCTAAAATCCTGACTTTGCCATCCCTAACATAGGGGGTGGATTATGCTGATACGACCCTGTGGGTCGTATCAGCAAGGTTATCGCCCTTTTGCAGGGAACATCGCTGGAAAACCAGCGATGTTCCCTGCAAAATGGCGATAACCTTGTTGTTAATAACGCGCTACCAGGGCAATAAATACCAGAGATAGCCTGCGATAATATAATTATCGCTAAGCATGGTTGTTAATGTGCCCCTCTGAGTGTATCACAGGCCCTTGCTTCGATAGGCCCCGGGTGGCACATTGATTCACAACATATAAAGCAAGTTTCCCCACTCAATTGTCATTGTGTCCACTTCATCATTAAACATTAAGCTACAAGAGTGCTTGTCCTGCACCCAAGTGCTGCTCTTCTCGCCAAAAATGATGAATCAGTGTGGCTTTTGCACACTGGTGAAATTTGTGTTGCAACTTTCTATAATCATTCTCGTTTTGTGTAAGAGCGCGAGCCACGTTTTCAGTGGTTAGTAGAAAGCTGCCAGCTTGGTGGATGCCTTCTTTGAGCAACCAGATTCCTCTAGCTGAGTATTAGAATCTGCTGATTTCCTCCTTTAATCTTCTGAGGGTGTTCTGATGCTTTTACTCATGAAGGGGAATATTATCAAGGACGGCGTTAAAATTGTCGCCGGTTTAGCGGCTGAAAACTGCCGCTAAAGCGGCGATAATGGGCTTGATAATATGCCCTTGCAAATTCCCATAGAAGCCCATGTTGACACCAGAACATGGGCTTCTGTTGGAATTCTCTGCGGCATATTATCAAGCCCATTATCGCCACTTTAGCTGCAGTTTGTTGCCGCTTAACCGGTGATAATTTTTAACGCCGTCCTTGATAATATGCCCCGAAGGGTTTTGGTGTCCCTGTTGTTCTCTGGCACTTATTAATACATTCCTGAGCCGTTCGCTGGAAATATCTCAAGGTCATTGGGAACATTTTAGCACGTTTTCGGATGGGAAAGTAATAATTTATAGTGATCGAGTGTGACTCTAATTGGACAAACTTTAACCTCCTGGCGTCCCTCTTTTTCTTTTGGATTGTTTTTCGACTCTATACTTTACTTTCGTAGCGTTAAAATGACGCTGGATTGCTGTTGTGCACGTAGCACATTGACTCTTTTGAACCGTTCCTCTAGTCCCACTCATTTGACTGTGTTTCTGCATATGAGGTAGTTCTGTTGATTAAGGTATGTTATTGATAATTGACTTACCTTTCCATTATATCTATATACATATATAGATGTTGTGTCCTTCACATCTTAAAAGTTTTTTGGGTTACCTAATTACAATTACAATGTTAAGATGACGCTGACTTTTTGAGAGCACTTCGTCACACGACCGCTCTAGTTGAATGTAGTAAGTCAAAAAGATGGTGCTGATGGTCCACGCCTCGAATACTCTCCGGGCTCAACACACTACCATTCCTCGTAAGTATATGCCAAAGCCACCTTTACATGTCCTGCTACTATTTCGGTTTTCTGGCTATTGGAAATATCAGTGCCGCTTAAATGGGCGGCAGTAATTTAACCATACGGGATGTTTGAGTTTTTGGGGCACAATACATAGGAATGCATGCACTGCACGTTACTACCTCTTTAGAAGTCTAACTACACAGTGCCATATTTTGGGGTACTTAAACTTTGCACGCTAGAGAAACGTAAGCCTTGTGTTATTAACAGTACCTCAGTTGCATGTCATTGCCGTACTCACTCATTATGTCAGTTACTCTCCTCAATTTTTCAAATACCGGCAGCGTCATAGAGAGTGGGTAGGGACTAACCCCTACAGACTCTAATTTTATTTGAGTGTTTGAGCTCCTATGCTAAGTGTTAAAAGGTTAAACTCTAAGGCAACAGAGGAGTTTGTATTTGTATATATTTTGTAGGTATAATTTATTACCTTATGCCATGAGGTTCACTCACAGACCCCAATAGCATTTCTCACTGGGATTCAACCGTGATTACTGTTGATTTAATTTTTGGCACCATTGATTACACTGACCTATGAGTTGGGTGGTTTGGTGACAGAGAGACTGTGGGGTATATTCACAAGAACGTGTGATAACTACCGCAAGAGTAGCGTAACGCAACTTCAAATATCGCAGTCCATCACGGGAAAATAACCCCGTGTCAACGTGGAATTCACAACAAGGCGGTACCATGTGATAATCTGCCAACTCCGCGGATAATGTCCGTGATACAACCACCACGACGGAGATAAAACCACAAACCACAACACCAAAAGCACGCGATGGCGGAAAGCGCGATGAGGAAATCAGCGATAAGCAGCGCCAGGTCTGCAAAACACATCTGGCAGGCAGAAAAAAGCACCATAAAAGTAGAAAAAATACTCACAGCCAAACTGACCTACACCCAAGCACCATAGAGGCAGCCAGGGCAGGCTCAGAGGACGAGCGCAGCCCCACAAGTACCTGACGACCAGCCAGGGACATCGGAGACAGGGAAGGGCAAGGACAAGAAGACGAGGAAGATGAAGTTCAGTCCGCAGGCGAACTGGATCATAGTCACGGAGGTGATGGAACACCATCAACCACTCTTCGTCACCTCCAACGTGTCACATTGGGCACCAAAACTGGAATATGGCGGGACATCGTCGACAAGGTGAATGCCGTCGGAGAGAACAAGCAGACAATGGACGAGGTCAAGAGGCGATGGAATGACATCAAGCGAAGACCAAGGAGAAACTCTCTGCCAACCAGAAGGCCGCAACGCAGTCCGGAGGTGGGGGCCCAGCACCACAGCTCGTGCTGGATGACATGGAGGAGCTGGTGTCGACAGTCATCAGTGTGGAAACTGTGGCCAGAGTCAGGGTAATGGACACTGCTCGACAGGACACAACACAACCGCAACAGGGTGAGTGACCACCAGGTACTGGGGGGATGGGTGAAGATGGACACGATGGCACACATGCACAATCAAGCAGGGCACAGTACACACCCACAATGACCCTGGCTCCTCGCACAGACCCACAGACTGTCACAATGTACAATGCCATGCTGTCAGAATGTCAACCTGTACCATGCGGCTATATACATGTGGACACATTGTAATACACCATCTCCCCTTCACATCGCAGGGGCGTCGTCAACACCTCCTGCAGAGCAGTCCCAGCCACTCTTCACTGATGACGAGGAGGACAACAACAGCTTCGATGCACAAGCCCTCCTAGACATCATTGACCTCATCCGCGACTCACCTCCAGGATCAGGGCAGCCCAGCCACATCGAGGAGACCCCACCCACCACCCAAACCACCCAGCAGGAGGCACCCACAGCCCCAGCACCCTCCCAAGTCCCCCAGGGACAACAAATGGCCTTCCAACGCCATGTGCAGGAGGGCCAGAGGGAGACGGCTGAGCAGGTGCGGGTAGGGTTCGAACTCATGGCTGCCGAACTGGACGCCATCCTTGGGTGTCTATGTCTGCCCCATTGTTCCAACGAGCCCTGACTGACATCGCTGGAGTCATGATGCGGAGAGTAGAACAGCTGTCCGCTCAGAGTGGCTCCAGCGATACCAGCTGTGAACTGGCACACATGCGGAGGCTCATGGAGGACATGGTGCGTAAGGAGGCAGAAAGGATGGCAGCCACCGCTGCACATCATAGAAATGTAGCTGGGATCTATCATGCCCTGCAGACCTCCATCATGGCATTGCCACCACAAGGCGTGGCGCTGATGAATGCTGCTGCCCCCACACCATCCACATCCCCGTCCCTTGGTGTGTCAGTGCCTCCCAGTGCGGCAGGCGGATCCACTCAGGCACCTGATGTGTCAGTGGCACAAAGTGCTGCCGAAAATCCCCCTCCAGCCCCTGATGTGTCAGTGGCACACAGTGCCGCAGCCGGTACCGCAACACCCACGGGGGGCAGGGCACACGTCCGGGGACGAGGATGTGGATGGGTTGTGATCAGGAGGCACTAGCATTCATTTCCACCACCTGGCCTGTTTCTGCTTGGTGCCGCACATGGTCTCATGATCTTCCACTGACCCCGATACACTCCGATGCACTCACCTTGGACAGCGACATGGACTGCCACATTCTGTTCAACGACCAATGACACGGCGGACAGACTGCAGACTGTACCCTTCCTCTTCTGCAGTACATGTCATCCCCGGATGGACTCTGGCTGGCCCTCCACGGGCCCATATTGTGTAGTGTGCTCGGCATTGCCCAGTACCGCTCCAGCTGCAGAACTGTCCTTGATGTGCAAATAAACATCCAGTGGCGCACTGCTGTGTCGTGTCTTACATCTATCACATATGAATGTGTGGATGAATGTGGGACAGTGATTTCCCTGTGTCAATGATGCTCATCTTGAGGGATGCCAGTCAGAGGTTGCCACATTGCATAATGTTACCGGGTCCCGTGAAAACTACAACAGGGACACACGCATCAGAGGGTTGGGGTGCCTCTGCCTGGGTGCGCATGGGCAGGCAGGCGATGTTGTCTTGTGCAGGTGTGTGTACTGTGCCAGTCATGTGTCTGGACTCTGTTTCAGCTAACGGCTCTGACTCAGATGTGTGACCTGGTGAACTGCGTTACATACCGGCAAGTGGTTGGAGACACACCAGTGGCAGCAGGTAAGCAGTGTTGCCTGGGTGCGCAGGGGCGGCACTTTCTCTCTCTCCCCCCCTCTTCTTCTCTCTCTCTCTCTCTCTCTCTCTCTCTCTCTCTCTCCCTCTCTTCTTCTCTCTCTCTCCCCCTCTCTTTTCTCTCTCTCTCTCCCCCTCTCTTCTTCTTCTCTCTCTCTCCTCCTCTCTTCTTTTCTCTCTCTCTCTCTCTCTCCCCCTCTTCTCTCTCTCTTCCCTCTCTTCTCTCTCCCACTCTCTTCTCTCTCTCCCCCTCTCTTCTTCTATCTCTCTTCCTCTTTTCTTCTCTCCCTCTCTCTCTCCCCCGCTACTCTCTCTCCCCCTCTCTTCTCTTTCTCTCTCTCCCCCTCTCTTCTTCTCTCTCTCCCCATCTCTTCTTCTCTCTCTCTCTCTCTCTCTCTACCTCTCTCTCTCTCTCCCTCTCTTCTCTCTCTCTCTCCCCCTCTCTTCTTCTCTCTCTCTCCCCCTCTCTTCCCTCTCTCTCTCTCTCCCCCTCTCTTCTCTTCTCTTCTCTTCTCTTCTCTCTCTCTCTCTCGCTCTCTATCTCTCCCTCCCTCTCTTCTCCTCTCTCTCTCTCTCTCTCTCTAACCCCTCTCTTCTTATCTCTCTCTCTCTCTACCTATCTTCTCTCTCTCTCTCTCTCCCCTCTCTTCTTCTCTCTATCTCCCTCTCTCTTCTTCTCTCTCTCCCCCTCTTCTTCTCTCTCTCTCTCTCCCTCTCTCTTCATTTCATTTCAGTGTTCATTTTAATAAAGTTTCATTTGTTGCTTTGAAATTGAATGTGTGTAATAAAAAAATTTAAAAAAAATGAAATTGAATGTGTGCTGCTCATTTCTGTGTCAACACATGCATGTCACTGGTTGTGATTCTGCGACGTCAGGCAGATTATTTTGTGAATGTTTAGGTGTAGCTGATGTGGCATGTCTTTGGTCGGTGGTGCCAGGGAGGGGTGGTCCTTGGGGTGGTATTGGTGGGTGTTGTGGCCCTCTTGGGTGTCCGGGCTGCATGATGGGTGGCTCCATGGCTTCTGTTGCCCTTCCGATGTGGCTGTGGGCTGTGCTCCCTTTTGTTGTGCAGGCTGCCGTCCGACTTTACACCAGGTCGGAGCAGGTGTAGATTTCCTGGTGTTAACGCGCCTTATCGCCTGTTTTGTGTTTTCATCGCAGTTCTGTCTGGCTGTTGTGAATGTTGAGGTGTGATGTTGTCGCGACTTTTGGCATGGGAACGCCCACTCTGCATCTCATTTGCGAGAGTTGCGGGGGCCTCTGTGGCGATGTTTTTTGCGGCTGCTATCGCAGGTATACTGGTGCTGTGGGCTGTTAACACCAGCTTGTGAATGGGGCGATAGACTTATCGCAACTTTGGCTGCGATAAAGTGCAGTTGACTCGGTGATAGTTTCTTGTGAATATACCCCTATGTGTGCTGACTATCACTGTTTTCCTTTTTCCTCCCCCACTGTCTTCCTGCAATAGGAATTAGTGATTGGGGTAGCTAGTCATATTTATTTGATCAGATTTGACTATGTGTTTCTATCCTTTCTAACCTTGATTTTTCTCCTTACTACAGATTTTACACTGTCGCCGCGTTTTACACTTTGGACCTTTGATACAGGTAGAACTACTCCATGGCCCAATTACAAATTTGCTCCAGGTTATTGCCTTTCTTATGTCTTTCAGAGATTTGTTCAGTATAGCCTGATTTTGAGTTACTAATTGGTCACTTATTTTAGATTATATATCGGTGCAACTTTCTACGATGGATCTATCAGGATGTTATTGACAGACAGCTTATAACAACCACAATTTTGATATTGTTTCAGGTTATTACCTACTTTGAGGTGTCATCATTCTCCATTTTCTTGTGGCTCTGACCCTGGACTTTTAGTGGGTGGCATATAGGCTTGCAGCTTGGTCTTTTTCTAATGGTTCCCTCTCCTGTTGCAACTACACAGCCTGTATTTGGAATTGTTCACCCTCTTCAATATTCGGATGGCACTCCTCTCATGAGATCCATCACCACTCAACAAAATGCCTGTTCTTGAACGAATATTTCTGGTTAATACAGTTTTCTTATCCTTTAAGAATCTGAAAATATCTTTTTGTTCGGCAATGTTGTCGGAGAAGGGTCCGTTTCGGTCTACTGCAGACACACTCTCTGATTTACTCAGATTCTGATAACTACTTCCTACCTGACGCATTGGTGGGTGACGGTTCTGTTTCGGTCTATGTTAGATAATTTCGTGATGCTATGTATTTGAAATACAGCCATGAAGACTTTGAGGTATTTAATACCATACAACGAAACACGTGATGGCTGTATCAAGATGTATTGTTGAAAAAACCTACAATTATCACATGGTTTGTATCATATGGTTTACTGGTTGTAATAAGAACTTGGATTAAACCTTGATCCTGAACTGGTGTCTATGGATTTTAAGTGGACTAAGATTACACTTCTGAACTCAAGATCATTATTGATATTCTTATTACTCCAATGTGTGTTGAGAAAGGACCTCTGTTGTTGCTTTGTTCTCTTTTCTTAAAGGGACAATTGGGGTTGAATTGGAGACCAACTCTTTCTCTCCTAGTAGCACAACTTTACTATTGTGTAATACTCCTCCCGATATGGACTGCAGTTTGTGTCTATAACTGGTTACCAATTCTGTTTTTTCTTTTCCATTACTGAAAAGTAATCAGATATTTGCTACTAAGGACTCTGTAACGAAATTGATGTGGATCTGAATTTCACTGTAAACAATTGTGTTAGAAATAGGGGTTCTAGTTGGCTGAGGTATGCACCCTTTCCAAGCAGGAACCACAACTCTAATCATGGTAAGCTAGATACACAATAAAAGATAACCTATGCTCACCCTCTGGTAGCTTGGCACACAGCAGTCCGGCTAATCTAAAGAGGGAATGTGAAAAGTATTTGAGCAACACATATAGATGGTAACACAATAAAAACACCTCAAAAAGACTCCACAAAGGTTTAGAAAAATAGAGATCATTTATCTGAGTTAATCAACGAATTTTTAAAGAATAAACCAAAAAAGAGTGCTTAGAAGTCAATAACGCTTAAAGTTTACTTGAGGTCATGCTACACTGGGGTAAATCCAAAGTTCAGGCCGACCACGATGGATGGTAGGCCGCCTACAGGACTCAAACAGTTTCCGCTGACAAAGTCCCTTGAATGGAGCAAAGCATTATCATTGAGAGTGTGATGCATTGGTTCTGATTCACGCAGTCATGTCGATGCGTTGAAGTCGAGCCTCACAGTTGGGACCTTGAATCCGTGATGCATCTGAGTCAAACCTCGCAGTCAGGACCTCAAATTGGCTATTTGTCACCATCGAGCTGTGCAAGGATGTCTTCGGATCAGCACTGTGTAACCGTCTAAGGTCACTGCATTAATTCCAATCGGTGCAGTGGTGATGATGTGTCAGTTTTGTAGCAAAACTACTTCAGAAACCACTTCTGAGTCACAGGACGGGGAACCTCAGGCAATGGTAGGACTCACAAATAGCAGTCCAGCAGCACCGGCAGAGATGCAAGAAGTCTTTTATGACCATGAGACTTCTGAAAACGGGAGGCAGGTCAGCAAGCCCTTGAAGACACCCTGGGGTCAAGTGAGGTGGGGCCAGTCCTTGTCCAGCAGGGGCAGCTCAGCACAGCAGTGAAGCAGTTCCTTGAAACAGTCAATCAAGCAGAGGGGCAATCCTTGTAGCACCGCAGTCCTTAATCTGGGCAGAGCTCCTCACAGGTCCACTAGTGTATTGTCTTGGTAGGGTCAGAGCTCCAGAACTTATACTCAATGTGCCTTTGAAGTGGCGGTGACTTCAAAGCAGCTCCTTGAAGGGCACAGGTCCCCTTTTATCGCATCCCTGTCTGCCAGGCTATCTGTGGGGGGTAATTAGCCTTTTGTGTGGGGACAGGATTTAGCCTTTTTAGATGGAAGTGTAAGCTCTCTCTCCCCCTTACTGCACAGGAAGGCGATCAGAACGCAAATAAATGCAGATTAGTCCTCTGTCACACCCACCCTTCCTGAGTTTGTGGCCGTCTTGAGGGAATGCACAAAGTGTAGCTATGAAACACCCCAGACGTGTATTGGAGACAGGCTGTATGCACACAGAGCTGACTTAAGAGCAGAGAAATGTCCACATTCTAAAAGTGGCATTATAGCATCCCTTTCTCGTCCATTAGATCCCCAACCATCCTCAGTCCCATTTCATCCTAACATTTCATATATCCATCTTTAAAAATGAATGGGAGTGATCCATTGTTGTACATAGGGGTGTAACCATTCACACAGCCTAATTCAAATGTTTTCCGGATGGCTGTCCGAAACTTAAATGCACAGATCGCAATTTTGAACCTGACCCTTTTGAATTAGCCGAACTCGGTATGTCGCAGGAGACACCCTCTAGTTTCTGTTCCCAATAGTAATTCCTATATTGAGATGGGGCCTCCCTCTCTGAGCCTGCCCTCTCCCCTCTTAGTAGGGCTGCCATCTGCTGTAGTATTGATGCCCAATATGATAACTGAAAATTGGGAACGTCCCATCAGCCTCGATCCCTCGGGAAAGTCAAAAACTTTAAAGCTCTCCGGGGACGTAGATTGGTCCATAACAATCTGGAAACCATCTGCTTTAAAGTCTTGAACCAACAGCTTTCTATCTCCAAGGGGATAGCCCTAAAAAAGTACAAACTTTTAGGCAGAAATAGCATTTTGACCTCATTGCTTCTCCCGATCAGTGTGAGTTTTAATTTATTCATTTGAGCAAAATCAGCTTTAAATTTCCAAACTAACTGACCCTAATTAATTTCTACCATTTTAGCCATGTCTGCCATAATTTCCGCCCCAAGACACACTGCACTCAGAGCTACACGATTATCATTCAGCTGTACTGAACTATTTATCACAATTTGAGTCCTGTTTTAGTTGAACTGGTACCCTGAAATAGGCCCAATATGGAAGCTTCTCTTTCAATTTCTGCAAAGGTGCCTGCAGGGTTGGGAGTGATAATCACTAGGTCATCGGCATAAGGTAAAATCTTTGTGCCCCCCCCCCCCCCCTTATAGTGCATAGGTAGAATACTGCTATTCCCTTCGATCTTCCTAATTAGAGGGTTGATGTACAGGGAGAAAAACTAAGGGGGAGCAGGGGCATCCCTATCGTGTTCCGTGGCTGATCGTAACCAAGTCAGAGATTCCTCCCATTGCCGATATTCTGGCCACTGGATTCAAATACATCATCTGAACAGCATTAATAAAGCCCCTGCCCAAGCCTTTGTTGTACAATACTGCCCATAAAAAAGGTCAGGAGACCCTATCAAAAGCTTACTCTGCGTCTAGCAGAATTAGCGCCACAGGGTCTCCAGCAAACTTCGAGGCATCAAACAATGCATTAGCCCACCGAATGTAGTTTATTGTACTGCGGCCCAGGACAAAACCATGTTGAACCGGGGAGACCAGTTTCTTGAATACCCCCGCCAGTCGCCTATGTAGGATTTTGGCATAGCTCTTGACATCACTGTTTACCAGCATGATTGGGTGATATGACCCGAGCTCATTGGCCAGTTTGCCCTTCTTGGGGAACACAACTATATTAGCAGACCACCATGAATCTGGACCCACCCCACATGATTGTGCCTCCAAGAACACCTCTCTCATAAGTTCCTGAATGCAAGGGGCAAGATTTTGATAAAGTTCCCCCAGAATTGAGTCGGTTCCAACCGCCTCCCCTATCGAAAGTGACTGAATTGCCCCCCTTACATCTTCCTCTGTAATTGGGGCCTCCAACAGCTCCCTCTCCTCCAAAGATAGCCTTTCACCTGGTAAGCCCATCAAATATTCATCTCTTTCTTTTTCCTCATAATGAGCCTCCTCAATATGCAGATGCTGATAGAACCTCTGTAATGATGAGTGTATAGCTGTTGGTTCAGAGATTGGGCCAAAAATTGCATCCTTAATTCAGGTGATCCCCCCCCAGACTATCCACTGTCTTGTATGCATTGCTAGAAAATGCCCCACCCTTTCATTGCATTCATACATTTTGATTCGCCAAGCCGTGTATTTCCCTGCAGTTTTCTTGTCAGGACTCCACAAGTCTTACCTCGTATACTTGCGGAGTGATCTCGCAGAGACGTCGTGAAAAACCTCCACCACACCCTACCTTTTCCTAGTAAGGGATAGTACACAAACCGGGGCAAGGATAGGTTTGGGGGAAGAAATCCTAAAAATGAAGGGCAGGGATATACTCGTCAACACCCAATGAGATGCTCCTATAGATGTAGATATGCTCTCTTGGGGTCTTCCAGCTGGAAGGAGATAACCTTCCAGAGGAATATCTACTCTACCTACCCAGGGAGCATACGTACAACAAACATACGGACACCAAAGTATGTATATAGTCACCTGGAAGATGCAAAGGAGCAGAAGAGATTGCCTTCAGGGATGCAGCAAGGTAATCACGCTTCCTGCGTGTGTTGAACTATGTCAAAAGGGAAGCGCTCCTGCGCTTCAAATGGGGAAACAATACGAGACCGGGCTCGAGCGCGTCTCGTGGGGGCACAAAGTAAGAGAGCGCTCCTGCGCTTAAATGGGGGCAATAATACAAGACAATTCTCCATATTATTCCAGTACAAGTTTGTTCTCCTTCCTCTGAGACGCCCTAACGTATCTTTATGTTTCCCTCCTTATCCCCGCTTTGAGGGCGTCCTAGACCACGTCAAGCCTGGCACTTCCTTTGTTCTCTGCTATAAACCTAAGAATCCAGAAATTCATATGTTTGATAAATTCCTTGTCATATAGCAGAGCCCTTTCAAATGTCCAGTACGAGATTGGGGACAGGTTGGCAATTTCTAAAACCAACAGATTGTGGTCAGACATGACTTGAGGAAACTTATATATATATGGCATGTCTGCACCATCTTCCGAGACACATAGAAGTAGTCAAACCTAGCATGTACCTGGTGCAGGCTGAGAAAAATGTGTAACCAGGGTCCCGTGGTTCTTGCATAGCCCAAACATCAGATAACATCAGGAGCTCCAACTCTTTACTACTCATCCCACCAAAAACTTGCAAGCAGAAAACCGCAGCCAATCATTTGCTGGAAACGCACCTAAAATCTGGAACTCAATCCCCCCCCACATCAGAACAACCCCCTCGTTTCCAAAATTCAAGACACTACTCAAAGGCCTCTTCCTTGACCTCTCTCGAACAAACCAATAGAGCATAGGATGTTCCTCAGTCAACGCCCCACCCTGCCTTAATGTGGGACCGATGCCACTGTCACGGATCATGAAAACTCTCTTTGCATGATCCAATTGAACAAGGAATACGCTACGATGATCGTCTGGTTTATATTGCATCCCATTCCCCTCTGCTTATGTACATGTTCCCCACCCTGTGCATTCCCTCTTGCTCTACCTATTACCTGTACCGTCTACTCGCTCATAATTGTATATGCTGTAAAGCGCTCTGATACCCTCGGGTCCAGCCAGCGCTATATAAAACTCCTACATAAATAAATAACCCATGCATCATACATAAATGAGCCTTGGGTTTACGGACTTGATATGGTCTCCCCCCTAACTTGCCCCCTCCAGAGTAAATGATTATATTAAAGTCTCCACAAAATATTAGGGGGAGTGGCCACCCACCTAGCTCAATATTAAGCCACTCAAACAAAGCTGGGTCATCCAGCACTGGACCGCACACTGAACACAGTGTGAATGAATTATTATCAGTACAGCATTGCGTAATAACCCATCTGCCCAATTTGTCCACACTTGAACGCTGGAACCTGGCTCTCTTCCATTGTGTGCCATAATAGCAACCCCCGTGTTCGTGTCCCCTGCAACATACTAGAAACCAACTGGATTGATAACCCGCCAACTCTGCCACCTCCCGTCTGCTTGCCTCTATGTGTGTCTCCTGGAGGCACACTATGTCTGCCTTTAGATGTTGTATGTCCTCGTTGACCCTACATTTTTTAAGGGGGGGGGGGTTTCAACCACAGATATTGATAGAGGCGATCCTTAGCTTACCCATTCACCCAAGTGATCAATACCGTTTTGCACATATTCACCATGTCTGTTGTCGCCTTCTCCCCTAAAAACCCGTTTTGGATCAACCCCCCCTATGCTTATCCACCCCAGTCCCCCCTTAACCAGGCAAAATAGGTCCAAGGATCCTTGCAATGCCTCCTGCATCCTGCTACCACCCACTGCCGCCCACCCCATCCCTACTGAAGATAGAAAACTCAGGTGCACAACCAATCTAACACAAAAACAAAAGAAAGTCAGAATAAGGAACAAGCCCCACTATCGACCCTATCCACGAGGTCACAGTCTCCACCTTCTCTCCATGGTTCTATGGCACAAGTCTGGCCTTACAAAGAAGGTATGCCCTTCAGCAGAGTGCCTGGCTTCGGGTCTTGCTTTATCAAATATTGCCTGTCGCAGGAGGCAGTTCCCCCCCAAAAAATCAAGAGCCCTAGGCTTCTCATTAGTATCGATCTGACCCCTTCCCTTCTTTAACATAAGTGGGAATCAGTGCACTCTCTACACCTCTGAGTCCCAGTCCCAATGAGCCAGTTCCGGAAAGGCCCCCTTGAGCAAGCGTAGCACGAACCCCCGGATGTCATCACCTTTTGCGTTTTCTGCTATGCCCAGCAGTCTCAGGTTATTCCGCCACTGGCAGTTCTCGAAGTCCTCCATCTTCCACATAACATCCGTCATACTGGTTTCATTTGCGGAGACTTGCTGCCCCGTAGCCTCGGCCCCGGTCTCCAGTACTGAAATCCGTTCTTCCTGCACCGCTGTGCATTCTGAAATTTTGGTGCAAGCTTTGCTAATCTTACGAATAGCCCCTTGTAGTTTTTTCAATGCCAAGTGAGCCCTCTTATGCTCTTGTTGTGTTTCCCCTTGCATCAGCTTTAATGTAGAGTAGATTAACCCCATCAAGGGGAGTGGTTCTGATACTGCCTCTTACTCAGGGAATAGTTTTGGTATTTCTTGCGGCATTCCGTCTCCTCCTCGCCGCCCGTCCTCTAACAAAAAATGAGTGGCTGAGTAGTCACATTTTATCCGGCTGGTCTTGCTTTGATCCGATTCAGATCCCCTTATCCCAAGCCTCTTTCCCCTGGTGTTCTTCCTTCTTCTTTGTGAGGACACCTGTTTTTGAGAAGCTGGTTTAGGTAAAGAGCTATCTGAGTCATCCCCAGAATTGCCCAAGTCAGTATCACTGTTTTCGCTTGCACTAGATATTTCTGAGTCGTCAGTGAGGGAAAATAATTTCTCCCCTTCCAGGGTTTCCCCTACTTTGGAGCATATCTGGCTAGTACTTGCTTCTGATACCACCATCAGGTTCCCTAAATCTGAGCTATCCCCTTGTTGAGCTAGAATCTGTTGAGCCGGTCAGGCATTGCCCCATCCCCTCCTCAGAATATATTTGTGTCAAGCTTAAGGTATTCAGATCACTACCTGCCCCCTTAGATCGATCTGTTTGAGCCAAAGTCAGAGAGTCTGTACTCACGCCATTCCCCAGAAAGCAGTCAAGAGCATCAGCTCTCTGCTGTCTCTCACCAGTCACCTCCGTGCATTCTGCTTTCTTGTTCCCTGCAGGTCTCCGCCCGGAGAACATGCCAGAGACTACCAGCTGCTTTGATCTCACCACTTCCTCGTTGGGATGCTTCTCCTTAGGTTTCACTTTCCCATTTGTCTCCTCCTCCTTGCGTCCCGCTGCAGGGTAGCATCCTCCGTCTTCCGTCCAGACAGCGTCTTCCGGGCCAGTAGCATACCATGCTGTAACGGTCTAGTTGTTACAGTAGTGAGCGACCCCGGAAACATACACACACTATGTATCACTCTCTGGCCAGGCGTGGCCAGAGAGAATATAAATAAAAGGGTGGAGGTCGCTCGGGACCTTCCGGTCCAGACCAGTATACCTGCCTCATGTGTGGTTATTTCCCCGTCACGCTCACCACGTGGCCCAGTAGTTGTAGGCCCCATCTGGCAGCAGCGTCCCCACACTGGTGGACTCCACACATGCGATCCTCCGGCTGCTCCAGTCTCTGCGTGGTCCCTGGAGGGCTTGATTTTCTTGTAAGGCATCCCGATCTGCTGGGTTAATCGTCCGCCTCCTCCATGGCAACCAAGAAGCTTCCTCACTGCGCAGCGCGGACCAGCAGGTATGTGAGTTGTTTTGCTCAAACGATCCTGTCTTGCATCAGTCTTGCACTAGATGCCCATAGTGCTCCGATTCCTTGATGGGGAATCATTCATGTATGTGTTCATTTCCCCGAGTTTTCTCAGTCCATATTGTTACCACTGAGCAGGGGTGGGTGGCTCCCGCAGCAGGCACACAGCCGCCATCTTACCCTGTGAATTTCGCATTTTAGCAGTTACTGGACTTAATGACCCTGTGAATTTCTAAAAACATTTCTGCCCTATGAGCCTTTAGGGCCCAACTTAGGGATGACATATATCTGTTAAAAAGTATTATATTGCCAGGTTGATTAGCCAATTTAAAATTGCCCTACACTCACAGGTGTGACACAAGTTTTGTGCTTAAGGGCAGACAACCAATTTTTACTGATTGATTAGATTGCCTATGAGATACCCTGTCAGGAACAGTGCATCTTCCGGGCTGCAGAGGGGATTGAGGTGAAACGAGGAGACAGATGAGTTAACCATTCATCCTGTCAGGCACTGTACATCCTCATGGGCCTTCGGGGATGGCTAGGCCTCATTAAGTTGAAATGGGGAGAACCAGGTAGACCTTTTTAAAAAAAACTTATGGAGTTTTATATAGCGCGAACTTGACCCAGAGCGCTTTACATAGCACCAGTTGTATTAGATGAGGACACATTCATTTTTGTTAGGCACGGGGAGATTAAGTGATTTGCCCAGAATCACAGGATGTTCAGCGTCATTGCCGAGACTCGAACCTGGTTCCCCAGATTCGAGGTCGACCGCCCTAGCCGTTAGGCCAACTCTCCCCATTGGCCCTGTCAGGAACTGTACATCAGCCGGGGTCCTCGGTGAGGCGTGGGGACTGGTGGGGGCTACGAGAAGCATTGGAAGCAGCGTTAACTATTAACCTGGGAGCATTCACCCACCCATCACCACACACATCAGATGTCCAGTGGGCTGGTACCTAGCTCTGAGGGTGATAGCACCCACTGATTTACTCTGGGCCGTTCATACCTGTCTGACTGAGGGGTGGGCGGAATTTGCGAAAGCGACTTTCGCAAATTATCGCGAAAATGTTAAAAATCTCCGCAAACAAGCGGAAATATCGCGAAGATGCGGAAGTTTTTTTCCGGCAAGTTCGCGAGATTTTCTGCATGGTTGCGGGTCGCCAACTTACCCATGTGGTTGCTTGCGGGCGCGGCCCTCTTGTTTTCAGTTGTCTCGCAGTGCATGATCGCGAGAAAAAAGACGTGATCGCGCGACGCATGACGTCACTGCGGACGCGAACTGTCGCGAGACAGCGCAAATGGCTAAAACAATACAACATCTCATGGAGAACGCGACCGGATCGGGAAAACTTGTCGGCGAACGTGGGGATTCAGGTAAGGCGATCGCGCGCGCGCGAGAATGTATTATTTTACAGCGCGAGTAAGAACCAAATTATCGCAAAGCTGCGGAATGCGGAAATTTTGACATTTCCGAGCTCTCCGCGGAACGCGGAAATGCCAAATTATCGCAAATTCCGCGAACGGAACGAAAATTTTGCCCAGGCCTCTTCTGATGGGTCCTGTGGTCAAGGCACTTTTTCATCAGGTTTCGCAGGAGGTCCTTGCTGAGATGATTACAAGCTGCGCACAGCCTCGGAAGGGCAGATTCAACACTTCATCAAGCTCCAGGAAAGGAGTCCCATTGTGTTGGTAATAGTATGTATTATCACAACACCTAGTGATAGTTAAACTTCTACAGCTTCCCATATACACAGGTATTATTGTTGATAAATTAATATTGTCTTGATAATATTAGTAGCAGTAATGTTTTTTTGCAGTTTATATTGTGCAAACTGGCCCCGAAGGTACTGGAGCAAAAGTTACATTAAACACTGAAATATTTCATTTTAGGCACATGGGGATCAGTGAATTGCCCAGAATCACAAGGTGTTGAGCCGACGCCGAGACTAAAACCGTATTTCCCATTTCCAAAGTATGCAGCTCTTGGCAGTACACCACATCTTCTCCCCCCTGATATAAATTAATTTTCTTAAATAAAGAAGCAGTAGCTTCACGTTTAAACAAAGAGTGGGGAGCCTATTTTAAAACAGTCAGTATTCTGTATCCATTTATCACTGTCAGCAAAGGAGGCTTCACCTGGGATAAATGGGCCTCTGGGAATATAACTGCACTTGGCACCCCAATAACAGCTCACAAGGCGGGGGCGCGTGAGCTTGCACGGGAGGAGTCGAGACCAGACAAAATGACAGGTTCTGGTCAGGGAAGAGGTGCAGCGCCGTGTCTTAGAGCAACGAATTACAGAGGTTTTTTAGAGCCATTAAATAAGAGAAAGCTCATGCTGCCCTTGGACACTCCCATTGCTTTGATAGACATTGGTTCAGTTGGCCTGCACACATCCTAAAAGATGCAGTCCTCTATGGCCAAAAATTTCCTATTTTTCTGGTTATGGTGATGGGGTGACTGGTGGGGCAGCGAGGGGCTGGTCAGCTTTGAAGGACACCCTGATAAACAAGCATTAGCATAGCCAATAGGTCTCGCCTTTGGGACCATGTAAGTTTTTGGCCATGCAGCACATTATAAGGGGTGCTACAACATCTACTAATGCTTCACATGCCACTAGTGAACGGGGGTGTCAGGGTTCAACCTCCAAGCTGGAGATATCCAAATTCTCAGGAGCGAATAAGTATCTCCACTCTCCCGCCAGGGCACCACCAGACTCGAATGCAACCCGAAACCCGGTCAACTACCCTGATGGGAGAGAAGAGACAGCGTAGGACCACCAGGCGCAGGCGAGGCACAATAGGTTTCAAGACTTTCAGGAGTGAGGATTTCCTAATAAAAAGAGAAAGGAATACCAGGTAAGTAAGGTCGGACCCTATTGAAAGGATGTGTGCCCCTACTAGTTATACAATCCAATCCTCACTATGATATACCCCCTAGACTGATACCTTTCCCTGGTTGTGTGCTCTCCCAGACTTACCGTCGGGTTCTTTAAAGTTCTGCCACAAAGCAGAGCAGGAAGGTCGTCTGGGAATCGAGGGTGCACAATCCAGGAAGCTTTTAGCTCGATGAATGCTCCGTACAGCACGAACAATAAGCAGATTGATATGGAGAAGGGTAAATCCAAAGGTCAGCCCTAGTAGTGCCACAACACGCGCTACCAAGGGAGAAGGCAATCGGAAAGTCAAACCACTTGAGGCGGCTCTATAGGGAGCAATAAGCGCCAGGCAGCACAATGTACTGAGTCTTCTCGAGGGCAGGAAATAAAAAGGAAAACAGCCGCCAATTGCGGTCATACAAAAACTCGGCACACATAAAAAGGAAAGTGCGCGGGCGCGTCACGTAATGGACGCGAGAGGGACCGTCTTCTTAGAAATGCAGGCAAAACCAAGAAACCGCGGGGTGCGGTAAATACAGAAGTCCTCAAAAATGGGATGCGGGCAAAATCAGGAAGCTGCGGGCGTGCGGCACACACGAAAGTCCTTAAAGTAAGATGCGGGCAAAATCAGGAAGCTGCGGGCGTGCGGCACACACGAAAGTCCTTAAAGTAAGATGCGGGCAAAACCAGGAAGCCGCGGGCGTGCGGCAAGCATGAAAGCCGCGGGAGTGCGAAAATGGGGACAACGAGGGCAGGGAAATGCAGGAACAAAGTAGCGAGGGAGTAACTCGCTACACAGAGTTTCCCAACTGCAGGCAAACGACTGATTCACCGCTGAGGGAGGCGTGGTCCATCCAAAAGGAAGGTTGTCAAGCACCTGTGCCTGATAGTGGGCAGCTTATATGCGCCTCCCCGGACATGTGATACCTGTGAGCGCACACAACCACCTCCCCATAATGCTGCATTCTGGGTAATGTAGTGTGCTTGCAAAACGGGATCTTGTACAGGATCTAAAGTGTAACAGAGGGAGTGAGAGCCGCCAATCAAGCCAGGATGGGATTGTACAGGCCACAAGAGAGTGAAGAAGCTGCAGGTAAGGGATGGTGGAACATGTAATGCCCTTGTAATAGTAAGAGATATAATGGTGATGCGAGTGTGCCTGCCCACACATTACAGGAAATTAAGAGACAAAGACAAACCCAGCATACAGCGCTAAAATGTGTGTATGTGTCCATTGTGGACACGAGGATGCATTTTGCACTCAAAAAAATCACGAAAAACAGTAAGTATTGTGAATAACATACACTCGTTTTGCGTTTTCATGCATGTTTTTTTTGCGTTCCCACTTAATTTTGCAGCAAATGTAGCAACAAAATCCTTCATATAAGAGAGTACTAGTTATCTAATACATGCTTAGTTCGCTGATAATGTGGGTTCGAGCAACTAACTCTACAAATTAATCAAGAGACCTGTAAGCATCTAATACCAAATGTCCGCATATTAAAGTCTGTCAGACTTATTTTTACATTGAAGTTAAAACAATCGACAGCACATCCGAGCCTCAGCTTATGAAGGGCACGATAGGAGAGAGCAATTGTGGTGGTCCCGCTCCTTGCCAGTCAATAAGTAACGTAACAGGGCCCTTCTTGGTATGAATCCAATATAATAAGATACAAGTGTGAAGTGTAGAGAATTGGACATATAAGACAGCCTCCAATTCAAAAGATCACAACAATACAACCATAATAAGAATGTCCTCACCATTGTTGTTCTTATGTTATTGAACGCAATGTTTTTCCTCATGTGGAGACAGGCTAGCTTGAATCCAGTGGCACAAGGAGCACAGGATCCCAAGCCTGGGCACCCAAGCCCACACTTTACAGTCAGTTTTTTCGATCGTTCATTAACTGTATGGGAGCCATCCATGCACTTGACTAACTGCAGAAGTACTGTTGTTCTCATGTGACATCATTGCACCCCTCCCCACTCTTGACTTTAATTGCCGAGGCACACAGACTCCGGCCACTGTTAAGATGTGCTTGGTAAACATATGCCTCGGCAGCCCCGCGCAGCCTACCAGCAGGGAGAGTTTTATAAACAAAGGGGGTTAATAGGCTGCATCCAAACAGGTGTCGCCTGGGGAGCGTACAGGTGTGATCTCTGGCATTAACGGCAGTGGCACCTGTAACGTGGGCCCTTGGGGACCCGAGGGGCGTTACGCCGGTAGGCCGCAGCGCGGGGAGCCAGCGCGGACACACGAAGCCACAGCCAAGGAGTAGGCTTGGAGATCCCGCCCCCGAGCGGGTGGCTCCTTTTATTGGGAACCCCGCAGGCTACGCCTGGCCCGCGGATGCAGTGTGATGGTCTAGTAAAACACTAGACCGTGGAATACTACATCCCTATCCAAATTGGTTAACTAAACACTGATCACAACTCACATTAGTTCAGATAGTTCAAACCACCGGGGTGGTAATACTTGCGTGCCCTCCGGCGTCAGCCTCTGGATATCATCAGCAGGCAAAGTCCCTCAATCGCTGACTGGGGCGAGGATTGGGCCTTAGGTAATACCTTTGAGGAGACCCTCGCAATCGTGGACTGGCGGGAGGTCCATTCTCTGGAGTGAAGTTGGCCACCGTCCCCCGGTGTCCTCGGTGCTTCCGGGTGTATCGGTAGCGGCGCTACTCATGGACCCCTCTGTGGGTCTCTCCGGGTGTCCTGGGGGCACCTCTTTGAACCAGGATACGTTTCTGGACACTTCCTCGCCTCCTTTTTGGGCAGTTACCATGGTCCCTCGGCTTGCGGTGACTGTCCACGGCCTGGGCTCATAGTTCGTTCTGAATTTCCCCCCGGGGCGGCGGTCCTTGAGGAGGACGGTGACTCCTGTGCAAAGTGTTCTTGGCGTAGCCCGGAGGTGGAGGCTTGCTCGTTGGTTCCGGCGGGCTCTCCTGGCTTGCACCTCCTCAGTCTCTACGGGTGGCGGTGTCCACCCTGGGCATGTCGGGAATAGGTCTCTCCGTGGGCCTTGGAACATCAGGGCCCACGGGCTTCTTTGAGTGGTGCAGTGGGGCGTGCTCCGGTACTCCCTCAAGAATTCGTGAAGCCGTTTTTCTGGTTCTGTTTGTTCTACGCTTGCGATGCGGAACACTTTGTTTAGGGTGCGCATAAAGCGCTCCACATCGCCATTGGCTTGTGGCCACTGGGGGGTTATCCGTTGGTGATGCACTCCCCTCTGGCTTAGGAACGTGGCAAACTCTGCTCCCTGGAAGGGAGGTCCATTGTCGCTGCGGATGTCCTGAGGGAAACCGAAACACTTTCTCTAGGATGGGTTCTACTTGGGTAAATGCTGTTGACGCTACCAACTCCACTACGGGGTACTTCGAGAACTCATCCATTAGTACCAGTGTGTGTTTTCCTCCGGGGAAGCTCCCAAAGTCCATGCTTACTCGCGACCACGGGACAGTGCTGGCATCTTCAGTGATCACTGGTGTGGGTCTTTCCACATTTCCAGTCAGCTGGGACATCGGGCATCGTCGGACATATTCTTCCACCATGTTTTCCAGTTCGGGGAACCAGACTTTCTCTCGCATCCTGGCCTTCATTTTCATGATTCCTTGGTGCCCTCCGTGGGCTAGTTGCGTTGCTTTGTGTCTCAGGGCTTGAGGTATTACTAGCCTTGCTCCTCGTAGCAGGATCCCATCGCTGGTGGCGCTGAGTACATGTCATATGTGCCACATCTTCCCAGTGTACTCTCGCTCCTCCGGGCCCCAGGCATTGGCTGGCCGTAGATAGTTGGCCCACGATCCCTCCTGGACCGCGTCTAGAGTTCTTGGGTACACACCATCAGTGGTGGCCGCCTCTTTGATGTCTTCCAGGGTCATGTTTACGGGGCAGGCCGCTGTGGATATTAGGTGTATGTATTGCTCCACCTCCTTGGTTTCTTCGGGTGTTGCAGCCGGGGCCGGGTGCCTGGACAGGAAATCGGCGGGGTTTCTAGCTCTCGGCAGGTATACGACTTCCATCTCATATGGTTGCAGCTGCACTGTCCATCTCTCGATCCGCGGCGGAGGGTGAGGCGCCGTCCCCTTGAAAAGTGGTACGAGTGGTTGGTGGTCTGTGACCATCGTGAACGGATGTCCTTTTAGGTACAGGTGGAAGTGGTTGCAGGCCCATTTGATCGCTAGTGCTTCCCGTTCTATCTGCGCATACCTGGCTTCCATAGGGGTGAGTGACTTGCTGGCAAACGACAACGCTGCCCATCGTCCTGGTTCCTGTTCCTGGGCTAGGACGGCACCTAGCCCTACAGGGCTGGAGTCTACTAGTACTTCGGTCCGTTTTGCGGTGTCAAAGTATGCAAGTGTGGCTTCTCCTAGGAGGGCGTCCTTTATGCCTTGGAATGCCTCTTCTTCTTTCTGCCCCCACTGCCACTTGGCGTCTGATTTTGTGAGGGCTCGTAGTGGTTCCGCCCACGTGGCTAGTCCTGGGATGAACCTCCCACAGTACGTTGCCATACCTAGGAAACTGCGTACTTCTGTTGGTGACATTGGCGCCGGTGCGTCTCTGATGGATTGTGACTTCCACGGGTCTACTTGGATGCCATCTTGGTTGAATACATACCCGAAGAATTCTAGTGATGGCTGGAAGAACTGGCATTTATCCTTATGTAGTGTTGCCCCGTGGTCTTTGAGGCGTGCCAGTGTGTTGTGGAGGTGTTTATAATGTTCGGCAGCTGTCACAGAGTGGATAAGAATATCATCACTGACGTTCAGCACGCCGGGCAATCCGGACAACATTTCCCTTATCGTATTTTGGAATACTTCTGCTGCTGACGATATTCGGAAATTGAGTCTCTTGTACCTCCTTAGGCCTAGATGGGTGCTGAACGTGGTGATGTACCGACTCTCTTTGGCCAGTGGGAGCTGGTGGTACCCTGCGTTGAGGTTGATTTTTGAGAACCACTTGGATCCGTTCACATCCGCGATGATATCATCCATAGTCGGTTTGATGTGGCGCTCCCGTCGTATAGCTTTGTTCGGCAACCTCATATCAATACAGAGGCGTACCGCCCCCAGCTGTTTCGGCTTCTCCGCGATGACCATCGGCAACACCCAGGGCGTCGGGCCTGATACTTTCTCTATGACGCCTTTTCTTTCTAGGGTCTCCAGCTCTTTTTCCACTAACGGCCGTAAGTGGAAAGGAACCCTCCTGTGCCGCAAGGCGACTGGGGCAACTGTCCTATCAATGTGTAGTTTGACTGGACTACACTTGATGCGTCCAAGCCCTTGAAATAGTTCCGGGAATTGGTTGAGCAGCTCCTCTACTTGATGGGTTTGTATTCTTCTCGCGAACGAGATTAGACCCAGGTCTTCTGCGGTATGGCTGCTTAGAAGGGTGTCTGCTTCCCTGTCGACGGCGTGTATTGTTGTCGTTACCTCTAGGCCATCTGCCTTGATGGGGACTGTGATCTTCCCTTTCAACGGAAGAGGTGTGTCAGCCCAGTATGCATAGATTCTTGTTTTGGATCGCTTCACTAAAAGACGGGGTTTTAGACGTCGATATTGCTGCAGGCCCATGACGTTCATGTGGCCCCTGTGTCGATGACTGCTTGTACTTCCGTTCCCGCCACGTGGACTACGCACGTCGGTTGCGGCCTGCGGCGCAGCTTGAGTTCCCACGCGAACGCGATGAGGAATGCTTCTCCTTCGTCTTCGTCCGAGGACTCTTCACTTGTTTCTTGGTATTTCTTCCCTTTTCTCTTCGGATCTTCTGGCAGCCTCACGTCCATTACCGACAGGTGCCATACTGCCTTCGTCGGGGGTCTTCTGTTCCTGAATTCGTGGCCTCTAGTGCGTCTCCGGCACACATGAGAAATGATTTGGTACCCCGCAGTTAGTGCATGTTTTCCCCTGCGCGGGGCAGTCTTTCGCGGCATGCGGCTCATGCCCACAATATCCACACTTTGGTTTGGCCCCCTCTGTTTTCTGGCTCCTGAATGGGCCTCCTCTTGGTTTGCCTCGAAGGGTGTCTGCCCGTTCTACCTTGATGTTTTCGGGCCGTTCCGGGGGTTTGGTGAGCGCTTAGTCCATCTCATTTGCTCTGGCTGCCAACAAGTCGTGTGATCTCGCCAGTACTAGCATATCCTCGAGTGCGATTTTTGGTTGGCGCAGGATGAGGCCTCTCAGCGTCTTGTCTCGACACCCCTGTATTAGTTGTGCTCGTATTTCTTTTGGCTGGTCATCTTCTGTGCACGTGCTAGCGAGCTCACGCAGTCGGGCATAGAATACGTCCATCGACTCCGCCTCTCTCTGCCGGGCTTGGCGCAGTTCGAACCGTTCAAAATCTGGGTTCAGCTGTGGATCAAAATGGGCATCAAGGGCGGCTACTGCTGCGTCGTAATCACCTGCCGCCCCTGTGTTGGGCAAATGTTTGAACAGCTTGAATATTTCGTCTCCTGCGTAGTGCAGGAGCAGGGACCTTTTTATGACATTGTCAGTTTCCCTGGTCACGATGAAATAGTTGTTGAGCCGTTCTATCCAGATCTTCCATCTGGGCGATGCCGTCGCGGGGTCTTCCAGTTCGCTGAATGGGGGTAAGACTCCCGATGCTGCATGCTGGAACGGGGAGTGAGCAGGTGCTGCTGCTTGGCCTGGTGCGGCCCCTGGGCCCTGTGCAGCACCTTGGGCGTTGTCGACCATTGTGCCGGGCACAGGAGGCCGCTTTGTCTCGGTGGGGTAGGTGGCGTGTCTCTCCCTTGATGTGTCTCTCCCTTGACTGCTTGTTGTGTTCACTGTGGCGCCTCTTGCCTGTGTGGGGCTCCTATTGCTCCGCCGATTCGTGGTTCTGCTCTGCCTCTTGGGCCTGTGCCAGTTTAGTGGTAATAGGCACTATGCTCTGGGCCAGCGCTTCCCTTGCCTTGTCCCCTTGCACTGGTGTATTCAGCTTCCGCTTTGCTGCGTTTCGTTTGTTATTTTTGTTTTTTTTTTCCTCTCTGGTCCCTGTGGTCAATGTGGCATTAATTTTAGAGTATCAGGGCACTGCTGCTGCCCTCCTTATCTTCAGCCCGAGTGCAGCTGCAGCTCTTGCGCTGTGTAGGCTGGCTGGTGTCAGGGCGTGAGGAGCGGAGAAAACACTCACCGCGTGACTACTGTGGTTCCGGCGGTGCAGCGCGGCCTTGGATGCTCCGCGCGGGCCAGCACACGTGCGCGCACCCAGAGCAGCCGAGTCTCGACGTTCATTTTTTTATTATTTTTTTTCATCGGTGGTGTGCCCGCCTCGTTGGAGCTCGTACACGTGAGGGTCTTGAGCCCCCACCCTCGTCGCCAGTGTAACGTTGGCCCTTGGGGATTTGGGGGGCGTTACGCCGGTAGGCCGCAGCGCGGGGAGCCAGCGCGGACACACGAAGCCACAGCCAAGGAGTAGGCTTGGGGATGCCGCCCCCGAGCGGGCGGCTCCTTTTATTGGGAACCCCGCAGGCCACGCCTGGCCCACGGATGCAGTGTGACGTCTAGTAAAACACTAGACCGTGAAATACTACAGCACCTAGCTGTACGTCAGCATGGTGGCGGGTAGCAGAGATGTGACCCGGAATTACTGCAAGGGGCTAGGATGCACTGCAGCATTACTGGCAGAAAGCAAGTCTGCATCCAACATTCAGGGTGGAAGGACTTTACCCAGCATGCCGGAAGGTCATGCTGGCACCCCTGCGTTCCTGGCATACTGGCAGTGTTCAGGCCTGTGCCACAGCATGGCGTGCCTATACCCCGGCACCGAACAGGCCGGCACCGAACAGGCCTGCATTCTAGCACGGTGGTCGTGGAGTAGGTCTGCATGACTGGCAGGGTATACCGGAGCACAGGTGAAACGAAACACTGTCTGTGCCGACCAGAACTGGCAGGACTGTACCCGGCATTAGTGGCAGAAGGTGGTGCGGGTAATTACCATTGCTGGCTGGTCTGTACCACTATACTGTTGTTGGTCTGTATAACTGGCAGGAGTACTAGCAGGCCTGTCCTTCAGCAGTACTAAAAAGGTGCCGGCGGGCATAACCCCTGCGATGCCCCTTCATCACAAGACGTGGGTGTGCAGTCTCGGAGAGAGGAGTGCGCAAGCTGCATCCATTTTAAAACGTAGGGTAAAATTGCCACATAAGAATGCGGTGGCTCAGCTGAGTGTGGGGAGGAGGGGGGGCCGGAGTCCGCTCCAGGCCTGGATTGCAGCTACACAGCTGCATTATTCACCGAATCACGTCTAGAAGGCTTCCGGTCGCTTTAGGACCTCCCTGCTGGGGAGGGGCTGACTCTTACTGAATCGCACTCACACCTGGGAGCCCCTCCCAGCAGTCACCGCTCTGACTTTGAGGTTTGCATCTGGTACCCCTGTGCCAGCTCTGCCCCTCACCCCCGGCAAACACTCCATGTTGCCGGACTTGTGAAAGGAAAACAGATGCAGTGCCAGACGCTCATGTGCATCCAGGAAGTGCCTGTATTCAGAGCCCTATGCATGGTTAATGATCCACTGGGCTCCTGGCATGTAAACACCCCTATGCAAATCACTTGATGCGGAGTTGGAGGGGTATAGTGTACGAGAAATAGCAGGATAGCAGAGGGACGCCTGGAGAGCAGGATCACATCGTGTCAAACTCAGCACAAGCGGCGGACAATGGATAGGGTGTTTCTTTGTCTGCACGGTGGTGCAGAACACACAAACCAAGAAACAATGACACTGGGAGAAATCTGAACAGCAACAGCTCCAACTCAAAACAAGCAGCTGCAAAAGTGAACACAACCGCCATCTGCGGGCGCGATAATTGGAAACAGATGGCGCAGCTGCTCGCTCCTGCAAGGTAAACGCCATACATGCACGAGTGCTCATTGGTAACAGTGCAGTACATGCACGAGTTTCCGAAAAAGTCCTGAGTGTTTCCAAGAGGTCATCTCCTAAGCTTAGGCTCGTCCTAAAAACGGGTAGGTAGGATACTGCTTCTGAAAGGCCTTTATGGCTGGGGCAGCGCCAGTTACATCTGCATTGCTTATGATATAGTTATGGTACTAGTTCGCCTCTCTCTACACCTGCACCGCATGGCTTTCCTCTTCAAAGCTCTCATTGCCCTTGAGTGTCATGGGTCATGACACAAGGCCAACTGCTAGACACAGGTAAGGGGCTGTTAAATTTGGGGAATTTGGATTTGGATTTCCCCTCCTCAAAATTTTGCGTTTACATTTTTATTATTTCCACGTGTCAAAGAACAAAGCTGCTGGGTGAGCTGGGATGGATAGGTGGGCGGGGAGAAGTGAATGCCAAGCAGTTGTGCAAAGAGCAGTGTTGGGGGGAGGGGGTGATGATATCAAGCAAAGGAGGGCCTGTAGCAGATGTTTACATTTACAGCCATTGCCCCGTGGCTCCCTCTGCCTCCAAGCTCCTCCTCTGCTACCCTGTTTCCTGTCGAGCGAGAACCTGCTGTCCAGACTCATGCACTAGCAGTTAGTGTCACAAGTCATTTCCAATCCAGATGCTGCTCTCTTGCTGACAGCAGCACCAGAATTGGATCGGGCAGGTGGACCCAGAACTCATTCTGAGTGCAGGGGTGTTAGGATGCCCGCACCACCCCTATCGCTATGCGCAGATGGTGACAAGCAATTAGTGCGCATGTCGGGCTGGTCTCTGAAATGCAGGTGGTCAACCTGACATGCGCACTTTGAAGTGCGAGTGTGAGTTGAGGACCTGGCCAGGACCGTATCTATTGTTCAGCCTCACCCATTCAGCATTAAGCAACCCGGCTCATGGGCCCCATGCCGGAAAAGAAATATGTAAAGTGTAAGTTGATTGAAATTAAATTTGGGGGATATGGGGGGTAAATATAAGGGGGCAACCCCCTTGGTGCTCTAATAAAGAAGCCGCTGCTGGAATTGAACAGACTCATATTTTTTGTCACTGCATAGATTTGCTCAAGACCTGCCGTCTGTCATAGCAGTAAAAATAAAATAGCTATTAAAAATAACTACTCTCAGAGTTGCAATAATGGACTTACATTTATTGGCCTCAACCAGTTGTTTTATTAGTGGAAGCTGCTATAAATGCCCAATAGCTTTAAGCAGTCTTCCTGCTTTGCAGAAAATTGCCTTGAAATGATCCCGATGGGCATTTTCACATGCTTATCTTTTCATTATCACGTTTTTATCCTTCATGGAAATAAGCATCTGTTCAAGAGCCCGGACACGTCGAATAGGTAATAACAGACTTTCAAAAACCAAACCATTTATTTTCATCAGGCTGGCCCCGGGCGCACTGGCGGTGCACCGGGAGTCTTCTAGCATCCTTCTAGCGTCAGTCAATAAAGGGCGTGCAGGTGCTTATGTATGTGTCTAATTGTCAGGGCAAGAGCACAGTAGTGTTGGAAAACCGAGGGCCTGTGAGGAAAGCGCCGCTGCTTTTCCAATCCAATGAACTAGCGGACAGCCAAGATTTCACATTGATCAGAGAGCGCACTAGCAAGTGGATTAAAGTGACATCCCAAAATCCTTCTGGATTGATTGCATCAGCTCGTACTGGGATTAGAAATAAATATTCATTGCAGCACACGAGTGCAGCGCATGTGCTGGGTTTCATGAAACACAACGTAATGAAAACGTTTTTAAGAATCCACTGCCGTGCGAATTACACTTCTTCTTATACAGGAATAACAAATAAACCAAATACCACTCCTGGCGAAAACAAGTCAAGTGATATAGTAAAGGTCTGCTACAGAATATACAACAAGCATTGAAAATGCAATAGGTCTCGCCTTTGATTAAGTTAAAGCCATTTGCTTTGCTAATGGTATTGTATAGCAAAGCAAATGGCTTTAACTTAATGAAAGGCGAGACCTATTGCATTTTTAATGCTTTTTGGATGTGGAGGTACCAGCTAATTCCTCTGAGTAATATGCAATGTCCTAGGATAGTGCAAGATCTGTTATTGACAAGTGCTCTGAGGTGAGTGAATGAGTGCGTAAGAAGATAGTAGAGGTAAGAATTAATGGAGTAGGTCTCGGAGAGGTGCTGCCTAAGACGTTTGACCTATGAAGTAAATTTTATTTCTTGATGTGCACTTAATATTTGCCTTTTTACTAACTTTGAGTATTTACCAATGTTTCTGGTTCATAGTTTTACAGTTTAGATGTGTGTATTATGCTTTTATAAGTTAAATTCATTAATTGTGCTTTGTGGTTTTAAGAGTGAAGGTGTGTGTGCAGTGCTGTGTGTGTTTTTGAAACTTAGATGGTGGAATATGATTGTAGGTTGTGAGAGAGTACTTGCAGCCACTGTTGGAGGAGCGTTGGGGGGGGGCAGTGACAAGGCAGATGGCGTTCTCTGCGCCACACATAAAAAGGCGCTTTGGTTTACAAATAAAACACCTCTCTTATGGTCACCACAGCCATCAAGAAACCCTGCACTAGATTCCAAGTGGACTTATGTCATGTGTAACACCTTCAGTCAGTCTTATTTCTCAAGCGCAGATCATTGCATCATGGGACTTGTAGTTTTGTGTTTTTTCACCTCAAGTCTATGCTCAAAAAGCACAGTCGACAATTTGCTGACGGCTAAAATCCATAAACGGCTGCATGTGGCACACTTGACTAATACTGTCTCTATCCACGGGGAAGGTTGGCAGGCCCATGCCTCTGTGCTGAAGATTCCAGGAGGAGGCCATCCTTTCAACAGTCCCCCGCCTCTCCCTGAGGCTGGCCAAGTCCAGGCCTTTTAAACCAGAGGAATTGCGTGAAAGGCGACCCCTGCCCCTGGGCGTCACTACCAATCCCTGTAACAGCCCAACAGGGGCCACAGGACAAAGCCTTATTGTGTATAAGGGAGTTGGGAGTCCCCGGGGGGGGGGGATGTGACCTGCGTCCCTTCCACTTGCTTCACGTTTCCGCTGGTCAGGTAGAGTCCCGGAGGACAACATTCCTTACCCCGCCATCTTCCCCCAAAACCCATAGTCTAAAGAACGTACCATCAGGGCCTCGTTCCTATCCTGCAACAAGCCCTGCATGAGGCTGCAGCGGCCATGGTACCAGTCCACCCCCAAGTCCTCACATGGGCCAGGCTGAGCCTCGCGCAGCCATGCACCCCTCCCTGCATGCACTTCCAAGGGAGGCACAATGCCTCTGGCTGGAGGAGACACGTCCAGACCCGCCGCAGAGAGGGGCCGTAAGGACTCTGCTTACAAGAGAAGCTATTGCCGTGCATGCGCTGAACGGGGATTTCGCGGGGAGATACCAGTAGCAGGTTGTTAAGGAAATGGAAAGCACCCATTGTGGCCTTGGTCAAATTCAACCTAGACCATAGGTGAGATGCAGAGGCTTATAAAACTTGGCCAAGGCACTCGGGTCAAGTGGAAGAGACCTGACAGAGGGGAAAGACATGCCCGTCATGTGTGTGATGCCTTTAGAAACTCAATTGGTCCTTGCGTTTAAGCTAAGTCTAACTCTTTGCATTCTGGGACTTGTAGTTTCATGTTTCCAATCAGAAGTATGGGCGTGCAAGTCCCATGAAAAGTGTTGTTGTCTTTGTGATGTAGCGGCACCTCTTTACAGCTGTGGGAGACCTCCTAGGTAAGTGAAAAAATGACCACAAGACCAGACAGACAAAAGGAAGAGACAATCTGAGGTAAAGGTAGTCTCACATACTACGTAGGTGAAGGGGTGCCACTCGGTGACAGGCGAAGGAGATTCACAAGATGGCCCACGCATCCTGAAAGAGCCATATGAAAGGAGGTATACCCTCGAGACAGGACAAGCACCTTCGAAAAGTGAGTACACGGTGACCCTAAAATCGGCATCCTGCTCTGGAAACACTTACTTGACACCCCTGCTAATGCAGTGGTTCTGCCGAAGCAACGAACTCCGCATCCTCTGGGTCTGTCCTGGAGGGGGCACACTGCAGGCTCAGTCCTGGAGGGCCCACTGCACGCTCAGTCCTTGGGAGGCACGCTGCAGGCTCAGTCCTTGGGGGCACGCTGCAGGCACTGTGCAGGGGTCAATCTCCGCCCCCTCTCACAAGGGGGCGCGCTGCCTCGGAGTCATACTCCAGTTTCGACCACTTTGAGGACAGGAGCACACGGTGCCGGCTGCGATCCCACAGTCTGTACACACTGAGGAAGTTACAGGAACACCTTGGTGGCACAGTCAGACACGCTCCCAGCTGTGAAGCATGGACAGGAAGGCAGGGGAGGCCCCCCCGGCTGCAAATACCATCTGCACATCCACCACAGGCTGAACCCACCAGCACTGAGGGGAAGTGGGGGAGGGGAAGCGGCGTGGCTGAGGCTATGTCAGCAACTCATCCCCACCCACTTCCCATTCCTGCTTGGTTCGATGGGAATACAAAGCCTCCGGTCCTATACATTGGTACACTCCACATGCAAAGCGTCCCTGTGATTAGACACACCACAGTCTCCGTACAGAACGGCGAAGCGTCACTCTGTGTACTGTAGCATCGGCACAGTCCAACTTTACCACAGACCCACAGCCACAGACCAGTTCATGCTGTTCAAGGAGGGTAAAACATTGTTCTGAATGGAGCAGGCACAGCCCAACTTTACCATATACCCCCAGCATCGTGCTAGAAATATATAAACATTTTTACACGTACACCTCAATCTCACTGTAAACATAGATAAACCATTCTTCTGTATAGCACACAGACAGCGTAACTTTGTTATACACACACACATTGTAGGCGGTATGGGTGCAGTTTCACTGTGTCTGTAACACCTTGGTCACCCACCGCGCATGTATGGAGCACTCCCTGAACCTGTGTGAATATACACAGACCACAATTTTGTTGAGTAGAAAAAGGGCAAACCCTTGCATTGGATAGCACAGACACAGTCCCACCTTGTCATGTACATACAGTCACACATCTGTTGTGTATTAAACACAGGCAGTGCCTCGGTGAGGGTAACATTAATACTGTGCTTATAATAGGTGTCTTCCCCTCATTGTGTATGCAACAAGCACGCCCTCAGTGTTTACACGCGATGGGCACAATCATCCCTGGCCTGCCCTCCCTTCCACGACTTTAAGCCAGTCTAAAGCCACCTTATAAGATTGGAGAGGAAACATACCCAACAAGCGCTCGCCATCTGTTTTCACTCAGCCCGTGTTTACGAGGCTGAGTGAAAACAAATGGTACCCATAAAGATAAGAAAGTGCTTTGCGACAGCAGCAAAGCAGACGAGACAGTCCGGATGGGCTGGCCCAAAAGGCGAAAGGGAGGTAACTTAAACAGCTCATTTCCAATGGCAGGCCACCGTTGAGCATAAACGGTGACGCCAGCCAATGGAAATGAGGGGCGCGGTTTAAAGCCCTTTTCTGAAATCCCTCTCTCACAAAATCTCTCACCAGCGAGCAGCGCATGCGCTGCAACACAGGCAAGACCTAAAAAATATGTCACACTTGCAGACTGTTTAACAATGGTCTGAAGCACATAGAAACACCTGACTTTTATTGCGGACCTGGCATGCTAATCTTATGAGTGCAGAGAGGCAATATGAGGTCCAGAACCTGACCTGGAGGGGCGCAACAAGTGTGACCTCATAGTGGACAGAGGAACACTGTCCCTGTCCTTGAAGTAGCATTAAAAGTGGTGGTGGCAGCATACCAAGTTTTAGGAATCCTTAGTGTGATCAGAACTTTTTGGAGTCAATGAGAGAGTGATCGACTGACCCCTCTTGTGTAAATATCCGGTTTTACCTGCCCCCTTTTTGCTAAACACATCAAAGAATGAACCATGAATGTTCGATAATATAATCAGCTCTTCCATGAGATCTTGAGTAGAGTAGCGTGAGAAGACTATGGCTGGCAATGGATTAAAACCGTGTTGAAAGGAACAGCCTGATTTAAACCATATGGGCCTATTCACTGGATTCTCTAGTACATTTGATAGTACTATATTAGTACTACTAAAGTACTGCAAAATGCTGTTCACAAACCTATGAGTGAATCTCCACCTCTACCTCTCCTGACTTTTCCATGGGGAGATGCTCACACATGTAAGTTTACTACTTAGGGCCCGATTACGATGTCGTTCGGAAAGGCTCCGAACGAGATTCGGACACATTTCCAACAGACTGATTACGATGCTCGCAAACCGTTTGGGCTATGATATTGGTTCCAAAAGGCATTCGGACAGCTCGAGTCTTTCAGAACCGATTTGTACAGCTCTATGGACATGGTTTCCGAGCAAGCGATTACGATGACCGATTCAGACAGTTCCAATTCGGTCTGCCCGACATGAAACGGCTGTCGGTATCTGACTTTGGGGCCCATAGTAGGCCCCTTTTCACCCTGAGATCTCCGGTTGGGGCCCCTGGGGGCACCCAAGGGACCCACCCTTCCCAACGATGCACAGTGTGGCAGGCACATTGGGGTGCCCGCCACATGGTGTAAACATTTTCCCAATCACCCCTTTTTAGGTCTCGCATGGAGCAGGGCATGCGCTGCCTCTACGAGTCATCAAGTAATCGGTATTACTACTGAAACTCCACCCATTGCATTTGTATTTGTTTTGTCGCTTGCCATTGATGGAATCTGGCATTGCTGTTCTTATCTTGCTCATTGTTGGCTTGTGGTCCGATACATCACTTCCTTTTTCTTCCCTTTCTGGAGGAAGCAGCATGGACCAACTACAGTTAACTTATACTGCTGGCTGTTATCTTTTTAATTAGGGACTACTTTTTTTCTGTGCTGCTTGAATTTCCATATCTAGCAGCACTTACCCAACCCTATTTATTTATTTAGGTTTCATTTATTCAATAATTAAATTACACTTAAATGATGCAGCCCATGCTGAGGCTCGAACCCTGTTTTCCTGCTCCAAAGTCAGCAGCGTTATTGTTGAGCCACCTCCTCGCACTGTTTGTTATACTTGGTTTCAGATGCTACATTTCTCCATCTCAATCGTGTTTTTTTTTTTAAATTGTACCTGTCTGCCCCTCCATGTGTATTATTTTTTTAATATGTCTCTCTCCACCCCCACTCTGAGATTGCTGTTTATTTTTAAATAATTAAATAATGAAGCCCACACGGAGGCTCGAACCCTGTTCTCCAGCTCCAAAGTGAGCAGCTTCAGCAGCGTGTGCAGTCAGCCATCTGTTTTGGGTCAGGTTACAAATGCTTTCACTTTTGTGGGTTCGCTGCCGCTGCCCAGCGAGCACACACCACTCATTCACTTTCTTGTTCCTCTTCTTCCCTCTCTGTCTATCTCCTTCTCACTTAGTGAAAACCGTGACTTCAACAAACAGGGTTCTCACCCTTTCTTTTATCCTTTCGTGTATTTGTTCCCTTGTGAAATGTATTAAAAAAATAAAAACACTTTTGTTGAAAATGCCGTCTTTTCTGACATTTTTCTATTCCAAAGTGCAACCTCGGGAAAAGGTTCAAAATATGAGAAATAAATAAATAACTAAATAAAACAAGACATTGTGGTTGCAAAGTGGCCAGATTGGTTTGATTCACACCAAAACATCATTAGCGCCACTTTAACTTATGCCGCCAATTATATTGCGGTGCCTGGGGCATCCAATGAAGAATGCAGCTCGAGTCTGAAGTCGGACCCACAGCAGTAGTGACTCCTCGTGGCCAACCCATACTGTGTGTCGCTCTGTAATCCATTAGTGAACCTTGTTGAAAATATTTTAATTTTAGTCAGAGTGTCATAACCAGGGCCTGACTTTCAAGCAAACACACAGTACATTAAATAATAAGAACGTCACTGAGTGTCTGAGCCTCAGCTCTCTGCTCTCACGCTGCTATTGTTCTTTGTACCTGTCGCTGCTCAGTGACTCTCTGCCTTACCTTGTACCGATGTAATGAACGGTCTCAGATCTCCCCTGGACCAAGGTATGTACCGTCACTTTCCCAGGGAGAGAATATCAGTTCCAAACTTATGGAATATAACATATACACAGCACTTCCTAAGGTGGGCAAACTTTCAACACTCCCCCAAAGGCAAGGCAAGAAAACAATATCACATGAGTCTCCTCTAGACTAAGGTAACACACACAACACTTCTCTAGGGCGAGATATAATTTGCACATCACTTGTCAGGAGTAGAACAACTTCCTATAACACAATTACCTGCTAGAAGGAAATTCACCCATCCTTCTACAACAGAATACTTGGCCAAGAAGAGTCCACACCTCCTGCTACAAGGAAAAGACAAATTGGTATATCTGGGATATATTTATTAGTAAATAGCACCCCACGGTAAGCCAAATGTACCTATCATAGCAGACTCTAACATACCAATAGTATGATTGAAACACAATCAAGGAAAACATATATGTAGAAATATATATATGTATATAAATGTATGGAACCTGAAAATAAAGTTATAGTAAGCAAGAACAGTAGGAAAACTAGAAATTAGTGGAACACCTCACCAACTGGCTGTCCATCCCATTTCCACTTCGCCAAAGGGGAGTCTGGTTCTTCGGCCGAAACAGGAGACAGTAGTGACACTATACGCCCCACCGCCACAGCTGCACATCTGCCCTGTGATGAACTTCCACCGAACAGAACCCAGACACCTCCTTTAGTACAAGTGGAGACGTAAGATGAAGCTCCTGGTGAGCATCGCCCCCTTTTCCCATCAGAGTCCGTACCACTCCGCACCAAGGCCACAGCTTCAGCTGGCCAGGCATCTGTTATGGCTTCAGAGCAGAGCGAGCACATTCCTCTGACAAGATCCAGTTCTTTCTGGTCAGTAAAGTGCGAAAAACAAGTGAAAAGGAAAACATGCCCTTCTCACATAGTGAAGCTCAGAAAATGGCGACAGCTCAGAAAATTGAGTCACTCAAGCATAAGCCTCTATTCACGCAAAAGAGCAAAATTAGTATGCAAGATGACATAAGATCAGGCCAAAGCCAATAGCAAGCACTGCCGTTAAGCAAGATAAAGTCAGAATCTGAAAGAGACATAATCAAGCACTACTTCGTAGCTTATTCTTACTAGGCAGGTCTACACATCACTATATTATGTTATAATATGCTAAGTAAGACTGAGATGGTGATGGGCGACGGTCATTATCAGGCTATTTATCCACATAAATTGCACATTCATTACATTCCACCCATGACCATCGTCCAACACCATCAAACATACAAAAACTTTTAACAATATGCAAACCATCTCTGGAATAATAAGAAACGTAACTTATAGACTACAGACATTGAATGCAACAACATAATACAACTAAAAAACAAATAACTAAGAGTGCACCACCCAAGATAGAACGTAGCATACCAAAATCTGGTAGCCACCCAAAAAACCAGTCCCACCACCCTTTATTCTTGGCAAGTCTATTCTACTGAAAGACATTAAGATTATAGAACAGAAGAGAAGCAGGCATATGCAAGACCATCCTACATTAAGGCTAGGCTAACATAACACACTAAAATCAGTTAAAATGGTGGTGGTCGAGGGTCATCATAGGGTGTCAGACCACAAAAGTGGCTCATTCACTACAACTGGTCTTGGCTTCTCATTACCCCATCAACAGAAAGGGGCCCCCAAAGAAGCAAAAATAGAGGTAGAGACAATGGGGAGACTAATTCAGAACAAACGGAGGAGAACTCTACCCTATTTATCAAGAAGGTACACAGTATCAAAAGATATCTTTAGATGCCAGCTAGAGACACACAAAGGAAAGAGGAACAAAAGAACAAACAATTGTATACATATGTGGGGCCACACACAGCAATAGTTGAAATTTTTTTTAATTATAAACAAACATTTATTGCATTACTTTAAATAAATATTGTAAATAAATATGATACATAAATAGCTATTTAATAAGACAAATTCAGAGAGACGAAACAAATACAAAAAGACAAATTTAAAAAAACACAGGTTCCCACTTCAAGGAAGGAAAATTCTACTCATATACACATTCATTCACACCCAATCACACACATTCATCAAGATATATATAACTGTGCTGTTAATGCAAAAACTGAATGAGTAGTAAACACCAAGGACCCAGCCCTCAAGGAGGTCTTCACAAAGGTACTCAAGAACACAAATGAGTATGGAAATTATAGATGGGATAAGGATTTCAGAGGAAGACGATATGTCTGAAAATTAGGTCCAAAATCAACGATCAAGGGGGCGGGGCTCTTGGGAAAAACGCCGACGCGCGTTTCGGTGAAACAACTCCGAGGAGCGGAGAACCACCTTCTTCAGGGCGAGAAACAGAACCACACAAATCAAAAACGGGACCTGGGATAAAAACAAAAAAAGACAATGTATGTACATAAGAAGAAACAGAAACATACAAATGAGGAACAATTCCAGTCTGTGATTCTCACACAAAGAGTGTCTCTACTGCATCAACAAAATGATATATACAATAATGCTATTAAAATCAGGAGATTGGGCGTGCGCACTAAAGATAAGAGATGAAAAATGAAAAAAATGAAACAAATGAAACACAAGAGGCTGAAAGAAAAACACAAGAATATATATACAGATAAGATGAAAACAAAACAAAACAAAACTTCAAAAGGCCAATGTGCAGACAAACATATGATTAAAGCAGACAGATTACCTGAGTTGATAGAAGAAACAAAAGTCCAGAAGGTGAGCTTTACAAGATTTAGGATGATTTGGGATGATTTTAGCGATTTGCAGGCTGAACCAACAAAGAAATAAAAGTAAATGTAGACAGCGTATATATATATTAATGGACTGACAGAGGAATGAATACTGAATGTATTTACCAGGAAGAAATACAAATCCAGGAAAGCCCAGGGATAATAACAACGCTAGATAATCTACACGCCAGGAGTTTCAGAAACTCGATGCAGGCGGAAGTGCTGCAGCGAAGAAACCTGTTGTTTGTTGGATCGCCGCTAATATAGAAAAGAAAGAGAAGAACAAATCATAAGGTCAAAGGTAAAATCCAGGTCTAAAGGATCGGGAGGGTCTAAACTCACCTATATTCAAAACACACCAATGAGCATCTTTATATTCCGTGCGGGAGAAAGCAGAAATACTACACGGAGTAGACCAGATTCCACGATGGATGCGTGAAGCTGGTGAAAAACGGCCGAAAGCCGATGATAAACTAAAAAATAAAGCAGACAAACACAGATCAGAAATATAACACAAAGAGCCCTCAGAATGCTAACGCTACACAAAAGCGGCAGAGAGGAGTTAACAGAGCAGGAATACCTCAGTCATTCGGCGGGCGTCACAAACGGATAGACCAACGTCTCTGAAGCGGCGTCCGGAACAATGCAGTCACTAACGAGTGAGAAAACCGGCAAAGATCAGGTAATTTAAACCCTCCAATCAGAAAAGCATCAATTGGGGGTGTGGACAGAAAGACTGTGGCCTCAGATTTAAAGGGGAAGGATTCCTGACAATTAAAAGATAAAGATACAAACCGAAGAAAAAAAAAAAAAAAAGAAAAAGGAGATACCAAACAAAACAAAACCTACAGAGGAAATGATAAATGCGAACTAAGGGCTATTTTAAAACAATTAGAGACCAAAGAACAATACATGGATAAACGACAGGGTAAAGACACCAAGTTTTGCGGTTAAAGCAAAATTTCGCACATGTAAACTCCAGAAAGAACAGTTAATGAATAGAGAGTGCCAGATATGGTTACAGAAGCGCATTCTCCCATGGAAGGGACTCATTAAGTCCCCTTTCCTTAGTATTAAGGATAAAAATCCAAAAGACTTCGCGTTTTTTGCGAATGCTATCTGGGTTATATCCCTTTTGGGGACGTATTCTTTCAAGGATAGACCAACGCAGCTCACTTTCTGTATGATTTTCCTCCATCCAATGGGTCACAATAGGTGCAGTATGTTTGGAACATCTTATATTTGATTTATGTTCCCCTATTCGGACCCTGACCTCTCTAGAGGTTTCACCCACATAGGAGAGTAGACAAGGACACTGAATCACATATATGCAGTTAGATGTTCTGCAATTAGTCATCTCCCTCAGGTCAGCGGTATAGCCATTAATGCATATGGTGGTACCAATAATGGCATTAATGCATGCATGGCAAGAGCCACATTTGTGGTTGCCTTTTACAGGTGATGGACCATCAATGGATTTTTGTATCCAGGTGTTTCGATCTGAATCTTTGGCTCTCACTAACAGATTTCTGAGGTTTTTGTTTTTGCGAAATGCAAAGATCGGTTTAGGGATAGGGGTAGTTTGTTCACCCAAATTTAATAGATGCCACTCTGAGTTAATGATTTGCCTTACTTTGTTGTTGAGTGGAGAATGTTTAGTGACACAAACAAGTTTATCAACTATGTTTTGCGGTTTAGGTTCAAACATGGCATCGCGGTTATAGAAACGCGCCCTTTTGGAGGCATTTCTCACCATTCTGGGAGGGTAGCCTCTGCTGATGAACTTAAGCTTCATCGTTTCCGCATGGATAAGATAATCTTTGACGGTAGTACAATTTCTGCGAAGGCGCAGAAATTGACTAAACGGAATCCCATCTTTTTGACTCCTAGGGTGAAAGCTTTCAAAATGAAGCAAGGTGTTTCTCGCTGTGGGCTTCGTGTATAGCGATACAGTAAGCTTACAATCGTGATGTTCAATCCAGATGTCGAGGAACTCAAGCTTGGTAGTGCTGACATGGGCAGTGAACCTGATGTTATGGTCCGCTGCATTCAGCCATTCAATGTAGTCGTTTAGAGATGATTGGTCGCCTGTCCAAATGAAAAAAACATCATCGATGTAACGCGACCAATGTCTGACGTTCTCGAAAAAGGGGGCTACTTCGTTGAAGATGTTGTTCTTCTCATAATCGCCCATGTACAGGCATGCAACGCTCGGTGCACAGGCAGCGCCCATGCTAACTCCCTGCACCTGTTGGTAGAGTTGCCCGTCAAACTCGAAAAAGTTTTCTTCCAAAACAATCTCAAGGCATTGTGTCAGAAAAAGGCCGTTTACCAAAGAAGAATCGGTAGCAATGATGTTACTAACCACTTTACAGGCCTCCCTTTGGGGAATATTAGAGTAAAGTGATTCGACGTCCAGAGTGACAAGAATATCTCGCTCTGGGTCGTAATCAAGGCCCTCGATCTTAGATATAAAATGACCGGTATCCTTCACATAAGACGGTAAACTTCCCACGATCGGCTGAAGGAACCTATCCAAATACTTAGACAGAGGTTCCGTCGCCGAGCTGATCGTAGAGACAATGGGCCTCAGGGGCGGGTCAAGTTGGTTCTTATGTGTTTTAGGTAGACCATAGATAATAGGTATACGGGTATAAGTTGGTGTGAGGAAAAGGGCTTCTGCCAAGCAAATATCACCTCTTTCAACCGCTTGTTCCACTGCTCGCAGGATACGACGCTTGATCCTGGGTTTAGGGTTCGTCAGAATCTTACAGTAGTGTCTTGTTGAACCAAGGAGGTCAAGCATTTTTTCTTTATACCTGATAGTGTCAAGAATGACAATGGCACCTCCCTTGTCACAGGGTTTAATCGTAAGCTCTTTGTCATTCTTCAGTGCCTTGAGAGCGAGGTTTTCTTCCCGAGTGGTGTTATATGCAGGCTTAGGAACATATTTAACTGCCTTTTGGATTTTATTAAGGACAGCCCTCTCAAAAAGGTTCACTTCCGTGCCTACAGTCTCTAAGGACGGTGTAAAAGTGGACGGAGGCCTCAACCCAGACAGGTTATCTTGATTAGTATTAGGTTCTTCATTCATAAAAAACTTTTTAAGACACACTTTACGAAAAAATGCATGTAAGTCTTTAAAAAGTTCGAATTTGTTGATGGTAGTAGAAGGAATAAAGGACAAACCCTTAGTGAGAAGGGTCACAACAGGATAGTCCATGATTCTTTTCGACAGATTGAAGATAGGGATGGTATTCATGTCCTCCAATACTGGTGCTGGCGGGTTTGAATATATCGTTGAGGCTGAGCTTGGCCCTGGTATTGACCTCTCTGTTGAAAGCCCTGAGGGCGGGATTGAAAATGATTTTGGTATCGCGGGCGATAGTTGCCCCGTCGGTTGCCTAAAAAACGGTTGCCTTGCAGAGGACGTTCAAAAGATTGTCCCTGTTCAGGATTACCAATGGACGGTCCTTGTGGCAGATTACCATACGGGGAACCCTCACTATCTGAATCTGTGGTGTCAGAGAAAGTAGTGACACGTCTGTTGCCCCAATTCGAAAAGTTGTTGGTAGATGTATTTTCGACACTATTTGCATAGAAGTTTTCAATCAAAAAAGGGTACACACGCTCCTGAGAGAAATTACGAATATCCTTTCTTAGTTTGTCGGTCTTTCTCTTAAGGAGGTACTCACTGAAAGAGTTAAGTTCAGTGGTAATATCTTCCAGTTTCTTCTTACAAACCTCTACACTGTGCAGCTGTTTCAACTTTTCTTCAAGCTCTTGAATTTCTTTATTTAAGAGTTGGATGACCTCTCTAGCTGTTTCGATAATGAGGATCATCCAATCTCTGGAGCACCTGTTAGAAATAAGCGCCCACTTTTCAAGAAATTTTCTGATGTCAACAAAAAGTCCTGGTATATTTTTCACACGGAGACCGATAGGGATAGTTCCTGCTCTAAGGTATTCCAACATAAAGTTGGCATGGGATTCTGTACGCTTAGTTTTCTTTTTCAAATTGAAAAGTTTGGACCAATCCTCGTTCGGGCCCTGCAATAGAGAAAAAGAAGAAAGCGGGCGATCACCCTCTAGGGTTTGACCTAAAAGGCGGGCAAAGTCATCATCGGAGAATCCAAAAGTCTTAATGCTATCCATGAAACAAATAAAGGTAACAGAGAATCACAAAAAGGGAACAAAAAGTGTTCCCAAGATAGAAACGAAAAACACGTAATTTTCAACAAAGAATAAAGTAGTCAAAAAAAGAAGAGTAAGAAGAATCCGAGAGCTATAACAAGAAAACAAGAACAGATGGTGCAACAACCGAGGTAGGGAACAATAATAAGTGCTAGCACGAAGTCTCCAGGGGAAAGAACAACGAACACCCCACGGCACAGGGCCGGGAAATCAAGCCAATCAACAGAAAGGGGCCCCCAAAGAAGCAAAAATAGAGGTAGAGACAATGGGGAGACTAATTCAGAACAAACGGAGGAGAACTCTACCCTATTTATCAAGAAGGTACACAGTATCAAAAGATATCTTTAGATGCCAGCTAGAGACACACAAAGGAAAGAGGAACAAAAGAACAAACAATTGTATACATATGTGGGGCCACACACAGCAATAGTTGAAATTTTTTTTAATTATAAACAAACATTTATTGCATTACTTTAAATAAATATTGTAAATAAATATGATACATAAATACTCTGGACGTTGAATCACTTTACTCTAATATTCCCCAAAGGGAGGCCTGTAAAGTGGTTAGTAACATCATTGCTACCGATTCTTCTTTGGTAAACGGCCTTTTTCTGACACAATGCCTTGAGATTGTTTTGGAAGAAAACTTTTTCGAGTTTGACGGGCAACTCTACCAACAGGTGCAGGGAGTTAGCATGGGCGCTGCCTGTGCACCGAGCGTTGCATGCCTGTACATGGGCGATTATGAGAAGAACAACATCTTCAACGAAGTAGCCCCCTTTTTCGAGAACGTCAGACATTGGTCGCGTTACATCGATGATGTTTTTTTCATTTGGACAGGCGACCAATCATCTCTAAACGACTACATTGAATGGCTGAATGCAGCGGACCATAACATCAGGTTCACTGCCCATGTCAGCACTACCAAGCTTGAGTTCCTCGACATCTGGATTGAACATCACGATTGTAAGCTTACTGTATCGCTATACACGAAGCCCACAGCGAGAAACACCTTGCTTCATTTTGAAAGCTTTCACCCTAGGAGTCAAAAATATGGGATTCCGTTTAGTCAATTTCTGCGCCTTCGCAGAAATTGTACTACCGTCAAAGATTATCTTATCCATGCGGAAACGATGAAGCTTAAGTTCATCAGCAGAGGCTACCCTCCCAGAATGGTGAGAAATGCCTCCAAAAGGGCGCGTTTCTATAACCGCGATGCCATGTTTGAACCTAAACCGCAAAACATAGTTGATAAACTTGTTTGTGTCACTAAACATTCTCCACTCAACAGCAAAGTAAGGCAAATCATTAACTCAGAGTGGCATCTATTAAATTTGGGTGAACAAACTACCCCTATCTCTAAACCGATCTTTGCATTTCGCAAAAACAAAAACCTCAGAAATCTGTTAGTGAGAGCCAAAGATTCAGATCGAAACACCTGGATACAAAAATCCATTGATGGTCCATCACCTGTAAAAGGCAACCACAAATGTGGCTCTTGCCATGCATGCATTAATGCCATTATTGGTACCACCATATGCATTAATGGCTATACCGCTGACCTGAGGGAGATGACTAATTGCAGAACATCTAACTGCATATATGTGATTCAGTGTCCTTGTCTACTCTCCTATGTGGGTGAAACCTCTAGAGAGGTCAGGGTCCGAATAGGGGAACATAAATCAAATATAAGATGTTCCAAACATACTGCACCTATTGTGACCCATTGGATGGAGAAAAATCATACAGAAAGTGAGCTGCGTTGGTCTATCCTTGAAAGAATACGTCCCCAAAAGGGATATAACCCAGATAGCATTCGCAAAAAACGCGAAGTCTTTTGGATTTTTATCCTTAATACTAAGGAAAGGGGACTTAATGAGTCCCTTCCATGGGAGAATGCGCTTCTGTAACCATATCTGGCCCTCTCTATTCATTAACTGTTCTTTCTGGAGTTTACATGTGCGAAATTTTGCTTTAACCGCAAAACTTGGTGTCTTTACCCTGTCGTTTATCCATGTATTGTTCTTTGGTCTCTAATTGTTTTAAATTAGCCCTTAGTTCGCATTTATCATTTCCTCTGTAGGTTTTGTTTTGTTTGGTATCTCCTTGTTTTTTTTTTTGTTTTTTTTTTTTTCTTCGGTTTGTATCTTTATCTTTTAATTGTCAGGAATCCTTCCCCTTTAAATCTGAGGCCACAGTCTTTCTGTCCACACCCCCAATTGATGCTTTTCTGATTGGAGGGTTTAAATTACCTGATCTTTGCCGGTTTTCTCACTCGTTAGTGACTGCATTGTTCCGGACGCCGCTTCAGAGACGTTGGTCTATCCGTTTGTGACGCCCGCCGAATGACTGAGGTATTCCTGCTCTGTTAACTCCTCTCTGCCGCTTTTGTGTAGCGTTAGCATTCTGAGGGCTCTTTGTGTTATATTTCTGATCTGTGTTTGTCTGCTTTATTTTTTAGTTTATCATCGGCTTTCGGCCGTTTTTCACCAGCTTCACGCATCCATCGTGGAATCTGGTCCACTCCGTGTAGTATTTCTGCTTTCTCCCGCACGGAATATAAAGATGCTCATTGGTGTGTTTTGAATATAGGTGAGTTTAGACCCTCCCGATCCTTTAGACCTGGATTTTACCTTTGACCTTATGATTTGTTCTTCTCTTTCTTTTCTATATTAGCGGCGATCCAACAAACAACAGGTTTCTTCGCTGCAGCACTTCCGCCTGCATCGAGTTTCTGAAACTCCTGGCGTGTAGATTATCTAGCGTTGTTATTATCCCTGGGCTTTCCTGGATTTGTATTTCTTCCTGGTAAATACATTCAGTATTCATTCCTCTGTCAGTCCATTAATATATATATACGCTGTCTACATTTACTTTTATTTCTTTGTTGGTTCAGCCTGCAAATCGCTAAAATCATCCCAAATCATCCTAAATCTTGTAAAGCTCACCTTCTGGACTTTTGTTTCTTCTATCAACTCAGGTAATCTGTCTGCTTTAATCATATGTTTGTCTGCACATTGGCCTTTTGAAGTTTTGTTTTGTTTTGTTTTCATCTTATCTGTATATATATTCTTGTGTTTTTCTTTCAGCCTCTTGTGTTTCATTTGTTTCATTTGTTTCATTTTTCATCTCTTATCTTTAGTGCGCACGCCCAATCTCCTGATTTTAATAGCATTATTGTATATATCATTTCGTTGATGCAGTAGAGACACTCTTTGTGTGAGAATCACAGACTGGAATTGTTCCTCATTTGTATGTTTCTGTTTCTTCTTATGTACATACATTGTCTTTTTTTGTTTTTATCCCAGGTCCCGTTTTTGATTTGTGTGGTTCTGTTTCTCGCCCTGAAGAAGGTGGTTCTCCGCTCCTCGGAGTTGTTTCACCGAAACGCGCGTCGGCGTTTTTCCCAAGAGCCCCGCCCCCTTGATCGTTGATTTTGGACCTAATTTTCAGACATATCGTCTTCCTCTGAAATCCTTATCCCATCTATAATTTCCATACTCATTTGTGTTCTTGAGTACCTTTGTGAAGACCTCCTTGAGGGCTGGGTCCTTGGTGTTTACCACTCATTCAGTTTTTGCATTAACAGCACAGTTATATATATCTTGATGAATGTGTGTGATTGGGTGTGAATGAATGTGTATATGAGTAGAATTTTCCTTCCTTGAAGTGGGAACCTGTGTTTTTTTTTAATTTGTCTTTTTGTATTTGTTTCGTCTCTCTGAATTTGTCTTATTAAATAGCTATTTATGTATCATATTTATTTACAATATTTATTTAAAGTAATGCAATAAATGTTTGTTTATAATTAAAAAAAAATTCAACTATTGCTGTGTGTGGCCCCACATATGTATACAATTGTTTGTTCTTTTGTTCCTCTTTCCTTTGTGTGTCTCTAGCTGGCATCTAAAGATATCTTTTGATACTGTGTACCTTCTTGATAAATAGGGTAGAGTTCTCCTCCGTTTGTTCTGAGTTCTCATTACCCCATACCTGTGGCATTTACCCCTCTCTTCCTGCTGAAAATCTGAGCAATGTACACATGATGCACGGTTTGTTCTCGTCCCGAATTTGAATTCAGCGCCGAAAATGAAGTAGCCAGAGATGTTACACAGCGCCATGAGGCCATGCACATGACACGCTTCACACATTCTACCAGACTATTAATGCTATCAGAATTATGTGAATTATCCGCAGAAATCTCGCAGCTGCTGTACCCTCGAGAAATGTATAGCATGTAATAGGAAGCCCTAGTTAAAAGCAAGACCAGATTCTTTTAGACCATGTGGAACTCAACAGAGGTAAACTCCGGGCCAAGTGGTGGTGACTTAGAAGGGCGGGCTCTAGGCGGAGTGGGGGGGGGTTGGTGGTTTAGGGTGCAGGGTTGGGGGTCATATAGAAGCGGGAGTTGCTCACGCCTCTGCACTTGGGCCTGCTACAGATTAGACATGCTGAGAACTGGCCTGTCACCAGCCACCCATCCTGCCCCTGGGGAGAGTCAGCCCCCTGCAGCTGTGCTGCCCTGTCAGAGCTTCAATCACAGGACGGCAGAGGAGGGGGCAGGAGTCACTTTTCAGCTGCAATCTTGTCGAGTCAGTAATCACATGCAGGGTCACTGGAATTATGCGACGGGGAGGACACGATTATGCGGCACGGCTGAGTAACTAAGTTATAGCGCAAGAAAAGCTTAATTATGCGGCTTAATGCAGCTCATTTAGTGATGACATTACTTCCACTAGAGCCAGTTTAATAGCCAAATACAAAATGAGCAACAGAAAGTGGACCAGCCAACTTTTACAAAGGACCTTCCACTGGGCGGCGCACGCAGTCCTTGATGCGCCTTCAGCAACTTTTGATTAGTTTCAGCTAGAAACATTATTTTGTTCAAATTTGCATATTATGCAGTAGATGATGGATTATCTGGCAAATACAGCAAAACACTAAGCCTCAAATTTGCATAACTCCAGTGGCCCTGATCACAGGGAACAAGGGATTAGCTCAGATGGGTAGTGCGGGGGGAGCTATTACTCTCTCACAGTATATTTAGTCATTGGGGAGGGGACGTCAGACGGTGACAAGCAGCACATCGCTGCACATCATCATGAGAGGCGGGGTGAAGGATATCACACCCATCAGGGACGACGGGGTGATGCACTAACATATGATCATTCGTGGGGTGGGGTGCTCAGTTCCGGGAAACCAGGGTGCTACTTGCTGTGGCATCAGTCACAGGGAGGGTGCTTGATTCAGGGAATACAAATCCAAGGCGCTTAGGTCAATCCTGATGCTGCTTCCATGCAGCATGACACTGCTCCCATGCTGCAAGCAGCATGAGAGCAGCAGCTGGATTGGCCGCAGGGGAGTCTGGGACCCTGTGCTGCAGTGGACTGGAGCTAGAGAGCAGCAATGCGGTGGGAGGGTGGCAGGTAAGTTCTTTTTTTTAGTTTTTTGTTTGTATTTTCGGCTTCTTGTCTCCCCTCCCACCCTGACACTGCCCTGACACCAGCCGTTACTGATTTTATGGCTTGCCTTGTCCATCATGTGTTTATCCCTCCGCTGGAGAATATCCTCTATTCCAGTGGTTCCAAAACAGGGGTCCCTGAAACATTCCCAGGGGGTCCGCAGGCAGCAATTTTAAAAGCACTGCAAAGTTCCCTGTATAATCAGCAGTTTTCAAAGCAACAATAAATGTGTCAAGATAGCTCCGGTGATTAATGTACCTGCTGGAGAGAGAAATGGGAGTTTTGTCTATTGGCACATTTGACTCCTCTAAGGAAGCGCAGAGGTTCAGTATGCCTGCTGCAAAGACCATGTACCATGCATTTAAAAAAAGAGTATTTTATGTGCATAGCTCAGTGGGTTACAGCTTTTGTCACAGAGCTTCTGTTGTTACTGTGCAGTTCATTAGTTACAATCCTAAACCAGCACAGTGAGCTATGAGCTGCCATCGAAGAGCTGCAGTCAAACGGCATGGTAAAAGTTAGTAAGTTATATTTTCTCTCAGGCTTTCATTATCCTGATGCAGCTAATAATGCTTTATTTGGGTAGAAATAAATTCTTATTATTAACGTCAATGCTAACCACTGTGTTATGTTCTGAATCCTGAGTTTGTGCTTCTCCAGACCAAGCACTCTTAAAAATGCCTACCAGTATAGATGACATATGAATCCTACACTTTGAAGTCCCCTTTGCCTTATGTCATATTTTCTATACACTGATTTGCACATGTATGATTCTTTGTCTCTGCCCTACACTGGTATGAGAGATGCTATGAAACAAATGCAATACATGTGACAGAGGGGATATGGAGAGATAATAGGCACTATTGGAGGGTAACAGTGAGGGATTGATTGAAGAGCCCCAACAAAAAGATCGTTGTATCCTGGTACACAGTAAGGTCATAATTTACCATGCTTTCAAAGCTAATACAGTTCAATATATAATGCCAAATGTATGTGGAATGCACCATTTTTTCCAAATTTTCTTGCGGGGGATAGCCCCCCAAACCTCCCTTTGTAGTGGTCAGTCTCACTCGCTACACTTGGTGCGCAACGTGGGGGGACTGGTCTGACAACATTTGCCAGGGCTGCTTTGGGTTCCTAGTACGGCCCTGGCAGAAGCAGGAGCCTCATACCGTGAAATAAAAGCAAACATTGAAATGTTAGTCGCCGAAGTGCAGCACCAACCTTCCCATTAAAATCTTTAGATTTTAGCAAATTTCTTCAATATAAAATAAACAAATCTAGCTATTAGAGTATTTGTTTGGTGTGCACTTGTTTGTGTATTTTTCACTAATTACTGTTTTAATGTTTGAAATTTAAATAGTATAAATTGCTTGGGGGTCCCCGGCTTACAGTAGTGACTTACTGGAGGTCCTCAGGAGTAAAAGTTTGGGAACCACTGCTCAATGCAATCCTTTTGAATGGCTGACTTGTATTCTTGCTCACTTTTAGGGAACTTCTTTTCGCTTTTTCTTTCAGCGCTCCTTGAGAGTGAATGTGTTCTCTAGCTCTCTCTTTTGTGCAGCTTTCCTCCCCTAAACACCCGGCCCCTATGCATGTTTTGTATTCTCATGCTTGTGTGCTTCTCCCCCCACCCCCTTGCTCCATGTTGCTCTCTTTCTTATGTGCTTCTTCCTCCCACGCTCAGTGTTACTCTCTCCTTCATGTGCTGCTTTTCTCCTCCTCCGCCCACCCGGCTCTGTTTTTATTTTTTTCCCTCACGTTGGTCCCTCCACCGGCTTCTCTATTGCTCCCCTGCCCCTAAAGGGCATTTACATTTTTTTCTCAATTTTTGAAAAGACTGGTAGCTGCCATTTCTGCTGGTGCTCCACTACCAAAAAAACTCTTCTATCACTCCACTAATCTTTTTCAATCCAAATAACAGACTCACATGTCCACAACTCAAATACATTTTTTATATTTTCCTATACTAATTCACCATTAATCAGTCTTGGGTTTCGGAGTAGCATGCTACATGCCGAAAAGCACTTCGACGCCTCATCAAGGGTAGTTAGCGCTATAGAAATGCAATAACAACTACATTTCACTCTTATCATTCTGTCAGCACTTCTTATGTGGTGGTGTATGCGCGCACCCACAGAATGATGGACCTGTCAACAGCGGCCACTTCATCACTCCTTTGTTTTTCTTCTTGCCAATGCTGCACAGCAAAAGCAAAAAGTATTGGTCAGAGAAATTAGTCCCAAATGACAAGTCCTATTAGCTTTGCCAATGCTTGTTTTTCTTTTGCTCTCTCCATCCTCAATTCCTCTACTTTGTACCCCAGGCCCCTTCCACATCTCCACACGTACCATCCTCTCTCATTCGCTCTCCTCCAATAGAAGGCAGTATTCTGTAGTATATATAGCATTTCATTCCCTTGCAAAGCGTCAAAGCTCATTTTCAGTTGGAATCAGGCTTTGGGAGTGCTATGGACAGAAGTGTAAGTGTGAGATTGTATTGAAGACAGGGGTCTGCCTGCACACATTGCTATGTTAGTATAAGCGTTTTAGAAGTTAAACGCCATCTTACCACTTTGCTGCTTTTGCACACGACACTATAGGTAGCTGTTATTATAAGTAAAACTGCTTGCTTGCTTATTAGGTCTCGTGCCTAGCGTTGCAGTGCGGAGCACTGTACGCGCAGCGAGACTTCATGTAGGGGCTTTCAGAAATCGCTTCAGATGCTTGCACACGCTGCGTGTGTGCTTTTACTTTTGCCCCAGACTATTGGCCTTTGCGTGCGTCTTTTTAACAAAGTCAGCACGCAATTGGCCAAAGGCGGGCACATTGCTCTGCCCATGGCCTACTGGTGTCAGTTACCCGCGGGGCCCACATCTGTTTTCAATTATCGTTCCCAGACACGGGCGCGATAGTTGAAAACAGATCGCTTGCTGTGGCGCGCGTGCATCCACTCGCGGGCTGTTAGTGCCTTACAACCCCTGAAGCACTCGCAAACGTCATGTCCATAAAGTTGTGGCTCCAGCCAGACAGCGCCACAGTTCATCAGATACATAAGCTGTCTTATTTTTAAAGTTTTTGTTGTTTTGTTTAACCGCATGATACACGAGGACATAGAGATGACATAGAGATGTTACAAGCAGCCCCTTGTAGCTATTTCACAGACTGACGCCTGTACTTTCTGCCACTTTTATTTATTTTTTTAAATCGCGCGATGATAGTTTTGCAGCAGCCTGCATTTGATGGTGGCTACAACATTTTACAAGAATAGCAAATCCTTGTTCTCGAAAAGTTGCGGAGCAGGCGCCCTTTTTTGATGCCTTCAGTTGTGTGGTGTGGTTGGTTGTGTGAGGAAATCTCGCTGCTGCGGCTGCGAGTGGACCCTTGTCTTGATGTGCACTTCTCGGCGCGCGCTCTGTTTACACTCATATGGCCTTTGATGTGTGGGTTTTGCTGCCTTTAGGTTTTAGGGGCGCTTTTGCTGTCGTTTTGTGCGATTCACAAATCACTGTGAACGCTTCGAAGTCCAATTATTATGACTTGTTTTCTCGGGCATCTTTCATTTTCAGTGTTGTTGTTAATGTGTAGCCAGCGGGGGCTGAAATCCGAATGTCAAATCGGTTTTCAGTTTGGCATTCACACCATGGCCCTGGGAATGAAAGCGTAGTAAAACGTGTAAATAGCAGCAAATTTGTGCGGGTACTTGAAACCCGAGCAGTCTTGGTTTTTTTTGTTTTCATTCAAGCTAATTACAGTGGAGGAATAAAGGTGATTCAGTCTATCGACTTTGTCTGGTTTAGATTTTTTTTTAAAGTACGTGTAAAAAAGGTTAAGGTAATCTATGTCTTTCGTATTTATATTTCACATACTTTCCTTAATATTGCATTTCCTAACAGTGTTAGCTATTTACAAGCTGTTGTGCCACAATACGTTTTTCAGCCAGCATATCATTCTGGTAAGTGCATGCTTTGAATTGTAACACATCCGGGTGATTCTAGGACAACAGCTGAGTTCAGGCTAAAGGCAGTGTGAATTTCACTCAATGCCTGTAGTTGGGTCAAAAAGGTGTTTAAGAACACGTGCACATCCAATCCTAGGCCTCTCTGCAGCGCGCACAGAATAATGATCCGGTATGCCAGTTGCATTTGTGATGCTCTGCAAATGTGTGGATAAGGTGGCACTCTATGGGAATTTTGGATTAAATGTTTAAGCCGCGCCCTGAAATGGGCAGGCCACAACCCTTTTAGGAAACTCTCACTTTTTGATCCCACTTAAAGCCCCGTCTGAAAGTTACGTGTTGTTAACAGTACCACAGAGTTAGATATGAGAAGAGCGCTGGCTTTGGTCTAATCTTTACTGCGCAATAACGCATCCCACACGAGGGTGAAATATGACCTTTTATGACTTGTCATTTTATGTAAACAGAGATCTGTAAAGCGCTGCGCAGCTCTTTGGAGTTAACTATCACATTGATGGGGTCTGTCTTTGTGAGCGCCCTTCCCTGTCCAGCGCTGGTAATGTGTGAATGTCAATTGTGCAACATTCATCCGTGGAAATAAAAATATGAAGAAAAGTCATTACTTTTGAAAGTCTCTTTATTTAGCTCTGTCTTTGAAGAGGTCACGTTCTCAGTCACTGAGGTACATATCCATGGCGGGGTGTTCACCACACTGAACATCTTTATAAAAGAGACCGCAACATTGTGCAGCTTACAAATAGCGCCATGACTGCTTCTAAAATGAACATTCAGCGCTAGTGGTAACTGTTTACCTTTTAATTACAAGCATTGGCATAGCCAATAGGTCTCGTTATCTTTTATGGTGGTTTCAGCTCGTTTCTTTTGAACATCTCTATGTTTAATTTGATTCTGTGATGAATTTGGGGGTTCAAGGACTCTCGCCATCCTCACCCAAGAGTTAGTCCTGAAGTCTCAGTTATCATGCTAAGGATTTGGACTGTCCATCCTGTGTCCCTTTGTGACCCCGCCCAGGGTCAGTCCAGCGAGTAGTGTTGTGGCTTCACACAGGCAGTCATCAATTCAGTGGCGCGGCAAGGGTGCAAGTTTAACAAGCATTTGCAATGCAATAGGTCTCGCATTTACGCAAGCTTGAGCTCGTGGCATTGTAAGTGACAATGCCTTCTATTTATGTTTTAAATAACAAAACATAAATAAAAGGTATTGTCATTTACAATGCCACTAGCTCAAACTCGTGTAAATGCGAAACCTATGACATTGCAAATGCTTGTTTCAATGGGAGCCTGTGTTCTCGTTCAGAACCCAGGCTCCCATTGAAGTCAATGTGAGTTCGACCGAACGATGTTGGGAAGCATCGAAATTGGTCGGTCAGACTCGTAGAACCCGATTCGTTCGGATACAATTCTGAAACCGATTCGGTCGGAAGAGTTTCCAAACGATATCGTAATCGGGCCCTTAGTAGTGAATGTGGGAGGGACGAGATGTAGTGGCTCGAAAGAGGGGCATACTTACTATTAATTGGGGGTGGGTTGAGAGGAGGAAGGATGATATGAGGTATGGTTAGGGAGGGGTTTAGGAGGTATGTGCAGCTATCCACAGAAGATTACAAACAGCATTTCTAATGTCAATAAGGGAAAAAGGGGCCCAAAACAGAAGTAGATTACTCCAGCTCGAAGCTGGAGTAAATCCAACCCCACGTATGGCCAACCATTGGTGCGGAAAATAAAAATTAAACTTTAAAGAAACAATGTCAAATTGAATTAAATGGATTTATTTTTAATAGTTAAACATATAAATAAAGATAAGTTAATGTTAAAAATATTCAAAATAAAACATATTGTTAGTTAATTAGAAAGATATTTCAACCATCAATGTCTGTGACTGCTAGTACATTTTTCAGCTAGTAAAGATAAGTGTTGCAGCAATTGGAAATGGCTATGTGAGAGTTTCGTTTTGCCTTCTAATGCGATCTTTTGGTTGTAAATACGTTATGTATAATTGTTTTGATATGAGGAGTTGAGATGTGAAGAGATTATATTTGAAGCTTTGGAACGTTTTATTTACTAAGAAGGTGTTTAGTAAATCTTAGTAATAAGGATTCTGGATGGATATGAATTATGGATGGCACCTACAATTAGTTTCTTTAATTTTGGATAATACCGACCTAAGATGGTGCCCGCAGTGTCTGTACATTATTCAATTTCAATAATAGTAGCTGTTTCGCAATGATGGTTTAGCGAGTTCTAAATGAAAGAAATTCTAGTTTAGTTGTGAGTGTGATATTTATTAATTCAAGTATGTTACCGAGAATGAGGCAGTGCTTCAATAGACCTATTCAAAATGGCGCCCGTTGAAGCCTGCCAGACGTGAGTTACTTGGTTAGTTTTAGAATTATGAAATCAAAGTGAGTGCATTTGAGGAGATTTGAGCTGAGTCTCAGGAATGTTAATAATCTATTAAGAAACATGGCATTGACGCGCGACGTGAATGAGGTAGTCTCTCATGAATAAAGGACTTATCCAAAATGGCGCTCGTGGAAGTGGGTTGGGTGTTAGTCACCTCGTTCGTTTTTAGGTTTTTTATAAACGAACGCGAGAGTAGAGTTCGCTGAGTTCCTGTATTCGGGGGCTACAGCGTTTTGAAAAGTAAGTGGGCGAGAAGTTTCATTGCTATATAGAATTGACTGGCAGGATTCGTTTTAATTGATCAGGCTTTAATTCGAGCTTTTGGTTTTATAGATCCCCATATTATAGGGAATGTGGAGGAATCGGTAAATGGTGTTCGTGAGTTACGGGCTCACAAAACCTTTGGATGGAGATTGTGGATTACATAAATTTGAATAGAGCAAGGAATTACTTCGCATATTGGGCGATTTGAATAAAGAATTCAGGTAAGACTGAATGCTGTTGAGACTTATCGAATAGACAACGATTGAGATTGATATAGGTAATAGTAGAGGACGAAGCTTACCCAGTTTTTTGTATTAAGTTTCAGGTTAGCGCCAATGACATGTTTCTTTTGGATTTGGAGAATAGATAGCACTGAGATTATTACATTAGACGTGAAGGTACGTTAATGGGTGGTTTTCTTTTGATATGATCAACTTAAGCCTCATGTGCTCCGCAGTTATTAATGCTGTTTTATTTGGCTTTATCATTATAGGTGATAGATACAAGAATTAAGGTACATTATGTTCATTCAGAATTGTTATTACAGCATGTGCCTCACGAATGGGGTGGTAGCGAGTGCATAAAGTATGTAAGCACACACCTATTGAGTTGGTTAAAGTTGTTACCATAATTTGGTGGCAATGTTGATAATGACTGATCAACATGCTAAGACACGGGATACAGCAGGTTTAACAGTACACAGCATGTTTATTTCCTTGTGCACGAAGGTTAATGGTGGGCTTATTTATTTTGTAGAAGTAGAGTGGTACTCCAATTGTATTATTTATCACTTCCAGCCCTGAGGAAGTCGTATGGGTTAATCCCTTATCGACGAAACACGTTGGGGAGTGGAAGAATGTTTGCGAGTTAAGAAACGTGAAGATTTGTCCTGAAAATAAAGAAGAAAAAGAAGCCCAAATCAATTTGTTCTTTTGTTTTATGACTTTTGGGAAACTGTATATTATTCATTTTACGTGTGCTTCATCACAAGTTAGGATATTTCAACCAACTTTGTTGAATTTCAAAATTAATGTAAAATTGATTGAAACAATATAATTACATTATTTTTAAATAGTTCTAGACATTACTTTCATTCATTATTAAACTATAATAAAAATAATTTTCAGATTTAGGTGGAAATTCGTTTTTTAAAATTAAACTTTAGAAAATAGTTGTAGTTTAATTCAATATATTTAAAATAATAAAAAATATAATTCAAACGTAGGTTATTAGTGCTCTAACATTTTATCTTCTGCTCTACATTTAAAATAACATTTTAAATCTAATTTGTAATAATATTTGATATAAAGTATTGTTACAATTTTTTTTTAGCTATTAGCTAAACAACTCAGGTGGAGATCTCCACTGGTAAATTAGGGGGACATTTTTTAAAGTGCATTAAATCATATAATAAACAAGTAAACTATTTTTAGGTAATTGTAAATTAATTGTATATATTTTTTTCAAACTTGAAAAATGCTGAAGCACTATTATATTAAATTAAATGTAAATTATTTTTCAAACGTTTACATTAAAAAATAAATTCCCACCTTAACTATTTGTTTTTATATTATGCATTAATAAACATTTAAAATGATGTATAGAATTAGTAATAAAGTTAATGTTACATTAATGTATAAATTAAAAAAGGGCTGATAAAATACTTTAGAATTTAATAATAAATTTGTTTTATTGTTATATATGTTTTAACATTAAATTATATTTAATTATATTTTAAACTAATTTAATAATTGTATTTAATTTCAGATATTTTCCTATGGGGGATTTATTTTAAGTTCCTGTCTCTATTACACGGGAGGGTACTTCAGTATCAGTGGCTGGCCATGTGTGTGTTGGACTTATAACTGTTTTTCTTTGACAGTAGTAAATTACGCACATAAATTTGGCTCCATATCCTTTTTCAGGGGGTGGAGACGTGTAAGCCTAAACTTCTGACTAACTTTACACTTGGATTTTGTGAGTAGCCAAAAGTAGTAAATTTAGTCAAAAGGGCTAGACTGGGAACCAAAAGTAGCCCTGACAGATGTTAGTCTGGCCGTCATACTGCATGTAATAAGTGACTGCAGCATGGACGCCTAACCACTTCAAAGAAGATTTAGGATGGATTCCCCTAAAGAAATTTTAGAAACAATTTCAAATATAGTGTGTTTTACAACAAATTTCTCAATATAGAACCTTGTCCAACCAATAAATGGATGGATGAATGGAAATCGAATGCGTGGTTGGGTGAAGAGTGGGTGGATTAATTATGCTAGAATGGATGACAATGAATAAAGCTTTTTGGCTATCTGGAGCAATTGGTCTACATTAAAACATCGCCCTCCCCAAACACAACCACCACAAGTGCTTGTGAAACATGCATAGCATCAGTGTGTTTGACACAATGGTGCCAATTCCGATCCTGTAAAAAAAAATTGCGTACGACTCGTATCCGTATTTTTTCACGTACGAATCGTACAAGTACCGTACAAACGGCCAAGTACGATTCGGATGTGAAAAATACCTACGAATAGCGTCGGGAAATGTCTACGAGAGGGAGTCGGAATTTTTTACGTCCGAATGGCCTCATGACATTTTTACGTGCAAATCGTAAAACAAAAGTCCGAGCGCGCAAGTACGATTTGTACCGCCCGTCCGAATACACAACCGCATGTAAAAGGCCCCGTACGGAGCCAACACAGTAGCCCACATGTACACGGGTAAACTTGTGCCCGTGTACGAGCAGTACAGCCCCCCCACCCCAATATGTCAGCACCGTACACCCCCCTGTCCGCACTGTACCCCAGGCCCGCACCTGTACCCGCCGTACCCCCAGTACGCACCGTACCCCCGCATGTACGTGCTGTACCCCCATGTACGTGGGTACCCCAGGCCCGCACCTGTACACACCGTACCCCCAGTACATGCCGTACCCCCGCATGTACGAGCCGTACCCCCATGTACGTGGTTACTCCAGGCCCGCACCTGTACGTGCCGTACCCCCGCATGTACGTGCCGTACCCCCCATGTACACGGGTACCCCAGGCCCGCACCTGTACGCGCCATACCCCCCCAGTACGTGCTGTACCCCCGCATGTACGCGCCGTACCCCCCCATGAACGCGGGTACTCCAGTCCCGCTCCTGTACGCGCTGCACCCCCACATGTATGTGCCATACCCCCATGTACGCGGGTACCCCAGGCCCGCACCTGTACACGCCATACCCCCACCGCCCCAGGCCCGCACCTGTACTCGCCGTACCCCCACTGCCCTAGGCCCGCACCTGTACGCACCGTACCCCCGCATGTACGTGCCGTACCGCCCCAGTACGCGCTGTAACCCCGCATGTACACGCCGTACCCCCGCATGTACGCGCCGTACCCCCCCATGTACGTGGGTACTCCAGGCCTGCACCTGTACGCACTGTACCCCCGCATGTACGTGCCGTACCCCCCATGTACGCGGGTACCCCAGGCCCGCACCTGTACGCGCCGTACCCCACCGCCCCAGGCCCGCACCTGTATGTGCCATACCCCCACCGCCCTAGGCCCGCACCTGTATGCGCCATACCCCCGCATGTATGCGCCGTAACCCCCATGTACGAGGGTACCCCAGGCCCCCCCCGCCCCAGGCCCGCACCTGTACGCACCGTACCCCCACCGCACAAGGCCCGCACCTGTACGCACCGTACCCCCACCGCATGTATGCGCAGCACCCCAACCCCATACCCCAGGACCCTCACCTAGCATCGCGTATGTACGGACCGTACCTACGCGAAAAATACTCGTACAGAACCAGGACACTGTAAAACAGCACAAGGAGGGTCAATTCGACTCGCACAACACCACAAAACACGTCTACATGACAAAATATATCTCAAAGACTGACCTGGCACATCCAAACAGGCAAACAGAGGCCGAAACTCACAACCACCTCTTATAACACGCCCTCCAAAATTCAAACACAGCCACACCCAAAAATGGACCAATAAAAAGGGCCCACACACACAACCCATGAGCCTTTGCAACAGACCCACTGCTGCCAGACCCCACACACAAAAAACTGCACCTTACAGACCCCTTAATTACACCTTATCTCACACACCTTCACACAACCTCCTTCACAAACACCCCCACTCACATTCACACACACACCATCACATTCACACCCACACACCCACAACCATCCACACCCACACCCCACACCATGCCCACAGACAAGAATCCAAAGTTCACAAGGGCGGAGCTGGAGCTCCTTGTCAACGAAGTCATCAGAGTCGAGCCACAGCTGTTTGGAACATTGGTCAGACAGACCAGCATAGCCCAAAAAACCAGCCTGTGGCAGAGGATCGTCGATAAGATGAATGCCGTTGCGCCCATCTGAAGGACCAGGCATGAGTGCCAAGCCAGGTGGTACGATCTGCGCAGGGCAGTCAAGAGGAAGATGAATGAGTAATACGCCCAGAGTAACATCACTGGAGGCGGGCTTCCCCGCAGACCCGTACACTACCATCCCTGGGAGGAGAAGGTGATGGCCACGCTTCCGCCGGTGGGAGTACACGGAGTCCAAGGAGTCGCAGAGCCTGGTGAGTACACAAACAACTGACGTAACATGGGGGGAATGCCATCCACACCACAAATACACAAAATGCACGCAACTTCCCCCAAGCCCTCACCGCACACAACCACACTCAAAAACCACGCTCATGCCACCAACGTCTCCATGCACCATTCACAAATGAAGCCAATGCCATGTCCCAGGCTACACCAACCACAAACCCAAGACTGGATGTCTGGGAGGCTGGGAGGGTGGGCCTCACACAACACATTGTGAAAATGAGAAGCAGACACCAATGCCCTCAGTCCATATGGCATAGGTACATACCCATGCACAATGCACAGGGACTGGCAAAGTACTGACAAGGTATCTGACACTTGGCCCTGCTGTATGCAGCACAAGGCCTTCCTGGGACCACTGTACACTCAAACACCAACTCCACAAGCACAGGTAACTAGCACAGGAACTCACACTCACTGTCATGCCAGCATTCACCATGAGGGGACAGACACATCACCTGGGAGACCCAATGACAAATCACACTACACCCAACAGCAGGCCCGGTCACACACACCCCCTTACACAAGCACACACCCCGGGGCAGGCAACGGATTTACACACTTAAGACACAAGACCAATCCATAGCCAAATAAGCATCCTAGCCAAAATTCTACAGTTCAAACACTCAGGAGAACATCTCAATCTGTCCCCCGCAACATACCCATCCCCAAGTGGACATTGAGAGGAATGCTAGGCACATCCAAATACCTGGAGGAACTGTGACAACATGAATATGTATGAAACATGGATGTCGCATGAAACAGCATTAACATTGTCTCTCTCTCACACCCAGGGCAACGTCGTGGATCTCCCCCCAACACTGGGGGGGAACAATCACAGTCCCCGGCTCGGCGTGAAGATGACCCCACCGGCAGCGACGACTCTCACCACTCCGTGGATGACCCCGACCAACCTGGCCCCTCTGGTGCCCAAGCCCCTGCAGCACCTGCGTCAGGTACATCTGTGCCAACCACCACCCCCATTGGTGCCACATCCCAGGAGACACCCAGGAGCCCTGCTCGCACTGAACAACAGAGCCAATCTGACCATGAGGGACAAGGTTCTCCGGGCACCCAGGAGGAGGCAGGCAACCCTGCAAATGCCATCCCTCATTGGTCCCGTAGACCCGATGTGCCCACAACGGCAGGCCAGGCTCAAGTGGGCAGGGGTGGTGGGAGTGGAGGCAGGCGGAGGCGCGAACCTGACCAGCCAGCTGAGGGAACCAGTATGTCCCACATACGCCACATCCTGGACACATACCGGCGTGACACCAGGGGCATCAGCCAGGTAGTGTCAAGACTCACAGAGATGCAGGGGACCCTCAACGAGATCAAGAACATGCAGGCCGAGCAACATGCCAGTCAACAATAACACCAAGGACGGATGGAGGCAAGACAGGCTGAGCTCCTGGCGGTGCAAGGGGACATGAGCCACTCACTCCATCGGATTCCCGACAACATGGGCAACCCTCCCTGTGACAGCAAGCGCAGACCAGCACCAGCCACAGGGAGGGAGGAGGAGGAGGAGGATTCATCCGACGGAGCGTCCCAAACATCGTCAAGGCCTGCATCTGAGGGTCCCCGGAGGAAGGTGGGTCGTCCACGGAAAAGACCGTGGGAATCAGCGGACCATCAACATCTCCCAGGTCACCTGGCCTGGCACCTGGCCCTCTGGCGCAACAGCAGCACCTCATCCAATGACATTCTCTGCCACATGGACTTGCTGGTCACAGTCTGACCAATGATGACCAACACTGTGCTCTGGACTCTGATGACTTCCAATGCCAAGGATACCATCTCCCCCTGTGAACTTTGGATTCTATTCCCCAGGTAGAGCACCTAATTTCACCTACCAAAACACGTACCCCACCGCAAATAAAAATATTATTTGGTTCATGAGACGTTGCTGTCATGTAGCTTAATTCCACAACATATGTGTGTGTAAATGTCAAACTATGCCTGAGTGTTGAACTAACTCCAGCCAGCCATACCCTGGGATCTGAGTCTGATACAGGACACACATGGGTCACAAGGTATCATTCAAAGCAGGCATGGAGCAGAACCCTCACCTGTGATGGCCACAAGCTGCTGAGGGGGAACTTGCAATACTGTGCGGACAGACCTATTTGGAAGATTATCATTAAGGCGTAGAGGTCATGGCTAATGTGGAGGTTACCGGGGAGGGAGTCCCAGGTATGTGTGGGCAGGTGGGAGAACTATGTCCTGCATGCTGGAGTACGGTGGATGTGAAGAATGCTGGCCAGGGCAAGGTCGGATGCACGGAGATGGCCCAACGGGGTCTCGTATGACAAGACGTACAAGGTTGGTTTTGTGTCGGGGTTGTGGACTGCCTCCTGAGTGTGGGTGGGGAGTGTTGAGGTCATCCTGCAGCAGACAGTGATCCATTGCAGCTATCTATGGTGGACGGTAATGTAGCTGGGGCGCAGGATGTTGAAGCTGAGGTGTGCAGATGCACCCTGGACGTGGACAAGTTTCCCGGGAGTTTGCATGTACGTGCTCCGTAGACGGCAGGGCAGTATTTGACATGGATGTTGTTGTGGACATGGGGGATGGTCTGTCTTTCCTTGGAGTGGATCTATCTGTGGATCATGTGCATAATGCAGAGAGCGTTGCAGCATGAGGTACAGATGCTGTGGACTGACATGGCAAATGTGTGCGAGCAATACATGATGCACACCATCTTGTGTGTGTGGCCACTGGGTGCTTGTGCAGGGCTCTTGTGGGTGGGACACAAGCACTTGACCCAGCTGTAAGGGGACAATCCTCAGATGATCACCTCAGTCCTGTACAAGTCCAGCCTCAGGTGGCTCATGTACAGCCATTCATCAATGGATATCATGCATTCAGGAATAATGGAACTGGCAATGTCTGCGTCTTTGGTGAGGGTGAGGAGCACCTGGCTGTCAATGGCATTTGAGCTGATGAGGTGCTGTGCGCATGTGATGGTGGAGAGGGGGGTCCTGAACACATTGTAGATTGAAACGCTGAGAGATGATACCTGTGCCATGTGCCAGACGACGACACCATACTACATGCAGAAGCCTTGAGTCCCACTCCCATGGCCTTGCTGGGGTACAGAGCCGGTGGGGAGTAGGAGGGACATGACCTGGTTGGTGTGACAGGGCATGGAAGGCGTGGCAGCACTGTGTAGGCAGTTGGAGTTGCACACTCAGAATGCAAACCTTTCGTGTGTGCGCTTAGGGTATGTCTGACAGCAGGCGGTAGATTTGCGGATGGACATTGCTTGGAGTGTGGCTGCTACATCAAACTGTAGTGTGATGTGGGTTATGCAAGGACATGAGGGCCGTGCAATGTGCACGTTGCATGTGCTGATGGTCCAGCCTTTGCCACCGCGTGGCGCCAACTGTGGCATAGACAAGCTGAGGACAGCCAAATGAATGGGTGGAGGGAGGAAGTGAGGAGCATCTTTGAGGCGTGTGTGTTGCCAAATCAGGATACTCTGTGGGCCCTTGCTGCAGGGTCCACAGCAGCAGGCGGCATGTCCTTGAAAATATTCCACAATTTGCACACAAAGACTAGGATGTCAGAAGGACAACTGCAACAGGCGTGTGTAAAGAAAGGAGTGTCCGGTTTTACATGGCACACCCAGAGACAATGCATGCACAAACACCAAAGATGAATGACACCGTATCGGGGGAACTGAAGGCCGAGCTGCGCACAGGAGACACACCCTCAGCAGGTGTTGATGGCCCATTGTGTGGACCAACATGCCAAAATACATACACAACCATGGACTTCATGCACAATAGGGATCATTATCCATGAGGAACTGCATACATGTTGCTAAACTACACATGGACTCCTATGCACAATCTTTCACAACTATGCCAGAGATGCCGCATGCAAAGTGGCAAGAGACCAGCATTGACAGAGATGAGGCACCTTGGAGTCTGAGGAACACCTTTATTGCTCAGGCTCACACTAAGTGAAATGCATCCTTTTGAACAGACTCATAGGTCATTCCTCTGACCATGTGGGACCTACACTGGACACCCCCTGCAACACACAGATGTGTAAAATCCTACTGGGCTGGCACACAAGTGAAGTGGGTGAGTCAAACACCCCTTGCTCCACACAGAGAGTCTGAAATTCACCATTGAGCCTCTTATGGGGATGTCCCACACTATGTCCACCATCAGCATCCCGTATGTTCCTGCGGGACGTTTTACACACATTGATGCCTTCATCACATTCCACAAAACATTACAGATGACTGTCAGGAAGGGTGAATATCAAGTCATGGGAGCCATGCCACATGTCATGTGCCCATTGGTGAGTCGACAGGTATGCATGGTAACACAACATGCACAGGAGCAGTCCCAACATAAACCAAACACGTACCACCCTCAAAATGCCTTGCTGCACTCCTTACCCAAAATGACTTTTCACCAAGTCCGTGCATGGAATGCTGATTCAGCACACGTTGCAATACTCATGAGGAATAGCTGGAGGCCAACGATGACATGAGCAGACGACAGGTGCAAGACACTGTGGATGACAGACACACCACAAGTCAGCAAAGAGCTAGTTATCGGCAGACATGGACATGTACTCTACAGGAATGATGTTCTCACCATGCTAATTTAACAAATTAGTGTCCCAGCTAAAATGTGTGGGATTACATCATCACTTGAATGACACATCAGAACACACCTCCAAGTCACTTAGCACACAGTCAGCTGGACACACACATTGCAACACATGCCACACAAGGCTCAAAGCGTGCACACTCAGACACAGGGACTCACCATTATGAGAAGAAGTTGCGGATGAGCTGACTCCGGATGTCCTCCTCCTCCTCCTCCTCCTCCTCACTTTCCTCGTGCCCAAGCCCTTCATCCTCCACGGGTGGATGTTCCTGCTCATCGGGATCCAGGATGAGTGGCACTGCCTTCTCCACTGCCATGTTGTGTAGCATGCAGCACACAAGGAAGATTTTGCAGACCTTCACCGGGGCATATGGGAGGGACCTGCCGGTCTTGTGGAGGCACCGGAATCGGCTCTTCAGGAGGCCAAACGTCCTCTCAATCACGCGCCTGGTCTGCCCATGGGCATCGTTGTAACGGTGTTCTGAGGCTGTTCTGGGATTGCGGAGAGGCGTCATCAGCCATGGCATGTTGGGATAGCCAGAGTCCCCTACATGGAAACATCATGTGAAGAAGTGGGTCAGGAGATGCCGTAAGATACAAAGATACCGCTAAACAGAGGACAAACAGAGTATACCCACGAACAAGACATGCTCGTTCGTCGTGCAGCCGCCGCATCATTTCTGGCACCCTGCTACGCCTCATGATGTAGGCATCGTGTGCTGACCCTGGAAAATGGGCACAGACATGGGAAATCCACATGTTAGGTAGACACACCACAAGGGCATTAATAGAGTGATAATGTTTGCGGTTCCGAAAGGCTACCTCCTGACATCAGCTATGGTGAATTTGAAAGGTACCGGTGGCAAAAAAATGTAGGGCTGCCATCACCTTCATCTTGGGGGTCAGAGCAGTAGGATACCTGTGTCGCAGTTGGAGGTGTGGTTCCAGCCGTGTGGTCAAGCGCTCAATCAACTCTTGCGCGAAGCGGTATCTTCAGATGCAGTCATGTTCACGCATGGCACCCAGGTCTGGCATTGGTCGGAGGAGAGGCGGTGCCCTGCAGAGATTTGGAAGGAATAACGAAGAGTGAGTACATCACAACACCAATGTCAATTAAATGAGCAATGTTCAACAGCTAATACACATCTACTAAATACAGAGTCTGGTCTGTGCAATACATCCAGCACACGTATGCCAGCAAGGTGATACTCCTACGAAGAGCCAGCTACAATAGTTTATTTGCAAGGTCGACGTGACATGCCATGAAACGAGCTGTGTGCCAGTGTAAGTGAACAGCCAGACAAATTAGAGGAGTGACAGACATCCACATATCTGCATTTGAAGGATGTAATCTCATACAGACAGCTGGCAGGAAGCTAGACGCACAGGTCACATGTCATTTAATAAGGGCAGATCACACACCTTTCCATGAAGGGGTACATGTCAAATGCTGATAACCCAGACATTGAGACAACGCAGATATGTCCTCAGGTCGCAATACCATGTTCGATGCATGCAGACACATGTCACGTGGGATTCCACATGTGGCATGGTGTGCGTAATTGTGTGCCATGCACATATGCACACAGACACATGTTGGATGCTGCAACAGCAGATGGAGTTGACGGAACACCAACTGCAAGCTCATGGGAACACATGACATAGTAACATCATGGCACGCTGGTAGTCACATGTCAGGTGTAATTATCCGTGTACCTGGCATCAGGGGACAGTTGCGGGTGTTGGTGACTGTGCCATCCCAGTGATGCAGTGCTTCACACGTTTGTACTACATGCACACATGTGCAAAGTGTGAAGGGGAAGTGTGCCACATAGTGCCCCATCACACATGACATGTGTAAACAGCTCATCACACATCTATTGTGCCACAACATGAGGAGACATGTGCCACATCACTGCCTGACACACCTAGGCCCTGCACATGAAGGACTGCACTGACAATGACTTGATGTACAGCCTTGTGCGAGTCTGACACCTCCATTCCTTTCGTGTGCGCCTCCTATCACCAGTGTAGGATGTGAAACGCAGTACACACGCTCTGAGGTCGTGTGTACGGCCCATACATGCATGAGTACGGCCCGTACTCACGCGTGTGCGGGCGGTACACACGTGAGTACGGCCCCTATCACTATAGTTGTGTTACCGTAGGCCATAGTGATAGGGGCCGTACTCACGCGTGTACGGGCCGTACACGTGTGAGTATGGCCCCTATCACTATAGTTGTGTTACCGTAGGCCATTGTGATAGGGGCCGTACGCACGCGTGTACAGCCCATACACGCGCGTGTACGGCCCGTACTCACGCGTGTACCGGCCGTACACGCGTGAGTACGACCCCTATCACTATGGCCTACGGTAACACAACTATAGTGATAGGGGCCGTACTCATGCGTGTACGGCCCGTACACGCGTGAGTATGGCCCCTATCACAATGGCCTACGGTAACACAACTATAGTGATAGGGGCCGTACTCACGCGTGTACGGCCCGTACACGCGTGAGTACGGCCCCTATCACTGTAGTGATGGTGCCCTAGGGGTACGTGTGAAACGTGCCGTACCTGTGTGGGGATTTAAAAAGTATTAGGGTATAGATGCATGCTGGTTGTCATGGATACCGAGTTTCAAGTTCAAAACTTTACATCATGTGGTCTGGAAAAAGCAGTTGGCCACATTATACATTGTTGCAAAGTGGTTGTTGACTTGACATGATGCTGCAAATTCGAAAGAAACTAAGGCTGTCACTGGTGTATGTTTAAAGGGATTGGAGGAAACATAGTATGCAAATGAGTCTGACCAATCACTCTGTACTCCTGTAAATGAAATAGGCCAGCAATTTAGATATAAGGCAGGCAGAACCCATGAGAGGGCACTTGCCTGCACAACATGTCAGTCGATACCACTGCTGCTGTATTGTCTCCCTCTGGCACCATGTCAAGGACTGTGGAGAGGGCCCAGCCTTTCACCCAGGAGGAGAGTGAGGCCCTGCTGGATGTGATCCTCCCACAGTACCCCATGCTGTATGGTCGACCAGGGGAGCAGGTGAGTGCTGACTCCACTACCTTTGCCTGTGCACCTTTTTTGTGTCTGTCACTTCTGGCATTGTGTCCAGGTGTGACAGACATGCAATGTTGTTTAGAGTGGGTCCCAGGGGGGGGTGGATGGCTTATGTCTCTCGTGCAGGGCTTGATGTAGTCCATGTGTGCACTCCTCACTTGCATTGTGCTTACTGTGACATTCACTGCATAGTGCATGGCACATTCAGCCTGGCTAATCCTCTTGGGCATTCTTGTTCTATTGTCCTGCGGTGATTCAGTGGTCACCCCGGTGTGACAGGTGACTGCACCCACAGATTTGTGTGAGTTGAGTGGAGCTGTGGTGAGAGTGTCCAAATGATGTGTACGCCCCCTGGACATTGATGTGTGTGAATGTTCCTTTTCATGTGGGTGAGTGTCTATGTGGAGTGTTGCACCAGAGCTGCATGGAGGAGGCAACTGCTCGACCCATCTGATGTGAGAAGGAAGCCGTGCTGTGTGTCTGACTTGATGAGCTAGCCCCACAACTGTGACACCCCCCTGGCAAGTGGCACATGTGCAGAGTGAGCTTTGTATCCGCTGTTGACAATGGCAGGTGATTGATCTGTGCCTGTGTGTGTCTGTGTACTCTGCTGAGGTTTCGTCAGTGGCCTGGGGCATGTGACTGCTTTGTGGTGCTGTCCATCAGCCTTGTGTTGCTTGGGATGCACAGTGTGTGCCATGATCAGGGATTGGTTCGCACCCCTCATGCCACCTGTGTACTTACTATGCCATGTAGTGCATTGGTGCGTCCACAGTGGCAAATGTCCCAATGACTAAGGTGCTATTACTTGCCAGCATACTATGCTCAGTTCTACAAATCAAAGATGTTCAAATGTGTGTCTCTGTGACATGGTGCAGGTGTAGTGATGTCCCACTTTGTCATCCTCACAGGTAACCGCCTACCAGAAGGGGAAGATCTGGAAGGAGGCCGTCAAGGTCGTTCAATCGGTGGAGGGTCGCAGTCGGCGCCTGCCTCAAGTGAGGAAGAGATGGCAGGACATCCGGTGCTGGACCCAGAGGATTGCCTGAGTCATGCTGAAGTAGGAGGCTCCCCGCAAGCATGGCGGGCGCCGGCGCCTGACCCACCAAATGAAGCGTGTCCTGGCGGTGGTCTTCCCTGACCTGGATAGGCGAATACAGGAGTTACAGCAGCAGGAAGGGAGTAGGTACATGTGTGTTTGTTGTGTGTCGCCAGCTTTTGTAGCTGCTCAGTCGCCTGGATACACTGCCAGGGTATATATGTGCAGGGCATATCCTGTTCCCCCAAGTCAACCTGTGCTGTTCTTCCTCCCTTCCCCTCCTTGACATGTGTTACCTGGTCTGTGTGTTATCACTATTGCACATGGTCATCTAGGCTGCCAGTTAATCAAGGTGCACACTGCTTTCAGCATCATGTGTGGGGGTGGTCTGCCTGTGCCCTGTCCTGTTCAGTCATTTGGGGTTGCATAATTGTTGGCACTAATGCTGAGTCTCAACATAGGAGTGTGAGGTTTCAAAATAACAGACTTGCAGCATGCATTACCAATGTTGTGGCCTCAGACATGATGTGCATGAGTGGGAGATATGCATAGTGCCGGGACGGTAGCTCCTGTTACAGTCAGCTCATTCCAGGACCATGGAGCAGTGTGCCCACTACAGTCCCCTGCCACAGCCTGCCCTCCTAATCATGTGTGTCATCCAACACTGTGCACATTCACTGTGGGTTCAGCATGACCCTGCCTCTGTGGCATTGTTCCCTGGCCTAGGTTGTATTTTTCACATATGTGCTACATGTGTCCACTGGACAGGGATACACCAGTTTGCTTGTGCATACTCACACTGGGCAGTGCCTGTGTGGCTATTCACAACAATCTGTTGATGGTTGTTTGTGACAAATATGTTTTGCCAGCCCTAAAAGGTGATGTTGTGTTAATGAAGCTAGTTTTCAAGCACAGTTATTGTAACCATGAATAAGAGGTGTCACTTCTTGATCGGTATCAGTCACATTGACTCAGGTATGGGTGGGTGTGTGCGGGAGGGGCGTACATGTTCAACCCTGATTTTTCATTGCCAGTTCTGACTTATGTGTGATAATTCGCAGAACAGAAAGTCACCGTGCAGTGCCCCCGTGATGTTGGCCGGTGCTTAATGGTTGTGCTTTGTAGCCTGTGTCAGTTTTTGACAATCATGTATCCTGCTTGTACATTTTTTGCACCTGTGTGTGGTTCAGATGCTACACAGTTGTGACTTTGTGTGCTGACATCTGTGGGTACATTCTGGCTTGCCATGAGGGTGTCTCCACAGTACAGCTAGGCTTTTTTACAAAACAATTGCAGGCCCATTAGCTTATTCATTGTCCTGGGTGTGGACATGTGTGCCACTCCAGATGACAGTCAGTAGGTCATATGTGTAGCCAACTGTGTAATCAGGTGACGGATAGCCATGTGACAAATGACATTATTCAAGTTGTTACTCAGAGAAATTGTCCCTTGCCAATCACTACACCTGTCAACATGTCTCAATATTTCATATGCTTGACCTTGTTGTTTTGTTGTGAAGGACAATAATGTGCCTGCATGACAGATGTCTCCCAAGGAAGTGCACAAGACACCACCTTTACACTTTCCAGGGACCCGCTGGCACATTTTAAAGTAAGGCACAGTTTGAACAAAACTTGTTTAGAGTTCATACATATACATGTTCCCACAGTGTGGTTGCATTTGGGTTAGTCCTTGGCTGTTGCTGATACCAACTTACGAGTGTCAAGTCATCCAGACCACGGTGGTGCCATGTATATGTACTTACTGATACCCCATTTCTGCCTAACAGTGGCTTATTTGAATGAGTGTGGCAGCTCAGACAATGACTGTGTACATGTAGTTTGGTGTGCACCTCCTTGTGTGACTTCTGTTATACAAACACATGTGTGTTCTGTTCACAAAGTGGCACATTCTAGACATGTCCATTGTGTAAAGGGTTGTGATTCTCCAGGAATCACAATGTATTTCTTTGGGGTTTCCTAAGTACTCACAGGTCTCTGAGTGTGGGGACACCTTCTGCATTGGCATGTGGTATTTGGCCTTGGGTGCGACATTACTGTTGGGTTCACAGTGAACAAGAGGTGGCATGCCTTCATAGTCTTGCTGTGCTCAACTGATCCCAGACACTAGCTTCTCAGGATCTTGGGATTTCAAGTTATTTGCTGTTGTGTCCTAATTTTCATTTTTTCCAAGTGGCATGGTGGGTCAACCAACTGGGGAGTGCAGGGCTTACATATGTGGGGAGTATTCTAGATGTTACTCATGATGCCTTTCCTGATATGCACTGTTGCCTATATTGTTTGGACTCATGTGTCAGATGTCTACAGGTGACTGATTTTTTCCTGTCTCTTCACCTTGCCCACAGCATCATCGGAGGACTCCAAGGGAGACACCGGCACGGACATGGAGGAGGGATCGAGCACTGGTGCTACCACTGCTGAGGAGTCGGCGAAATCAAGTGGCACGGAGGGCAAGGGGAGTGAGGCGGAGGACCTGCCCAGTACCAACACTGACTACGAGGCTGACGGGTCTGAGGCTGAACTCCCTGAGGGTGCGGAGGCTGCTCCAACAGCTGGCAGCAGCACTCCATCTGTCTCCGCCCCCTCCATTCCCATCACCGCCCTCCCACTTGCTCAGGTCCCTTCTGTCCGTGCTAGGCAACACCGTGTCTCCTTCTTGCCAGGCGCCGCACCCCCTGCCCCCCCCTGCTGCCCTCACTGCCGAGTCTGTGGACATTCTGCGGCAGTTGCAAGTTGGGCAGACATCGATCCTGACTGCCCTCCATGGCCACACCAGACTGCTGACCCAGATGGTGTCGTACATGGAGGAGATGTCATCAGTGATGTCTGACCAATGGATGTTGCTGAGGTCCCTGGACTCGTCACTGACGGCAGCAGTGAGTCACCTGCAGCGCTGCGTCCCCCCCTACCCCTGCACCATCCACAAGTCCCACATCCATGCCTGTCCCAAGCACACCAAGACATCCACACACACGCACCCCACCAGACAGAAGCAGCACACCACCACGTAAGGGCAAGCGCACACCTCCTGACACCCACACTCAGGGGGAAGCAGGCACACCCACTGGGTCTGGGGCACACAGGAAGGCACGCAGCCACAGTTCTCGTCCACATGACTCACTCCCCAGTCCCTCCGATGTCACTCCCCTTGGCTCCCCTGCCCCAGAATCGGAGAAGGAGGCCTACTTCGCTGGGCTGGGCCTCAGCCCCACTAGTTCACCTGGGCGCAAACGGTCAAGGCACTCCACGGGTAGGGGAGTAAAGTCCCCCAGCCTGTCCACCACCTCCCCCAGTAGCGCTGCAGCCCATCCCTCCGACCCCCGCCTCCTTGGGGCCTGTTGTTTCTCCGGGTGCAGGGGAGACGCTTGAAGATCTGGCAGAAGTGTGCAGCGCCGAGCTCGCCTCCACCTTTGGCGCTGCCCCACCCCCTGTGGTGGAGTCGTCCGTCCCTGCACCCACCACACCTACCCTTCGCCCTCCTGTCCCTGCGGTGCCTGGTCCTTCAACACATGATGCCCCCCCCAGTCGACGAACCAGAGGATTCTGATGTGCAGGCAAGCTAGGGGAGACGCGTGGCCATGTGTCCCCCCCCCAAGGACTTCATATCTGGACTGGCCATTGGCCTTTGTACATAGTGTTCTTTACTACATCTTATTTTTTCATGCTGAATAAAGCATTTTCTTTTCCGTTTTGAAAAGTCTTGCATTTTGTTAGAATCCGGGGTCTCTGGTTGGCGCAGGTATGCACTTGCGACAAGCAGGGACCCTTTCCTCCAAGTCAGGGCAAAGGATCACCTCTTTAAAAATAACCCCTGCTCACCCTCTAGGTAACGTGGTGCGAGCAGTCAGGCTAAATTTCCAGAGGGCATTAGGTTAAGCTTTCAAGTTGTCCCACACAATAATCACCACCCCACCACACAAAGGCATAAGGCTGTATTTATCAAAAATAGAAGTCTTTCTATAAAAGGTTTCTTGCAGGCAGGTTGCACAAATACAGTTCTCTTGGTGAAATAATGTTCCAGTTACTTTCAAATGCTTAAGGGCAGTCCACAGGTTTTAAAATGGCACAGTTTTACTTGCTATAAGTTCTATTCGGGGGTTGTGTGCTTCGTAGCGCTTCAGGTACGCCTCGTACTACGATTTCCGTACGTCGTGCTGTTTCTCACGCTTCTCGCGTGAGGTACGCGTCCACCGTCCTTGAACCAGACGGCCCGTACCGACGTAGGTACACGTCGGACTTCTTCCAGGCTTCGCTTACCAAGTCCCACGCTTCCCGCGTGAGCCCCGGCAATGCTTTTACTATTGTACGGTCCGTACAGTGAGGGGGACACGCCGTACACGGACGGCAACACAGATACGGCTCAAACAGAGTCGAGCACGGGCTGTACCAGGGCACAAAGCACAAAATCCTTCAGAGGTAGGGACGCACCGCACCAAGGTCAGTACGGGCCGTACTACAGCGCCCCAGCCCTCAATACTGTAAAGGCAGGGACGCACCATACAAAGCAGGTACGGACCGTACCTCAGCGCGCTTTGGCAGCATACCTTTGTTCTTTCACGGGGGAGGTTCGTGGCGGCTTGCAGATGTCAACCACGAGTGTCCCACGTCACGTCTTGGTCCCGGCTCCTCCGTCGACGCTGATGCTTCGTGGGGGCACTCCTCAACTTCCTAGCACACCAGCGAGGGCAGAGGCAAGAGGGGCAGCCTGGGGGCGAGATCTTAGCGCAGCGCACTGTCGGCTTCGTCCGGTTGGGGCGAACAGTGCGCACAGGTCCTCACGGTGATTTCTGTGGCCCGGGGGGGTCGCAGGGCTCGATGTTTGGACACAGGGATGTCCTCCTTACTTTGCGAGCGACGGCTCGAGGGGGCAGTTGCTTACTTTGTTTAGGCTTGCGGGCCGTCACGATGCTCACAGCTGCTCCAGCGGCAGAAGTCGCGTTGCTCAGCGGGATTAAGGTACAAGGTTCTCCGGGGTCAGCGGTGCAGAATCACCCATGGCAGTCTCTTCTTACTCAAGGGGGGGGTAGCGCCCAATGTTCCTGGGGCGCAGTTCAGGAGGCAAGTTCTCTAGCAAGCCCTTGGAGATAGTTCAGCACAAGTTGAATCAAAGTCTTTCCTTTCAGTCTTTTCCTCTCCTTCCAGCAGACAGGCGCCCACTGCAGGCCAGTCTCTCAGGCAGAGAGACAGTATTCCTCCTTCAGCTTCTCCAGGTCCTTCTCCTTCAGGCAGAGGTTCGTCGTTGCGTAAACAGGATCTGATTTCTTAGGAGCCAGGCTCCTACTTTTATAGCACAATTCTTTTGTTCTTTAGCGCCAGGGGGCCTGGGCCTGGCTCAGTCCAGTTTTGGAGCACTTTGTTGTGGTGACTCTGCTCTTTCCTTTCAGCAGCAGGGCAGAGACATCAGCCGCTCCGCAGGGGGCGGAGCCGGCATTGTGGTGGCAGGGCACAGGTCTATTCAGAGTCAAAGGTGTACTCCTCCCACCCATCCTGGTGTAATCTCTCTACCCACCACCTGGCAGCCAGCCTGTCTCTTGGAATTCCCCAGCCCTGCTCCTTACTGTTGCTAGGCAGAACACACACACACAGCAGAGGCGGACTGAAATGGCCAGGTCAGTAAATACTAACTTTCTAAAAGTAGTATTTACAAACACAGGATATTAAAATAAACTTTACTAAAAGAAGTATTTTATTATTCTGAGTTCAGGCATACTAAATTTGACATTCTACCATGCTCTATGAGTCCACTGGGGTCGCAGGGTGTAGTGACTCCAGCAGCCCATTCTGGCCTATGGAGAGCAGGTAGCCTTCAATAGTGAAAAACGAAAATGGCTGTAATTCACTATTAAGACATGCCACACACATCAGGGCATGTCCTACCTTATGCCTACAATGCACCCTGCCCTTGGGCCTACCAGAGGGGTGACTAATATGTAGTTAAGGGAAGGTTTAGGGACTGGAAAGTGGGTGCACTTGCGCAGTCAGCATGACGGTACCAGACCGCGCGCAGGTTCTGCAGTGGCAGACCTTAGACACATTTTACTAGGCCGCTTCTGTGGGTGGCACAACCAGTGCTGCAAGCCCACCAGCAGCATTTGTATTTACAAGCCCTGGCACTCCTGGTTCACTTTAATAGGGGCTGATAGTAAACCAAATAAGCCAAACATGAACACCAATCAATGTATACATTTTACCATAGGGAGAGCATATGCACCTTCGCACTGATCAGCAGGGGTAAGGTGCCCAGAGTCATAAATCAGCCAACACCAGGTCAGAAAAAATACAGGAGGAAGGCAAAAAGGTCAGGGATGACCCTGCAAAAAGGGCCAGGTCCAACACAACCCCCTTCCAGACAAAACGCAGGGTAGACCAATCACCACCGTGATGGTCTTCCCTGCTTGGGGCGCTAGAACAAGGACCTGGCCCACAACTGCAGGGGCAGACTCCATTTCTACGCCAATCTGAACCTATCGGACTTCCTCTGTCCATACTCTCAGGGCCCACCAAGCCGATCCATGGGGAACCCTTCTCCTCACCTGTGGACACCACCTGTGCAGCACCTAACCTTAACTGGCCCACAGGTGTGTCCCAAGAGACAGACAGCAAAATGCTACAGCGGCCACTGACAGTAGTCAGGGATGAGACCCAGGCCGTATGCCTCTCAGGGCTCTCAAACCTCTGTGGCGCCAGGGACACTCCGTCCATCATTTCCTTTGGTATTGCTTTGTTCGCCATAAGTTGGCAGGGTATGCTCAGACGTGAGTCCCTTGCTCACTTTGCCACTGGATTCAAGCAAGCCTGGCTGAAGACGGCTGATATGCCAGAAACCGGTCCTAGGAAGCTTGTTTCCGGTCCAGGGAAGACATGGCTTGGCAGTTCGGGCTGGACTGTTCCCATGAGGCACAGGGTCAGACTGATTTGCATATTGCCATGTCTGAACTGGCGTGGCAGAGTGGGCTAAAGAATGGTGGTGGATTAAACCCAGATCAGTTGACTGGGGGTGAGTGCTTGCAATGTTCAACACTCCGTCCATCATTTCCTTTGGTATTGCTTTGTTCGCCATAAGTTGGCAGGGTATGCTCAGACGTGAGTCCCTTGCTCACTTTGCCACTGGATTCAAGCAAGCCTGGCTGAAGACGGCTGAAATGCCAGAAACCGGTCCTAGGAAGCTTGTTTCCGGTCCAGGGAAGACATGGCTTGGCAGTTCGGGCTGGACTGTTCCCATGAGGCACAGGGTTAGACTGATTTGCATATTGCCATGTCTGAACTTGGGTGGCAGAGTGGGCTAAAGAACGGTGGTGGATTAAACCCAGATCAGTTGACTGGGGGTGAGTGCTTGCAATGTTCAACACTCCGTCCATCATTTCCTTTGGTATTGCTTTGTTCGCCATAAGTCGGCAGGGTATGTCAGACGTGAGTCCCTTGCTCACTTTGCCACTGGATTCAAGCAAGCCTGGCTGAAGATGGCTGAAATGCCAGAAACCGGTCCTAGGAAGCTTGTTTCCGGTCCAGGGAAGACATGGCTTGGCAGTTCAGGCTGGACTGTTCCCATGAGGCACAGGGTCAGACTGATTTGCATATTGCCATGTCTGAACTGGGGTGGCAGAGTGGGCTAAAGAACGGTGGTGGATTAAACCCAGATCAGTTGACTGGGGGTGAGTGCTTGCAATGTTCAACACTCCGTCCATCATTTCCTTTGGTATTGCTTTGTTCGCCATAAGTTGGCAGGGTATGTCAGACGTGAGTCCCTTGCTCACTTTGCCACTGGATTCAAGCAAGCCTGGCTGAAGACGGCTGAAATGCCAGAAACCGGTCCTAGGAAGCTTGTTTCCGGTCCAGGGAAGACATGGCTTGGCAGTTCGGGCTGGACTGTTCCCATGAGGCACAGGGTCAGACTGATTTGCATATTGCCATGTCTGAACTGGCGTGGCAGAGTGGGCTAAAGAACGGTGGTGGATTAAACCCAGATCAGTTGACTGGGGGTGAGTGCTTGCAATGTTCAACACTCCGTCCATCATTTCCTTTGGTATTGCTTTGTTCGCCATAAGTTGGCAGGGTATGCTCAGACGTGAGTCCCTTGCTCACTTTGCCACTGGATTCAAGCAAGCCTGGCTGAAGACGGCTGAAATGCCAGAAACCGGTCCTAGGAAGCTTGTTTCCGGTCCAGGGAAGACATGGCTTGGCAGTTCGGGCTGGACTGTTCCCATGAGGCACAGGGTCAGACTGATTTGCATATTGCCATGTCTGAACTGGCGTGGCAGAGTGGGCTAAAGAACGGTAGTGGATTAAACCCAGATCAGTTGACTGGGGGTGAGTGCTTGCAATGTTCAACACTCCGTCCATCATTTCTTTTGGTATTGCTTTGTTCGCCATAAGTTGGCAGGGTATGCTCAGACGTGAGTCCCTTGCTCACTTTGCCACTGGATTCAAGCAAGCCTGGCTGAAGACGGCTGAAATGCCAGAAACCGGTCCTAGGAAGCTTGTTTCCGGTCCAGGGAAGACATGGCTTGGCAGTTCGGGCTAGACTGTTCCCATGAGGCACAGGGTCAGACTGATTTGCATATTGCCATGTCTGAACTGGGGTGGCAGAGTGGGCTAAAGAATGGTGGTGGATTAAACCCAGATCAGTTGACTGGGGGTGAGTGCTTGCAATGTTCAACACTCCGTCCATCATTTCCTTTGGTATTGCTTTGTTCGCCATAAGTTGGCAGGGTATGCTCGGACGTGAGTCCCTTGCTCACTTTGCCACTGGATTCAAGCAAGCCTGGCTGAAGACGGCTGAAATGCCAGAAACCGATCCTAGGAAGCTTGTTTCCGGTCCAGGGAAGACATGGCTTGGCATTTCGGGCTGGCCTGTTCCCATGAGGCACAGGGTCAGACTGATTTGCATATTGCCATGTCTGAACTGGGGTGGCAGAGTGGGCTAAAGAACGGTGGTGGATTAAACCCAGATCAGTTGACTGGGGGTGAGTGCTTGCAATGTTCAACACTCCGTCCATCATTTCCTTTGGTATTGCTTTGTTCGCCATAAGTTGGCAGGGTATGCTCAGACGTGAGTCCCTTGCTCACTTTGCCACTGGATTCAAGCAAGCCTGGCTGAAGACGGCTGAAATGCCAGAAACCGGTCCTAGAAGGCTTGTTTCTGGTCCAGGGAAGACATGGCTTGGTAGTTCGGGCTGGACTGTTCCCATGAGGCACAGGGTCAGACTGATTTGCATATTGCCATGTCTGAACTGGGGTGGCAGAGTGGGCTAAAGAACGGTGGTGGATTAAACCCAGATCAGTGACTGGGGGTGAGGGCTTGCAATGTTCAACACTCCGTCCATCATTTCCTTCGGTATTGCTTTGTTCGCCATAAGTTGGCAGGGTATGCTCAGACGTGAGTCCCTTGCTCACTTTGCCACTGGATTCAAGCAAGCCTGGCTGAAGACGGCTGAAATGCCAGAAACCGGTCCTAGGAAGCTTGTTTCCGGTCCAGGGAAGACATGGCTTGGCAGTTCGGGCTGGACTGTTCCCATGAGGCACAGGGTCAGACTGATTTGCATATTGCCATGTCTGAACTGGGGTGGCAGAGTGGGCTAAAGAATGGTGGTGGATTAAACCCAGATTAGTTTACTGGGGGTGAGTGCTTGCAATGTTCAACACTCCGTCCATCATTTCCTTTGGTATTGCTTTGATCGCCATAAGTTGGCAGGGTATGCTCAGATGTGAGTCCCTTGCTCACTTTGCCACTGGATTCAAGCAAGCCTGGCTGAAGACGGCTGAAATGCCAGAAACCGATCCTAGGAAGCTTGTTTCCGGTCCAGGGAAGACATGGCTTGGCAGTTCGGGCTGGACTGTTCCCATGAGGCACAGGGTCAGACTGATTTGCATATTGCCATGTCTGAACTGGGGTGGCAGAGTGGGCTAAAGAACGGTGGTGGATTAAACCCAGATCAGTTGACTGAGGGTGAGTGCTTGCAATGTTCAACACTCCGTCCATCATTTCCTTTGGTATTGCTTTGTTCGCCATAAGTTGGCAGGGTATGCTCAGACGTGAGTCCCTTGCTCACTTTGCCACTGGATTCAAGCAAGCCTGGCTGAAGACGGCTGAAATGCCAGAAACCGGTCCTAGGAAGCTTGTTTCCGGTCCAGAGAAGACATGGCTTGGCATTTTGTGCTGGACTGTTCCCATGAGGCACAGGGTCAGACTGATTTGCATATTGCCATGTCTGAACTGGCGTGGCAGAGTGGGCTAAAGAACGGTGGTGGATTAAACCCAGATCAGTTGACTGGGGGTGAGTGCTTGCAATGTTCAACACTCCGTCCATCATTTCCTTTGGTATTGCTTTGTTCGCCATAAGTTGGCAGGGTATGCTCAGACGTGAGTCCCTTGCTCACTTTGCCACTGGATTCAAGCAAGCCTGGCTGAAGACGGCTGAAATGCCAGAAACCGGTCCTAGGAAGCTTGTTTCCGGTCCAGGGAAGACATGGCTTGGCAGTTCGGGCTAGACTGTTCCCATGAGGCACAGGGTCAGACTGATTTGCATATTGCCATGTCTGAACTGGGGTGGCAGAGTGGGCTAAAGAATGGTGGTGGATTAAACCCAGATCAGTTGACTGGGGGTGAGTGCTTGCAATGTTCAACACTCCGTCCATCATTTCCTTTGGTATTGCTTTGTTCGCCATAAGTTGGCAGGGTATGCTCAGACGTGAGTCCCTTGCTCACTTTGCCACTGGATTCAAGCAAGCCTGGCTGAAGACGGCTGAAATGCCAGAAACCGATCCTAGGAAGCTTGTTTCCGGTCCAGGGAAGACATGGCTTGGCATTTCGGGCTGGACTGTTCCCATGAGGCACAGGGTCAGACTGATTTGCATATTGCCATGTCTGAACTGGGGTGGCAGAGTGGGCTAAAGAACGGTGGTGGATTAAACCCAGATCAGTTGACTGGGGGTGAGTGCTTGCAATGTTCAACACTCCGTCCATCATTTCCTTTGGTATTGCTTTGTTCGCCATAAGTTGGCAGGGTATGCTCAGACGTGAGTCCCTTGCTCACTTTGCCACTGGATTTAAGCAAGCCTGGCTGAAGATGGCTGAAATGCCAGAAACCGGTCCTAGGAAGCTTGTTTCTGGTCCAGGGAAGACATGGCTTGGCAGTTCGGGCTGGACTGTTCCCATGAGGCACAGGGTCAGACTGATTTGCATATTGCCATGTCTGAACTGGGGTGGCAGAGTGGGCTAAAGAACGGTGGTGGATTAAACCCAGATCAGTTGACTGGGGGTGAGTGCTTGCAATGTTCAACACTCCGTCCATCATTTCCTTTGGTATTGCTTTGTTCGCCATAAGTTGGCAGGGTATGCTCAGACGTGAGTCCCTTGCTCACTTTGCCACTGGATTCAAGCAAGCCTGGCTGAAGACGGCTGAAATGCCAGAAACCGGTCCTAGGAAGCTTGTTTCCGGTCCAGGGAAGACATGGCTTGGCAGTTTGGGCTGGACTGTTCCCATGACGCACAGGGTCAGACTGATTTGCATATTGCCATGTCTGAACTGGGGTGGCAGAGTGGGCTAAAGAACGGTGGTGGATTAAACCCAGATCAGTTGACTGGGGGTGAGTGCTTGCAATGTTCAACACTCCGTCCATCATTTCCTTTGGTATTGCTTTGTTCGCCATAAGTTGGCAGGGTATGCTCAGACGTGAGTCCCTTGCTCACTTTGCCACTGGATTCTAGCAAGCCTGGCTGAAGACGGCTGAAATGCCAGAAACCGGTCCTAGGAAGCTTGTTTCCGGTCCAGGGAAGACATGGCTTGGCAGTTCGGGCTGGACTGTTCCCATGAGGCACAGGGTCAGACTGATTTGCATATTGCCATGTCTGAACTGGGGTGGCAGAGTGGGCTAAAGAATGGTGGTGGATTAAACCCAGATCAGTTGACTGGGGGTGAGTGCTTGCAATGTTCAACACTCCGTCCATCATTTCCTTTGGTATTGCTTTGATCGCCATAAGTTGGCAGGGTATGCTCAGATGTGAGTCCCTTGCTCACTTTGCCACTGGATTCAAGGAAGCCTGGCTGAAGACGGCTGAAATGCCAGAAACCGATCCTAGGAAGCTTGTTTCCGGTCCAGGGAAGACATGGCTTGGCAGTTCGGGCTGGACTGTTCCCATGAGGCACAGGGTCAGACTGATTTGCATATTGCCATGTCTGAACTGGGGTGGCAGAGTGGGCTAAAGAACGGTGGTGGATTAAACCCAGATCAGTTGACTGAGGGTGAGTGCTTGCAATGTTCAACACTCCGTCCATCATTTCCTTTGGTATTGCTTTGTTCGCCATAAGTTGGCAGGGTATGCTCAGACGTGAGTCCCTTGCTCACTTTGCCACTGGATTCAAGCAAGCCTGGCTGAAGACGGCTGAAATGCCAGAAACCGGTCCTAGGAAGCTTGTTTCCGGTCCAGAGAAGACATGGCTTGGCATTTCGGGCTGGACTGTTCCCATGAGGCACAGGGTCAGACTGATTTGCATATTGCCATGTCTGAACTGGCGTGGCAGAGTGGGCTAAAGAACGGTGGTGGATTAAACCCAGATCAGTTGACTGGGGGTGAGTGCTTGCAATGTTCAACACTCTGTCCATCATTTCCTTTGGTATTGCTTTGTTCGCCATAAGTTGGCAGGGTATGCTCAGACGTGAGTCCCTTGCTCACTTTGCCACTGGATTCAAGCAAGCCTGGCTGAAGACGGCTGAAATGCCAGAAACCGGTCCTAGGAAGCTTGTTTCCTGTCCAGGGAAGACATGGCTTGGCAGTTCGGGCTAGACTGTTCCCATGAGGCACAGGGTCAGACTGATTTGCATATTGCCATGTCTGAACTGGGGTGGCAGAGTGGGCTAAAGAATGGTGGTGGATTAAACCCAGATCAGTTGACTGGGGGTGAGTGCTTGCAATGTTCAACACTCCGTCCATCATTTCCTTTGGTATTGCTTTGTTCGCCATAAGTTGGCAGGGTATGCTCAGACGTGAGTCCCTTGCTCACTTTGCCACTGGATTCAAGCAAGCCTGGCTGAAGACGGCTGAAATGCCAGAAACCGATCCTAGGAAGCTTGTTTCCGGTCCATGGAAGACATGGCTTGGCATTTCGGGCTGGACTGTTCCCATGAGGCACAGGGTCAGACTGATTTGCATATTGCCATGTCTGAACTGGGGTGGCAGAGTGGGCTAAAGAACGGTGGTGGATTAAACCCAGATCAGTTGACTGGGGGTGAGTGCTTGCAATGTTCAACACTCCGTCCATCATTTCCTTTGGTATTGCTTTGTTCGCCATAAGTTGGCAGGGTATGCTCAGACGTGAGTCCCTTGCTCACTTTGCCACTGGATTTAAGCAAGCCTGGCTGAAGATGGCTGAAATGCCAGAAACCGGTCCTAGGAAGCTTGTTTCTGGTCCAGGGAAGACATGGCTTGGCAGTTCGGGCTGGACTGTTCCCATGAGGCACAGGGTCAGACTGATTTGCATATTGCCATGTCTGAACTGGGGTGGCAGAGTGGGCTAAAGAACGGTGGTGGATTAAACCCAGATCAGTTGACTGGGGGTGAGTGCTTGCAATGTTCAACACTCCGTCCATCATTTCCTTTGGTATTGCTTTGATCGCCATAAGTTGGCAGGGTATGCTCAGATGTGAGTCCCTTGCTCACTTTGCCACTGGATTCAAGGAAGCCTGGCTGAAGACGGCTGAAATGCCAGAAACCGATCCTAGGAAGCTTGTTTCCGGTCCAGGGAAGACATGGCTTGGCAGTTCGGGCTGGACTGTTCCCATGAGGCACAGGGTCAGACTGATTTGCATATTGCCATGTCTGAACTGGGGTGGCAGAGTGGGCTAAAGAACGGTGGTGGATTAAACCCAGATCAGTTGACTGAGGGTGAGTGCTTGCAATGTTCAACACTCCGTCCATCATTTCCTTTGGTATTGCTTTGTTCGCCATAAGTTGGCAGGGTATGCTCAGACGTGAGTCCCTTGCTCACTTTGCCACTGGATTCAAGCAAGCCTGGCTGAAGACGGCTGAAATGCCAGAAACCGGTCCTAGGAAGCTTGTTTCCGGTCCAGGGAAGACATGGCTTGGCAGTTTGGGCTGGACTGTTCCCATGAGGCACAGGGTCAGACTGATTTGCATATTGCCATGTCTGAACTGGGGTGGCAGAGTGGGCTAAAGAACGGTGGTGGATTAAACCCAGATCAGTTGACTGGGGGTGAGTGCTTGCAATGTTCAACACTCCGTCCATCATTTCCTTTGGTATTGCCAGGGAGTGGGGGGCAGTAGCCCCAGGTGCTTGGCACCCTTTGTCCATTCTCCCTCTTGTCAGGTCAGGTATGACATCCTGGCACTGACCCACCAGCCCCAGGACTGTACCCGGCGGCTGGACCAAAGACTGGGGTGGCCTCTCCCACACCCGGTCCTCCTCCTTGGGGCTCTGTACCCTCCCACCTGGAGTGGTACCCCCTTCCATAATTGCCAGGGCACCTGGGGCAGGTGTCCCACGCAATTCGCCCACCAGTTATGGGGTTCTATCCTGCAACTGGGCGTCCAGGTCAGGGGGGGACACCCTGAACCTGGCCCTCCAAACTGGGGTCTAAACCCTTCAGTTGAGCCGGGGTCAGAGGCGAAGACTCCCTCCCTCTGCACCCCCTTCCAGAGTACTGCCCACTCCCAACTGGCGTGGTACCCCCAGAAGCAACATGGGTCAGGACACTGATTACAGTGGTCCCACCCTCCAGGTCAGACAACACCTGAACCTGGCTTCCCAACCCTGGGACCAACCCATGCGGTTGAACGCTCGCCTGGCGCACCAGCACTTCCCGGGGAGCATGCACGCCCCCCCTGAGGGTGACACATAACTCATGTGTCGTGTGACAGTCTGCCGGGTGCTGATCTCCCGACCCCTGTCCATCTGACAGTGCCTGAAGATCCTCCAGGACAGAAGTGGTGTCACCATGGTCATTAACTGGTGACGCAGCCCTTCTGGCTGGCCCCTGACCCACTGGTTCTTCCACTGGGGACTCTTTTCCCCTCTCACCCCTCACTCTGGACTTCTGCACCCTCCCAACTGGAGCGGTACTGCCAGACACCAGAACCGAGGGAGGCCTGCTTACAGACACTCCCCGTCCACTAGACACTAGGGGATCCCCCTCAACGGGTGGCCCATCAGGACAGCCTAGGCTCCCCGCCTGGTGTTCTCTTAAAGAACCATCCAGGCTCTTTGACTGGGTTTCGGGCACCTGGGGGCACGCAGCCCCACACTCACTCCTTCTCCACTGAGACAGGATGTGAGCCCCTACACCCCTCCCACTGCCATGGGACCTAGCTGTGCTACTCTGCACCACTTCCACCACTCTGGGTTGGAAGATACCTGAGCCACTCCCCACGGGGTCACTCCCCAATGCCTCTCCAGACCCTCTGAACTCCACCAAAAGGTCTGCCTCCTCTGTGAGTTCTCTGCGGTCAGAGAATTCACCCTCACACAGGTGTTGGCATAGCTCTGGAAAACAGGGACTTACAATATGCTCTCCCACAATTGGATCACACAGCCCCCTAGCAGGGTTAACCAAACTATCCTTCACCTTACCATCCAGTGCCTCACACACGTACTCCACACCACTCTCCTGAGACTGGCAAGACAGTATCTGACTGTCTCTGTCACACAACCCACACTCTTCTGGGCGGTCTTCACACTCACCCACCAGGACTTCAGTTTTGGGGGAACCCCTCTCCCTGCACTTCTCATCTAGAGTCAGTAGAGTGTCCCTCCCGCCACTAGGACCATGAACCCCTGTTCCAGTTACGCTATTCCCTTCAGGGATACTGCGCACTACTGGAGCTACCGCATGCCCTTGAACTTCCTGGTGTATGTTAACCCCCTCCTTCAAGTCAGGCGCCATATCTCTGGGTGTGCGTACTACTCTCTCAGCACTATAAAATTCAATATTGCTGCCACCATCTGAGCTGAATTCCTCCTCCCACTCAGAAAAGCTCAATCTCTGAGCTACGCACCTTTCTGGTTGCTTGGCTGAGACACTCCTGGCCTCAAGCCTCTCGAGCTCCATATCATATTTCTTCATTATGAAGTCATGCTCCATCTGAATCTTTCTTTCTTCAAGAGCTATCTTCTTCTCTTCCAGAGCCAATTTCAGTTTCGCCAAAGTGACCTCGTGTTCTCTTGCGGCCTGTCAGTCTGCCAGCTCCTCTGGCGACAGGCCTCTGCCAAAACTGCGAACGCTTTCCGCTGGTTTCAATGGTGTAACTTCCTTAGTTGCACCCCTTGATTCAATCCAGGCTTTCAGCGCCTTGTAGAGATCTGATCTGTTTTTGCATCCTGCATGTGGAACCTTGAGCTTCCTGCAGAAGTATTTGAGTTCAGTTCTCTTGTAGCTGTCCAGTTTTGACGCCTCCCATTCCATTCCTAGGATTTCAGGGGTTTCAGAGATTGATTTCTCAATGCTGTTTGGGCCAGGCATGACTCCAAACACAAGGGATCTTCTTTCTTGGCAAGTGAAATTACAACTTGAAAAGTTCTGTGGCTTAAGCTACTGGACTGTCCACTGTGCAATGGTTAGTAATCACTGCGCAGACACCAAGAACGCAAATCCGTAAATCCGCACCGCTGCCACCAATGTTAGAATCCGGGGTCTCTGGTTGGCGCAGGTATGCACTTGCGACAAGCAGGGACCCTTTCCTCCAAGTCAGGGCAAAGGATCACCTCTTTAAAAATAACCCCTGCTCACCCTCTAGGTAACGTGGCGCGAGCAGTCAGGCTAAATTTCCAGAGGGCATTAGGTTAAGCGTTCAAGTTATCCCACACAATAATCACCACCCCACCACACAAAGACACAAGGCTGTATTTATCAAAAATAGAAGTCTTTATATAAAGGGTTTCTTGCAGGCAGGTTGCACAAATACAGTTCTCTTGGTGAAATAATGTTCCAGTTACTTTCAAATGCTTAAGGGCAGTCCACAGGTTTTAAAATGGCACAGTTTTACTTGCTATAAGTTCTATTGGGGGGTTGTGTGCTTCGTAGCGCTTCAGGTACGCCTCATACTACGATTTCTGTACGTAGTGCCGTTTCTCACGCTTCTCGCGTGAGGTACGCGTCCACCGGCCTTGAACCAGACGGCCCGTACCGACGTAGGTACGCGTCAGACTTCTACCAGGCTTCGCTTACCAAGTCCCACGCTTCCCGCGTGAGCCCCGGCAATGCTCTTACTACTGTACGGTCCGTACAGTGAGGAGGACGCGCCGTACACGGACGGCAACACAGATACGGCTCAAACAGAGTCAAGCACGGGCCGTACCAGGGCACAAAGCACAAAATCCTTCAGAGGTAGGGACGCACCGCACCAAGGTCAGTACGGGCCGTACTACAGTGCCCCAGCCCTCAATACTGTAAAGGCAGGGACGCACCGTACAAAGCAGGTACGGACCGTACCTCAGCGCGCTTTGGCAGAATACCTTTGTTCTTTCACGGGGGAGGTTTGCGGCGGCTTGCAGATGTCAACCACGAGTGTCCCACGTCGCGTCTTGGTCCCGGCTCCTCCATCGAAGCTGATGCTTCGTGGGGGCACTCCTCAACTTCCTAGCACACCAGCGAGGGCAGAGGCAAGAGGGGCAGCCTGGGGGCGAGATCTCAGCGCAGCGCGCTGTCGGCTTCGTCCGGTTGGGGCGAACAGTGTGCACAGGTCCTCACGGTGATTTCTGCGGCCCGGGGGGGTCGCAGGGCTCGATGTTTGGACACAGGGGTCTCCTCCTTACTTTGCGAGCGACGGCTCGAGGGGGCAGTTGCTTACTTTGTTTAGGCTTGCGGGCCGTCACGATGCTCACAGCTGCTCCAGCGGCAGAAGTCGCGTTGCTCAGCGGGATTAAGGCACAAGGTTCTCCGGGGTCAGCGGTGCAGAATAACCCACGGCAGTCTCTTCTTCCTCAAGGGGGGGTAGCGCCCAATGTTCCTGGGGCGCAGTTCAGGAGGCAAGTTCTCTAGCAAGCCCTTGGAGATAGTTCAGCACAAGTTGAATCAAAGTCTTTCCTTTCAGTCTTTTCCTCTCCTTCCAGCAGACAGGCACCCACTGCAGGCCAGTCTCTCAGGCAGAGAGACAGTATTCCTCCTTCAGCTTCTCCAGGTCCTTCTCCTTCAGGCAGAGGTTCGTCGTTGCGTAAACAGGATCTGATTTCTTAGGAGCCAGGCTCCTACTTTTATAGCACAATTCTTTTGTTCTTTAGCTCCAGGGGGCCTGGGCCTGGCTCAGTCCAGTTTTGGAGCACTTTGTTGTGGTGACTCTGCTCTTTCCTTTCAGCAGCAGGGCAGAGACATCAGCCGCTCCACAGGGGGCGGAGCCGGCATTGTGGTGGCAGGGCACAGGTCTATTCAGAGTCAAAGGTGTACTCCTCCCACCCATCCTGGTGTAATCTCTCTACCCACCACCTGGCAGCCAGCCTGTCTCTTGGAATTCCCCAACCCTGCTCCTTACTGTTGCTAGGCAGAACACACACACACAGCAGAGGCGGACTGAAATGGCCAGGTCAGTAAATACCAACTTTCTAAAAGTAGTATTTACAAACACAGGATATTAAAATAAACTTTACTAAAAGAAGTATTTTATTATTCTGAGTTCAGGCATACTAAATTTGACATTCTACCATGCTCTATGAGTCCACTGGGGTCGCAGGGTGTAGTGACTCCAGCAGCCCATTCTGGCCTATGGAGAGCAGGTAGCCTTCAATAGTGAACAACGAAAATGGCTGTAATTCACTATTAAGACATGCCACACACATCAGGGCATGTCCTACCTTATGCCTACAATGCACCCTGCCCTTGGGCCTACCAGAGGGGTGACTAATATGTAGTTAAGGGAAGGTTTAGGGACTGGCAAGTGGGTGCACTTGCGCAGTCAGCGCGACGGTACCAGACCGCGCGCAGGTCCTGCAGTGGCAGACCTTAGACACATTTTACTAGGCCGCTTCTGTGGGTGGTACAACCAGTGCTGGCACTCCTGGTGCACTTTACTAGGGGCTGATAGTAAACCAAATAAGCCAAACATGGACACCAATCAATGTATACATGTTACCATAGGGAGAGCATATGCACCTTAGCACTGATCAGCAGTGGTAAGGTGCCCAGAGTCATAAATCAGCCAACACCAGGTTAGAAAAAATACAGGAGGAAGTCAAAAAGGTTAGGGATGACCCTGCAAAAAGGGCCAGGTCCAACACATTTCATGTATTGATGTTGATGCTGAGGCTCCAGGAGTTGGGGTTGTGGGAATGTGTTATGTTTCATGGAAATGTTGTAGTCTGCATCTCATGGGGTGGAACCTGGTATCTGCGTGCCCTCACAAGGTCTCTGCAAAGAATCTTTGGTCGTGTCTGCTCTTTGTGTTCGGAGACATTGTACCTAGGAGTGTTCCTTCCTCTGTGGCATCTGACATCTCCCCTGCAGAGGGTTGCACAATTGTTGTGTTGCCCTGTGTCTACATTTCCTTTGTTGGTGATGGATCCCTTCAACTCTGGCCATGCCTGCTCAGCAATGTCTCCGGCTGCATCGTCTGTGCCATCCTTGGTACTCACTGTACTTGTGTATAGAGTATTTTGCCATGCCTTCATGGAGAAAGTGTCCCTTTTCCGCACAATGCATGTGTGCAATCCCAGCTTAGCACACAATTGGTACTTGTTCTGCAGGGTATTTGGTCACCTGACTGACATTTGTGGTCATTGTATCTGTGGGAACTCCACCCTATTCCTTCCATGAGAGACAACGTCTTGGTGGCTGTCCCAGCACCTGTACATTCCTATCAGTCCTGGGATGTGCGTGACAGTGTGTGTTCCCTTTGTCTCTCTTAGTTTAGTAGGCATTGACATGACCATACAGTCTTGTGGCATGATCTCTGTGTGTGTATTGTGCTGCATCCACCAGGGGTGGGTAGGCATGTGTGATTTGTCCTCACACCCACATGTGGTGTGTCATGCAGTGGGGGAAAGACATCCATCCTCATGGGAGTGGGACACTGCTGTCAGTGATGTGTTGTTATGGCACTATCAACATAGTCCAAATATCGGGATGCGTACATACACCCATGGAGTTGGGATCATCTGATAAGGATGCACACACCCCCATGTCTGTGTCCACGGCTGGTATTCCTCTGCACCCACCCCCATGTCTGTGTCCACTGCTGGGAGTGATAGGCACCCACCCCTCACATGTCTGTGTCCACTGCTAGGAGTGATAGGCACCCACCCCCATGTCTGTGTCCACTGCTGGGAGTGATAGGCACCTACCCCTCACATCTCTGTGTCCACTGCTGGGAGTGATAGGCACCCACCCCTCACATGTCTGTGTCCACTGCTGGGAGTGATAGGCACCCACCCCCATGTCTGTGTCCACTGCTGGGAGTGATAGGCACCCACCCCTCACATGTCTGTGTCCACTGCTGGGAGTGATAGGCACCCACCCCTCACATGTCTGTGTCCACTGCTGGGAGTAATAGGCACCCACCCCCATGTCTGTGTCCACTGCTGGTATTCCTCTGCACCCACCCCCATGCCTGTGTCCACTGCTGGGAGTGATAGGCACCCACCCCTCCCATGTCTGTGTCCACTGATGGGAGTGATAGGCACCCACCCCCATGTCTGTGTCCACTGCTGGTATTCCTCTGCACCCACCCCCATGTCTGTGTCCACTGCTGGAGTGATAGGCACCCAACCCCATGTCTGTGTCCACTGCTGGGAGTGATAGGCACCCACCCCTCACATGTCTGTGTCCACTGCTGGGAGTGATAGGCACCCACGCCTCACATGTCTGTGTCCACTGCTGGGAGTGATAGGCACCCACCCCCATGTATGTGTCCACTGCTGTGAGTGATAGGCACCCACCCCTCACATGTCTGTGTCCACTGCTGGGAGTGATAGGCACCCACCCCCATGTCTGTGTCCACTGCTGGTATTCCTCTGCACCCACCCCCATGTCTGTGTCCACTGCTGGGAGTGATAGGCACCCACCCCTCACATGTCTGTGTCCACTGCTGGGAGTGATAGGCACCCACCCCCATGTCTGTGTCCACTGCTGGTATTCCTCTGCACCCACCCCCATGTCTGTGTCCACTGCTGGTATTCCTCTGCACCCACCCCTATGTCTGTGTCCACTGCTGGGAGTGATAGGCACCAACCCCCATGTCTGTGTCCACTGCTGGTATTCCTCTGCACCCACCCCCATGTCTGTGTCCACTGGTGGTAGTGATAGGCACCCACCACCATTTCTGTGTCCACTGCTGGCATTCCTCTGCACCCACCCCTCACATGTATGTGTCCACTGCTGGGAGTGATAGGCACCCACCCCCATGTCTGTGTCTACTGCTGGGAGTGATTGGCACCCACCCCACACATGTCTGTGTCCACTGCTGGGAGTGATGGGCACCCACCACCATGTCTGTGTTCACTGCTGGTATTCCTCTGCACCCACCCCCATGTGTGTGTCCACTGCTAGGAGTGATAGGCACCCACCCCCATGTCTGTGTCCACTGCTGGGAGTGATATGCACCCACCCCCATGTCTGTGTCCACTGCTGGGAGTGATAGGCATCCACCCCTCACATGTCTGTGTCCACTGCTGGGAGTGATAGGCACCCACCCCCATGGCTGTGTCCACTGCTGGTATTCCTCTGCACCCACCCCCATGTCTGTGTCCACTGCTGGGAGTGATAGGCACCCACCCCATGTCTGTGTCCACTGCTGGGAGTGATAGGCACCCACCCCTCACATGTCTGTGTCCACTGCTGGGAGTGATAGGCACCCACCCCCATGTCTGTGTCCACTGCTGGGAGTGATAGGCACCCACCCCTCACATGTCTGTGTCCACTGCTGGGAGTGATAGGCACCCACCCCCATGTCTGTGTCCACTGCTGGTATTCCTCTGCACCCACCCCCATGTCTGTGTCCGCTGCTGGGACTGATAGGCACCCACCCCCATGTCTGTGTCCACTGCTGGTATTCCTCTGCACCCAACGTTGCCACCCACCCACCCACTTGCCCCCTTGCTGTGCTACACTGCTGTCCTGGGCATACACCACCCCCAATTTACAGCTGATGTGCTTCACCAAGCCATAAACCAACATTTGTGGCATGTGTACGCCTTGTATCAATCATGTAATGGGGCCGTAGGGGTACAGGTGGTACGGCCCGTACCCCTGCATTCATAGGGTGTGTACGGGCCGTACCACTACGTCACCTCTACAATGTTGGTACGGCCTGTACCCACGCTCTGAGGTGCGTGGGTACGTCCCGTACCACCATTGTAGTGGTGATGTAGGGGTACGCGTGTAAGGACCGTACCCACGCTCTGGGCGGCGTGGGTACGGTCCGTACCACCATTGCAGTGGTGATGTAGGGGTACGCATGTACGGACCGTACCCACGCCCCTCAGCGCGTGGGTACGGTCCGTACCACCATTGCAGTGGTGATGTAGGGGTACGCATGTACGGACCGTACCCACACCCCCCAGAGCGTGGGTAAGGTCTGTACACGCGTACCCCTACATCACCACTACAATGGTGGTACGGACCATACCCATGCCCCCCAGAGCGTGGGTACGGTCCGTACATGCGTACCCCTACATCACCACTGCAATGGTGGTACGTACCGTACCCACGCTCTGAGGGGCATGGGTACGGTCCGTACACGCGTACCCCTACATCACCACTGCAATGGTGGTACGGACCGTACCCACGCTCTGAGGTGCATGGGTACGTCCTGTACCACCATTGTAGTGGTGATGTAGGGGTACGCATGTACGGACCGTACCCACGCTCTGGGGGGCGTGGGTACGGTCCGTACCACCATTGTAGTGGTGATGTAGGGGTATGCGTGTATGGACCATACCCACGCTCTGGGGGGCGTGGGTACGGTCCGTACACGCGTACCCCTACATCACCACTGCAATGGTGGTACGGACCGTACCCACGCTCTGGGGGGCGTGGGTACGTCCTGTACCACCATTGTGGTGGTGACGGGTACGCGTCCACGTCCACTTCCGTTGTGGCGGGACGTGGGATTGGTGGACACGCCCCCCGAAGTGACCAGACCATGGAGGTAATTAATGTGCAGGATATATATGTTTTTTGTGGGGTGTGGGTTATGTTTCCTGCCCCTTGCCCCCACCCCCCCTTTGCCCCTGGGGGTTGTTCTGACCTTCTGCGGCGTCTGCATCGGTTTCTGTACACAAGGTCGTAGGCTATGAGGGCCGGGATGACACATAGGATGGGGTCCATGGCTGTCCGTCGCGTACAGGTGCTCCTTCCTCGCGTCCTCCTCAATTTCCCGGCAGTTTTTGGCTCCCGTAAAAAATGCTACGTGCGGAGTGACGTAGGCACGAATCATACTTGCTGGTTCGTAAAACGCTGCCTGACTCCGTCCGGACGTCACGTACGCGGTGTCCCGGATCGGAATTGTGAGTATATTTTAGCCGGTCGGTGTTTTGTACGAATCGTACGGAGATGGTATTTCTGTACAAATCGTACTTGCGGATTTGTAAGGTGGTTTTCCCGGGTACGAGTCGGACGGAGAAAACGCTCCGTACGACGGTTCGTACCCGGGTTTTACAGGTTCGGAATCGGCACCAATGTGTCGAATTAGCACATCAATAAATTAAACACAAATAATTAAGCATAAAGCTTTGAAGAAAGAAAGAACATTTCACAATGTGCAACCAGGAACACATCAATAAATTAAACACAAAGAATTAAGCATAAAGGTTTGAAGAAAGAAAGAAATAAAATTTCACAATGTGCAACCAGGAAACCTTAAATCAATCACGGCTTCGACTTGACCACATTGTATGATCATAGGCAATTCGTTTTCTCACATTGCCACCTTTTTCTTCATCATCACATGAGAGCACCTTTAAGTACATCAGGTCAGGGTGTCTGCTGCACAAAAACAAAAGACTAATGTTATTCAACCTCCAGTAACAAACAAGGCTACGCATAGGCAGAAATGACAACTCACTTTCCTCTTGGTTCACTAATATCATAGTTGTCAGGGCAGTGGCAGGGGGCATGAATATATCTATGTTCATGATTAGAAACACTTGTAATGTCACTCAATGCAATGGTATAATTTGATACAATAAACTGAAATGTGTTGCAAACGTAACATAATAAAGAAATAACTGTTTTGACTCTCCAAATGGTTTTGAAGTTAGCGTGGTCTGACTAGCATACTATAAGGCGATTTGTTTAGCATTGCTTCTAAAATGCCACTCAAGCGCTGTGGGCAAGAAACGCAGACGGCTAATCCCCCAGTGACAAAGGGTCATTTCCTTTTGCAACTTGCAATTTGTGAATTTTAGCTGCTCGCAATTTAGAAGTCACAAAAGGAAATGTACCAATGTGTTACAGTCACATTTTGCAATTCCCAAAGGGAACCCAAATGACCTGCCTCATCAGCATCCACGAGGCAGGCCGCAATGTGTGACCCATTGGGAATGAGCAATAACACAGGGATAGTGGACTGCTGGGTAAAGCAGACCCCCATGTCTGTATTTGCTTTTTAAATAAAGCAACTTTTATTTTTAAATGCAACTCATTTATCTTAAAGGAAAATGGGACGCATTTAAAAAATAAAAATTAAATGTTTCAGTTTATTTTTTTAAGACCAGGCAGTAGTCTGTGGGACCATTGCCTGCTCTTAAAAACATTTTCACTACCAATAACAAAGGGAAAGTCGCCCCATGGGGACCGCTTCCCATTTGTGACTGGCTTACGACCAATTTAAAATTGTTGGTAAATGTGACTGTTTTGCCACCATATTTGCTGTCGCAAAACAATATTACATCCCCCTGTGACTCGCTTTAGTAAGGGATGCCCTTATCATGCCCGTTCCTAATAACGACTAGCAAAGCCTATTTTGCAAGTCCGGTAAAAGGTTACTGACTCTCAAAATAGGTTTGGTACATGCTACAACCCTTTTTAGAGGTCACAAATGGGCCAATTTCTCATTTTTGACCACTAAAATCTGTCGTACATCAGGCCCAAAATGAGCCCCCATCAGCAGTAGAACTGGCCCCCACCATGCCAGCCCACCTGAAAAACATGTGGTGCCTGGTGAAGCCTGTTTGCGCCAAACAATTGCAAAGGCTCGAGCATCAATCAAATCAAAGACCACATGTTCCACATGACCTCCTTTGTGGCTATTATTAGAGGTACATTTACTAGTATGTTTTCTGAGGTAAGAGGCATGCACTCAATACCAACATAATCTTACATTGTTTTTTCTTCCATTACTAGCAACATTAAGGCCAGATGTACGATGCGCAAAATAGGGCCTCGCAGACTGCTAGTCTTTTGCGACTTGCAGTTTGTGAGCCGCAATTTGGCATGTACAACAGTGTGTTTAACACTGTTTGCGATTCCCAGTGGGGTTGCAAATTGAGAGGCTCATGAATATTAATGAGCCTCTCGTAATTTGTGAGCCCATTGGGAATGAGAGGCCCTCCCAGGGATGGTGGCCTGCTGGGCTCAGCAGACCACCATGTCTGTGACTGCTTTTAAATAATGTTTTTTTTTTGCATCCCGTTTTCCTTGCATTAAAAAAAAAAAAGAAACATTTTGTTACATTTTTTAAGGGCAGGTAGTGGTCCCTGGGACCACTGCCTGCCCTTAAAAAATGAAACTGCAACTGCATTACCACCCTCTTGAAGAGGGTGGTAGTTTGCAAGTGTTTTGCGACCACAATTGAGGTCGCAAAACATTCATACATGGGGTTGGGGTCATTATTAGGAAGGGAACGCCCTTTCCTAATAGTGACTTGCAATTCCGAAATAGTGAGTAACAAATAAATTGCGACTCGCTATGTAGGAATTGTACATAGCCCTTTCATATTTTGCATGCGCAAAAGGGTCGCAAACCATGCAAAATAGGATCGTACATCTGGCCCCCAAACACTTCACTATCAATTAGGGCTAATACTCATATGGCCCCTTGTAATTGGCTAAAGTAATTGAAATAAATAAATGTTGTCTATCTTTGGCAAGATTGACACTTATAATTGGGTTCTCTAATTTCATTCTAAATTGGGGCATTGACCTGCAATGTCTGGCATGTCCACCATAAAGACAAGACCACTATCTCCACCTGAGCTCCTTTTTCCATTGTTAAAAGGCCTCTTAAATTTCCAATAGATGGTATGCTGCATTTTCTGTTTCATTACTCTTGAACACTGGCCACCGAAGCATTAAACATTTATGGTTCCAGGCACAAGAGGCAAACCTAGTATCATAAAATATTGCCATATCTGTCTGGCAACATTCCTGTGGTTCCGGGTGGAAATGGGATAGAAATTAGGCCTGGGCAGTGAAATAAAAATTGGCCCCCGATAGCGAATCCTTTAGCTAAAAATGTGCTCACATTTGCAAATTGGGGCAGTTCTGAACGTGTAGACACCTTGGGGCATATTATTTACCAGGAAATGGCGGAGGGCAGAGCTGTGGCAATTTGTGCAGCGCAGCGCTCTGCCATTACCATAATGCAGGGATGCGCCATATTTACAACAATACAGTGCACCCCTGTGTTTTCCCTAGCACCGACTCTAAAAATGGCTTCCTAGAACCAACACAGACACTCTTGTACCATAGTGCATGGGTGCCTGTGTTGCAAGGAATTATTGTTTATGCAGGAAGGTATCCCTCCCTGTACATAAACAATCAATAAGGGCGATTTGCTATTTCTATGTGTGCTACATTCTGCAGCACACATAGAAGTAACAAATCTTCTGAAACTTGAGGCCAGTTTGTTGAACACCTCTATACCAATAATAATATGGGGGGACTTTAATCTGGTTTTAAATAAAGAAATGGATCGTTCCTCTAAAGTTAAATATAACAGTCTGCCTAAAACGTCTGTGGCGCTAAAAAATATAATTAAAGATTTTAATTTACTCAATATATGGAGAAGTAAGAATAGAGAAACTAGGGATTTTATGTTTTACAGTAAAAAGTATAAGCATCATTCAAGAATTGATTTTTTTCTTGTAGACCAGGTACTATTTTCAGAAGTCGAGGAAATAAATCATGTTCCAGCTATTTTATTGGACCACTCAGCAGTAGCTCTGACTTTGGGGCTCAAGCAAAGAGAGACACTAAAAAGGTGGACTTTAGATAGGACCATGCTACTGGACGATGGAGTGATAATGAAGATCTGTGATAAAGCAGATGAGTATTTCAAGTTTAATATCAGCACTGCTAAGGCTCAGGCAGTGTGGGAGGCTTTTAAAGCCTATATAAGGGGGATTCTTACTTCTAAATCGGTAGGAAGAAAGAGAGCTGTAAAAAATGAAAAAGCAGATAGGATAAGCAAGATTAAGGAGAAAGAAACAGAATTACAGAAAGCATCTATGGAGACCCGGGTATAGCACCATTTTTGGAGAAAGAGTTTGCAGGCCGAATTTCAAGCTAAACTAGATAGGAAGCTTTCTGACAGGTGGAAAGTTAGTAAGCGCCAGCATTTTGCTTACGGAGAGAAATGCGGTCCTCTATTAGCATGGAAGGCGAGAGCGGATAGGGCAAGGAATCTGATAAAGAACTTAATTCAAAGAGGTTCAGGAAGCATAATTTATGAGGACGATAAAATTTGTGAGGAAGCCAGAACCTTCAAGAATGATCTGTATAAGGAGGATATCGGACTAGGACAAGGGGTAGCTCAGGAGTGGCTAAAATTAACTGCCCTTCCTCAATTGACCGAAGAACACAGGGTATCTCTGCAAACTAGCATTACTGAAGAAGAAGTCAGAGTACAATGCAAAAAAATGGTTAGGGGAAAAGCTGCAGGCCCGGACGGGCTCCCAATTGAGTTTTATACAGCCATTTTGGATTTTGTGGTGCCAATCTTAAAAAATGTGTTCAATAAAATTTATATTGGGGGGGGAAGATATTCCAGGCTCGTGGACGGAAGCTATGGTGACTCTGATCCTAAAACCTAACAAAGACCCACAGTTGATAGAGTCTTACAGACCAATATCCTTATTAAACTCAGATTATAAGGTTATTGCAGGCATATTGGCAGCAAGGGTGGCAAAGGTTATAAAGGCGGTAGTCCACTCTGATCAGAGAGGTTTCATACCAGGGAGGCAGCTAAATGAGCTTACCTTCCAGGTAATGGGGGCCATAGATATGGCAGCAGCCAAGAGGGCTCCCCTGACGATAGTAGCAATAGACGTTGCAAAAGCTTTTGACCAGGTTAACTGGGTATATCTCTGGGAAGCGTTAAAAAGTTTTGGTTTTCCTAACAATTTTGTCCAGGCGATTAAGAGTTTGTATTCTGGCCCTAAAGCTAAGGTTTTGGTTAATGGTGTCCTGACTGATTGGTTCAATATCTCAAGGGGCACCACTCTTATTTAATCTGTATATCGATCCGTTTGTTAGTTGGCTTAGGACGGATCCTGTTATCCATCCCTTTAAAATGGGAAAACTTGAATTGAAGCTCGTTTTATATGCAGATGATCTGCTTCTGTACACAACAAATCCAACAGAGGCTGTCCCTCGGCTAGTTGAGAAGGCAGAGAAATACTTTGAAGTTTCAGGTTATAAAATAAATAAAGAGAAAACGGAAATAATGGAATGGAATCAAGCAAAAGGAAGCCAAGGGGTAAAGAGTCAAATGAGGTATTTAGGGGTTCAGTTAGTCCAGAAACTTGAGAATATTCCCAATGTCAACTGGAGGAGGGTTTTTAAAGAGGTCACTAGTCTACTTATACGTTGGGCAAACCTCCCTCTTAACATCTATGGGAGGGTTAACCTCGTGAAAATGATAATCTTGCCAAAAATTACCTTTCTATATAATTCAATCCCATTGTTATTCAGGACAGAAGACATAGCTAAACTACAAGGCAAAATAGGTACATTTATTTGGGCAACGAAGAGTCCTAGAATAGTTTGGAGAAAACTAAGAAGAGGCCTTATAGTGGGTGGGTTAGCACTATCAGACCTACTCACATACTGTTATTCTTTCCACTTTAAAAACTTTAGGATGTTGGCCAATAAAACTGATTCATCTTCATTAGGCCTATTGTGTGAAGCCATGTTAAAAGATGTGGTGCAAGGCCAGGAATTCTTCTTATTTAAGTATGGAGATCTGAAGTTTTACAAAAAAGTTAGGTTAAAGATCTTGGGGGCGGCCCTAAAGACTTGGATGTACATAAGAGGAAGGATGAAAATCCCATACTATGCGGTACAGGCCCCAGTTTGGGACTCCCCCGGTACACCGGAATGCCTACAAGACCAATTGAATTTGCCTCTTAAAATGGGGGGTACAATATTTTGGGGTGACCTGCAAGAGGACGGTAAACTTATGAGTTGGGAGGTGCTCTGCAGGTTAACCCGAGGAACCTTGACGAGGTTTAAGTTCTATCAGATTTCATCTTGGTGGACGACGCAGAACTGGCAGGAGGAGGATGTATACTCGAAAGTGGATCTAGTTATTAGAACAGGCATATGGAAAAAGGAAGTCTCGTTCTGGTACAGGGCCTTATTGGAAGCGGAGGATGAGGGGGAATCCGAAGTTATAAGATTATGGGGCAAAGAATATGGTGATAGCGAATTGGATGTTTATAAAGTATGGTCTGACTCTTTTGTTATGTTGCAGGCCATAGTTAAACCAGCTGCACTGAGGAGGAATCATCTCTACACTGCCCATAGAGTGTATTGGTCTCCAAAAAAGTTAACCAAGGTGACTGGGAATGTATACAGTTGTCCCAGGTGCAAGCATCCAGCTGCGGATGATATTCATATATTTATGGAATGTCGAAGAATTAAACCCTACTGTATGGAGGTATGTACATTTCTGGAAATTGTCTTGGAAAAGCCGATGGTAGTAAGTACCAGTCTCATTTTTTTCGGTTTAATGAATAACTACCATGTAAATACACTGGGGTCCAATTTTACATTCTATGTGATAATTCTTGCAAGGAGAGAAATCTGTAGGGCTTGGAAATCAGAACATCCTCCGACTTTAACCGAATGCTTGAAGAACATTATTTACACTAGCAAATCAGATATGGCCTGTGATCAACGAAGCAAAAGTAAGACTTGGGTGGCTCTATTAAACTGGATGTAGAAGTAAAAAAGGGTCCTATGATTAAGCCATTACACCATCGGACCTGGCCTCCTAAGTAACACCTAAGGGCCCCACAGAAATGTGAACGGGATTAGGACTAGGTAATGGTGTGATCAGGGAGGGAAAACTCTTCTCTCTCCATTTGCCCCTCCCAAAGGGTCGGTAAAGACAGGCATGGAGTTGTATGAGGAGTCCCATCTAGAGTTTTGGCTGTATGAGGACAAAAGAAAAAAAAGAAGTAGCAAATCACCATTATTTAATGATTTTTTATGAACAGGAAGGGAGACCGTCTTGCAAATAATCATTAATGGCGTTTTTTCCTCTTTCTATGTGTGTTGCAGAATTCAGCTCACATAGAAAAAGCAAAAACGAATAGAAAGTATTTCTCCTCGTTGCGCCATTATAACGCCTGCTATTGCATGTCGTTAGTTTTTTGTACGCTGACTCAGATTTAAACATCCTTGTAAATGTCAAATGGCAATGGATGTAGAGGTGCAATGCCTACAGCAACACCCATTGCACGCCCCTTTCTCAAGATACCTGCATGAAAGGGTACCATATTTACGAAGCAGCGTTGAGCCACAAAAAGTGGCTTAACACCACCTTGTAAATATGGTGCCGGACACTGCAACTGAAACATCGGTAAAAGGGACATTCCTGTGTCGCAATCCCCTTGTAAATATGCCCCCTTGTGTAGGTGATTTTGCAAACCACGGAAGACCGCAAGAATTTGTGTTTGCTGTAGTTTGCAATGTTTTCCGGCAACATCAGGGAATCAACAGTAAATCCGTCCCACCAGACCACAAAACAAACACTCAAACACATTCACTGACCTGTCAGGCCAGACTGCCAGTCCGACCCTGCCATGGTTGCCTTTAGTTTTCCTGAGAATTCCAAGTCTCCTCCTGCGTCTATTTCCGGCTCCTATTACAATAACAGTAAGTGTGATTAATGAATAAAAAAGGAAACTGATCATAATAAACCGAATATTAGCCTGGACTGCGGCTTTAATTGGTAAATATCATCCAGTTCAAGCGTAGCTGTGACTGCTTGGCCTCTCGGTGCCAAGTACAATTGCTTGTCCGATACAGAGGTTGGTATATTTTTTTACCCGAAAAGTATTTTTGTCGTCAAAGCCTAAAGCCATCCACATGCTCCCTTTGAGGAGTGGATGTGTTCGCTGAGCTCCGAATAGGCCAGCCCATCAATCAGCATCAAGGAGACTGGCATGCAATTGCCAAGCCGCCAGGGCAAAGCCTTCCATTTCCAGTCACAGAAAACGCGGCGGTGCATTCCGACTGCCACCGTCTCCCAATGGAGCCTGGATAGAGTCTAAATACTCTGTATGTAGCATCACGTCCACCACATTCATTTCCTGTTTGGGTTTCACATACTGCAGGCCGAGTAGTCTCTCCTGGATACATTCATCGTTAACACTCTTTAGAGTAGTGATCCCGTGAATCTTCCTGTACCTAAATACTTTGGAATAATTGGCGCACAGGACCCTCCACCGATCCTACGGGCCTCTAGTTGTGGAATGGAATAATGACAAAGAGGATGGTGTCCAAACCATGACGGTTTATTGACAAAACTTGGTAAAGTTTACAAATCAATCATCTATTAAATCAATTTTGCTTCAAAAAGCATATATATCTATATTATTGTGTAATATGAATGTGTTTATTATAAATAAAAAGATGCAAAATATGACAATGCAGAGTGCACAGAACAACAAATTTATTGGCTGCATAAAGGAATTTCCCTATCCTAACTAAGGCATCAGAAGAGGCAAAGGGAAATTTATATGAGAAAGGTGTCAGCATCAGAAGAAACAAATTCATGTTCAGAGAATAAGCAGAAGTGCTTGAGCATAAAGCTCAGCACTCTGGGCCCCTGGGCAAGAAGAATCAAGCAGAGTTCGAGAAAGATCTTCTCTCAGCGACTTAAAGACCGGATCCGCTAAATTATTCCAAAAAACACACAATTCATTTGGAATAGAAGGTACTTGTGGCTTCGTCCCACCTACTCCTTTTGGATAGTTCAATCTGGAGATGTTGTTCTCTTGGAGCAGGTCGACTCCACAGGTTTGCATCACCGAAAAGGAGGTTCTTTCCCATCCCCACACACTACTCATCCATGGCCAAGTTCTAATTAAAAATGTCTAATCTAACATTTCTCAACCACAAACAAAAACCTACTCTAAATAACAAGCACTTTTTGATAAAACACCTGTAGAGGAAAGAAGAACGTGAAACTCTCAGTGCAGTTAACAAAAAAAAAACTCAAATGGTTCGGTTCTTAGTCACAGTCAGGTCAATGATGAGAAAGAAAATGGAAGTCAAACAAATACAGTTAACATGAATGTGAGTTTGACTGTGGGTAATACATCCACACTGCCATTTTATTTAATACAGTGCACAATGGTTAATATTATTATCACACAATGAATTGACTGATGAATAATTGAATGGAGCGCCAAATTACTTGGCCCCCTACAGCATGGCCTTCATAATGACCTGCCTTGACCTCACCTTGGTACATTTACTATTCTAAGTACATTCCTAGGAATGTTATCCTAAACGAATAATTTTGTCTTTTAGCCATGCAGAGGTGTTGGAAAGTATTGGTAGTAGTCATGTCAATATAAGGATGTTATCAATGTTAAGATCTGTCCTTATAATGGATAGTCAGGATCATGTGTGTACCCAACATACTGTGCAAAGTTGATAGAGTGCATGGGCTTCAGATGTCTCACAGGCATCCTCTGCAGGTGACACTGTCACAGAGCTGCAGAGTAAGTGTCATCTGTCAAGGCGATTTACACATGAACAGCAATACAACTGTATAGTTCTTTGCTGAGAATACTAGAACATTCCAGTACCCTGTGCTCTAATGTACAGAATGAAGCAACAATTGTCAGTAATGTATGGTGAAGGTCTATAGCATGAACAATCATAATGTCTTTCCTTTTCCTCCCAAGGTGCCTGGTCTCTCAATCATTCATTCAGCCTCATGATGCCACTAAGATAGGGCGGAAGGTAGGGCTTTCTTACACACCTTCCAAAAACGCAAAGTGGCAGACACTGAGGAGCGGTAACAGGGGCTTTCATAAGAGGATCTGGAAGCCTTCACTTATATCTTGGGGGTAATTAGGACGCCACCCTAGCGGTAACAGGACCACCCACCTGCCATGCGGCGGGCTCACCACACCAATTATGATGCGACCGCCGCCGGCATCTGGCATTTTAATATTGCAGCGGGTGCTGCTGGCTGCAACACCTGCTGCAATGGTAAAATGTCATGTTGTGCATTGCCATGCACAATGTGGCAGGCACCGTGCAGTGCCTTCCACCTTGTGCATGGCAATGTAGGGGGGGGTACCATAGGTACCCCCCCCAAGTGCAGCCCCCCACCCTCCCAGCCCCCTGGGGGCCCAAAACAGGCCCCAAAAGCGAATCCCCGCCAGCCTTCCACCATGGAAAGGCCTGGAACACCACACATCATAATATGGATGGCAGTGCCTGCTAGGCACCGCCACCATATATGTGCCCCAGCTCCGCCCGGCCAGCAATCGTAACGATTGCCGACTGGCGGAAAAGCGACAGACAGACTTTCCGTCCGCCGCGTTACCCACTGCCACTGTAATCTGGTGGTGAGTACATCAGGTTACGATGGCTTGACGGTCGCCACCACCGGCACGGAGGATTTTATATTTTTAGAATATTTTTCCAATTCAGCAGACAAACAGCGGACTGTTCCAATAGTGTTCGTGAATGCTAATGTGAGCATTATTGTGCAGATAACTTTTCTATATCCTTTCTATAAATCTAAGAAGTCGTAATACCCACATAAGTAGCCACTAGCAGCCAATACAACTATATGAACATAAACCAATGTTATGATTGCCAGGCAAGGTGACTTCAACATTTCACTAACAAGGAGGATAGGTGATGATTAATTGGGTCATTTACAGGTTTGCTGATGCAGGGCTTAGGAATTAGTGGGTCATCTATAGGCTGGCAGATGCATAGAGGTCCATTAGGATGGCGGGCGGAAAAGCAGCCCGACCGCCATGGAAGCGGAAAACAACCGCCCGCCGGCACCGTGAGAAAACCGGCAGCCAAATTAGGATCAACCGCCCAAAAAATCCGACCGCGGCGGAACGAGGCCAAGAAAAACCACCAGCAGCGGGCGGAGATGGCCAAAATCCGTACGCAGCGGTCAGATTCACGGCGGAAAAACACCAACCCGCCACAAGTATAGCGGAGACACCACACCAGAAATTAGGATAATCCAGACGGTCCCGTGGTATGTACCGCTGTCTCCGACCGCCGCGATCGCACAATGAGAGGAATGGAAGAGCCAGCGGAAGAGCTGAAGCAAAGCCACCACGGCGGACGATCCGTAAAAAATATGGCAGACAAAGCCAAAAACCCACAAGAAGGCCAAAAGTGCACACAGAAAACTAGCCATGTCCCCCAAATACACAAAACACACCCCAATGACACAACCACATGGCAAAACGAAAAATACAAATCCCAGGACAACACACCTGTCAGCAACACCCCAATTGGACACACCCACATAGCTGAGTATAAAACCAGCCCCTTCCCTGACCACACTCCCTTGCAATACTCCAAGAGAGAAGGGACACATACCCAGCTGACAGGAGAGGCAAAGGACACAACATCACTAGCCACACCACACACAGCACCACCACCACTTCCACACCAGCACAACCAAACCCCCTGCACAACACACACCATACACAGCACAACCACAACCACCACTCACACTCCTGCACCCACAACCACTTTGCACACCACACACCATGGCCACACAGAAAATGCCCACATTCACTGAGAGTGAGTTGAAGGTCATGCTAGATGAGATAGTCAGAGTGGAACCACAGCTTTTTGGTGCCCTGGTCCAACAGACACCATTAGCCACAATGACACAAATGTGGGCAAGGAGAGTCCAAAGGGTCAATGCAGTAAGGACCACCCCAAGATCAAAAAAGGAGATCATGAAGCGGTGGCATGATCTGAAGAGGGTGGTCAAGGAGAGGAGGAGCAAGAACCGTGAGCTGGCTCAGAGGACTGGCGGTGGCCCTTCCATTCCACCAAAACCATTCACACAATGGGAGGAGAAGGAGCTTGCCATACTGCATCCAGAGAATCTCACAGGAGTAGGCGGGGGAGTGGAGGCTGGTGAGTACAAACAAATGACTACCGCCACTCTGTACTGTCTTGCACAACTACAAAGCTACACCACCTAGGACACATACCATCCATCTGCACCACACACTCACAAAAGCATGGCTCACAGATCCAACATTCACCCCCTCCCACTCACCCCAAACGTAGCTACCAACATTACCATGGGGGCATGTGTACAGGCAGACAGCACTACAACTCCCACCAGGCCCCCTGGCCCACAGCATCAGCAAGATGGATCCCTCCTCCCACCCCATCCATAAGCATGTGTCAGCCATCACACAACCCACATCAAACTCACAGGTAGGTAGCCATCTTCCCCGGGTCGATGTCTGGGGGTGGGGGGCCTGCACCACTACTCCCACCATGCCCCCTGTCCCAGAGCCCAGCAAGATGGATCCCTCCCACCACCCCACCCAGAAGCATGTGTCAGCCATCACATAACCCACAACAAATTTACAGGTAGGTAGCCATCTTTCCCTGGAGGGTGTCGGGGGTGGGGGGCCTGCACCACTACTCCCAACATCCCCTCTGTCCCACACCTGAGCAGGATGGAGTACTCCCCCACCCAGGAGCAGTTGGAAGCCATTGCAGTACACCAAACAAACTTACAGGTAGGTAGTCATCTTCTCCGGGAGGGTGTCTGGGGTGGGGGGCCTGCACCACTATTCCCAACATCCCCTCTGTCCCACACCTGAGCAGTATGGAGCACTCCCCCACCCAGGAGCAGTTGAAAGCCATTGCAGTACACCTAACAAACTTACAGGTAGGTAGCCATCTTCACAGTGAGGGTGTTTGTGGGTGGGAGGCCTGCACTACTACTCCCAACATCCCCTCTGTCCCACACCTGAGCAGGATGGAGTACTCCCCCACCCAGGAGCAGTTGGAAGCCATTGCAGTACACCAAACAAACTTACAGGTAGGTAGTCATCTTCTCCGGGAGGGTGTCTGGGGCGGGGAGCCTGCACCACTACTCCCAACATCCCCTCTGTCCCACACCTGAGCAGGATGGAGCACTCCCCCACCCAGGAGCAGTTGGAAGCCATTGCAGTACACCAAACAAACTTACAGGTAGGTAGCCATCTTCACAGTGAGGGTGTTTGTGGGTGGGAGGTCTACACTACTACTCCCAACATCCCCTCTGTCCCACACCTGAGCAGGATGGAGCACTCCCCCACCCAGGAGCAGTTGGAAGCCATTGTAGTACACCAAACAAACTTACAATTAAGTAGCCAGTACGTGCACCCACCCATTTTTCACAAATGAAATAGTGCCATATGACAACACTAGCCCTCTCATTGCACAAAGAGGTATACCTACCCCATTGCCAAGCACAGTGTGCAAACACAGCTACCAAAGTGTGACACACCAATGCACAAGTAGAAGAAAGTCAGGGCACAATCATGCACAGCACCAAGTTACATGTGCATTGCCATGGGGCAAGTGCAACAAGGACCATCAGAAAATTATGAAAGCATGTGTGGTGGCACAAATCAAGATATGCACATGACAGGACATAGGTCTGCAGGAGATGACAATGGTCAGTCCATGGCCAAATGTGACGCCTGCCAGGTCAGACAAATAAACAATGAGTTCTCAATGAAACACATGTTGTGCCAGGCCCTAGATGGCAACAAGTCCCTGTAAACCATAATTGTGCACGGGTCGCATGGTATGCCTTGACACTTCACACCATGGACAAGTAATGCCTGTACCACTGCATCATGTCAGGAAGCACAGTAGTGCACATAGTCAACAATGTGATGATATGTCAATTGTGCAGTGTACAAAAAGTGAATGAGACACAGCTAACACAAAGCTTGCCGGGTGCGCTGCAATGACCATTTCACATCGGACCCACAGGTGACCAAGAACTCACTGCAGAGGACAACACCAGCAACCTGCAGAGCCAGTCTCCACCCCCGGTACATGGACTCTCAGATGTTGACTCCCAGGATTCCATGAATGATGAGCTTGAGGCCGGCCCATCTGGTGTGCCAGGGAGCAACAGGTCCCAGGACCCCATTGTCCCCCCCACCACTTCTGCACCAACAACAAGTTCACAGCAGACCCCTGCAATCACGGCCTGTGCTGCCACCGCCACCACCACCACCACGAGTGCTGCCTGCAACACCCTCCCTTCCCAGAGGATGACCAGCACACGCCACCAACGGAGGAGGGCAGGGAGAGGATGCGGGTGCCCACAGTGGTGAGGCAACAGGTCCGTGGCAGCAGGGCAGGTGGAAGGGGCAGGGTCACCCAGCGGCACCAGGAGGCTGGAACCCACTCCCTGGGACACATCACCAGAGTTCTGGGCGCATACAAACAGGCCCAGGGACAATCGGCCGGTCGGACGAACTGTTGCACGAGCTCATCCTGCTGATGAGGTCCATCGACACCCGCATGGGACAAATCATGGACCTCTTGGGCCAGCAAGTGCCGGTACTGAGGGACAGGCATGCGCCACAGACAACACCTCCACCTCCCTCTGGTGGGCCGCATGATGACAGTTCACCATCCTCCCCTGGGCCCACAGAGAGGGGTGAGTCCTCAGACCCCACTGGCCCTGCAGCATGCCCCCCGCCAAATGACGAAGTGGCCATCCCAAAAAGACCCTGGGAGTATCTGGAGGCCAAGCACCTGCCAGGCGCCAGTCACAGAGCCAGCCATGATGGCAACCCTCTCCATCACTACATTGACCTTTTGGACTGTAATTCCCCACACTGCCTTGTGAATGGCATCTGTTTGTTGGACTGGGTCACCACAGCAATGTGGTGACTACTCGATTATCTCATCTACCACAACTGTCAACTCACTGCTCCACCCCACCCCCCAATGGAAATGTACACCCCCCTCGCATCTCACCATTGTAAATAAAATATCCTCACACACATGTTGTCATGTATGCTCCATCTTTATTGCAGGATGTACAGTCTTCAACATGATCACAATGTACCAGGAGCATGGGCTGTATGTAGGTAAGGAGAAGTCGAAGGCACCTAGGGAAACACAACAGAACAACTGTCTCTGGTCTGGGTGTGGCATCACAGACATCACACAACCCGTACCATCAGGATAACCCAATATGCACATGTCACAATGGCCACCAAGTGTCAACATACACGTCCTGTTGATGTTCCCAAATGGCATGGCCCAGAAACATTTCCAACCACCACTGAGTCTACAACTGGCTGATGCTACAATTCTCACATGCCCCTTCACGACAACAGCAATATCATCAGACAATGGGTATGTTGCACATTGACACCCACCGTCAAGTGAAGTAGAGGGTGATGAGCTGTTCACGCAGGTCAACACCTTCCTCCTTTCCACTGTCCTCATCACTGGACATGGCTTGGTTTGCAGGCTGGGGCCTTTGGTCCTCACCATCATCCAGGAGCAGGGGAATCTCCTTGTGAATGGCTAGGTTGTGGAGCATGCAGCATGCCACTACAATCTGACACACCTTCCTGGGTGAGTATGCCAGTGCACCACCGGTCTTGTCCAGGCAGCGAAAACGTGACTTGAGCAGACCAAAAGTACGCTCCACCACACGACGTGTCCTCCCATGGGCCTCATTGTAGTGAAGTTCAGCTGGGGACCTGGGATTCCGCAGTGGGCTCAGCAACCAGGGACGGTTGGGATATGCAGAGTCACCTAGGTATGACAAACACAAATAGACATTGCAACGTTGCAGAGGCTCAGTGCAGCAGGTCACACACACAGCATGCCGCATAACTAGACATACTCACCCACAATCCATGCACCCTCGGGAAGAAGATTAGCCATCAGCTGGGGCACTATGCTGTTCCGCAGGATGTAGGACTCATGGGCCGAGCCTGGGAATTTGGCGCACACGTGCCAGATGGTCATATCTGCCAGGCACACCACCTGCACATTGATGGAGTGGTAATTCTTGCGATTGCGGTAAATGTGCTCACTTGCCTGTGGTGGCACAAGTCCGACATGGGTGCAATCAACGGCCCCAACAACATTGGGGATGTGTCCAAGGGGATAGAAGTCTCCCTTCACAGCTGGCAATTAAGCACCCCTGGGGAAATGGATGTATCTGTCCTTGTATAGCATCATGGCAGACAGTACATCACGCAGCACATCGGTTGTGACATCCCACCAGCGCTGTCCACTGTCTCTTTGAACGATCCAGTGGCAAAAAAATGCAGGGCTGCTATCACCTTATAAGCAGGGGTGAAAGCTGTTGGATATGTCCTGCGGGGCTGCGGGTGGGGCTCCAACAGATCACAAACGGTTTTCAGGGTGGCTCTGTCCAGGTGGCATTTCCTTATGATCGCAACATCCTCCATGTCCTTCAGCACCGTCAAGTGCCGAGTCAAATTTGGCCTCCTCCTATTTGAGATGATAGTGGACACATGTCAATGCAATACATCATGAGATGTGCACAGCATATCACGTTCTGGATGACACAACGACAACAATGACTGACATCAATATTGACTAACAGACCAGCTTACATGTAGGAACACCTTCAGCTACACAAAGGGCACACCTGTCAACTTACACAAGACAAGTACCTCAAACACCACCTTGGTCAATGTGAATGCACATAGGGATATGGCCACATTTCACCTGGGCACGCCTGGGAGTATAGCATCCAGCATATGTGTAACTAATCAAAACCACTGTCTCATACCTAGCTGCTGTACCTGTCACACCTTAATGCGTCATTACAACCTGGCACACATCCACCACACAATGACCACAGTCAGTGCTGGAATGACAAATGTGTTCATGAGCAGACATGAGAGGCAATGCAAAATAGAGCATCAATCATTGAGACGAGCATCGCTGTGATAGTCACTGGCCCTCAACACATTGAAATGTCCAGAACAACACTGTCTGACTCCTACACCAACATCAAATCCATAAGTGACATGTGAGTGGGTACAGGCCAATCTACGATACACACACACAAACATGGCATGTGTAGCCATCAGTGGAGTAAATGGAACATTGGCATCGTGTGCACAATGATGTGCCATTGAACATGTTGGCACTGTGCACTGTTGATGTTTGACAGATGGCCATTGCGATTGTATGGCACCCAAATCATGGTAGCTACCGTCTGGCCCCGGCAGTGTGTCACCAGCACCCCCATTCACACTAGTGCGGTAGTGATAGGCATGGAGATATGTAGAAATGGTGGTTGGCATGCTCCGCCACCTGAATGGCGGAGCCTCGTGTCAATGTATGGCACCCATATCGTGGTAGCTACCACCTGGCCCCGGCGGTGTATCACCAGCACCCCCATTCACACAAGTGCGGTAGTGATAGGCATGGAGACATGTGGAAATGGCGGTTGGCATGCTCTGCCACTAAAATCGCGGTAGCGCACACCGCGCCCCTGCGGTGTGTCACCGCCATGTCACCGCCATGGAGCTTGCCCTAGAGCCAATGCAAAGCTCGATAGCGGTGGCATGATGCAATTTTGAAGATCGCAGTAGGCATGTTCACCACCGCAGAGGCAGACATTGGCTGCATTTGAAAGGTGCACCATCATGGTAGCGCACCCCGGGCCACAGCGTTGTGTCACTGCCATGGAGCATGCCCTTACAGCCAATGGGAGCCATGATTGCGGTGGCATGATGCAATTTTGAAGATCACGGTAGGCGTGCTCCGCCGCCGCGGAGGTGGACATTGGCTGCATTCAAAAGATGCACCATCGCGGTAGCGCACCCCGAGCCCCAGCGTTGTGTCACAGCCATGAAGCATGCCCTTACAGCCAAACGGAGCCATGATTGTGGTGGCATGATGCAATTTTGAAGATCGCTGTAGGTGTGCTCCACCACCGCGGAGGCAGTCATTGGATGCATTTGAAAGAGGCAGACCTGGACCACCAATTGCTGCAGCTTGGAACCTTTGAAGTGACCCCAGGGGGCTATATATGTGTGGGAGTGAGCCTCACGTTTCCACTGCTCCAAGAGTCTGCTGCCTGAGACCCCTCACCTGCTGCTGCCTCCAGGGACTGCTGTCTGAGACCCCTCACCTGCTCCTGCCTCCAGGGACTGCTGGATGAGACCTCTCACCTGCTGCTGCCTCCAGGGACTGCTGCCTGAGACCCCTCACCTGCTACTGCCTCCAGGGACTGCTGCCTGAGACTCCTCACCACCCAATTCCGCTGCTGTTGTCTCAGTCCCTTCACGAGCAAGGAGCTGGAGGTCCTGGTGGACGAGGTGCTCACACAACACCCAAGGCTATATGGTGCCCCAAATGTCGTGGTAAGTCTTCAGCAGTGGTGGGGTAGGGCAGGGGGGCCACACATGTAGTTGGACTGATGCAGTATGTGCCTGGGAGTGTGGGGTAGTGTCATGCACTGTCTGGCATGCTATCTCCAGTGGGAGGGTGTGTGTACCCAATGCCACAGGTTTCCCTCCCTGCACATGTATGTATGAGTGACCTGTGTTGTGTGTCAGCCATACAGTGACACAGAAGGTTGTTCATGCTGTAGTCAGGACAGTGATTGCTTGGCTGAATGGCTGTGGGTGCCCCTGTAGTCCATCTCAGTGTGAGCCCAGCTGGCCTGCATAGTCCCCGCCTACAAAGACAAGGACACCTCACTTAACTTACAGAGTATGACATCAGTCTTTTCACATTGCACTCCAGCTATGGGCCAACTCAGCACTGTATTTTGCACACAACTGCCCTTGTGAATGGCATTTTGTATTTGTGTGATCATGTCCCTCAGTGTGACCACCATGACACATTCATCTATTCACAGGACAGGGATATTGATGGCTGCGCAGTCTTGGACACAGCGAGTCCACCCCCTTAACACAGGTTGACATGTGATGTATGTGTTGCTCAAGCCAACAATGGACTGAAGATGTGGGCAGGCTACATGGGTTTTTCACTGCTGGCATCCTGCATGTGCGTGAGATGTGCAGGGACTGTGTTCCCATTCACACCTGCATGCTTTAACATCAGCTTTTCCCATGCAGGTGTCCCAAGTGAGCTGTACTATAGTCTCTGATTGCCATTTTGTTGGGTATGTGATGATTTTGTATCTTGCTGCTATACTGATAGATGTCGGTACATGATACTGTGTCACTGATCATTTCCTCCTCTTGTCTCCCATGCCTGCAGCTCAAGGTACACCAGCGTAAGGCCGTGTGGAGGGCCATTGCAGCAAAGGTGCGAGCTCTGGGGGTCTCAAACCGACGGTGCGCCCACTGCCACAAGAGATAGGACGACATCAGCCGGCTGGCAAAGAATGTGGCGGAGATGACCTTGGGGCTGCTTCCTCGCACTGGGCGTCTGGCACGGCGCAGCATGACACCACTAATGGGGCACATCTTGTCGGTGACAGAGCCTGAGCTGGATGCACGTTTGAAGGAGCATCAGCAGCAAGCCAGGGGTGAGCATTTTGGGAGTCTGAGTTTGGCTGGGAGTGGCTGCATGTGTACAGAGCCTGTGCCAGCGCTGGCCTATTTGATGTTGGTAGTGTGATGCTGTGGCATGTAAGTGGCTGCTGGCCTGGGTGCCTGTGGCATGCATTTGTCCTACCTGTACTTACAAAGGTGATTTGGATACTGTGCCTTCACATTACATTCTGAGTTGTGCTCTTCAGGTTTCTTCTGCATTGGTGTAGTCTTGGGAATCCCATGTGAGGGAACGGCAGTGTGCCCGATTTGACTGTGCGTACATCAATGCGTCCATTGCATGCACCCATATTGGGGAGGCCTATACATCTTACAGCAATGTGCAGCATTATATTGTCCCCAAGGTACGACATGGTGAGTGGCATGGGCTAATGTCCATTGTGGACTATCATGTTGTAGTCTGGGTCTGTGTTGTCCTCTCCTGTTCCATCCAGTTCTGTCATTGGCAACAAGTAGTGTGTCCCCATCATGTCCCTAGGTTTGCTCACAACTAGTTGTGTGTCCGTTTGAACAGAGCCACAAGCAGGGTGTTGTGCTGTGTGGTCATCACATGGCTCACTCATGCCTGAGTCTCCAGTCTCCACGCACTGCTTGAGTCTAAGTAGTGAGTTGGCACGATGTGATTGCACAGGGTGGTGTGCATCATGTAGATTTGGTCAACTTTTGTCATGCATTGCTTGCATATGTTTGTTCTGTTGCTACCACTGACCTGACCCTGAATCTCTCTCTCTCATGCAGCATCACCTGTGGTTACGGAGGGACAGGAGACGGACACCAGTGGGGGTGAAACTAGCACCACAGCTGCCCAGGAGCCCAGTGACACAGATGTCACCAGCGCCTCAGAGGGGGACAGGAGTCTGCTGGAGGAGTCCTGGTGGTTGCTTTCATGAAGGGCATACATTCCGGCGTGGGTGGGCTGCAACGGACAGTCCAGGCTTTGTCATCAACAGTGACGTCTGCCCTGCAACAGGCACATACTCACAGTCCAGCCCCGGTCCCTTTGTCCACCCCCCTGGCAGTGGCCACATCTGACGATAGTGACCACGGTCCACATACATCAAACTCACGATACAGCACACGAAGCATACAGCAGCAGAAACCCAAGCGGTCCCGGGTGCAGACACCATCCCCACAGAAGACCAAAGCCACCCCAGAGCGCAGGGAGAAAAGCCCGTCAGGCGACACCAGTGGACAAAATGCAAAGCAGCAGGCCTCAGGCACACATGCCTCAGTGGCATCCCCATCCAAGGGCTCTCCTTCCCCTAAAGCATCGTGCAAAGATAATCATACAGTGTCTGGGCCCACCAAGGAGGTGGTGCATGCCAAGGGTACACCTAGGAAGGGCTCCAAGGCTGAATCACCAACCACCTCGACTCCCATTCCAAGCCCAGTGAAGCAGGGGCCGGAGGGCACTGTAGGGGTAACACCTAGTAAACAGGGGAAGGGGGGGCAGAGGCGCAGCCAGGCAAAGCGTTCCGCTGGATCCAGCACATCACCAGAGGGGCTGCTAGCGCCTGCACTTGATGCAGCTTTGGTGGTGAGTGTGCCTGTTGTGCCCACACCACTTCCCATTGATCCAAAGTCAGACAAGCGATTTAGGATCCCAAAGAAGTGGAAGGACACCCCTCTACAATCTCCCAGTCACACTGTGTCTCCCGTCTGCATGACTCCACCTCCACGTGCCACTACACCACCTGGTCCAAGCAGCCCTCCAGCTTGCCAAGCCACTGATAGCTCTACCTCAGCTGTTCCGCTCTCGCCCCCGTCAAGTGCCCCGACAGTCCCCGAGATACAGCCAGCTCCCAGTCCACCTGACAGTCAAGTCTGAGTGTTAGTCACCCTCACACACCTGTTTCTCACACAGGTGGGCCTGTACTGCACATTGTTGCCCCCTGACTGTGTTGCTGACCATGGAAAGGTACAGTCACACACATTCCCTGTGCAGCTTCTCATGGACTCAGTCTGCACCCTGGACTGGCCCCTGGCCTTGTTGCTCTTTGCTGTGGTGAACTCTTCCCTGTGCAGCTTCTCATGGACTCGGTCTGCACTTTGTCCTGCCCAGTGTCCTTATCGTTCACTGCTGTGTGCCCCCCGCCCATGCAGCTTCTCATGGACTCAGTCTGCACTTTGTCCTGGCCACTGGCCTTGTCGTTCACTGCTGTCTGCCCCCTGCCTGTGCAGTTTCTCATGGACATGCTCTGCATCTTGTGCATTGCTCTTCTCTTCTCATGGTACCTATCTGTGCAATACGTGAATAAAGACAGTTTCTCCTGTTGTCTATTTTGTCAGTGTCCTTACTGAATAAAGTTATTTTGCTGTGTGTAAATGGTTTACTGGGCCACATGGTCTGTGTGGCACTTCAACCTGGTCAATGTTTGGTTTCACTTACTCTCTTTTTTCAGGAGTGATAGGGTCTTCATTTCTGCTTGACCCAGATACTTGTGGTGGCAATGGTGTCAATTTTGAATGGTGAGTAGTATTCATTTACTTGATTAGTTCATGTTGGCTCTATTGTACACATGTCAGGGGGGGTTACTGCCAGCACAGAGTGGGTTTCTGCACACAGTATTGCAGGCAGGCTGTACAGGGTCATCATGTATGTGTGTTCTTCCTTTATGTGTGCCTAGTGGTGTATGTGTGGTCATCTTGTGATGACCAGTCATCCTAGTCCCATGGCTTACTTTCTATTTGTGCTCTTGGATGGCCAGGTAGTGTGCAGTGTGAAGGGGGTGAGTTTGTGGGGAGTGTTGATGTGTACATGCCCATGCAATGTCAACTACACATGTGTCACCCAGGAGTTGTGTGCCTGTTGTTTTGATTGTTCATCCCTGTGGATGTGGTTGTATGCCCATGTGTGAGTTGTATGTTGTGCACTATGCAGTGTGTTGGTGTGTCCTTGCAGTTCTGTCTGACTCCTACTTGTTGTTTTTGTCACTTGTGAGATGCAGAGAGTGTTACTGGCAAGTCAGTGTTGTGTTTTGTTGCACATCCATGTGTCTTGGTGCTGTTTGTGGGGACTGTGAAGACCTGCTACACCACACTGCCATTGTGGTTGTGTTTTCTCATGCCTTGCTGTCGCATGGTGCATGCTTGCCTCCAGTGTGGCATGTTGTGTGTGTTGTCATGCCATCCCCTATCTGTGCTTCAGCTGCCTACCCATTGTGGGTCTGCATTCCCTCTCTTTGGGTATGGTACACTCCTGCCATGTCCCCTACTGACATGCAGTACACTTCACTTTGGTGTGAGCTGTCCCCTTGGTTTGTATGTGTGTGTGCCCCCCCATGACTTCATTTGTGCCACTGTGCTTTGTGGTGCAGTTCTTTGGCCAGGGTCAATGTGTCACTTAGGGCATTTCCCCAATGGGTCATGTGTGATGTTCTGGTGCTGTTTGTCAGTCATGCTTGCTCCTATGCAGTTCAACTGTGCGTGCTACCCAGTCCAGTGGTCAAGTTGTTTCCACCTTTGTGTCCCAGACTTGTGCATCTATTGGGTGTTGTGTTGGATGTATGTGTGTTGTTTGTGTTTTTGCTTCACTTCCTGGGCGTGCTGCTGTCTTTGTGCTGTGCTGTATGGTGTTGTGTGGGTTGCTGTTCTGTCACTGATGTCTGTGTGTCTCTGGTATGCTTGGTGGGCACACACAGCTTGTTGTGCATGCTGTGCTGTGTGTGTATGTTGCCTTGTGGTTGCCTGGTGTGCATCTGTTATTTGTTTGCTGTGGCTGTGTTGTTCTGTGATCGTGCACTTCTTGTGTGTGTTGTGGTATGTTCCTGAGTGATGAGGTTGTGCACTCCTGTTGTGTCTGTGTTCCCATTGCCTTTCCCCAGTTTAGCTGCACAGGGCCTGTCTGTTGTAGTTGTTGTGGCTCTGTGTGTGTTTCTGTTGGGTTATGTGTTTGTCTGTTGTATTTGTTTCCACATGTGTGGTGGTATCCCTGTGTGTGTGTGTGTGTGTGTGGGATGTTTGTGACTGAGACCAGGGTTTGTGGTTGTTTGTGTGTGTATTGACTGTCAAGCATTGCCAGCCTTCAGTGTGTTTGGCACTGGTGTTGTGTGCTGCTGGTGTGAGGGGGGTATGTGTGTAGATTCTTACTGGTGTTTGTCAGTCTTGAGGTGTGTAGATGGTCCCTGTGTGTAGTGCTGCTGGTGTACTCCTGTGAAGTAGTTGTATGGATGTGTGGCTGTTCACAGTTTGACTTCAGGGCCTTCTTTTCATCCTTGTGCCTATACGTGGCTTGCCTTGCTGTCTCCCTGTGTTGTTGCACTGAGCTGTCTGTGGTTTGAGTTCACTGACTGTGCCAGCCATGTGTGCTTTGATGGTGCGAGGGTGTTGTGCTCTGTTCCTTGTGTTGATGTGATGTACACATGCTTGTTGTGTGTCTCCATGGCCTTCCATTTGTCTGCAGGCCACCTTGGTTTCCATATTTGTTGTGCTCCATTGCTGTTGGCATGTGGGGTGTGTATGTGTGTGTGTGTCAGTCTGTGTTATGTATGTGTGACTGTGCAGTCTGTGTGTCCATGTGGATGTTAATTCCTTGTATGTGTTCATTTGTTGCTTGTACTCGTTTATATTTCCCTGAGTGTGGTGTTGTTTGTGTTTCCCTGACCCTGTGCTACTGTGCTGTGTGTTGTGTGTTCCTGTGCAGCCACTCCTGCAGTGTGTGTCTCCATGATTTTTTGTTGTGTGGTGCAGGGTGTATATTGCCCTGGATTGTTGTTGTGCATGGGGTGCACAGGAGGGGCACATGGCATGTGCCTTCACGGTGTGTGCTAGTGTGTGGTGGGAGGGGTGTGGCCCTGTGGTCTTTGTGCCCTTCCCATGCCTGGCACTGCCTTCTGCATTGTGTGCATATATTTGCTTGTGTTCGCCACTGCGGTGACGTGACCGGAACATTGCTGCATGGTGGCGGTAGCTGTGTGTCCAGGATCCAGCGGGGTGACTTTGTGGCAGGTGGGTGATGTGTGGGTGCCCTTGTGGATGTGTCCCTGTCCCCCCTAGGGTGTCTGATGTGGATTTGGACCCTGTGTCAGCCCGTGTGTTGTGTGTTGTTGCGTACCTGCGGCGGCGTCTGCGGCGGTCCATGAGTTCCTGATGATGTAGCAGGTACAGCACCGGAAAGACGTGTAGAGTTCGGTCCATGGCGGTCGTGACCGGGACTCTGGTTTCGCGCTCCGCTGTCGCGCTTCCACCATCTCTGGTTGGGCGGTGTCTCCGCTGCGGTGCGTCTGCTTGCTTGAGTCATCCTAATTTGTGGAGCGGGGCGGACGCCATTCTGCACGGCGGTGAGTCTTCATTGGCTCCCACTGCCGCGGTGGCGGGCGCACTTTGATGGCGGTGCACGTCGTACCTCCGCGGTCAGGAAATGGCTTATGTTTGTCCATACTAATATGGCGGGTGTGATGTCCGCTGCTGGCAGGTGGAAAAATGCATTTTTCGATACTGCCAGCGCCGCGTTGGTGCCACCGCCCTACATCCTAATGGACCCCTTAGTATCTGCCAAGAATGGGAGATGCTTTGCCCGGTATGCAGACAGAATATCGAGGTGGAATGGTCGACTTACACAAATATCGAGTTGGGAATATCGTGACACAGAACTATTGACAGCAAGAATATCGTGGTCAAGATGAATATCGACTTTAAGGTAAGAAATATTGTTTTAAAAAATATCGAAGTCATTAATATCGTTTGCAAAAATAAAGTTGTTTAAAATATCGATTTTTTAATAAGTGTTATGTATTTTAGTATGCATTTTAAATGTATGTGATCTATTATTTTTGTATTAGTATTTTTTTTATATATGTGTTACATCTTTTGTAGTTATCAATTTTATTTTAATTACATTTTGCATTTTTTAGTTCCGCAGCGGGTTGTCGATTTATAGGGGAATAGGGTGGGAAGTAATTTGATTATAATAAATTCATGATTATTTTTTATTTAGTAATATTTATTTAATTTAGATTTTATAGCGTTAATTGCGGGTAGTAATTTATTATTAATTAATTATTAATTGATAATTAATTATGGTAATTGTGTTATTTGTTTAGTAGCAGGTTGTGGGGTTTATAGGGGTAAAGGGTAAGAAGTAATTTAATTATCATAAATTAATGATTTGTTTAAAACGTATTAATATTTATTTAATTAAGATTTTATAGTGCTAATTGCAGGAAGTAATTTATTATCAAGTAATTATGAATTGGTTGTTAATTATTATTAATTAATTAATTGGTAAATGACCCAGCTGGACCCCATCCCCCCTCTCGAGTCGCACTATGAGACCCAATAGAACCACGGAGGCTATGTCTTCGGACGAAGCTGCAGAGCTAGCCTCCTCATACGACACCCCCTCTACGGGCATCCCTCATTCCACGATCCAGGTGATCACGGGATTCAGAAGAGACCACGCCACTCCGAAACTCCCTAGACCCCCAACCTCCCTCACCAACATCCCCACGGCCCCCTAAGTAAGAAATCTAAAAAAGAAACACCCCCTACCAACTGCATGCTCATAAACTGCAGATCAGCCACCAAGCATGCCACAGAGATAGCAGAATCCATCCTAGGCCATAACATAGACATAGCCTTCCTCACCGAGACCTGGCTAAACGACTGCTCGCCTCCAATCATGGATACTCTAGTACCCCCAGGCTTTACAATCATTAACAAAGACCGTAAAGACCAAAGAGGCGGGGGTTTAGCGATCATTCACAACAACAACTTATCAGTGACAGAAATAGATACCTTCAACTATGACATCTTTGAATGCCTAACCGCCAACATTAACTCAAGCGGCAACAAGGCACTACACTGCCACCTCCTATACCATCCCCCAGGCAACACCACCACGTTCACAGAACACCTGTCAGACCTGGTTGCTCACTGCTCACTCAAAGACACTGACAACCTACTTCTAGGCGACCTCAACCTACACTCGAACGTAATAAACAGCACACTAATTCAAAACCTAAATGAGCTATTACACAGCAACAACCTCACACAGCACTGCTCAGAAGAAACCCATAACAAAGGAGCAACCCTGGATGCCATCATCGCCCAACACGACACAATCACAATAGATCATATCTTACCGGTGGACTGGTCAGACCACCACATAATCCTATTCCACATCACGCAAATGATCATGTACCAACCCCACATCCAAGACCCCCCCACATGGATGAGAAACCTAACTCAGATCAACATGGGCGACCTAGAAGAAAAGATAAACCCACTCTTGCCCATCTCCTCAGATGGTCTCTCCGCAACAGATCTCACGTCCCACTACAACACTACTATGACGTCCATCCTAGACCATCTAGCCCCCCTGAAACTAAAAAAAACCAGGAGCATCCCTTCCAGATCCTGGTTCAACACGGACATTAACGATGAAAGGAGGCAACTTAGAGCCACAGAGCTTCTATGGAGGAACAATCCCTGTATGAGCCTTCACGATCAACTCAAAGCAGCCTGAAGGAAATACAAAAAGCACATCATCAACGAAAAAACCTCCTTTTTCTGCACCGTTCTGGACAACGCGAAAAACAGACCCAAGGAACTCTTTAACATCATCAGGCAACAAACTTCTAAGACCTCAGCAGCCCCAATCCAGGCCTCCAAAGACCTGTGTGACAAAATCGTCAACTTCTTCAAAGAAAAAGTCTCCAAGATTGAGTTATCACTAGACATCAACCTCAATCCCTCCTGAAAAAACCCAATTGCAACAATCGAAACCAACACACACTAGCTCCCCACAGAATCCTGGAAATCCTTCGACCCCGTACTCGAAGATGAGATTCTCAAACTGATCTCTTTCTCCAAGCCCGCATCCCACGTTCTTGATCCTGTTCCCTCCCAATTGACCAAAAAGCTGAAACTCTCCCTCGCCCCACTCTGGTGCGAAATCATAAACAGCTCCTTGCAAACCGGCGTCATACCAGACTGCCTCAAAGTCAGCCAAGTCACTCCCCTATTGAAAAAGCCAGGCCTAAACTCCAACGATCTGAACAACTTCAGACCTGTCTCCAATCTCCCCTTTCTATCCAAAATCCTTGAAAACTGCATTCTCCATCAACTGACCCAACACATGGACAACATCAACCTGCTAGATCCCCACCAATCGGGCTTCAAAAAAGGCTGCAGCACCGAAACCGCGATCCTTAACATCGTGGATGACATCCACAAGTCCCTAGACACCAACCAAAGCTGCCTACTCATCCTCCTGGACCTATCGCAGCCTTTGACACGGTTGACCACAATCTACCCATCAAGGCTCTCCAAGAAAGAGTAGGTGCGGACGGGATGGTCCTAAAATGGTTCTCCTCCTTCTTACACAACCCTTCCCAAAGGGTAAAAATCAAAACCTGTACGTCCGACCTAAACCCCGTCAGGAGAGGTGTCCACCAAGGCTCAGTGCTCTCCCCTCAACTGTTCAACATATACATGGACCCCTCACCACCCTACTCCAAAAAGCCAACATTCCCTTCCATCTACATGCAGATGACACCCAGATCAACCTGGAAACCTCCTCCATCAACGACATTTTAAGACTCAACAACACCCTTCGAGAAATTCAACACTGGCTATCAACTAACAACTTAAACTCAATCAAGATAAAACGGAATTCCTCCTCATCTCCAACAAAGAGGAAAACCCTCAAATTGTAGAGTGGCTAAAAGCAATAGATGCCCTCAAAGGTAATCTCACTCTGGCTAAATCGGTAAAATCTCTAGGAATCACCCTAGACTCGAAACTGAACATTAAGATCTCCGCAAAGAGTGCTTTCCACAATCTGAAGCTCCTCAACAAAATCAAGCTCTTCATCCCGCCCAAGGACCTCAAACAAGCCACCCAATCACTGGTGCTATCCAGACTCGACTCCGGGAACGCAATCCTCACCGGTACAGCTCGATCTCACCTAGCCCCCATCAAAACAACTCTCAATGCAGCTGCCAGAATGGTCACTGGAGTTAACAAATATGACCATCTATCACCCGCACTCAGAGAACTAAGATGGCTTCCAGTCGAAATGAGGGCCAGCTTTTGGACTGCCTGCCTCACACACAGAGCCTTGCACACAGGGAAACCGGAATACCTGGCTTCCAAACTCAAGAAAGCCAGCCAGACAAGAAACCTCAGGAGTTCCAACACCATGCTACTCATCCCCATGAAAACACGCAAGCAAAAAACTGCTGCACGATCTTTTGCGGGAAACACACCAAAAATCTGGAACTCCATCCCAGATGATATCAGGACTATCACTTCCTTTATAACATTCAAAAGTCTCCTAAAAGATCTCTACCTCAACCGTGCCTTCCCGAATCGCACCAACTTGCACTCCACAGCCCCTTGATGATGCTTCACTACTACCGTCCTCTTCCTACAATCTGCAGCCACTCGATAATGCTCCACCTCAACCTACCTCTTCAGGCACCTTACAGCCCCTTGACAATGCACAACCTCATCCTACCTCTTCCATCCTCCCCGATCCCGCCCTCGTTACATCCTCACGGAATGAGGTTGAGCCCAGGTCAATGTGCGCTCATCGAGGCTATCTCACCTCAGTGACGCTCAGCACACTGGGTTCTCTGAACATTTATGTGGGACTATGCCTTTCTTATGTGATTTCAGCTGATTTTCTGTTGTAAAGCGCTCTTATACCCTCGGGTCTGGCCAGCGCTATATAAAACTTCTAAATAATAATAAATAATAATAATAATAATAATAATAATAAATAAATATGTTAATTGAGTCATTTTTTGAGGAGCAGGTTGTGGTGTTTATACAGGTAAAGGGTGGGAAGTAATTAATTTTCAATTAATTAATTAATAATTATTTGTTAATTAATGCTAATTAATTAATTAACATTTAAATATGGCAATTGTGTAATTAATTTTAGATGTGAGTTATGGGGTTTATAGCGGTAAAGGGTGGGAAATAATGTATTTGTAATTGATTATTAAGTAGTTGTTAATTGATATTAATTTAATATTTTAAAATTAATTATGGAAATTGAGCAATGATTTGTAGGTGTTGGTTGTGGTGTTTATAGGGGTAGAGGGTGGAAAGTAATGTATTTTTAATTAATTAATAATTAGTTGATCATTAATATGAATTAATCAATTGATAATTAATTAGGGTCATTCATTTTTTTTTGTGTGTGTGAGTTTTGGTTTTATAAGGGTAACATTTGGGGAGTAAATTAATTGTTATCATTTTTTATTTTTTTTTAATTAATAATATTTATTTAATTGATAGTTAATTATGTTAATTATGGAGGTACATTTTCTTAAAATTAAGATGTATGTTGTGAATTGTGCGGTGTTATAGGGTAGGAAATAAAAAAGATTACATTCATGTAATAATTAGTGTTTTTGTTTATAAATAATTTCTAATAAAAATAGTTATTTGTAAATTATTTTTAGATTTAGTTAATATAATATTTCTAGGTATTTGTCATATCTATTTAACATTATAATATGTTTCTATTTTTTAGATTGTTTAAAATATTTGTATATATTTATTTATTTATTTATTTTTAAATATTTAGGTGCCAATTACGATCCGGTAAAAAAATGGCCCGTACGACTCGTATCCGGTCTTTTTACCGTACGAATCGTACAAGTGCCGTACAAACTGCCAATTACGATTCGCATGGGAAAAAGACCATACGAATCGCATTGGGAATAATTCCCCACACGTCCTCGGGTCGGAAAACGTGTCCGACACATCCCCGGACGATTTACCGTACAAATGTGAAAAGTGAAGTCCGACCGCGGAATCACGATCCATCCCGTGCCTCCGATGTTACAACCGTATGGAAAAAACACCGTCCGCACTGAACTCCCATAGCAACCATGGCGACATGTGCCCGCATACGCGCCGAACACCCCCCCAGCCCCCGCATGTTCGAGTCGTACCCCCACCCGTGTATGTACACCCGTGTACGTGTCGCACCCCCGTGTATGTACACCCGTGTACTGGTCGTACCCCCGTGTATGTGCACCCGTGTACGTTCGAGTCGCACCCCCACCCGTGTATTTACACCCGTGTACGTGTCGTACCCCCACCCGTGTATGTACACCCGTGTACGTGTCGTACCCCCACCCGTGTATGTGTCGTACCCCCGTGTATGTACACCCGTGTACGTGTCGTACCCCCACCCGTGTATGTACACCCGTGTACGTGTCGTACCCCCGTGTATGTACACCCGTGTACGTTCGAGTCGTACCCCCACCCGTGTAATGTACACCCGTGTACGTGTCGTACCCCCACCCGTGTATGTACACCCGTGTATGTGTCGTACCCCCGTGTATGTACACCCGTGTACGTGTCGCACCCCTACCCGTGTAGGTACACCCGTGTACGTTCAAGTCGTACCCCCACCCGTGTATGTACACCCGTGTACGTGTCGTACCCCCGTGTATGTACACCCGTGTACGTGTCGCACCCTCACCCGTGTATGTACACCCGTGTACGTACGAGTCGAACCCCCCGTGTATGTACACCCCTGTACGTGTCGAACCCCCCCGTGTATGTACACCCGTGTACGTGTCGTACCCCCACCAGTGTATGTACACCCGTGTACGTGTCGTACCCCCACCCGTGTATGTACACCCGTGTACGTGTCGTACCCCCGTGTATGTACACCCGTGTACGTGTCGCACCCCCACCCATGTGTGTACACCCGTGTACGTTCGAGTCGTACCCCCACCCGTGTACGTGTCGTACCCCCACCCGTGTATGTACACCCGTGTACGTGTCGTACCCCCACCCGTGTACGTGTCGTACCCCCACCCGTGTATGTACACCCGTGTACGTTCGAGTCGTACCCCCACCCGTGTACGTGTCGTACCCCCGTGTATGTACGAACCGTACCCGCGGACGTATGGAGCATACCCCAGGCCCCAACACCAGCACCTTCACACAACATCGCGCATGTACGTGTCGTACCAAGCCAGACACAAGGACAGCACTGTACAACCAAATGGCCGAAGTACACACCGTACACACGTTAAAAACGCACGTACACAACCAGGACAAAGCAAAACAACACAAGAATACACCATTCGAATGGCACAAAGCCACTAAACATGTCCAACAAGCTCAAAAACAACACAATCACTGACCTGCAACTGCCAAAATCCAAAACAGAGGCCCAAAACACAACCACTCCTTATAACACACCCACCCAAACTTCAAACACAGCCACACCCACCAATGGACCAATAAAAAGGGCCCACACACACAAACCATGAGCCTTTGCAACAGACTCACTGCTGCCAGACCCCACAGACAACCTACAGCACCATACTAGAAGCTTGACCACACCTTACACTTGCATACCTTCACACACACACCTTCACAAACACCCCCACATCACATTCACACACACACCTGCACAACCACACCCACACACCCACAACCATGCACACCCCCCCCATCCACACCCCCACCCCTCACCATGCCCACTAACAAGAATCCAAAGTTCACTAGCCGAGAGTTGGAGGTCCTTGTCGATGAAATCCTCAGAGTTGAGCCACACCTCTTTGGAACATTGGTCAGACAGACCAGCATTTCAGAAAAAACATCCATGTGGCAGACCATCGTCGATGCTGTGAATGCTGTTGCGGACACCAGAAGGACCAGGCATGAATGCCAAGCCAGGTGGTACGATCTGCGGAGGAGGGTCAGAGCCAAAATGACGGACGAACACAACCAGGCCAACGTCACTGGAGGAGGGCCGGCCCGCAGACGCGTAGAATACCATCCCTGGGAGGAGAGGGTGATGGCCATACTGCCGGTGGTGGCAGTGGACGGATTAGAAGGAGTCCGAGACCCGGGTGAGTACACAAACAACTCACCTCACATGGGGGGAACGTCATCCTCAACCAAACTCACAAACAGGCACGCAACCACCCCAAGCTATCGCATGACTCAACCACACTCCATGAACACGCACATGCCACTAGCGCCACCATGCCCCATGCACCCAGCTGGACAATGTCAAGTCACAGGCCACAGAAAACACCAACACAAGACACGGTAACCCGGATGGCGGGAGTGTGGGCCCCAAAAATCACATAGTGCAACTCAGAAGCAGACAATATGGCCTAGGTCACAGCCAGACAAACAGTGTGTCCCCACACAGGAAAGACTCGCCAGCAAATGGCAGACGCCTTGCATCAACACATGGGGGTGACGGCACGTTCTTGCACATGACAGCAGCTAATGAACAGCCAACACTGTGAAAGAGTGGCAGCACACACCACCACAGCAGCAGTGCAGACACACACACTACACACAATGGGTGCCTGGAGATCAGAAACAAACTCACATCAACAATCCAAGGGCCATTCAAAGATCTGCTAACAGTCTGTGCCCAGGAAGCTGGGCTGAGGTGACAGAGGGTGACACACAGAGGGAGGGAGAGGGGGACAGAGAGGGAGGGAGACAGAGGTGGACACAGGGAGACAGACAGAGGGAGGGAGGAGGGTGACAGAGGGAGGGAGAAAGGGAGACAGAGGGAGACGGACTGAGGGAGAAGGTTGACAGAGGGAGACGGACAGAGGGAGGAGGCTGACAGAGGGAGGGAGAAAGGGAGACAGAGGGAGACGGACAGAGGGAGGAGGTTGACAGAGGGAGGGAGAAAGGGAGACAGAGGGAGACGGACAGAGGGAGGAGGTTGACAGAGGGAGGGAGAAAGGGAGACAAAGGGAGACGGACAGAGGGAGGAGGCTGACACACGGAGGGAGGGAGAGGGGGACAGAGAGGGAGCGAGAAAGGGACACACAGGGAGAGCAAATCAGCCTTGTGGGGTGTGGGAATGTCTGCTCGTCAGCAGGTGGACTGCGTGCATGTAGACAAGGGTGGCCAGTGCCAGAACCCCCCCTCTTCTCCATGGCTAAACACAGGGCCATGTCACAACCTGTGCACGAGCACAACGACAGCTACCTGCATTATCTAAGTGTGTGGAACCACTACATGTGCCCACGTACAGTGCAACACGGAAGGCGCCAATGCATGGCTCGCCACACCTGCCCACTCCACTGCTGACTGCAGTCACAATTGACGCAGCAAGTAAGACTGTGCCACACATAGATAAAGTCGCTAAAGCTGTGGCCAAGGGACATACCCATGTACAAGTGCACTGTGAGTGGAATGCAAGACATATCCAAATTCCAAGAGGAAATGTGCCAACTTAGAAACGAATGAAACATGGATGTTGCATGGAACAAAATTAACATTGTCTCTCTCACACACAGGTCAATGTCGTGGATCACCCCCCAACACTGGGGGGGAAGACTCACAGGACCCGGCTCGGCGGGATGACGGAGCCACCGGCAGCGACGACTCTCACCACTCTGTGGACGAACCCGACCCTGACCAACCTGGCCCCTCTGGTGTCCAACGACCTGCAGCAACTGCGTCAGGTACAACTGGGCCAACCACCACCCCCACTCCTGCCACATCCCAGGAGACACCCAGGATCCCTGCCCCAACACCACAATGCAGCCAGGCTGGCCAGGAGGGACACGGTGTCCCGGGCACCCAGGAGGAGGCCGGCGACAACGCCAATGCCACCCCTCAGGGGTCCCGGAGACCCGATGTGCCCACAAGGGCAGGCCAGGTGCAAGTGGGCAGGGGTGTTGGGAGTGGAGGATGGCGGAGGCGCGAACCTGACCAGTTGGCTGGGGAACCGGTATATTCCCATGTCTGTAACATCCTGGACACATACCGGCAGGACACCACGGGCATGGCCCAGGTTGTGTCTACCCTCAATGAGATGAAGGGGACCCTCGATGAGATCAAGACCCAGCAGGCCCAGCAACATGCGGAGCAACATGCCTGTCTACTGCGACACCAACGGCGGATGGAGGACAGACAGGCTGAGCTCGTGACGGTGTTCACGGGAATTCACAGTACACTCCGTCGGATGGCCGACAACATGGGTAACCCTCCCTGTGCCAGCAGGCGTAGAACATCACCACCCACAGGGAGGGATGAGGAGGAGCAGGAGACATCGGACGGAGCACCCCAAACATCGTCACGGCCTGCTTCTGAGGGTCCCCGCAGGAGGGCGAGTCGTCCACGGAAAAGACCGTGAGGGTCGGCGCAACAGCACCATCTCCCAGGACACCTGGCCTGGCACCTGGCCCACTGGAGCAACAGCAGCACAGCATCAAAAGACATTCTCTGCCACATGGACTTGCTGGTCACTGTCTGACCAATGTTGACAAAGACTGTGGCATGGACTCTGAGGATTTCAAATGGCAAGGACACCAACTCCCCTAGTGAACTTTGGATTCCACACACCCAGAAAGCCCCTCATGTCAAACCCCCCCCCCCTACCCCAACCAAAATAAAAAGTCACACCATAAAGAGAAGATGCCTACTGATTGCATTATTACCTTACATGTGTCTTGTAAAGTCTAACTATGCCTGAGTTCTCATTTGACTTCAACCATCCACACCCTGGGGCCTGAGTCTGGCACAGGACACACATGGGTCACATTGTAGTAGGCAAGACAGACATGGAGCACCATACACACCCGTGATGGGCCCAACCAGCTGAGGGGGTGGCCGCACAACCGTGCCGACAGACATATTGAGTACAGCTACAGCCATGCGCAGAGGTCAGGGATCATGTGGAGTGTCCTGGGGGGCACCCAGGAATGTGTGGACAGGTGGCAGAACCATGTCCTGCAAGCTTGAGTCAGGTGGATGCAGTGAATGGTGGCCTGGCCAACGTGGGATGCATGGGGATGGCACATGTCACAATACCCACACAGTCATTGACTACATGCACAATACACAGTCTAATCCCACACAAACAGCTTGCATCTTGCTACTCGACACATAGCCACTATCAAGGAAAACCATGCCAGACATGCTGGATGCACCGTGGCAACACACCAGCATTGACTGAGAAGAGGCACCTTGGAGGCATAGGGACACCTTTATTTGTCATGTATTCGGGATTGCAGAGGCAACTCGGAGTACACATGAACGGGTAATGTGGAGTAACATGTGGGTCCAACACTGGAACCCCCCTTCTGCAGCCCAAATGCGTGATAGCCATGGAACTGGCACACAAGTGTCGGCTAACAGCTAAACACCCCCTGCTGCTCACGGAGAGACTGCCATACACCATTGATCCGCTGATGTGGAAGTCCCACAGCATGTCAAGCCAAGGCAAACCGTATGTGTCCGAGGGCAGTGTAACACACATTGATGCCATCATCACATTCCACAATCCCATCACTGATGACTGTCAACAAGTCTGACCATCTATTCAGGTGTACCCAGCTGCATGTAATGTGTACCATGGTGATGCGACATGTCTGCAGAGGAACGAAACATCGACAGGGGCAGTGTGCATACATCGTGAAAAACTGCCACACCCAATACACCCCTGATGCATCCCTTACCCTAAGGAGACTTCCAAACTTGTCCGTGCGTGTAACGCTGAGTCAGCACACGATGACGTGTCCATGAGGAATAGCAGTGCCACAACAATGCAACCAGCAGACGGCATGCGCAAGTACCTGGGGATATGAGAGACACAAGAAGTCAGCCACAAAAAGCACAGCCACTTGCATGTGCATGTACCCGACACATGTAAGGATGACAACATGCCAGGTCACAATTATGACTGGGGAAATACACATCACTGCCACCATCACTCCAGTGACACATACACACACACCTCTGACTCACGTGCCATACATGCAGATGGACACACACATTGCAACACATGCCACACGGGGACCAATGCGTGCACACACAGACACTGGTACTCACCACTAAGCAAAGAAGTTGCGTATGAGCCGAGTCCGGATGTCCTCTTGCGGAACCCCGTCCTCCACATCACTAGCCCCATTGCCAAGCCCTTCGTCCTCCACGGGTGGATGGTCCTGATCATCTTGATCCAGGATGAGTGGCACAGCTTACTGCCATGTTGTGCAGCATGCAGCAGACCATGAAGATTTTGCAGACCTTCGCCGGGGCATATGGGAGGGCGCCGCCGGTCTTGTGGAGGCATCGGATTCGGCTCTTCAGGAGGCCAAACGTCCTCTCTATCACTCGCCTTGTCCGGCCATGGGCGGTGTTGTAGCGGAGCTGGGCCGGCGTGATGGTGTTGCGGAGAGGTGTGATCAGCCACGGCATGTTGGGATAGCCAGCGTCCCCTACATGGAAAGCACATGGACATAAGTAGGACAGGAGAAGCGGTCGTGCTGGAAGTCTACGCAAGATACAGGACAGACAGACTGTACCTACCAACAACACATGCTCGTTCGTTGCGCAGCTGCGTCATCATTTCAGGCATCCTGCTACGCCTCATGATGTAGGCATCGTGTGCTGATCCTGGAAAACGAGCACAGACATGTGAAATCACCATGTTGGACAGACACACCACAAGGGCATTGATGGAGTGGTAGTGCTTGCGATTCCTGTACGCTACCTCCTGTGCCTGTGGTGGTACCAAAGCCACATGTGTCCCATCTATGGACCCAATGACATGGGGCATCCCTCCCAGGGCATAGAATCCACGCTTGACCCCAGTCAACATTGCAGGGGTTGGGAAATGGATGAAGTCATCCAGGTGAATCAACATGGCCTCTAAGAAATCATGCAGCACACGGCAGAACATGCTCTGCGACATGCCACCAACATGAGCTATGGTATTTTGAAAGGTACCCGTGGCAAGAAAATGTAGGGCTGCCATTACCTTCAGCTTGGGTGTCAGTGCCGTAGGATACCTGTGCAGCGGTTGCAGGTGTGGTGCCAGTCTCGCCGTCAACTCCAGAATCAACCGTTGGGGGAAGCGGTAGCACCGGATACAGTCATTCTCCCGCATGTCAGCCAAGTCCGGAATTGGTCGGTGAAGAGGCGGCGCTCTGCAGTAATTTGGAAGTGACAAGGAAGAGTGAGTGCACCACAACAACAATTTATTTGTACTGAGCACATGTTAATCTGCCAATACACATATGCTACATACGGAGTCAGGTATGTGCCACATGCCCTGGACACGTATGGCTGCCAGGTGACACCCCTACCAAGACCCAGCTACACATGGAGATTGTGAACCTCCACATGCCATGGCATGGGATTAGCTGTGTCCCAGTGTAAGTGAACAGCCAGACGCAAGACAGGAGTGACATACATCCACACATCAGCAGAAGTCGGATGTCGATTGCAGAGACTGGTAGCGGAACACTAGAGCCACAGATCACATGACATTACACTAGGACAGCCCACACACCTTGCCATGAAGGTGTACATGTGATGACTCACCACACATTCATAGAGAGGATGCAGACATGTCCTTGTTACGCTACTCCGTGTCCCATGCATACATACGCACCTCACATCCAATACCACATGTGCCATGGTGTGCGGAACAGTGTGCCATGTCAATCTACACACAGACACATGTTGGTTGCTGCAACAGCTGCTGCTTTTGAGGGAGCTCCAACATCAACCTAATGGGAACCCCCCACACATACATGACATTGTCACATCGTGCACCGTGGGTAGTGACATGTCAGGTGTGGTAACCCCTGTACCGGGCCTCAGGGGACACTTGCCTGTGTTGTGGTCCGTGCCATGCCAGTGACGCTCATCCCAAGTGTGCAGTACGACATGCACACATGTCAAAGGAGTCAAGGGCATGCCTGGCACACATTGCACCGTCACACATTACATGTGTACACATCTCATCATACATCTGGTGCCTTCTCCACTCAGGAGTAATGTGCCACATCACAGCCTTTCACACCTGTGCCCCACACATGTAGTACTGCCCAGACAATGCCTTGATGTCCATCCATGGACAAGTATGTCAGCCCTATTCCTTCCTGTGTGCTGCCTGTCACCACTGTGATGTGTGAAAAGAACCGTACTTTCGCAAAAAGGGCCTGTGTACGTTCCCGTATCACTATGGGAGTGCTGCCGTATGTGTACCCCTAGGGATAGTGAGCGTACGCACGCGTGTACGCTCCGTACCACCATGGGTACACATAAGCGAGAACACCCATAGTGAGACCACTATGGGTGTTCTCGCGTATGCGTACTCATAGTGATAGTGAGCGTACAGGGGTGGGTACGGTCCGTACCACCATGAGTACGCATACGCGAGAACACCCATAGTGAGACGGGCCGTACACGCGTGTGTACGCTCCGTACCACTATGGGTGTTCTCGCGTATGCGTACTCATAGTGATAGTGAGCGTACAGGCGTGGGTACGGTCCGTACCACCATGAGTACGCATACGTGAGAACACCCATAGTGAGACGGGCCATACACGCGTGTGTACGCTCCGTACCACTATGGGTGTTCTCGCGTATGCGTACTCATAGTGATAGTGAGCGTACAGGCGTGGGTACGGTCCGTACCACCATGAGTACGCATACGCGAGAACACCCATAGTGAGACGGAGCGTACACACGCTATGCATTTGGGGTGCCCTAGGGCCCCGGAACGCACCGTACCTGTGTGTGAAGCTCCAAATTACATAGGGGACACATGAGGGACAAGTATAAAGGCCTACATGCATGCTGGTTGTCATGGAGACCAAGTTTAAAGTTTGAATTTTTTCCGGAAGGTGCACAGCAGAAGTCAGTTGGAATGATTCTACTTTGTTGCAATGTGTTTGTGGAGTTGACATCATGCTCAAGAAAAAAACACAATAAGAACCCACGGTTTGAAGGGATTGGAGGAAACATAGGATGCAAATGTGAGTGACCAATCACTCTGTACTCCTGTGCATGAAACAGGCCAGCAAGGCAGATATAAGGCAGCCAGGTCCCATGAGGGAGCACTTGCCTGCACATTCTGTATTCCACGACCCAGCTGCTGCTACTGATTCCCTGGAACCATGTCAAGGGCTGTGGAGAGGTCACAGCCATTCACCCTGGAGGAGAACCTGGCATTGCTGGATGTGATCCTCCCACAGTACCCCCTGTTGTATGGGCGACCAGGGTATCAGGTGAGTGCAGAGTCCACTAGCACAGACTGTGTCCCTTTTTGTGACTGTGACTTCTGGCATTGTGTCCAGGTGTGACACACATGCCATGTCCTGTAGGGGGATCCCAGGGGGGGGAATGCCTGATATCTCACAGCCAGAGCATGCTGTGGTGCATGTCTGCCTTCCTCACTAGCATGGTGTTTACTGTGACAATCACTGCATGGTGCATGCCACATTCTGCCTGCCTTGTCCTCCTGGGAATGTAGCCTCTACAGTCCTCATGTGATTATGTGGTCAGCCCAGTGTGACAGGTGACTGTACCCACAGATGTGTGTTAGTTCTGTGTACCTGTGCTGAGAGTGTCCACATGATGTGTTCGTACCCTGACATCGGTGTGTGTGTAAGTCCCCTGTCATGTGGGTGGGTGCATATGTGGAGTGTAGCACCCCAGCTGCATGAGGGATGGATATACCCTGGCCATGTGATGTGAGCAGGGAGCAGTGCTGTGTGTCTGACGTGCAGAGCCAGCCCCACACCTGTGGGCCCCCCCCCGTCTAGTGGCACATGTGCAGAGTGAGGTATGTCGCTGCATTTGACAATGGCAGGTGAATGTCCTGTGCCTGTGTGTGTCTGTGTACTCTGCTGCAGTGGCGTCAGTGGCCTGTGGCATGTGACTGCTTAGAGGTGCTGCACATTATCCTGGTGTAGCTTGTGATGCACAGTGTGAGCAAGGATCATTGATTGTGTAGTTGCCCTCATTCCACCTGTGTACTTTCAATGGCACATACTGCTTTTGCCCTTCCCCAGAGGATCATGTCCCTATGACAAAGGTGCAATGCGTTGGATGCATACTATGCCTTGTTGTAAACAGCAATGTGTTCTAATATGTGTCTCTGTGACATGTGCCAGGTGTATTGATGTAGTGTCACTTGTTCATCCTCACAGGTAGGCGCCTCTGCCAAGGAGCAGATATGGCTGACCGCCGTCAGCGCCGTGAGGAGTGCGGATGGTCGGAAGCGGCGCCTGTCCCAGGTGAGGAAACGCTGGCAGGATATCCGGTGCTGGACGCGGAGGATAGCACGGGTCCTGCTGGGGGACTCACCTGAGAGCCATAAGAACCGCGGGCGCCGCCGACTGACCCACATCCTCAAGCGTGTGCTGCCGGTGGTATTTCCAGACTTGGAGAGGCGCTTACAGGAGAAGCAGCAGCAGGAAGGGGGTAGGTACATGTGTGTTTGTTGTGTTTCACCAGCATTTGTAAGTGCACAGTTGCATGGATACACTGCCAGGGTTTAAAGGTGCTGTGCAGATCCTGTTAGCCACAGTATAGCTGTGCTCTCCTGCCTCCCTCCCCCTCCTTGCAATGTGTTCCCTGGTCTGTGTGTAGTCACTCCTTCACAAGGTAATGTAGGCTGGCGCTTTCTCCACGTGAACTATGCCTGTAGCATCATGTGTGGGGGTGGTGTGTAACAGGTTTGGGGACCTTGGCTGTGCCCTGTCCAGTTCAGTACATGTGGGTTCCATGTCAGTTGGCACTGATGCAGAGTCCAGACATGGGAGTTAGTCTCACAAGTGTCATGCCTTACAGCGTGCATGTCCTCTGTTGTGGCCTGTGACATGATGTGCATGAGTGTGCGATACGCATAGTGCAGGGATGTTGGGGTGTGTTGCAGTCGTTCCCATTCAGAACCATGGAGTTGTGTTGCCACTACTGTCCCCTGGGGCATATTTTCATAGGTGTCATGTGTGTCATCACAAAACGTGGACACTCTCAGTGTCTACAGCATAGGTTGTGCTCTGAGCCATTGTCCCCTGGCACCATGTATATTGACGTGAAATGTAGTACAAGTGTCCACTGTAAAGCCTGACCTGCTTTTCCTTGTTCATAGTCACAGTGGCCAGGGCCTGTGTGTCTAGTTACAATCCTCTGATGATGCCCATTTGTACATGATTATTTGGACAGGCGCACCTTGGGTATTTGGCGTCCAATCTTGCATTTCTGCAGCCCCTGTGTATTTCACCCAGACTAAGACATGTAAGTGCCACCTGTGTCTCAACAAATTATCTCATGTAGGGGGTGGTTGGTGCGGGCCAAGCCTACATGTCAAAACCAGAATTCTCCTTGCTAGGTCTGGCCAGTGTGTGATGTTTGTCTGGACATACACTCAAGGTGCAGTGAGCCAGTCATGGTGGGCATGTTTTCAGTATTACCTATGCAGCATGTGCCTCAAGTTCATGGATATGGTCCCTCCTCATCCCTATTGTCAGCAAGGCTGTGTGGTGCAGATGCAGTGCTGGATTGTCCCCAGGGCCTGGCTCCTATGTCAAACTCCATTTCATGTCAGTTGCTATTGTGTCATGCTCTCCATGGGTTTTCATTGGCATGGTGGGTGAACCAACTGTGTGTTGCATGCCCTACATCTGTACCTTGTTTTGTAGATGTTACTGATCTTTCTTTGCAGGCTATGCACTGTAACCTATGTAGATTGGACTCATGTGACATATGTATACAGGTGTGTGATTAATTGCTGTCTCTTCACCTTGCCCACAGCATCGTCAGGGGACACGGAGGGAGACATGAGCACAGACGGTGCGGAGGGACCGAGCACCTGTGCCAGCGTTGACATTGTGGCTGGCACATTGAGTGGTACTGAGGCGGAGGAGAGTGAGGCCGAGGACCTGTCCACTGGCACCACCGAATATGAAGCGGACGGGTCCGAGGATGATCTCTCCGAGTGGGCGGAGGCTGCACCAGCAGCTGACAGCGGCACAGCATCGCACCCCGCCCCCTCCATTGCCATCAGCCGCCTCCCACTTGCTCGTGTCCCTTCCCAACGTGCCCGGTCACCACATGTCTCCTTCCTGCCAGGCACCGCACCCCCTGCCCCTGTCTCCACTGCTGACACCAATGCCGAGTCTGTGGACATCCAGCGGCAGTTGCAGATTGGTCAGGCTGCGATCCTTAATGTCCTCCATGGCCACAGCCAGGTCCTCAACAACATGGAGGCATACTTGGAGGGCATTCACTCATCGCAGGCTGACCAACGCAGCTTGCTGAGGTCGATAGACTCGACACTGACTGCAGCAGTGGGTCTCCTGCAGCGCTTCATCCAACCCCCTACCCCTGCCCCATCCACACTTCCCACTCCCATGCCTGTCCCACGTACACCCAGACGTCAGCATGCAACCACCACGACGGACACAGGCACCACACCAGCAGGGAAGGTCACCCGCACACCTCCTGGCACGCACACACAGGGTGAAGTAGGCACACCCACTGGGTCGGGGGTCAAACGTAAGACACGCAGCCAGAGTGGGAGTCCGCATTCCACCCAATCCACTCCCTCCAAATCCCCTCCCCTCAGCTCTCCTGGCCACATATCACACAAAGACTCCTTCATGGCCACTCTGTCCCTGAGCCCCACAGTGACACCACCCCGCAAGCAGTCAAGGGAGTCCCCGGTCAGGGTGGTTGAGTCCCCCCCTGTCTACGCCCTCCCCCAGTGGCGCTGCGACCCATCCCTCTGACCCCCCCTCCTTGGGGCCTGTGGTTCCTTCGGGTGCGGGGGATTCCCTGGAGGACCTTGCTAAGGTGTGCAGCGAGATCCTGGCCTCCGCCTTTGGCCCTGCCCCACCCCCTGTGGTGGAGTCCTCCATCCCTGCACCCACGACGCCTACCCTTCACCCTCCTGTCCCTGCGGTGCCTGGTTCTTCCCCCCCACATGATGCCCTCACCCCTGTGGAAGACGACGGAATCTAATTGTGCAGGCAAGCTAGGGGACACGCATCCCACTGTGTCCCCCATCCAGCTGTGACTTCTGGACTGCCCTATGGGCTTTGTAAATATTGAACTTCCTACAAACAAGATTTATTGGATCATGCTGAATAAAGCAATTTATTTTTTTCCCCTGGAACACTACTGCTTTGCTGGTATTGCTGTTGGTGGGGCTGCTACATGGTTTTGGGTGGTGTTCATGTGTTGGGTGTGTGGGAAATGTAGTAGTGTGCTGGTCATAGGGGGGACCCTGGTATCTGTGTGCCATCACACGGTGTTAGCTAGGTTTCTCTGTTCATGTAAGCAGGTGCTGCATGGTGAAATTGTCCAAAGGTGTATTCCTTCCACTGTGTACCCTGCCATCTTCCCTGCAGTGTGTTCCCAATATTTAGCGCTGAGCTGTGTGTACATTAGCTGGGTGTGTGACGGACTCCTTTCAACTTAGCACATGCATGCTGAGCGATGTCTCCACCTGCATCATTCGTGGCATCCTTGGTAGTCATTGTACTTGTGTATGTGGACGATTGACATGACTTCATGTGGACATATTTTCTTTTCGGCGCTATGCATGCGTATACTCCCAGCCTCGCACACATGTGGTACATGTACTGCAGGGTCTTTGTGCACCTGACTGACATTTGTGGGCATGGTATCTGTGGCTACTCCACCCTTTGCGTTCCATGGGCACTGCTGGGAGTGTTAGGCACCCACCCCTCCTGTGTCTGGGCACTGCTGGGAGGACTCTGCACCCACCCCTCCTGTCTCTGGGCACTGCTGGGAGGACTCTGCACACACCCCTCCTGTCTCTGGGCACTGCTGGGAGGACTCTGCACACACCCCTCCTGTGTCTGGGCACTGCTGGGAGTGTTAGGCACCCACCCCTCCTGTCTCTGGGCACTGCTGGGAGCCCTCTGCACCCACCCCTCCTGTGTCTGGGCACTGCTGGGAGGACTCTGCACCCACCCCTCCTGTCTCTGGGCACTGCTGGGAGCACTCTGCACACACCCCTCCTGTCTCTGGGCACTGCTGGGAGTGTTAGGCACCCACCCCTCCTGTCTCTGGGCACTGCTGGGAGCACTCTGCACACACCCCTCCTGTCTCTGGGCACTGCTGGGAGGACTCTGCACCCACCCCTCCTGTCTCTGTGCACTGCTGTGAGGACTCTGCACACACCCCTCCTGTGTCTGGGCACTGCTGGGAGTGTTAGGCACCCACCCCTCCTGTGTCTGGGCACTGCTGGGAGGACTCTGCACCCACCCCTCCTGTCTCTGGGCACTGCTGGGAGGACTCTGCACACACCCCTCCTGTCTCTGGGCACTGCTGGGAGGACTCTGCACACACCCCTCCTGTGTCTGGGCACTGCTGGGAGTGTTAGGCACCCACCCCTCCTGTCTCTGGGCACTGCTGGGAGCCCTCTGCACCCACCCCTCCTGTGTCTGGGCACTGCTGGGAGGACTCTGCACCCACCCCTCCTGTCTCTGGGCACTGCTGGGAGCACTCTGCACACACCCCTCCTGTCTCTGGGCACTGCTGGGAGTGTTAGGCACCCACCCCTCCTGTCTCTGGGCACTGCTGGGAGCACTCTGCACACACCCCTCCTGTCTCTGGGCACTGCTGGGAGGACTCTGCACCCACCCCTCCTGTCTCTGTGCACTGCTGGGAGGACTCTGCACACACCCCTCCTGTGTCTGGGCACTGCTGGGAGTGTTAGGCACCCACCCCTCCTGTGTCTGGGCACTGCTGGGAGCACTCTGCACACACCCCTCCTGTCTCTGGGCACTGCTGGGAGTGTTAGGCACCCACCCCTCCTGTCTCTGGGCACTGCTGGGAGCACTCTGCACCCACCCCTCCTGTGTCTGGGCACTGCTGGGAGGACTCTGCACCCACCCCTCCTGTCTCTGGGCACTGCTGGGAGCACTCTGCACACACCCCTCCTGTCGCTGGGCACTGCTGGGAGTGTTAGGCACCCACCCCTCCTGTCTCTGGGCACTGCTGGGAGCACTCTGCACACACCCCTCCTGTCTCTGGGCACTGCTGGGAGGACTCTGCACCCACCCCTCCTGTCTCTGTGCACTGCTGGGAGGACTCTGCACACACCCCTCCTGTGTCTGGGCACTGCTGGGAGTGTTAGGCACCCACCCCTCCTGTGTCTGGGCACTGCTGGGAGCACTCTGCACCCACCCCTCCTGTCTCTGGGCACTGCTGGGAGCACTCTGCACACACCCCTCCTGTCTCTGGGCACTGCTGGGAGTGTTAGGCACCCACCCCTCCTGTCTCTGGGCACTGCTGGGAGCACTCTGCACCCACCCCTCCTGTGTCTGGGCACTGCTGGGAGGACTCTGCACCCACCCCTCCTGTCTCTGGGCACTGCAGGGAGCACTCTGCACACACCCCTCCTGTCTCTGGGCACTGCTGGGAGTGTTAGGCACCCACCCCTCCTGTCTCTGGGCACTGCTGGGAGCACTCTGCACACACCCCTCCTGTCTCTGGGCACTGCTGGGAGGACTCTGCACCCACCCCTCCTGTCTCTGTGCACTGCTGGGAGGACTCTGCACACACCCCTCCTGTGTCTGGGCACTGCTGGGAGTGTTAGGCACCCACCCCTCCTGTGTCTGGGCACTGCTGGGAGCACTCTGCACACACCCCTCCTGTCTCTGGGCACTGCTGGGAGTGTTAGGCACCCACCCCTCCTGTCTCTGGGCACTGCTGGGAGCACTCTGCACCCACCCCTCCTGTGTCTGGGCACTGCTGGGAGGACTCTGCACCCACCCCTCCTGTCTCTGGGCACTGCTGGGAGCACTCTGTACACACCCCTCCTGTCGCTGGGCACTGCTGGGAGTGTTAGGCACCCACCCCTCCTGTCTCTGGGCACTGCTGGGAGCACTCTCCACACACCCCTCCTGTCTCTGGGCACTGCTGGGAGGACTCTGCACCCACCCCTCCTGTCTCTGTGCACTGCTGGGAGGACTCTGCACACACCCCTCCTGTGTCTGGGCCCTGCTGGGAGTGTTAGGCACCCACCCCTCCTGTGTCTGGGCACTGCTGGGAGCACTCTGCACCCACCCCTCCTGTCTCTGGGCACTGCTGGGAGCACTCTGCACACACCCCTCCTGTCTCTGGGCACTGCTGGGAGTGTTAGGCACCCACCCCTCCTGTCTCTGGGCACTGCTGGGAGCACTCTGCACACACGCCTCCTGTCTCTGGGCACTGCTGGGAGGACTCTGCACCCACCCCTCCTGTCTCTGTTCACTGCTGGGAGGACTCTGCACACACCCCTCCTATTTCACAATATGTACGCTTAGAACATACACGTGTGTGGGTTCGCTCCATGCATACGAGGTGGGGGTACGTGTCGTACATACACGGTTGGGGTGGGGGTACGCTCCATGCATACGGGGTGGGGTTACGGTCCAGACGTACACTATTGGCATGGGGGTACGCTCAATACGTCCGCGGGTGAGGGTACGGGTCGTACTTACACTGTTGGGGTGGGGGGTACGCTCCATACGTACGCGGGTGAGAGTACGGGTCGTACTTACACTGTTGGGGTGGGGGGTACGCTCCATACGTACGCGGGGGGTACGGGTCATACTTACACTGTTGGGGTGGGGGTACGCTCCATACGTACGCGAGGGGGTACGGGTCGTACTTACACTGTTGTGGTGGGGGTACGCTCCATGCATACGCGGGTGAGGGTACGGGTCGTACTTACACTGTTGGGGTGGGGGGTATGCTCCATACGTACGCGGGGGGGTACGGGTCGTACTTACACTGTTGGGGTGGGGGGTACGCTCCATACGTACGCGGGGGGGGTACGGGTCGTACTTACACTGTTGGGGTGGGGGGTACGCTCCATGCGTACGCGGGTGAGGGTATGGGTCGTACTTACACTGTTGGGGTGGGGGGTACGCTCCATACGTACGCGGGTGGGGGTACGGGTCGTACTTACACTGTTGGGGTGGGGGGTACGCTCCATGCATACGCGGGTGAGGGTACGGGTCGTACTTACACTGTTGGGGTGGGGGGTACGCTCCATGCATACGCGGGTGGGGGTACGGTCCGTACATATCCGTACCCACGCAGTGGAATGCTTGTGCGGGCCGTACCCAGGCCTTTGCCACGTGGGTACGAGCCGTCCCGCTATTGTTGGGGTGACGTAGGTGTGGGCGTGGTACGACTCGTACCCACGCTCTTAAGGCGTGGGTACGGGACGTACCTGTATTGTTGTGTTGCCGGTTCACGTCGTCAAGAACTTCCGTTGTGGCGGTCGCTGGCTTAGCTGGACACGCCCCCACCCCCTCGTAGTGACCAGGGCCTGAGGGTCAGGTATGTCCAGGGCATGTGTGCTGTGTGACTTTGGTGGGGGTTTTGTGGCCTACCCCTGGTCCTGCCACCCCCCCCCTTTCCCCCCTCTCTTTGTTGTTCTAACCTTCTGCGGCGTCTGCGTCCGAACCTGTAGAGGAGGTCGACTGCTATGATGGCCGGGATGACATGTAGGTTCGGGTCCATGTCTGTCCGTCGCGTACAGGTACTCATTGTTCGCGTCGTCCTGATTTCCCGGCAGTTTTTGGCAGCCGGAAAATATTCACCATGCGGGATGACGTCGGTGCGAATCATGATTCCTGGTTCGTGAATGGCAGGCTGCGTGCGTCCCGACGTCACATCGGCGCTTTCCCGGATCGCATTTGTACGTTTATTTTCGTCGGTCGGGGTTTTGTACGATTCGTACGGAAATGGTGTTTCTGTGCGAATCGTAATTCCATGTCTGTATATTTTGACGACCTGGTACGCGTCGGACGGAGAATATGCTCCGTCCGACGGTTCGTACCCGGTTTTTACCGGATCGTGATCGGCACCATTGTGTTTGTGATATTTTGTTTGTTTTTAACACTTTCTCTACTATTGCACTCACTGGAGTGGGAATAGTAATTTTTACCCCTGCACTATCCAACACTTTACCTACTGTTGTACTCACTGGAGTGGGAACAGTGATTTTTACCCCCCCGCTATCCAACACTTCCCTACTGTTGCACTCACTGGAGTGAGAATAGTAATTTTTACCCTTCCGCTATCCAACACTATACCTACTGTTGCCCTCAATGAAGTGGAAATGTAAGTTTAAAGACTTTTAAATAGTTTAATGTTTTAATTTATAATATAACGTTTTTATTAGATTTTATGTTCATGGTGTGTGTATATATAAATATATATATATATATATATATTTATTTATTTGTACATTTTCATATATACAATTATAAAATAAATTTAAATTAATATTTTATTCATTACTTTAAAGTAAATATATATATATTACATTTTACATACGTATGTTTAAATCTTTTGAATTACATTTATTTGTTATATTTTCTAAAATGTATACATATATTAAAATCGATATTTTGTACAACTATATTTGTTACATGTATATTTATAACTCGTTATTTGTGTATGGGGATTTTTTGGAGGTTGATATTCTATCAGTGAACTGCCTTGCCCACCAACTCCACCCTTTCCCTACCTTATTTAAAGGTGCGCAGCCACAAGGTCCATAGGTGAAACCTCTGCTGGCTCCACCAGAGGTAACTCTTGGCCTGACTGTCCATCTGCCACAGGGGTGCATTGCACATTGACGGTGATCCCACCATATTCACATTGTGGTGGCTGACAGTTGCATTTCCAGCATGGTGGTCACCTGCAGGCAAATCAATTAAGGCCCTAAAGGGAAGGGACAAAAGTACCTGCACAGCAAGGCTTCCCATGTACCAGGCCATTATCGTTTTCTGAAAGAAACTCCTGCATTGGAAGACTTTTTTAGCGAAAGAAAAAAGTATACCAGTCAGGGTCAATAAATCATGATGCCAACTGGGCGCACTGTTTTACCATCAGTGCAGCATACTAGAGGCAGGGCAATAATTTCCAGGGAGATGGGGGCTTCCATAACATGGTGAAAGTGTTAGAAATCGGGGTCTCTATTTGGGAGTGGCTTGCACCCTGTCCAAGTAAGGATCCTTCCTTCTAGTCAGGGTAGGGGAATTACACACCCAAGATAACCCCTCCTCAGCCACTTGGCAGCTTGGAACGAGCAGTCAGTCTTATCTCAAAGGCATGTGTAAATCATTTGTACATAACATACACAGTAACAAAGTGAAAACACCACAAATGGACAATACACCAGTTAACAAAAATAGCCAATCTGTATATAAACAGAATAAGACCAAATGAGCAAAAATCCAACATACTTAACTGAAAATATCACTTTTAAAAGGTTGAATCAATTCTGTCCATAGAATTCTATGGATGCATCGATTTTATACAAAGTACCTTAAATGCATCAAAATCCACAGCCACAGAGGAGGGAAGAGTCGGAAAACACAGCAATGTGTAAGTTCCTGAGTCCATGGGGATGCGATGTGTCAGTTCTGCTGCACACAGGAGAAGTGTTGCTTCGGTTCCGGACTGTTAGTGGAAGTGATGCGTCGAAATCTGAAGACGTTTGTGGTCTGTGGGTGATGTGGTGGAAAACTTGGTGCACAGGTGCAATGCATGGAAATCCAGATGTGCTGGAGGTCAAGGCAGCTGTGGTTAACAGGTGCTGCCTCAAAACGTTCAATCCTGGACCGGTGATGCATCCATTCTTTCAGCCACACAGCTGGGCCTGCGTCGGAGTCAGTGCGGTGGTCGGGGACATTAGAGACACGACTCTGGCTGTGGCCGTTTATTGGCAGCACGGTTGCAGTGCATAGAATCTTCTCCCGCACAGCGGTGCTGCGTTCTACAAACAAGTGCTGGAAGAGTGATGCATCGAGTTTGCGGTCTTTTGCAGCAGGAATAACCTCCAAAGGCCCAGAACTTGAATTGGCACCACTTGGCAGATCAGAACTCCCAGCAGTGGAGTTCATAGATGCTGCAGGTGAAATCTTTGATGACCCCGAGACTTTCAACAGGCAAGCACACACAAGCCCTTGGAGAACCTTGGAAAAGCAGAATTCAAAAGCAACCATGGCTAACCTCCTGCACGTCCCCCGAACAAAGAAAGTCGCTTGGGGTGACAAAAGATTCACGGTTGCTACCGCCAAACTATGGAATACTCTACCCCAACATATCAAAACATGTCCCTCGCTATCAGCATTCAGGAAGCAGATCAAGACTTGGCTTTTTAACCAATAGACCTCCAGCCCAACCTCTCTCTAGTCCGCAGCGCCGAGACACCCCTGGGTATTTGCGCGCTTTATAAATTGTCAAACTAAACTAAACTAAACTAAACTAAAGTCAAGTTCTTGCACTGCCCACAGACAGAAGCAGCAACTACAGTCCAACCCAGCAAAGCAAAACAGAGCAAAGAGGCAGTACTCCTCCTGACAGTGCTTCAGCTCTTCTTCTTGGCAGCTCTTCTTCTTGGGGTTACAGGTCCCATACTTATACCCCTTTTGGCCTCTGAAGTGGGCATACTTCATAGGAAAGACTTTGTTGTCCTGCCTTAGCTCCAGACACACTACAGGGGGTGGAAACAGCATTGTGAGAGGCAAGGCACAGAAAACAAAGATGTGGGCGAGGATCGTGGACAAGGTGAACGCACAAGCACCAAGGTTGATATCCAGAACAGGTGGTTTGACGTGCGCAGAGGGTCAAGAAACTCATCGAGAAAGATCACGCCTTGAGTCAGCGCACTGGTGGTGGCCCCCCTGCCAAACCAGTATACTTCAGGTCCTGGGAGGAGAAGGTGCGGGACATCCTCCCACCAGAGGGCATCCATAGTCTATCAGACATACCAGAGCCTGGTGAGTACACAACCAATATACTCAATATTGTGTGGCAAGGGGACAGTGAAACCATGCACCGTTAGCAAAGCCACAGTAACCAATAGATAATCATCCCAAGATGTGTATGCTAGTCAGACAAACATAATACCTGCCATCTCATAGTGACTTGTAACTGTGTCATGACATGTACAAACCTACCAACAAATAGAGCAAGGCAGTGGCACAAAGCCAAATAAACACTGTCAGACAGTTTGTCACCACAAACACACTACCTCACAGTGCAGCTGACTGACAGGAAGGAATAGTGGGTATGCAGGTGAAGTGAGTGTAGCCAAAAGCATGATTGGGTTTGTAGTCACAGATAATGCTCCCCGTCCCAATTGGCCCATCAGGACCTCTCTGAACCATGCCCACATCACAGGGAGTGGAAAATGACTGACAAGATGTCTGACACTGGGTCCTGCTATGGGGAGCACAAGGCCCTGGTAGGGCTTGAGCGCAAATCAGAAGCAGGACACCACTGCCTGACATCCTGAAAGCCAACTTGCTCGCCCTCCAATGGAAGCACATTTCATGGTGGGATGTCTGGCCGGGTGGGAAGGAGGACTGACAGCTCTGACCATACTTACCAGCATGTGTAGACAAACACACCCCTCAACACAAACTCCACACAACTCACCGGGTATAATGCATTGACTCACAGTGTAGTGAAATATCACCCAAAGAAACACCGCACTGGGTTCTGCTGTGTGAAGCACAGGGGCTCTCTTTGGACTTGTAGCCAAACAAACACCAGGACTTCACAGTCAGCCATCTTGCCATTGCTGTCACACTCCCTCGCAGGGAAGCAGAGTCAAAATGAAGGAAGTATGAGCATGCTGGGAAGGGGGTGTAGCTAAAAGCATGATGGGAGTTCCAGTCACAGACATTCCCCACCCACCCACATGGCCGAGCAAGCTCACACTGAACCATGCTCACCTCACAGGGAATGGGAACGGACTGACAAGATGTCTGACACTGGGCTCTGTTGTGGGGAGCACAAGGCCCTGCTGGGAGCTGGGCACCAACAAACACCAGGACTGCAGAGTCAGCCATCTCGCCATTGCTCTCACACTCCCTCACAGGGAAGCAGAGTCAAAAGGATGGAAGTATGGGCATGCTGGGAAGGGGGGTGTAGCCAAAAGCATGATGGGAGTTGCAGTCACAGACATTCTCCGCCCACCCACATGGCCCAGCAAGCTCACACTGAACCATGCTCACCTCACAGGGTGTGGGAATGGACTGAAAAGATGTCTGACACTGGGCTCTGTTTTGGGGAGCACAATGCCCTTCTGGGAACTGGGCACCAACAAACACCAGGACTGCACAGTCAGCCATCTTACCATTGCTGTCACACTCCCTCACAGGGAAGCAGAGTCAAAAGGAAGTAAGTATGGGCATGCTGGGAAGGGGGGTGTAGCCAAAAGCATGATGGGAGTTGCAGTCACAGACATTTCCCACCCACATGGCCCAGCAAGCTCACACTGAACCATGCTCACCTCACAGGGAGTGGGAATGGACTGACAAGATGTCTGACACTGGGCTCTGTTGTGGGGAGCACAAGGCCCTGCTGGGAACTGGGCACTAACAAACACCAGGACTGCACTGACTGACATCCTGAAAGTTAACCTGCACCCACTGCAAAGGTGGCACGCTTCATGATGGCATAACTGGCCTGGGGGAGAAGGAGGTCCTGACTTGAAAACAAATAACACCTATGCTGGACATACACACACCTTCTATGCTAAAACACATTGCACATGTGGTACCAGTCACTCACAAAGATAATGCCCGGGCAAGATGTCTGACACATGGGCCTGAGAAATGATGTGGCTGAAAATCACACATAGACACTGGCCAAACCAAACACGGTCGCACACACAGCCATTGCAACGATATGTTCAAACTCACTGTCTGGGGATGCAGTGTCCAGGGATGCCCCTGGCCTGGCTGTGGAGGTGTGTCTTGCAGATGACAAGTGTGGAGATCCATATATAGTACATTGCACAAAACACACAGGAACTTACATATACATCATTGACAGCAGACATCTGACAGTGAATGGAATGGACACACCGATATAGCCGACACCATAGCATGGTCTCATTCACACTCGGTGCTGTTGTGAGCTGCATTCCACTCTTACATCGTGCTGAAACATATGCATCCTTCACACAACACACCACTCACTGACATAGACACTGTAGACACAAGGTCTAACCTGGACTGCACTGGAGGAGACATGCTACTCACAGCAGCCAAACCACAACACACACACCACCGGCTCTCACTGTCATAAGCATTGAAAAGCCAGAGTGCTTCCTTGTCCAATCCATGTCACCATGGAGAACATTGACAAGTCAAATCACATAAGCACGTACAAAACTCAGCACCAGACTCATTAACAATGGTGACATCATCACTTGTATGAAATGAGATGAGAACTAGGAACACTGTAAAAAAACACTTTCTCCCAAGAGATCACACAAAGACTAGCAAAATCTGCTACCACACATGCCCCAATCTTACAACATATCCTCAGTGGAATTGCACGTATTTCCTTGTTAAAGGTCAAATGTGTACAGGGATGGCACACCTGTGTCAGCAACATGATGGCCCTTGAGTAGTAATGGCCATGTACAGCCAAATCTATACATGAGCTGGGCATGCACACACTTCGACATGCACATTAAAATGTTTCATGTTGGCTGGGCAATGTGCCACAACAATATCAATCTCTGTCCGTGACAACTTTGGACAAAGCAGTGTACAGGCACCCATCCTGACGTACAGTGGAAAATGTCATGTATATGAACCATTGATGCCTGTAGAAACATAACATTGTGTGTCTCTTCCAAACACAGGTGGTGCTGGGGACACAGCAGCAAATGAAGAGGAGTCCCTGTCCCAGACTCTGGTGGCCCCTCAGCTCTCTGCTGTGGATCAGTCTCTGTCCTCTTCGGATGACGAAGAACAACCTGGTACCTCTGGTGTGAGTCATCATGCAGCACCAGCAGTACCAACATCTGCACCCTCTGTACCCACACCTCCAGCATCTGGCAACAGACAGGGCACCCCCGCCAACACGGACAGACCAAGGACACAGAATACCAACAGCACAGGGACACAGGACCCCCAGGAAGGTACGGACAACACCACCAGTAACAACACCCAAGGGGGCCCAGTGTCACCTGTGCGTGCCGCTGCAGGTCCTGCCCGTGTGGCTAGGGGTGCTGGGAGGGGTGGTAGGTAGGGGGCACGGCTTGCAGAGTGTTCTGGACTGCATGATGACCCCCAACTGGCACGCATCATAGATGCATACCAGGATAGCACCGGAGGATTCGGCCAGGTAGTGCGGATCCTCAAGGACATTCAACAGGAGCAGGCTGCCCATCATGCCCGCATGGAGGCAAAGTGGGATGCACTTACTGCGGTGCATTGGGACATACTCCAATTCCTCCGCCAGATAAGCACCAACATGTCCACACCTCCCTGTGTGGCCACAACATCTGTTGCCGCAAGATCTGCCAGTTCCACAGGGAGGGAGGATGATTCTGGCGGAGAGTCCTCTGCACCACAGATGCCTGCACTTGAGGATCCCCCCCGAAGAGGAAGAGGGGTCGTCCGAAGAAGGACAAGTGAGACACAGATGTCCATGCACATCCCCCAGGGCCTCTAAACCTGTTCTGAAAAATGTTCTTTGTGCGCAACCCATTCACCTTGTCGTATCTAACACAACTCGCCTACATGACATGGAGGGTTCATGTTGGTCCAATGTAGCTGATGACTGTGGACTTTACTCTGGACAGTTCAGCTACCAACACTTCCAACTTTACTGTGAACTTTGGATTCAAAACCCAATGTACAGCACACACCATTCTGTGCACTATCCTCACACATGTTTGTAAATAAACTCACCAGTACACTATACTTGTGATTCCAACATGTTATGTGTCATGGAGATGTTGATCTGCTAAACAACACAGTGCATGCCAAATACTACAGCAATGTGATCACCGTTATGTGAGTCATGGTGATGTGACACATGTGAGGGAGACACACCACTATGGCACCACAACACATACTCACCATGGCTATGTAACTCATCCCACACAATGATGTTGACCTGCAATACATTGGAATGCACACCTATCCACAGTCAGTGGTAACAATCCCACAGGTGAGGTAAGCAAATGTCAGTCAGATGTGGGAAGACAGACAACGCACATAACAAAGCGTAGCACAGGTTCATTACACATAAGCAACATGTTTATTCCACACCATTTGCAAGGTAATTCTACGTTACAGTGGACACACGGTCACAAAGTGTCGGAGAATTGAAGTCCAGGGGAATGTGGTACATCACTTGATGGGAATTTACAACTTCCACCCTGGTATTGGATTCTGGGTGTTGGGGGTCAGTGTTGACCAAACAACAGGCAAAATACCCTGGGAAGGACAGACATAAGACACAGTCAAATGCACAGCAGAACAGGAGAGAAATGCAATACACATACACAAAACATGTCAAAAGAAACCTACAGAGAAACAAGTTAGCAGTTTGACACTATTGTGGAGTACAGACCACCTGAAAGGACACATCACTGCACACATCCAGTCAAGTGGCACACAGACACACTCAAACAGCAACAGAGCAGCCCCAACACATTTCAGGCTAACTCAGTACATTGACATAACAACCCTGTAAACTCACATTCAGGTGAAGAAGTTGTTGATGAGCTGTGTGCAGACATCACCCTCATCATCATCATCATCACTGGCATCGTAGCCCAGGCCTGAATCCTCCACAGGTGGCGGAGGTAGGTCATCATCATCCTGGATGAGAGGTAACTTCTTCCGCACTGCCATGTTGTGTAGCATGCAGCATACAAGGATAATTTTGCTCACCTTTGCAAGGTCATATGGGAGGGCCCCTCCGGTCTTGTGCAGGCAGCGGAAGCGGCTTTTCAGGACACCAAAGGTCCGCTCAATCACCCTCCTGGTCCGACCATGTGCCTCATTGTAGCGCATCTCGGCTGGTGTCACAGGGTTCCTGAGGGGTGTCAGCAACCACGGCATGTTGGGGTATCGGAGTCACCTACATACAGACAAGTGAACAATTAGCTGAGTTTTGAAAGAGGGTGAAATACAACATTGCCAAACACACACACAATGGCAAACAGTTATTACACACCGACAAGCCAGGCACGCTGGTCTGGCATCTGTGACATCAGCGTTGCAATGTGACTACTCCTCATGATGTAGGCATCGTGCACAGAACTGGGGAAACGTGCACACACGTGTGATACACATGTCTGCAAGACATACCACCAGAGCATTGATGGAGTGGAAATGTTTCCTGTTCCGGTATGCCTACTCATGTGCCCGTGGTGGTACCAGGGCCAAATGTGTACCATCAACAGATCCAATGACGTTCGGCATCCTCCCCAGTGTATAAAAAGCATCCTTTATGTCAGTGAGTTGACCTGGGCTAGGAAACTAGATGTACAGGTCAAGGAAATGCAACATCCCCTCCAAGACATTGCGTAGCACACGACTGAACATAGTTTGCGACATACCACCAGCAGTAGCCCCAGTGTACTGGAAGGTACCAGTAGCAAAGATGTGCAGGGCTGACATCACCTTCACCTCTGGGGTCTGGCCAGGTAGCAGATGTGGCGCCAACTGCTCCGCCAACTCCTCAATCACTGGCCTGGTGAAGCGGTACCGTCGGATGCAGTCGTGTTCCTGCATGATTTCAAGGTCTGGGAACGGTCTATGAACAGCTGGTGCCCTGTAGTACAGAGATGAACAAAGGCAGATTGTCGATTCATCCACCCATGTGGCTATGACCAAGCAAAATATTACATGATACATCATGACAATACACAATGTACTGAGGTGTGTGCTGTTGGGTATGGACACATATGTCACCTACATGCACATCACCTCACATCTCAAGTCCTACATAAGTTCCATGTAGTGCAACGGCCAATCATTGGGCTGTGTCACAGTACCTATGTACTGCTGTCACGTTACAAACACACACCACAATGACAAGTGAGGCCTGATGTCTCCCAGGCATCACAGCTCTTTGACATGCAGATATCCAGGGTCCCTGTATTGCCACATTGACACTGGCATGACATGGCATATCATGTACACGCCACAAAACAACCGTGAGTCCCACAGGTAGTGGCCACTGTTGTCTCTGCTGGCCCTACATGGATGTCTCGTAGACACACACACAACATCAATGTTGATGCACAAGCCACATGGATGTGGAGACTGTCTCCCATTGGGCACATTTGATCAGCCACATCTGAGACACAAAATCCACACAGACTGTGGGTGTACATCAGAATTATGGCTATAGGTCTCACTGTGACGTACATACCATCACACCCAGGACTCAGGGTGTATGTGACATGTCCTAAACATATCCAACCTGCAACTGTGTCCATGACTCATGACCATAACTGTACAGTTGCACATCACAGTGGTAATGTACATAACACACAAAGGATTCTGTCGCCATGAACACGTGCACAGCCTGGGAGTGGTTGCACAAAAGTGCCACACAACAAACCAAATGTTGCCCCCCTCAAACACACAGGTAATGCAGCCTTACATGCCATGGGACACAGTGTGGCACATGCTGTAGTGTGGTAGGTGTGCACCTGAGTCCCTGGCAAGTAATTGTGTGTGGAAGCCATCAAAAAGTCACACCAATGTCAACCACGCGGGTGACTTCTACAGAGTCGCATTGCACAGTTCAGGACCGAGCCGTGCGTACGCTTAGCCATTCCTGCAATGAGAACCGATGCGGGTGACTATCATGCGTTCGCATTGCACAGTTCAGGACCGAGCCGTGCGTATGCTTAGCCATTGACTGCAATGAGAACCGATGCGGGTGACTATCATGCGTACGCATTGCACAGTTCAGGACCGAGCCGTGTGTACGCTTAGCCATTGACTGCGATGAGAACCGATTCGGGTGACTATCATGCGTACGCATTGCAAAGTTCAGGACCGAGCCATGCGTACGCTTAGCCATTGACTGCAATGAGAACCGATGCAGTTGACTATCATGCGTACGCATTGCACAGTTCAGGACCGAGCCGTGCGTACATTTAGCCATTGACTGCAATGAGAACCGATGCGGGTGACTATCATGCATACGCGTTGTGCAGGCATGGACCGAGCCCTGCGCACGCCTTGGCCATTGAATCGTATGGAGACAGGTGCGTGTGGATTTTCAAAATACGCTTTGTACAGTCAGTTGACCGAGCCGTGTGCACCCATTGGCTCTGGACTGTCATGGAGACGGATGCGGATTCAAATCTTGTACAAGTTGTGCGCTGGAAATTCAGTTGGATGCCTACAACAATATTGCAATTTCTAGGGTTTTATGAAGGTGAAGATTTGAACGATGCGGAAGACGTGTACGAGTCGTACAATTCCATGGATTGGCCAGATTCATAAAATGCAACCGTGTTGGACCTATCACTTGGGACACATGGCACAGATTCTGCCTCTGCAGCACAGATATAAGGCTGGCTGGCCCCCAGGGAGCTCACTTGGCTGCACTACATGCTACTGGACCACATCTCTGATACCACTGCTGCTGTCTCTGCATCCTCTGGCTACTGCTATGGCACGTACTCTGGAGAGGGCCCCAGCCTTCACTGAGGTGGAGAACCAGGCCCTGCTGGACGGGCTCCTTCCACAGTACAGCAAGCTGTATGGGAAACCAGGGGAGCAGGTGAGTGTGCAGTCCACTGTCTTTCTAATTGTGCATGTTGTCTGACTAGCAGTACTAGCAGTGTGTACACCAGTGGCAAGCGTACTCACTGAGTACTTTCATCCCCCAAAGTGTGTAGGTACATGTAATGAACAGGTGTTCTGCAGCAAAAGTGCATTTGTGCAAGCTTCAACTTCCCAGGCAATGTTAACATGTTAGACATGCAGGGCATTTGTCCATTTCCATGGGTGCACCACCTGTGAAACTCATTTTCCTTTGTGATGACGACATGTATATCCAACTGTGTGCAGCACAAATATGGGGCATGTGTGTTAATGGACTTTTAACTTTGTCATCCTCACAGGTTTATGCCCACCAGAAGCAGGAGATCTGGCTGACCATCGCCCGGGCAGTTCGATCAGTGGGGGTCTACAAGCGCTGGATCTGCAACTGCCAGAAGAGGTGGCAGAACCTTCGGGGCAGGACCCGGAGGATCACAAGGGTCCAGCTGAAGTGGTCACCTCCTCACAGGAGGGGCGGACACCGGACCCTGATCCCCCACATGCTCAGGATTCCGGCCGTGGTCTTCCCAGGCATGGATGGGCAGCTGAAGGCCAAAGAGCAGCAAGGAGGGGGTAAGTCCATGCCTAATCTGTGTACTATGTCTGCCATGCTATTTGCAGTCTTTTGGCCTGGTCACACTTCCACATTACGTAGGTCTTGAAGTCCAGGACTCATGTCCCTCAATTGTGTGATGCACCCTCCTCATCTGATCCACAGGTGTGGACCCTACAGTCTGTGGCTTGTGTCACTAGGTCACTGTGTCCCTGCAGTCAGCTATGCTTCAGGTTCCGGACAGCATCTGTTACCGTGACTCTGTTGTGTGTTTCATGGGTGGGTCAATTGTTTGCACAATGCCTGAGATCTGACAAGTGATCTGTGTGTGCCCTTGGTATGTGTTCCAATTGCTGGTCTGACTCGCCACATGTGCCTGGGGTATTTCAAACACACCCATGCCGCAGGGGACTCCAAATTGTGGGCCTCAGGAGTATGTATATAAAGTGTGTCACCCTTGCTTAGCCACCTGACTACTGTCCAGCGCTACACACTGTTTCACGAAGACCTGGGCAGTCATGCCTACTCAAGGGCATTTAGAAACACTCTGTAATCCCACTCCTGTGTATCAACTTACAGGTTGTGCTTAGTGACATGTGCCTTCAGGTGTCTGCCTCTGTGTCATTGTGGTGTGGCTTCCTTTTCAGGACAACTGGGGTGTTCGTGAGTTTGAGGGTCAGCAGGACATCTGAGATGTGACTATAAGAGACAAGACCTGTGTGACATATAGGTGTGTGATCACTTGACAGTACACAATGGTGTATGCAACTGTGAACTTCAGGCAGCTGTGTTTCATGCACAGCAGACTGTGATGTGCTCATGTACAGGGATTTGTGTTCACAGAGACTCATATGTCTGTTTTGTATGATGTGGAGTCATCTGGGTCCGGGATATGTTGTTTGCAGGGGATGGACAAGTGCAATTGTCAGCTGCAGAGTTTGCTTTACCCATGACCTATGATTGTGACACAGTGCATACTGTTGTTGTCTGGATGCCCTGCCCTTGTGACTGGAGACAGTGATGACTGACTTTCCAGGCATGCCAGTGCCAGGCATCTAACTTGCTATGAGTGATCATGCATTGGGGTCAAATGTGCTCCATGCACCCCATTGTGGCATTGACTATCAGGACATGAGAACATCATAGTGTGTGTTGCTGGTATGCATCACAAGCATGTGAAATGAGACTCTGGCCATCCCTTCATCCTGACACCTGTACTGAGTCAGTGGCAAGAGATGTGATGTGTGTATATTGACATACTCCTACATGTTCACTTGCATGTCCAACAAAGGTGGTGCATGTCTACACATTGGGGTATTAGCATGCAACATACATATGGGTGCAAGTCCAGGAGGGATATGAGTGCCCTGTTTGATGGTGAGACTGACAACTGGCTTATTCTAAACAGTGTGAGCACTTTGAGCATTGTTCAGCTGATGATGCCAGGGCTTGCCCTGTGATATGCTGTACTCACTGTGGTGTGTGCGGTCAGTGCAAGTGACTGATGTTGTTCTTTGTTTCCTAATTCTATCCAGATACATCCACGGCCACAGGAGGGGACAGCTCCATGGACCAGGAGGAGCCACAGAGCCTGACTGGGACAGAAGGTGAGGAGTTGGAGGGACCCAGTGGCACGGAGGGCGAGTGGAGCCACACCGAGGAGTCCTCAGCACCATCCACCCCAGCTGAGGGCCAAAGCATCTCGGTGGATGACTCCCTTGTGGAGGTGGGTGTCAGCAGCCACCAAACCCCAGCTAGTGAGGCTTTCCCCTCCACCGCCACCGCCACCACCATCACCATCACCACCCTCCCATCTGCTCCCATCCCAGAGGTCCGAGGAGGCTCCCGTATTTGAGAGCATGTCTCCTTTGTGCCAGGCACCGCACCCCCTGCCCCAGTGTCCCCTGCTGCCCTGAGTGTGGAGTCTGTGGACTTGCTTCGACAGATGAATGTAGGGCAGACATCAATGCTGAGTGTCCTCCATGCACACACCAGTCTGTTGACACAACTGGTGTCGTTCATGGAGGGCATTTCATCTGGCATGTCTGCCCTACAGAGGACCAATCAGTCCGTGGCCTTCTCCCTGATGGCAGCCGTGTCCCTCCTCCAACACTCCCTCACCCCTCCTACCCCTGCCCCATCCACGATTCCTAGCACCCTACCTGTCCCAAGCACACACACACCAGCACATTCACCCAAACCCACAGACACGGGCAGCACACAAACACCCAAACCAAGGTCTAGACGTGCACACAAGCAACCTCAGGGGACTGATACCACACTCACAGGGGATGGTTTGCAAACACACACACAGGCATCCACAACCACTCCGCAGTCCTCCAATACCTCTCCCTCCAAGACCCCTTCCCTTGCCTCACCTGCAACCCCATCTCCCAAGAAGCTCTTCCTCTGTGACCTTGGCCTCTTCCCCACCCATCCAGCAGATCCAGCTTACAAGGGGAAGAGGAAGTCCCCACACACAGAGGGGAGTGCCCCTCAAACCCGGACACCCTTCCCCAGGCGCAGTCAGACTGAGGCCCCTACCCACAAGTCCCCCCGGAGCCGGAAGAGCAATACCCCACCCCCACCCCACAGCTCAACGACACAGTCTCCGTCCTCCATCCCCCAAGCCACGACTCCAGAGGTTCCCCTGCCACACCCTGCCCCAGGTTCCCCCACCCACAGATACACCATCCCCAAAATGCTCCGGCCCTCCCCCTCTACCACTTGCTCTTCCACTGCCACCCCCCTGGTCAGACTGTTTGTGCTACTGATGTGGGGACCATGCCCCCCCTCTGTCCTGCCAACCTCACCTGGACCCCATTCCGCTCCCATGGAGTTGGGCACTGCAGTGGAGTCCACGACCACCCAGTCTGACTTGGGCACTGCAGTGGAGACCCAGTCCACTCCATCTGACCTGCCCACTGCAGTTGTGCCAGCACCCACCCCATCTGACTTGTGCTCCACAGTTGTGACTGCACCCACTATGTCAGACACCTCCACTGCAGTTGCCACTGACTCTCCTGCATCCACCACCCCTTCACTGTCTCCTTCTGCTGAGCCCTGATCCTGTCCCTGCGGTGCCTGGCCTGCCCCCATGTATGCCCCTCCAAGTGGATGTCCCCTGTCCTCACCAGTGCAGGCAAGCAACGTGTGATAGTTGTTACTCAAATCACATTGTTGACATTTGGATATGGACTGGCCATTGGCCTTTGTTTTGAAAGGACATTTACATTTGCATTGAAATTTGGCTGAATAAAGCATTTGTATTTATCCTTGTGAATTTGATTTAGCTGTACATTATGTTGATGATGTTTACCATGACCTTGCAGTTATAATGCTGGATTTCCAATGTTGAATACTGAGGTGCTGATGTAAGGTACTCCATGTGGTCCATGAGATATGCATTCTATTCTGGTCAGAATCCATATCATCCTTTGCAGCTAACTGGGTGCGTCATGATTAACAATTTGTGAACATCTCTGTAAACATTTCATTTGCATGGTCACATCTGTGGCTTGCACACATGCACATATGATGTGCTTCCCATTGTCCAATGTGTCTATTCCCTGACTGTGGGCGCATCTCCACTGGACCTGCAGGTGTGGGCATCATTGGTGTAGGAGCAACTGTGTCCTCTGTGCAACTTGCTGGACATATGTATTGAGTATGCGCAGATGACTTAAGGGACAATCCCGTACCAGGTTGACCAGAGCCTTCATTGGGTGGTAACTGATGGCTGACTGACCAAGTGTTCTGCTGACATGACTGAGACCTGCTGGGACTATGTTTGGCACAGCTGAGCTTCCACAGGAGTTGAGTCCCCTCAAGTAAGTGTGTTGTGACATTGCCTGAGCTCATGGTGTGTGTTGTGTGAGCATGTGTGTGTGTCCACATCCCTTTTTATACACAGGCAGTGTTCCCTTGATACGTTCCTGTTGTTGATGCTTGCTGAGTTGTACTGTGTTCATCCCACATCTTTGTCCTGGGCTACCAGATGTGTGGGTGCATGACACACTACTGTTAATTGGTGTTTCATCATTGGGATTTGTCAGTTCTGAGTGGTGATGATGTGGTCAGATGCAGATGGGACACAGTCAGGGGTCCCCAAGACACTTCTTTGTTTGCAATATCATGTAGTTGTCCCTAGGTGGTACCTTTCAGTGATTGAAACATGTGTATGTGTGTGTGACTGCTCCCACTCTTCTGGTTCACGGCTGCAATGTTGGCATGTGTGCCTTGTGGTTCTCTTTGGCTTCTGCATTGTCCTGGGACTGTGGCAGGGATTCCGAAGGTTACGGGAGCTTTGACGTCATGGCCATGTACTGCATACTGTGCAGTATGTCTGTCATTCACCAGGGTTGCAGACTGTCCTTGTGTGATGAGTCTGTGCACCTTAGTTCCTCCCAACATTACTGTGTTTGTCATGGGTGCATGTGCAATGTCACCTGTCCATGTGGGCTTCACAGATGCACATTGGTGCAGTTCAGGGTGTGTGGTGAGGGTGGACAGATGTGAATGTTTGCATGGATGGGCCCCTAGCTCCCGTTTGTCCATGGATGACGGGCCATGCTGAGTGATTTGTGTTTGTGTAGGTGTGATGTACGTTTGTGGCACAGGACACATGTCTGGGTTTCACAGTTTGTACGACATCTACCTTTGTCATCACAGTGGACGTATCATGCATGCTTGTGTCACCCCAATGTATGGTCCCAAGGGGTAGTTCTGTTGTGTGTCAGTCTCTTGCTGTGTTAGTTGCTGGTCATTGCAGCTTGTGTCACATGTGTCTGTTGTGCTCCCTCTCATCTCACAATGCCTGATTGCCCACTAAGGGGGACCCAAGGATGGGTTACTTTTGTATGGCACTGTGTCCATATCTGTTTCACTGTGGTTCAGCCCCCCTCATGTGTTGTGTATTTTCCTGGGTATACTGAGACACACATGTTGTGTCAGATGTGCAGTGTGAGGTTGCCTGTTTGTGTTTGTGCATCTGCACCAGTGCATTGGTATTGCTGTTGTGGGCCATTGTCTGGATGTTGTTTTTGTGATTTTCCCTGCTGTCCCTGTGAGTCATATCACATCATTCTGCACATTCATCCTGGTTGTTAGGTCCCATTGCTGCCATGGAATGGGAGTTTGTGACCTGACACCTACAGTCTACACAGGATGTTTTGATTTGTGTGTCTATTTTCGAGATGTGTGTATGCTTTGTGCTGGTCACTTCTGCTTTGTACACTGTATGCAATGTCAGCCCCCATGGGTGGTGCTTGTCTGCACATGGCCGAGAGTATGTTAAGTTTTCACAGCACTGTTAGCCTCACCACATCTTTGTGGGTATGGGACACAACCACTACTTTGCTACAAAAGTGTTTCATTTGTTGGGACCAGGAATCATACATGCTGTTTGGCATTTGCAGCTTTGACCATGATGACACTTACCTTTTGGTCACTGTGATGAGAGGGGGTTTAGACCCCATCACCACAATGCTCAACATTTGCTGCAGTTCGGAACCCCACACTTAACTGTTGTTCTACACAGTGAGGGGGTGTTAGTGCACATTGACACAGTGCTATTGTAATGCTTGCCTTGTGTAGGCCACACTCAGTTTTTGGTCACACATGTGATGGTAGTTACATTGTATGTTTGAAGTCATATTCACTGTTGTGGGCATTTGTCACAGACTACACACTGTTGTCATGATTTTAGGGGGGATGTATTTTGCTGATATACCTAATATTGGTGAATGATGGATGTGTGGTGCATCACCCATCCTATGGGTGGGGGTGTCAGGAGTGCTGGGCAACATAGTCCCTATGGGTGGGGGTGGTAGGAGTGATGGGCAACAGGTCCCCTATGAGTGGGTGTGGCAGGAGTGATGGTCAACAGGTCCCCTATGAGTGGGGGTGGCAGGAGTGATGGGCAACATGAACCCCTATGGGTGGGGGTGGCAGTAGTGATGGGCAACATGAACCCCTATGGGTGGGGGTGGCAGTAGTGATGGGCAACATAAGCCCTATGAGTGGGGGTGGCAGGAGTGATGGACAACATGAACCCCTATGGGTGGGGGTGGCAGGAGGGATGGGCAACAGGTCCCCTATGAGTGGGGGTGGCAGGAGTGATGGGCAACATAAGCCCTATGGGTGGGGGTGGCAGGAGTGATGGACAACATGAACCCCTATGGGTGGGGGTGGCAGGAGGGATGGGCAACAGGTCCCCTATGAGTGGGGGTGGCAGGAGTAATGGGCAACATAAGCCCTATGGGTGGGGGTGGCAGGAGTGATGGGCAACATAAGCCCTATGGGTGGGGGTGGCAGGAGTGATGGGCAACATAAGCCCTATGGGTGGGGGTGGCAGTAGAGATGGGCGACATAAGCCCTATCAGTGGGGGTGGCAAGAGTGATGGGCAACATAAGCCCTATGAGTGGGGGTGGCAGGAGTGATGGGCAACAGGTCCCCTATGAGTGGGGGTGGCAGGAGTGATGGGCAACATAAGCCATATGGGTGGGGGTGGCAGGAGTGATGGGCAACAGGTCCCCTATGGGTGGGGGTGGCAGTAGTGATGGGCAACATAAGCCCTATGAGTGGAGGTGGCAGGAGTGATGGGCAACAGGTCCCCTATGAGTGGGGGTGGTAGTGGTGATGGCCATGCAACCACTATGGTGGCCTGTTGCTAGTGGCCAGGATATGGATCCCCTGGGTGTGTGTGACATTTTGCAAGTACGTGTTGTTTGTTTGTGTAGTGGTTGTCTGACTTACCGTCTGCGCCGTCTGCGTCTGTTCCTGATCTGGTCGTAGATGTACAGTACTGGTATGACCTGCGCGATGGGATTCATGATGTGTTTGTCTCGTACACACTGCTTGTTGATCCGTCTCGTACCCATTGCTAGCTGGTCCGTCTTGTAGCCGTGGATTGTGTTCTGGCACGAATTGTACCTGATATGCTTCTTTTCCAGATGCTGTGACGTGCTGTATGTGGCGTCCCGCCCGGCACGTATGATTTGCGCATCGTACTTGTCCGGTCGGAAACTGCTGTGGATACTGCTTCCGGGCGACTTGGTTTGGCGTTCGGAGGTACGGCCGTATGGAAAATGAAGCTTGAATAACAGCCTACGTTTCAGTCGGATTTGTGACAGTTATATGCATCGTACTTCATCGCCTGGACGGACCGGCTCCGGGTACGAGTCGGTCGCAATGTAAGGCTATGAACAGCTCTCGGAGAGCCGTCCGACCCGGATCGGAATCGGCCCCTTAGAAATCACCTATCCTAAAAGATGTGTTTTTATATCCTGAGCCCAGAGAGCCCAAACTCCAAATCTCTAGCTCTTCCCAATCGAAAGTTACATTTGGAAAATGTTAAGGCAGCTCCAGTGATAACTCATGGGAGAGCTAGTCCTTGCAAAAGTGAAAAACGAAATTGTCAGTATTTCACTATCAAGACATGTAAAACACACCAATGGAATTCCTACCTTTCACATACACTGCACCCTACCCATAGGGGTTCCCTGGGCCTACCTTAGAGGTCCCTTACATGTAGTAAAAGGGGAGGTCTGGGCCTGGCAAGTGGGTGCCCTTGCCAGGCCAACATGACAGTTGAAAACTGCACCCACTGGCACTGCAATGGCAGGCCTGAGACAGGTTTACAGGGCTAATCATGTGGGTGGTATACCAGTGCTGCAGTCCCACTAGTAGCATTTGATTTACAGGCCCTGAGCACCCAAAGTGCACTTTACTTCTGTTAAGGGGCATGTTGTTAGAAAGAGACTGGATGGTCAAATTAGATCTCAAAGACGCATACTTCACAGTTCTAGTTAATGTGGTAAGTCGAAAGCTATTAAGTTTCAGATGGAACGGTCAATTGTACTAATTTCAATGTTTACCTTTCGACCTATCGTCAGCCCCATGGTGTTTAAGAATGTAGAATAATTAAAGGGACATATTACAATGGTAAAAGGTCTGTTGGAGTTGGTAGGATTCATAATCAAAAACGAGAAGTCTGATTTTGTGCTGAGTCAGACATTAGAGTTTTTAGGTTTTATTGTAGACACTTTGAAAAGTCAATTGCAGCTTCCTATAAGGAAGATAAATAAAATAAGGGAGGAAATAAAGAAAGTGATGAGAAAGAGAACATAAATGTGAGGGATTTAGCACAGGTGATTAGATTTTTGTCATCATCGATTCAAGCAGTGTTCCCAGGTCCCTTACTTACAAGGCACTTAGAGACTAAAGAGAGCTGCTTTGGCAAAAATGCTTATGGTACGGGGACAGAGTCGCATTAAATATGGAAACAAAGGAAGAATTAAGATGGTGGTTGGAAAAGTTGGAAGCATGGAATGGGACTGCAATATTTGAGACCAGACCAGATTTCATTCTGGAGACAGATGCCAGTATGTCAGGAAGGAGAGCAACTTGCTCAGCTCAGGAGACGGGTGGCATTTGGGATATGTTGGAAAGGATGGAACATATCAATTGTCTAGAATTGAGGGCAGGCTTATTTGCCCTTGCAGTTTCAAATAGTTGCAGGGGAGATCAGTTTTGCTGAAAATGGAGATTATAACAGCAGTTAAGTATGCCAACAAGTTAGGAGGGTGCAGATCAAAGAGATTGGCAGACTTAGCACACACTTAGCAACAGAAATGTGGGATTTCTGTTTAGAGAAGAAGATTGGAATAAGAGCTAAATATTTTCTGGGCATGCACAATGTGGTGGCAGAGTGGAATTCAAGGAACCTAACAGATTTCAGCGATTGGAAATTAGAGATTGGATGTTTCAAGAAAATTCAGAGCTTGCTGTGCCCTCTGGATGTGGATCTATTAACATCCAGGTTGGCTTTCCAGTTACCAAACTATGTCAGTTGGAGACCGGATCTGGGCGCGATGGCAGTGGATGAATGCATGCAGGATTGATCAGGGATGAAGGCTTATGCGTTTCCCCCTTTCTCAATGATAGAGAGTTTTGTTACAGTGCAGGAGACAGATTGTCGGACTGTTCTTGTGATGCATTTTTGGAGGACTTAGGCATGGTTCCTGAGGGTATTGGAATTAGCTATGGAGAGGCCCTTTTTAATAAAATCCAGGAAAGGTTTGTTAGAAGGCGTGGAAGAGATAGAGCATATGTTAGTTCTATCAGGTTTGCTCAACCTTTTAGTTTGGAAAGTTTCAGGGGACCAGGAAGATTTACATGACTTTGAGAATTGGCTACAACATTACTCAATGAGTCTTGGGCACCAGGAATCAAGAAAAGATACAAGAGCTCATGGGGAGTTTGGTTACTTTGGTGCATGGCAAGGGATCTGGATCCCGTGGAGGCTGATGAGATAGAGGCGGCTAATTAGTTAGCTGACTTGTTTGACAAAGGCATGCCTTACATAACAGTTAATTGCTATCGTTAAGCAGTGGCAGCAGGACATTCCTTGATTCAAAGTATCTCGGTGAGAAGGAGTCCTCTGAGTTGCAGAGTGATGAAAGGAATAAGGTTGAAAAGGAGTCCCAAATCCAAGTATCATTCTCTCTGGGATCTAGAGTTAGTATTGAACTTGTTTCAGGATTGGCCCAATAATAATTATGTGGGTATAAGAGAGCAAGACTGGAAATTAGCAACTTTATTGTGTTTTAAATCCTTTAGAAGGGTTTAAAATGTGGGGGTTTTGGAAGTGACAAACAGATTTTATCAACCAACAGGGGTACTGTTTAAAAGAACAAAAACTATGCCTGCATCTATATTTATCCAAATTTAGATCATTTGCCTAAGGGGCTAATTACGAGTTTGGCGGTCAATGGACTGCCAGACTTGTGGGGGGGCTGTGGTCTTCCGACCACTTTATTAGAACTAGGGCAGTCGGGACACCCAGGGACCACTGCAACTGCCAAGGAACAGGAATCCCTGGTGGTGGCGCGACAGTCTTGAACCCACAATATGCTTGGTGGGACCACTGCAGTCCTGCCAAGCATATTACAAGTTTTCTCTCTGCCACGGTTTTCATAGTGGTTCCACCTCCATGAAAACCGTTGTGGAGAGGAAACAAAGTGGGCCCTACAGAGCCCTCTGTTGACTCTGGTCCTCAGAATGCATGCAGGGGGGCACATGTTGTTTAGATTGATAGGTCTAAGTTTGCAGCACATTCCTTATTGGGTGTCATGGCAAGTAAAGCTTTTATTTCAGGTGGAAGGTTAGATGAAATTATGAAAACAGCAGATTGGTCTAATGTGGAACCGTTGAGGAAATTCTATTTTAGATGTATAGACTATGTTTCACGTTGTGCTTATAATAACTATCATGCTAGCCTCCTGCCTGGCCATAAAATGTTGATTCTTAAAGGTTTACTGCATAAACATTGCAATTTTATTAAAAACAAAGGAGGCTAGCATTATCCCAACACTCTCCCAGGTAGTATGGAGGAAATTGGACTGTTATAGATTGTCAATGTTGTATATTACATAAAATGTTTTTTTTGTATTGTGGAGTATTGATGAATTGAAAATTTGGAATACGGGTACACTTATGGTGGTATTTTTTTCAGAACAGTGAAGAAATAATGTTTTAAGGCTACAAAATAAGAGGATAAATCAAAGAGGAAAAACAAAAGAGGAAGATCATAGAGTCACGGGCATTTATATTGACTTGAGAGTTCTGTTTTACTTTGTGATATAGTTGTGCTCTGTTGTTGGAACTTTTAATGGTTGCTGCTCAGAATGTGGTGAGTAAAAGTTATATGCATAATGCTAGCCTCCTTTATCTTTAAAAAAAACTCAATTCTTCATACAGTAAATCTTTAAAAATCAACATTTACAGGCCCTGGCACACACAATGCACTTTACTAGGGATTTACCAGTAAATCACATATGCCAATCATGGATAACCAATCACAAACACAAGTTACAAAGGCACACCTGCACTTTAGCAGTGATCAACAGTGGTAAAGTGGCCAGAGTACACAAACCACTAAAAACGAAGTCCAGCATACAATCAAAAATACAGGAGGTGGAGACAAAAAGACTTGGGAAACCACACCAAGGATGCCAGGTCTTACAGGTAGTTCGCTGCCACCAAAGTAGTAGAGACCAGGGTTGCTGCTGTCACAAAGTGGGCTGCCTGCCAGGGTCTTAATGACTAAAGCGGATTTGTTATCAAGATAAGTGTACAATGTCATTTTGATGTGGTACAATGTTGTTTTTGTATTGAATGGTAAGTGCAAATGCAATTCTGCATCGTCCAGTCACTGCAAATGGCAAATCATACCTGTCCTGTCGCTGTTGCAAACTCACTGGTCAGTTAGTAGAACAATCTATGTGATGCAGCCCTAGAACAAAGGCCATTTCCGGTCCAGCGCTAGCAATCCTGCCGTAATGTGCCACTCATGTAAGCACTTCTGTATTGAAAGATGTGACAAAGTGCTGAGCCTGAATACGCATCAAGCGCCGGTAACTATTGCTTCTCAACAGTAAAACCGCATTTGTCCTCAGTGTGATCAGGAACTCTGGATTTATTTGTTTTCTGCAGTGGGGTTGGGACGTGTCACGCAACCGAAACACTGATTCAAGAAAGGTTTTGCAACTCTAAATAAAACCTAATCCTGAATACCAAGCACGTCATTCCCTCGATGATTACTCCAGGCCCAGCGTTACTCTGCTCTGAATACAAATATGTTCCATCTCGTTGAGCTGTCAATGTATCTTTCACTCGGCCAAGTTCTCAAGTAATAGAAACAGTCGTGAGCTCTTTGTTGGTGCATACGTTTAATCAATCACATTGCACGTTCTGTGCCTTTTTATTTATTTATGTGCAAAATAAATCAGTTGTAAAAAGCCGGTGAGGTTTCGCACAAAGGAAAGAACATTGATACATATAGAGCTACAAAGAAGAAGCAGCCCTAGTCTAAAGGAGAAGATTTGAAACGTTGCATTCACAGATTTATGACTTCTTCAGGCAAAACTGCAATTCTTGTAGCTGGAAAAGAATCAAGCGAGTATTTATATTTACATAGCAGGCACTGCTCAAAGATAATCTCGATTTTAAAAAGAAAAACAGTAATTGAAAACTGAAAAAATTTGGTCACTCTCACTAAATCTGAAAAGCAATGTGAAATTGATGTCATTTTCATATCCTCTTGGGCAAAAATATACTTCTAGACACTTGTCTCTTTCTCTCTCTCTCATACACTTTCTCTCTCTCTCTCTCTCTCTCTCTCTCTCTCTCTATCTATCTCTGTCTCTCTCACTCTCTTTCTTTATCTCTGTTACTTGTTCTCTCACCTCTCTTTCAGTGTAGATATTACTTTACTTGCACACAATGAGAGAACTTTAGAAACATGGGGGCATATCATCAAGGGGAAGCGATAAAATTATCGCCGCTTTAGCATCCGTTATTGGGCAAAAAGCGGCGATAATTTTATCGCACTATCAGCAAGAACACGCTAGCGCATGTTTCTATGCCTCTGCGCCCGTTTCCCTAACGCCCAGCTTTGCATGTCTAATGATATGCAATGTGGGTGTTCCTCACCAAAATAACGTGGGAAATGTTGCTAACAGACATTTCTCCTATAAGCAAGCTGCACGCTAACCTTCACATTGACGAGAAATGTAGCGCTAACCGCGTCTAATGCAGGTTTTATTATGCCTGCTTGTAACCTGACTAAACCATTTTAGCCTATGGGTGGTGGATTATAGGGCTGAGACCACCCAGCCCTATCAACAAGGTATCACCTGTCGCTGGATTTCCAGCGATAATCGCACTTTTTCGCAACTATTGCTGGATTATATATCGCATTGGTGTAGGAGAGTAGGGTCTGCTATCCTATGGTCACCCCAAGTTTTTGCTTTTTGCTTCACTGGTTTTTGACATATTGAGGCTGTGGGCCTGCCAATCAGACCCCCAGCCTGCTGTTCTCTCTACTAAATTAAAACTATGCACCCTAGGTGCATAACCAATTGGAAGTGGATCACCCTGTCAGCCCCTGTACCAGTGTACACTAGGTACCCAGGGCATTGGTGTACCCAAGGCCTGCCAAGGGCTGCAGCATGTATTATGCCACCCCAGGCTTGGCCTAACAATCTGACACAACTGGCTGATCACTCAGCTGGGGTAAGTTGGTGTAATCACCTCTTACTTAGGTGTAGTATACCTATACCTAACCTTAAATGGGACACCTGGTAACCTATAAGTCACTCCTATGGCAGGCCTTAACAATCCTGAAGGCAGAGTGCTTGGTTCCATGTGAGATGGTGCTCTGGCATGAGCTGAGCCTGTCTGCAGTGGTCGGAACAACTTCCTTCTACTGTTTCCAGATATCGTCATACCATATACTCTTAAGTGCATTATGAACCTCGCGGTTAAATGCTATCTTTGGTTTGGCTTTATCAAAACCTGTCGAGTAAGGTGTCATACGAATTGGAATACTAACCCCTCGCCAATTCTGGCGACGGGGTTAGCATTCCACCCTTCTAGAGGGACACGACATGTACAGTACCTGAAACCCGGGTAAAATCAGACATAGCCTCAGCTCCACAAAATGGATGCTGCCACCACAGACACAAGTCTGCCCTCCTGCTGCTGGGAGTCCTTCCAGCTTGGGAGGTGTGGACAAAGGGTTTCCTGCCAGGGGAGGTGCGTGCACCACCCCAGACAGGATTTTGTGTATTGGTCAGGTAGGGCTTGAAAGAAACCAGACATGCCTGTGGCTCACAAGGAGCCTCGGTGCATATGCCAGTTCAAACCGGTCCTGGGGCACACCAGTCCCGGGCCTGGGGCGAGCTGGACAAAGGATTGGGGGTGTAACCACCCCCCTTCCTGGTCCCACCCATAGGGAGGGACCTAGCAGGTAGTCCGGCCCCTAGAATCCGCTTAAAGGTAGGAGCTGTGTCCTAAGACTTCAGACATCCTGGAATCAACTTGAAACTAAGAAGAAGACGGGAACTTCGACATTCTGCTGCACAAAAGACTGAAGAAAATCTCCCCTGTGGTCAGGGAGTGACCACCTTGCTAACGCAAGCACCATCCAGCGCATCAACATCTGCTTTGCCGCCGCCTCCCGCCGGAGCCCGAGCCCAGAGACTGACAAGACCTGGACCTCCAGACCTCTCACCGCTAGATCCACAGTCCCTGAGAAGAAGAGACCCGTGGAGGCACCGAGACACGTGGAGCCAGCCATCTTGGAACGACTACGACAAGCTGACAAGTGCAACAACCGAGGCTCCCTCCAAGTTGTGCTTTGGGATCTGAGAAGCCCAACCCCCGAGCAGCATCTGCACCAAAGGTGAGCCCTCCAGCATCTCCACGATCTGCGTGGGGCCCTTCTGCATTTTGCCACTCGACGCGCCTAACCGGTTGCTGGCCCGCTGGCTAGTGGCCCTCTTGGCGACGAAATCTACGACAAACACCGCTGGTCTGGTTGCTCCAGACTGGCCCTTGCTCCCCTCCAAAGGAGCAATCCCTCTGACCTTGCTGGTCAGAACCAACAGCTGATTTCCGAATCCTCCTGCAATTGCTTTTGCCAAGGCTTGTTTGCTTCGATCAAGTCGCCGACACCGCCGACAGCGAGAGCCTGCGTGGGACAGCTCGTGAGCCGACTCCTGGACGTCGTCGACCTTCAGGGACCACGTGGCTGCGGAGACAAGCTACCCCTCATTACCTGTTTGCACCCGACATCGCCTGGTACCCACCTGGTGCCACGCTGGTCACTGGCTAGTGACTGTGAACACTGTCCCCTCTGCTTACAGGTCTTCAACATCTCCGATCCACTCTTGGATCCACTGCATCTCTCCCGGACCGACCGCCTGCAGCATCTTTGTCTTCAAGCTCCACGGAACAGATAGAAGAAACCCGACGCACTTTGAGGCCTATGCACCCGCTTCCTGTGGGTGAGGTAAAGCTGGTACTCCGGTGCCCATGTGTAGTAATACATCTCTAGTGCCTGTGTTCCAAATCTTAAGTTCCTAGTCAACCCGGAAGATCTCCTTTGCAGTAACTTTGTACTTTTTACGCACCCATTGAAACCTATGGGAGCACGCGTGTGACTATTTGCTCTGCACACGCCACCCGTGGACCTCCTGGTCACTAACTGACGTTAGCTCCTTGTAGGCCCAGCGATTCTAGAGGCCCTAGGCCTTTTCCCTTTTCTGTTCGTGGTACTTATACCACTATTTTAGTATATGGTTTGAGTGGCCACCAGGGCCTATCCATATAACGTGCAACTTCTGTGTATTCTGTGATAATCTTGTTTGACGATTTGTGCTCCTGTGCTCATAAAGAGACTAGGGGTTACTTTGAGAAATAAATACATATATATTTTGAATATATATCTGTGTGGTGTCCTTTCATTGGTATAAAAGGGGGTTACATTTGGTAAAACAGCTGGCTTAACACGCTTCACGAGTTTAGCCTCAAAGACTGCTTAGCCTACGCTACCACTAGGGCAGCTAGTCCGAAAAGGTTGCCTTACAACCACACCATAAGGGTTGCTTGGCATGGTACAAGGTGATCACTTTAACTAGTGAGCATCATATACCAGGCCAACTTCTCACATTGGTGAGCAGCGGTTGGATTTGAGCTTGCTGTGTTTTACCATTGTAATCTCTTGGTTACCAATTGAAAGATCACATAGGTACCTGTAGGTACATATAAAACAAGATTAGATATACATAAGTTCTACTGAACTTAGTTGTTGTAGAGCAAAGGGAGTAGCACACCCTGACTACAACTACTAGATAGGTTTAGTAGGTAAACACAAGTGTAGGTAGATTGCAACACATCCACCCACACTTAAGAGCAATGGCCGGGGCAGAGGGGTCCACTGTACCCATCTCTGTTGAGAGTGACCCCCAGAGGGCAACATCCAGCTTTGCTACCCTTAATCAGAATGAGCTCAGGCATTTGGCAACTCTTAGAGGCCTTAAACAGCCCAAGAACCCAAACTCTGCTGAGCTCAGAGAGCTCTTACAGAATGATGAGAATCAGAGAGCACTCAAGAAAGCTTCCCAGTTAGCCCCCTTAGGGTCAGGAACAGGAGGCCCCCCTTCTGAAGATACTACAGAGGTACCCAGTTCCAATAGCCATCCCTTAGATGAGAACCATACTACAGGGGAGGAAAGTGGTGAGGATACAGAAAGTAGTGATGATGAAGGGAGAACTAGCCCAGTGCCAAGTATTATACTTGGCCCAGCTAAACTAAGGCTATTGGGGACTGACAATGGGTTCACCCCATTGGATCTCCCCAGTGGACTTAACACAGGGCTTGGGAGGCAAAGGAATCGCTCAGGTGACTCCAATGCTTCTCATGGCTCTAGAGGCTCTCAAGGTCACTCCAGGAAAAGGATGACCACCCCTCAGAGGAGGGAACATGAGGCCAGAATGCAGGAAGCCCAGCTGAGGATCAGGAAGCAGGAGCTAGAAGTAGCCCTGATGGAAGAAAAACTGAACAAGGCTAGGCAACCTAGAGAGAGTGGGTCTATACCCACTGGTGGCAGCATTGTCCCTAAGGACAAAGATAGGGTCTTTGACAATAGGAACCTGTCTAAGGTTGTGCCCCCCTACAAAAGTGGGGATGACATCCTCAAATGGATAACTGCTCTTGAGAGAGCCTGCAAAGTACAGCAGGTTCCTGAAGACCAGTGGGCAGCAATCCTCTGGCTCTCCTTTGAAGGAAGAGGCAGAGACAGACTCCTCACTGTTAGAGAAGAGGATGTCAGAAACTACAGAGTCCTGAAGAGTGTTCTGGTAGATGGGTTAGACTTAACCACTGAACAGTACAGGTTAATGTTCAGAGACACCCAAAAGACACAGACTCAGGACTGGTCTGAATATGTTGAATGTGCCACTAAGGCTTTGGAGGGTTGGTTGCTGGGAAGTAAGGTATCTGATTTTACAGGATTGTATAATTTGATGATGAGAGAATAGATTTTAAATAACTGTCAAAACCAGCAACTGCATCAACACTTGGTTGACTCTGATCTGACCTCTCCCCAAGAATTGGGAAAGAAGGCAGACAAATGGGTCAGAACCAGGGTTAAGCAAAAGAACCAGAACCAGGGCCAAGGGGGTGATCAGAAGAAAACAGACCAAAAGGGTGGAGATCAGAAACCTAAAGACCAGAAGTCTTCAACAGGGCCCCAAACTACTGCTAAGGAGGGTGGGTCCCAACAGTCCAAGAAGAAGAAAGAAGGTCAGAAGAAACCCTGGTGCAATCATTGTAAAAATACAACTCACTGGACTAGTGATTGCAAAAAGGGTGGAGCCCCCAACACTGTTGCCCCTAAGGCACCTGCTCCCAGTACTACTGTTAGCAGTGTTGGTCCCCAGACAAAGGGTGTAGTGGGAATCACTATGGGAACTGAAGGAGATTCTGACTTAGACAGAACCCTTACACAGGCAGTCTTGATCTGTGATGGGGACATTGATTTGTCCCTGACTGTGAGCCCCAGTAACCTGGGCAAGTACAGACAGACTCCTTTAATTAATGACAAAGTGGCTCAAGCCTACAGGGACACATGTGCCAGTGTCACTATGGTGACACCAGGCTTTGTGGACCCTGGACAGTACATACCAGGTGAGAACTACCTGGTGACCAATGCCAGCAATGCCACTACTTCACATAGTGTGGCAGTTGTTAACTTCTCATGGGGAGGGGTAACTGGCCTCAAAAGGGTTGTGGTTAGTGCAGACCTCCCAGTAGAATGTTTGTTGGGCAATGACCTAGAGAGTTCTCTATGGTCAGAAGTGGAGTACAGGACTCATGCAGAGATGTTAGGTATATCATCACATGTCCTTGCTGTGACCAGGTCACAGGCCAAAAAGTGCCTCACTGAACCTCAGGTCTTGGATCCTGGAACAATGGACCAAGCACCTACCAAGAAGAAGAACAGGAGGGTCAAGGCTGTGCCTTCCCCCCTGCCTCAGAGTGATGATCAGCCTTCCCAGGAAGCTGATCTAGAGGACCCTGAAGGAACTGTCCCTGAAGAGCTTGAACCTGATCAGGTTGAGTTTCTGGGGACAGGGGGGCCTTCAAGGGCTGACTTGAGGCAGGCTCAGTTATCCTGTCCCTCTCTTGAACCCCTCAGACAGCTGGCTGCTGCTGAGGCTGCTGGGAATGCTCAAGGTGCCCATAAAGTGTATTGGGATGAAGGGCTCCTTTATTCAGAGGCTAGAGACCCCAAGCCTGGTGCTACCAGGAGGTTGGTCATACCTCTGCAATTTAGGGGCTTCCTTCTTACCTTGGCCCATGACATTCCTTTAGCAGGACACTTAGGCCAGAACAAGACTTGGGACAGGCTTGTCCCTCACTTTCACTGGCCTCATATGAATGAAGATACAAAGGAGTTTTGTCGCTCCTGTGTTACCTGCCAAGCCAGTGGCAAATCAGGTGGCACAACAAAGGCCCCCCTAATACCACTACCTGTGGTGGGGGTCCCCTTTGAAAGAGTGGGAATAGACATAGTGGGTCCCATGGATCCTCCCACTGCATCTGGGCACAGATTTATACTGGTGGTAGTGGATCATGCCACCAGGTATCCAGAGGCAATTCCCCTTAGGACCACTACAGCTCCTGTTGTGGCCAGGGCCCTGCTGGGAGTATTCTCCAGAGTGGGGTTTCCTAAGGAGGTAGTATCTGACAGAGGTACCAACTTTATGTCAGGATACTTAACAGCTATGTGGAAGGAATGTGGTGTCAACTACAAGTTCACCACCCCTTATCACCCACAATGCAATGGGCTTGTTGAGAGATTCAACAAGACCCTAAAGGGTATGATCAAAGGATTACCTGAAAAGCTCAGGCGAAGATGGGACATCCTTCTACCCTGCCTTCTGTTTGCTTACAGAGAGGTCCCACAAAAAGGAGTTGGCTACAGCCCCTTTGAATTGTTGTTTGGGCACCCTGTGAGAGGCCCACTGTGTTTGGTGAAGGAAGGATGGGAGTTACCTCTCAAAAAGCCTAAGCTAGACATAGTGGACTATGTACTTGGTCTCCGCTCCAGGATGGCTGAGTATATGGAGAAGGCATCCAAAAACCTTGAGGCAAGCCAGGCCTTACAGAAAGCTTGGCATGACCAAAAGGCTGTCTTGGTTGAGTTTCAGCCAGGACAGAAGGTATGGGTGTTGGAGCCAGTGGCCCCAGCAGCACTCCAAGACAAATGGTCTGGACCCCATACAATCCTGGAAAAGAAGGGGGAGGTCACCTACTTGGTGGACCTAGGAACTCCCAGGAGTCCCCACCGGGTACTCCATGTTAACAGGCTTAAAGCATATGTTGACAGGGCAGACATGGGCTTGCTCATGGCTACAGATGAGGGACAGGAGGAAGAGAGTGACCCTCTCCCAGACCTGTTGTCTCAGAACCCTGAAGATGGCTCAGTTGAAGGAGTGACCCTTGGAGGCAACCTCACTGCCCATCAGCAGACTGAATGTAGACAGGTTCTACAATCATTTTCACATATGTTTTCCTTGATACCTAGTCAAACTGACTGGTGTACCCATGTGGTGGACACTGGTGACAGTCTGCCTGTAAAGAACAAGCTTTACAGACAACCTGACCACGTCAGGGACTGTATAAAGGCTGAGGTACATAAAATGCTGGAATTAGGTGTCATTGAACCCTCAGAGAGCCCCTGGGCTAGCCCAGTGGTTCTGGTCCCCAAACCTCACACCAAAGATGGCAAGAGAGAGATGAGGTTCTGTGTGGATTACAGAGGACTCAATGCTGTCACCAGGACAGATGCACACCCTATTCCAAGGGCAGATGAGCTCATAGACAAACTAGCTTCTGCAAAGTTTTTGAGCACATTTGACTTAACAGCTGGCTATTGGCAAATCAGATTAGCTGAGGAGTCTAAGGCCAAAACAGCATTCTCAACCCCAGGTGGGCATTATCAGTTTGTGGTGATGCCCTTTGGTCTGAAGAATGCACCTGCCACCTTCCAAAGGCTGGTGAACCAAGTCCTTACTGGGTTGGATGACTTTTGTGCAGCATATCTTGATGACATTGCTGTCTTTAGCTCCACCTGGGAGGATCACCTGATCCACCTGAAGAAGGCTCTTGAGGCCCTGCAGAGGGCAGGCCTCACTATCAAGGCTACTAAGTGCCAGATAGGGCAGAGTAAGGTTGTATATTTGGGCCACCTTGTAGGTGGAGGCCAAGTTCAACCACTGGAGAGTAAGATACAATCCATCCAGGACTGGTCCCCTCCAACCACCCAGACTCAAGTTCGAGCTTTCTTGGGCTTGACTGGGTACTACAGGAAGTTTGTTAAGAAATATGGGTCCATTGTGACTCCTCTTAATGATCTGACATCCAAGAAGATGCCCAAAAAGGTTCAGTGGACAGTAAGCTGTCAAAAGGCATTTGAAGACCTGAAGAAGGCCATGTGCTCTGCACCTATCCTGAAAAGTCCTGACTACTCCAAAGAGTTTATTGTCCAAACAGATGCTTCTGAGTTGGGTGTGGGAGCTGTGCTGTCACAACTTAATGTAGATGGTCAAGACCAACCCATTGCTTTTATTAGCAGAAGGTTGACCCCCAGAGAGAAGAATTGGTCAGCTATTGAGAGGGAGGCCTTTGCTGTGGTGTGGGCCCTGAAGAAGCTGAGGCCATACTTGTTTGGCACTCACTTCAAGATTCAGACCGACCATAAGCCCCTCTTGTGGCTAAATCAGATGAAGGGTGAAAACCCCAAACTGCTTAGGTGGTCCATTTCCCTACAGGGGATGGACTTTACAATGGAGCACCGGCCAGGTACTGACCATGGGAATGCAGATGGTCTCTCCAGGTACTTCCACTTAGGACATGAAGACGAGACTGGTCAAGGCTAGTTTAATGTCCCAGCGTTTGGGGGGGGGTTGTGTAGGAGAGTAGGGTCTGCTATCCTATGGTCACCCCAAGTTTTTGCTTTTTGCTTCACTGGTTTTTGACATATTGAGGCTGTGGGCCTGCCAATCAGACCCCCAGCCTGCTGTTCTCTCTACTAAATTAAAACTATGCACCCTAGGTGCATAACCAATTGGAAGTGGATCACCCTGTCAGCCCCTGTACCAGTGTACACTAGGTACCCAGGGCATTGGTGTACCCAAGGCCTGCCAAGGGCTGCAGCATGTATTATGCCACCCCAGGCTTTGCCTAACAATCTGACACAACTGGCTGATCACTCAGCTGGGGTAAGTTGGTGTAATCACCTCTTACTTAGGTGTAGTATACCTATACCTAACCTTAAATGGGACACCTGGTAACCTATAAGTCACTCCTATGGCAGGCCTTAACAATCCTGAAGGCAGAGCGCTTGGTTCCATGTGAGATGGTGCTCTGGCATGAGCTGAGCCTGTCTGCAGTGGTCGGAACAACTTCCTTCTACTGTTTCCAGATATCGTCATACCATATACTCTTAAGTGCATTATGAACCTCGCGGTTAAATGCTATCTTTGGTTTGGCTTTATCAAAACCTGTCGAGTAAGGTGTCATACGAATTGGAATACTAACCCCTCGCCAATTCTGGCGACGGGGTTAGCATTCCACCCTTCTAGAGGGACACGACATGTACAGTACCTGAAACCCGGGTAAAATCAGACATAGCCTCAGCTCCACAAAATGGATGCTGCCACCACAGACACAAGTCTGCCCTCCTGCTGCTGGGAGTCCTTCCAGCTTGGGAGGTGTGGACAAAGGGTTTCCTGCCAGGGGAGGTGCGTGCACCACCCCAGACAGGATTTTGTGTATTGGTCAGGTAGGGCTTGAAAGAAACCAGACATGCCTGTGGCTCACAAGGAGCCTCGGTGCATATGCCAGTTCAAACCGGTCCTGGGGCACACCAGTCCCGAGCCTGGGGCGAGCTGGACAAAGGATTGGGGGTGTAACCACCCCCCTTCCTGGTCCCACCCATAGGGAGGGACCTAGCAGGTAGTCCGGCCCCTAGAATCCGCTTAAAGGTAGGAGCTGTGTCCTAAGACTTCAGACATCCTGGAATCAACTTGAAACTAAGAAGAAGACGGGAACTTCGACATTCTGCTGCACAGAAGACTGAAGAAAATCTCCCCTGTGGTCAGGGAGTGACCACCTTGCTAACGCAAGCACCATCCAGCGCATCAAAGTCTGCTTTGCCGCCGCCTCCCGCCGGAGCCCGAGCCCAGAGACTGACAAGACCTGGACCTCCAGACCTCTCACCGCCCGATCCACAGTCCCTGAGAAGAAGAGACCCGTGGAGGCACCGAGACACGTGGAGCCAGCCATCTTGGAACGACTACGACAAGCTGACAAGTGCAACAACCGAGGCTCCCTCCAAGTTGTGCTTTGGGATCTGAGAAGCCCAACCCCCGAGCAGCATCTGCACCAAAGGTGAGCCCTCCAGCATCTCCACGATCTGCGTGGGGCCCTTCTGCATTTTGCCACTCGACGCGCCTAACCGGTTGCTGGCCCGCTGGCTAGTGGCCATCTTGGCGACGAAATCTACAACAAACACCGCTGGTCTGGTTGCTCCAGACTGGCCCTTGCTCCCCTCCAAAGGAGCAATCCCTCTGACCTTGCTGGTCAGAACCAACAGCTGATTTCCGAATCCTCCTGCAATTGCTTTTGCCAAGGCTTGTTTGCTTCGATCAAGTCGCCGACACCGCCGACAGCGAGAGCCTGCGTGGGACAGCTCGTGAGCCGACTCCTGGACGTCGTCGACCTTCAGGGACCACGTGGCTGCGGAGACAAGCTACCCCTCCTCACCTGTTTGCACCCGACATCGCCTAGTACCCACCTGGTGCCACGCTGGTCACTGGCTAGTGACTGTGAACACTGTCCCCTCTGCTTACAGGTCTTCAACATCTCCGATCCACTCTTGGATCCACTGCATCTCTCCCGGACCGACCGCCTGCAGCATCTTTGTCTTCAAGCTCCACGGAACAGATAGAAGAAACCCGACGCACTTTGAGGCCTATGCACCCCCATGATCACTGGTTCAAGTTATAAAAAAATAATTGGCAAAACCAATAGGCCAGGCTTTGGTTGAAGAAATACTGACTTTCCCAATGCTTGTTTTTCCATATTTTATTATAAATTTATAATTTAAAGATTCCCAAAAACATTTGTACAACAACACGCCAGCCATATTAAAATGGTAAAGAATGATATATAAGTATTGCAAGACAATTCCAAGATGTCTGCCCTTGCATGTAGACACTCGGGTAGTGATTTGGGAATGATTAAAAAAAAATACTTTAGACATAAATAAATAATAAAATGTACGAGGAAAAAAAAGTAAAGAACACCTTGGCGCACTGGACCTGGAGCTTTATTTTGTGCTGCTGTGCACATTTGTAGGTAAAATGCAATCACTCACATAGAAGAGAGTTAAAAGATAAAGTGGGTCGGCCCATTGCCCTTTTGTCATTTTGTCCCATGCCTTAAGCTGTGGTGCTTGGAATAATATAATAGTATAATGGGCAAAGAGAACTGACTGAAAGCCTCTTTGGTTTTGAAAAACAAAAGGCTGTAGCTAATGCTGGAGATAAAAGGTAATATTTTCACATACATTGCAAAAGTATTACTTAGGATGAAAAAGCATTTCTCTGGACATGGGCAAAGTGTAAAACTGCCCAGGGCCCGGACCTTCCAAAGGAGCACCTTCTTAAAGTGACTGGGAAATTAAGAAAATGTTTTCTTTCTATCTCTAGCTTAACTTTTCACCTCCTTCTGCCTGAATCTACCACTGACTCTGTCTCGCTCTTTTCCTATGCCTACCTCATAACTTTCAACCTTTCTGCCTACCTCTCTTTTTATGACCCTCTTAACTGCTGCACTATCATCTCTCTCTCCCTACCTATCTCATCTCTTGTTTTGTCTCTCCAAATATCTTTTTAAACCGTCCACAAATATTCTATTATCTGCCTCTTTGCATCTTTCTGCCTCACCCTCTCTTTATCCATCAACGTTCTTCATTTAATTTATCTCTCTATCTTCTTATGTCTCTTCCCTTTTTACTTTGCCAATCAATAAACCTGCACCCTTCTCTCAAACGTATTTTTCTATCTACCCCTTTCTTTGCTTACTTCTGTGTCACCTCTCTCTACCAGATCGCTGACACAAATGACATAATTTGAGATGTCCTCAGTGATGTCATAAATGACGTCATTGAACAAGTTATGAGAAATGCAATATGTGAGGTCATAAGCAGAGCCTGGCGGAGGAGCAAGTTATAGTGAGCTCTGCTAACTAGAACCGGTGAATTTCTGTGTTTTTTTTTTTTTTTTAAATTAATGTTGTCACTGACATATTCATCTAAGCAAGTTTGTAATATTAGGACTCTGGGTCTGCTGGATTGTGAAAAGAAAAATATGCACATTTCTGTGCAAATGTCTTTGAGCTACCCTGTAGGGGTGTAGGGAAGTGTTTCCATTGGGTGTAATCAAATGCTGCATGTGGAGCACTTGCTTTGTGCAACTAATGATGACAATCATGGTGAAAACAGAACATTTAATAATAATTAGATGTACCATAATTCATTTCTTCACTATTAAAAACTGATTAATGCTCTCTTTCAGCACTGTGTTAATATCCAATCAACAGAGATAGTACCGGGAGTGATAACATAATTTAAGGATATACAAAACACATGGAACTTGTAATGTCTTTATGAGCCCAAATATATCATATAGTACCTTATCCCAAACAATTCCATCAGGAACTGGAACAGCTGAAATGTTCACCAGGGAGAGGTCTCTTCGCACTTTGAGTGATGAAGAATGGGGTTTCAAAACTTTGTTTACTAATTCAACGGCAGAGCGTTCTGCGTGATAGTGTTTGTTCAGGAGGAAGAAAAGACATTCACAGAACCAATCCAATTGAGTGGAAACATAATGAAATTGTAATCCAAATGCATATCCATGGAGGGATAAAGTGTGCCTTTTTGAGCCAAATAAAAATTCACATGGCCGCCTCTGTGGAGGTGGGTCTGAAGAATCAGAAGAGAAGTCATCAAAGGCTGTTTGTACAAATGTGGGAGGCTTGTGAAGCTGTATAGAACTGGTATCTGACTCCAATGGGGGTACGTGGTAAACACCATTATGTTGGCTTGCAGAGACATGGTTGGTCAAAGCTTGCAACAGGACTTCCTGTAAGGTAATGAGAGGAGGCACTTAACTACCCAGGAGCCCTTGAGGCCTACTATGTAGAACTGGCCACATAATGTGGTCTGCTGAGATCAATAAACACAAATTGCTTGTTTTTGCTACTGACAAGGAGCGGTAAAATTGCAGTTCTGGTACATCATGCAGCCTCAAACCGATGGTCCGAGTTTCTTCTTGTTAATTATTTTCTCCCATACTAGATCCTCGATCTTTGGAGTCTAACCAGGAACTGCCGGTGCTTCCTTCACTTCACCAATGGTGGAAAGTTTCTGTTTGACATTGCTCTGAGTGTCTCTGAAGTCATTCAAGTCCTGTAAAACATCCAAAGGTTCACTGACATTAAAAGGCATTTCCACTGCCACTGTACAGGGAATTTCAAGGTCTGGAACCCAGAGTTTAACCCCATACAGGACTTCATAGGGAATCCGACCACCCAAGGATCTTCTTGGCAGATTTATTAAGATTCTATGGACCCCATACAGGTGGTGAACCCAACTGCGATCTGAACGTAAGACTCTAGCTATTAAAGACTGATTTAAGTGATTGTTTTTCCTCTCCACTACCACATATCCCTCAGGATGACAGGGGGAGGAAAACTGCACAGTCATGCCCAATTTTCCCATGGTTCATCTGTACGCCCTAGAGGCAAATGTTGGACCCTGGTCCGAATGGAATGTAGATGCTGCATATATGCCAATAAAGACTTGCAAGTCCTTTATAACAGTTCCAGCATCATGCAATCAATGCGGCCATCAAGAGCAGGAATCCACTGCTAACATAATGTATTTGTAAGACCCAGAAAGAAACTTAGAACCAATTTGTTTCCCAAGGCCTATTACTGGAGAGTCCAACAACACCTACTATAACCTCTACCACGAGTCCTCGCTACATAGTGCCGTGATATCCTCCTGGATGAATGTTTCGCTCTAGAAATAAATACATCTAAATGTAAGGGTCTTCAATGGTCTAGATAAACACAAGCCAGAGGCTTGTCTGAGATCAAGGGAGGTGTATGTGGTGGATGAGCTGTGGTGGAAACTTTTATCTGCTGGCAAATGCCACATTCAAGGACATAGTCTTTAGCCTGTTTGTAAAGACCTGGCCACCTATAGTGTTGCTGCAATAGTGAAATTGTAGCAGCCACCCCTGCAAGAGCAGATGCTAGACCCTCATGTGCTGCTAGCATCAGTCCTAACCTACGATCTGAATTACGTATTACTCTATCCCCCACACCGGGAATATGAGCAAATGGTATGTTTTGTGCACTTAAACTGGAATGAGCACTTTAGTGGGAAATCTCTCGATAAATGGATGCCATTGCACGCAGCATTGACAGCCGTTATGATGTCTCCATCTACTCTCGCACTAGAACGAGTCAATGCAACGACTGCAGCATTTTGCACTATTGCTTCCTTGGCTTCGTCAGCCGTTGTATTCCATTCAACGCATATCCCTATACATTGGTGGCACACTGTATGAATGACATGAGCCATGGCAAACTTGCTTTAAGTTTAGCCACCTGTTGGCAAAGTATCTTATCCTTGATCGCATACGCTTTGGACTCTCTGAATCCATTCTGGCTTCAGTAGTGTAAGTACTCATTGTAAGACTGGACACAATAATACAAAATGCACACTATAAGTGTGGGGAACTCAGGAACTGTATTCTCAAGAGCCAGAATTAAAGCTTTAGGTTCAGCCAGCTGTGCAGTGCCATCACAAGGTGACTGTGTGTGTTTTATGAGGTTCAAATTCTCCACCCCTCATTTTACCCTTGACAGCTGAGCGAGCACAAGAGTATTGGTGCTTTGTCCCTACTACGGGCTCGGCAGAACCATCAGTGGAGATTACAAAATCATACTGACCTAGAGCCATTAATTCATTAGGCAGAGGATATTTGTAGTCATATTGAAGGTATGCTTGTATTTGCAGTGTAGAGTCAAATATGTAATCTACATCTGTTGCAGTGAGTATGTTGGCTCATTGTTTCCATCTTGGACATAAAGCTTTTGCATTTGGAACGCTGGACTTTGTGAAAGCCACTAAGGCTGGAATGGGAGTCACAACAATTTTTCATTTTCCCTGAAACAATGATCTTTCTTTCACTACAGCAGTCTGTACCACTGTTAGGATCTTTTCTGTCAGTGCAAAACGCATTTCTGCATGGGTATATAAATGAGATTTATATGCAATTGGTACAGTGACTCCTTCATTAAATGTGACGTAAGTGCGTCCTAATGCACCTGCAATTATGCGGATCACCAAGTTTGTGGTGTTGACACGTCTGTGTAAGTGTTTTGACGCTAACATGTCAGCTTCTATTGAAGTTACAAATGGTGTGTGTTCAGATGTCCAATGTCTTCTTGAAACGTCTGAACAAATCAAGTAGTAAAGTGGTGTCGCTCATTGTCCATAATCTGGCATTTAGGTTCTGCCAAAATTTTGAAAACCCAATATTGATTGAAGTTTTTTTAAACATGTTTGGATGTTGTAGAAGCACACACTTCTCTAAGAAATGTGTCCCCAGGCTTTTTCCTTCCCTTGACAGCTTGTATTTCAAGAACAGGACACAGCTAGGCAATCTTTGATTTTTTAAATTACATGTGGTAAGGGGATGCAGTATAATGCCAGAGCTTGTGCTAACACCCACTCCTTGACGTATGTTTTTTTAACAGAGTCTTAAATGAGGTTGGAAAAGGTTGGTAAAATGATTGTTTTTCCTTGTGGGCAATCCCTAACAAACTCAGGTGACTAATCATTTTCAGCCAAGAAAATGTTATAGCCAAATGACAAGTTCCCCCAAAAGAGACACATTGAGGGTACATTATATATCCCCCTCCATCTGGTGTTGCAATTCATATAATTGACGAGGGACACTCAGTCTCTGGTCCGGTGTTTCCACCTGTACATAGTCACTCATTGCTACTGCCGCCACACACTTCATAAGATTCTGGCAAACTATTGTGACTTCTGCTGCACTGTCCAGCATAGTCAGAGGCCACTTCCCATTCATAAGCCAAGCCCTCAAAGTCTGTGGCACATTTAGCTTTAATCCCGGCCACCTTCTTCTTTTTAAATTTAGGCTTTGACTGTGCAGGTTTTGTCTTCCTTTTTTATTATGAAATCAGAAGAGCGTTGTGAGTCCTTCTTCTGTTTCATGTACTCCGCTGATGTGCACTCTGATCGTCCTCCTCGGTCGGAGCATTTTCCGGATGACTTCTGAAAGGAACGAAAAGGGCGTGTATCAGTATCCTGATACCTATCAGGCTGTTTAATTGACTTGCGGTTACGCAAATTATATTGCTTTTCAGTGCACTCATGTTGACGAGATCGACCCTGCGCTTTAGTCTATTCTTTATTTTCCTTACTATCCCATTACTTTTTTGAAGACCCATATGCTTGCTTCGAGTTATCCTTTTCAAAATTACCCTTAATTTGTGATTTATTAAGCCTGGTTTCCAAATTATCCCTACCTAAAGATATATAGGTTTCCTCAATAATTTTAGGTAATTCACACTCCTGATCTACTGGAGCAACCTGCATGAGTCACTGGTGTATAGCCAATACTGCTGCTTTCCTGTTTATAATGCTTAGTATGAGTGAGGATACTGTGGCAAAATTGGCCATTTATTTCATCCCCAAATCCAAGGCAGGTACTGCCCCATTCTCATTCTGAATCTGTTTAAGCACCTTAGGCAAAACAGCTTACCATGCGTTCTGTTATGGACTGCAGCAAACACGGTGCTCCAAGTGGTGCCGTCTTCCACTGGGAGAGCCATTCCCATTGGCTGGTATAATGTTGACATTCTATGTTTTTCATGGGGTCCTGTATGGGGAAACACTGCTTCAAGTTGACTAGTTTTTTGTGGAACCCAGAACGGAATCTCATCCAGTCTGATGGGGACCTTCCCCATTATTGCATTGATGGTTACTGTTCTAATTCCAGGCATAGCCAATTGTGGATGTGCAACTTGAGCAGCCTTTTGTGGTATAATCATTATGGTTCGCATAACAAATTGTCCTGGACGTATATAGAGTGTAACTTATTGTCTGTGTGGTTCTCCTAGCACTACGTCTGTAATGTTTGCTGTATCTGGACATGGTATATAACCAGATAAGACTGGCCATGTTGCTCTCTCATTACAGAAAGGACCTATTGGATATTTTCCAATTTATATGGTAAGATGCCTAGGAACCAATTCATGTGTTCCTGATAAGTGAGCAGTCTTTCTGATTCACCATATGCTCTATATTAAATTGGTGCTGCTACTTCAGTGTGCGTTAAAATTCCCTGATTTGGCATTTGCTGCCGGGAATGTGACCCATTAATAGAATACCTCTGTGTTGTATGCTTCTTAGGCCTCTACCATGAAGGTAATATCCCTTCCTGTTCACGGGAGTCGGTGTTGTAAGGAAAATTTGTGCTAATGCATGTCTGCAATTAATTGGTAGATCCACTTGTGCTGGATTAACCATTGAAGTATTTGGAATATGTGGAATTCAGAGAGGGTGACGCTGTGGGGTGATCAAAGGTTCAAGCTTGAACAACCCTAGCCAGAAAATAGGGGTTCCCTACTTACTTGAGGAGGATTATTCCCTAACACCACAGACATCTGCGGTTAGTAGGTGAGTAGGGCCTTTGGATGCACAAAAGTAAAACTACTCTGAAGACCCATTAGATAAGTGCCCAATCTAGAATGTTGGTTGTGCCATGTCGTACGGTTCATACATTCTCAGTAAAACTGTGTGTTTGTTGGACATCATAAACTTAAAAAATGTGTGAGACTGTGTCCACGCACGTCATCAGGATATGTTCATCTTAGAGTTGGCTACCTCACAGTGCACCATATGTACCCCTATGGTAGCAACATAACAGGTGGTATGTGCAACCTTAGAACATGACAAACCTGACTCCCCAAGGAAATTGTGGAAACAGATCTAGAACCCTTTCATTTGATAACTCATGCATGCCCACAAGAAATACACAAATTGACATTAAAATATTCATTTAGGCAATATGATTCTTGTGCAAAATACGTGTGCTGCAATTATCAGTAGAAGTAAACAAAACAGGGTAAGCAGCATCACGAGAATGGTAAAGAACATGAACAATTCAACCATTGTGCTGTTGTATGGAATATATGCTTACATATAAGTACAAATATATTTACGCTCCTACCTAGCACTTCCTATCCTAATGTTCCTAGGGTGGATGCATCTGCCAGAATCCCTGTAGGGTGATCTAACTCCCCAGTTACCTGTGGGTATAGTTCATCTGGGAGCCTGTCTTGGTGTAGAGCTGGGCACCATCCTTCTCAGAAGGTAAACAGGATTCAGCTGGACTGGAATTCCGGCATGGGGCAACCTCAACGCTAAGGGGGCACTGTATGGGGCTCCGGTGGAACATGCGCTGGTGACTACACACTGACATACTATGCATAGACTGTCAGCTCTTCCACCTAGAAAATGTAACACTAATGAACTTGACTGACGGCTGTAGACTGGCGGATGCACAGGGTGAACGTATGGGTATGTTGGAGCACTTACGATGTTGCAACTATGCTGCACACTTGGTCAGGACCCATGCAGCTTCTGACAGGGCTGGATCACTCCTTGCATGGCTGATCTGCAGAGACCAGCCCAGTAGTCCTATTGAGGCACTGCGCTCTACCGCTGGCCAAATGCTTTATACTCAGCATGATATTCATGGTGAGCTAGTTCACCATTACTCCTCCCTCCATCAACCGCTTTCTGCGGCTCCCCAGGATGACTACCGTGTCCCTGCCTCACATTACACCCAATCAAAGGGTGGAATTAGATGACCCTATCACACTGTTTGAGATATGGGAAGCAATGAGAGCCTTGGTGACCGGCAGGACTCCTGGCCCTGATGACCTGACAGGGGATTCTATAGGGCCTATGCTTTGCAACTGACCCCCCCCCATTACAACACTATATGCGGAGGCATTGAAGACTTCCTGCCTCCCAGCCTCTGGCCATGAAGTGCTCCTTATCTTGCTACCTAAACTGGGGAAAAACCTGGAGGCCTTGGAGTTGTAATGCCTGCTAGCACTCTTAAACACGGACTACAAAATCCTGATTCTGCAGCTGGTGCACCCAGGTCAAAATGGGTTTGTTTCCACTGGTACAACCTCACTCAAATTGTGACCAATCTTCTCCATTATGGAACAAGCCTTTATTATAAGGCCCCATGCAGGTTGTATGGTCCTTGACTTAGAGAGGGCTTTCGATTCCTTACAGTAGCCCTTTCTATTTGCAGCGTTGCCCCTGTATGGTCTTGGAGACAGGTTTCTATGACTTGTCTGATTACTATATAAGCTGCCGTTGACCAGGGTGAAGACGGGCTCCCTCACTTCTGACCTCATCTTCATTGGTAGGGGCATGTACCAGGGATGTCCCCTCTCCATGCTGCTTTTCTCCCTAGTGGTGGAGCCTCTGCCAGCTCACCTGCGCGCACAGGGTGTGGAGTGGGGTGTACCCCTAGGAGGCAGTTTGCCCTCACTCTCTACCTACGCGGGCGATCTTCTCATCTATTTGGAAGACATCTCTTCTGTCCCTGATGGGATCGTTTGCATTCTCAGGCAGGTTGCTACACTTTCTAGCCTAAATGTCAATAGACAAAATCCTGTCTTTTCACACTTGCTCTGACCACCTTGGCCTCAACACTGACCTATTCACCACCACACTAGTCTGGCAACCCATCACATTTCAATATCTGGGCATTCCCATTTATCAGTCATCTGTCGATCTCCTTGACGGTAACCATACGTGTGCTGTCACTTCATTGCAGACTCAGATGGTATTCTGGAGGACTCTACCTCTATCCATTGCAGGCAGAGTAGCTCTGCTCAAGATTGTTGCACTCTCTTGACTCCTGGACTACATTTTCAACTTGCCCTTGTACATACATGCCACCTTTTTCAGTTGTTGTGAGATAGAGATCAGCACCTTCATTTGCAACACTTCCAGGTGCTGTGTAACCTTTATCAAAGCGCAGTCTCTGCAGGTTTGGCTGTCCACAACTTTAAGCAATAATACTTAGCTTCCCAACTTTAATGGTTGTTGAAATGGCTTGCTGCTCTACAGTTAGCAAATACTGACACGCTGCTGCTGGCCTGGACCATGGGCAGTGTCTCCCAAATATTCCACCCTTGCGCCCGACCACTACCGTCCCTGCCAACGCTCCTGTTGGTGGCGAATCGCTACTTCTGATGAATTCTCTCCCTTACATGGCAGATTATGCCATATGCGCTAACCTTGATGCTCTTGGGCACACTGCGGAGCCATTGTAACACCACTACATTGGAACTGACCCCTTGGACTATGGCGGGGTCAAGAGAATGGGCGATCTATATATAAGCAGCAAACTCTGCCCTACGATCTGCTAGTAGAGGAGGACAGTCTCCCTCCTGCTCATTTCCTTCTTCATGCATCACTAATGGGGGTATTGAGGCAGAGGTTGGAGGACATGAACCAGGAGCCACCCATGCGTATATCGATACAGTACATGGGTTTGGGCAGACACTTGGTGTGCTGAATTGCTGCCTATCTGTGCTCACATACGGCTATGCCGCTGATATCCCTACCCTAGAATGGCCTAGCATGCAAAAAAATGATGGATTTAACACAGATCTGTGACTGGGGGTGATTGTTTGATTAATCAAGCATTCTGTCCATCATCTGTTCGTTTTGCATTTGTCACTTTAAGTAGGAAGGGTATGCCCAGATGTGGGTCCCGTTCTTGCTACGCCACCAGATTCAAGCTAGCCTGGCTGGTGAGGGGTGTTACCCCGAAACCAGTCCCAGGATGCCAGTTTCTGGTCAAGGAAAGACCTGGCCTGGCAGTTCAGGCTGGACTTTTCCCATGGGGAACAGGTTTAAGACTGGTTTGCATATGGCTGGGTCTAACCTGGAACTGCTTGGCATGCAAAACAAAATGGATTTAACCCAGATCTGTGACTCACGGTGAATGTTCGATTAATTCAGCATTGCGTCCATCATCTGTTCTTTTTGCATTTGTCACCCTAAGTAGGAAGGGTATGCCCAGACTTGGGTCCCGTGCTCCCTATGCACACATATTCAAGCTAGCCTGGCTGATGAGGGTTGATACCTCGAAACTGGTCCCAGGATGCTTGTTTCTGGTCTAGGGAAGACCTGGCCTGGCAGTTCGAGCTGGACAGTTCCCATGGAAAACAGGGTCAAGACTGATTTGCATATGGCTGGGTTTAACCTGGAACGGTGTGATGTGCAAAGAAATGATGGATTTAACCCAGATCTGTGGCTGGGGGTGAATGTTTGATTAATTCAGCATTCTGTCCATCATCTGTTCTTTTTGCTGGTATCCCTAAGGGCACGATGGGAGGCTGACCTTTCTCATCCCTGTAATGATAGAGAATGGTCCACTGTATTGTAGGGCCCTTCACACATACCTCGCAAATCTCGCTTTCGCTTGATTCAGCTATACATTGTACTCAGGTCCTACCTTACTCCGGCCAACATAATAAATACTTTCCCTGTAAGAACGCTGCTTACCCCCGTTGTGGGCTGGTGAATGCAGAAATCATACCTATGCTTTGGGCCTGCACAGCTCCGCGGCAATATTGATGTGGGGTCTATGCCCTTTTGGTGCACTGTACTGAGAGAGAGCTCCCTCATAAATTGGAGCTGTGCGCACTCAGCTTATGCTGGCGTGGTAAAAAACTCAAAGTCATGTCTCGCTTCATAGATCTGGGTCTAATCATAGCCAAACGGCTGATCACATGCAGATGGAAGTCACCTGACCCTCTGCACCTTGTGGCCTAGATGCAGTCGCTTACCAACTGGGCCCAAGCAGAGAGCATCTCATTACATAAGGGAGACATGGGGCTCTGTAAATATCCATTGTCCAGTAGCTGGGGCATGATCATGGCTGACCTCCAAAAGGACATCTCGGTGCTCCCCCATCCCTGTTAGCCCAATTATCACTTGACGATGAATCGGGAGGTGATGCACACATGTTGCTGTCCCCTGTAGTCGCTTCCCTTAGTGGGTAAGACATGGACGACATGTGCCTCTTGCCAGAAAATGGCCCCACTGATGAGATATCAGTGATGGTTATAAGTGGAGTGTGCCCTGCCCAGTTTCCCAAAGCAGAAATCTTGCTGCCTCCCCAGCTGCAAAAGGACCGCTGAATCGCATTTCGGAGAGCTTTCAGAGAGCTCTCGGCGCAGCGTTGGTGTTCTGCCAGAGGTCCCACTCATGGCAGAGCTGCATTGCTAGTGGACGTACTCCAGGCAGGGAGAGATCAGTTCTGCCTCCCCTGTGAGGGAACCCCTGCACCGGAAGAGGAAGTAATCCGGCCAGTGGTGGGCAGGGTCAGAGCCCACCTGAAGTGTGGGGACGACGGGAGCCCAGTGAGAGCTCCTGGGGCTGAAAGCGTCCATGCCGCCATCCAGGTGAGGAACCGAGTTGGCTATATCCGACTTGCCCAGTGTAACAGCTGCCCCGGGAGGTAGCGGGCAGCTGCCAGAGTGACACCTAACCTCAGAGCCCTTACTTTTAGGCAGATGCATCGTTGTGGGGTTTTTTTTGGGAGCTCGAGGTGAACCTTGACGGAGGCCCTGGTGGAGGAAGTAACCTCTACAAAATTACAGCGCAGCCCATATGGTGAGTGCAGAAGCGCTGGGACTGCCGAGTTGAGATAGAGGGGTGGGTACCTCGGTGCCCTACATCCAGGGAAGTAATGTATTCCCCTGGTTCAGTACAGAGTTATGTCACTTCTGGAAGTTGCACAATGGGCTGTATTATGCCATGATGTGCTTAAGCTTGGGATACTACAATTGCCAGTGACATTACTCTGATATGTGTGCACTCTACGAGTGTGTACTGTAATGTGCCATACTGTAATGTGTTATGCCCTGATGTGATTATGTTTTGCTAGGGTTGCACCCCCTGTACAGCGAGGGGATGTGTTGATAATATGTACATGCTGCAGATGGTTACTATGGTGTACTGCTAATTATGTTTTGATTATGCTAAGTGTACTCCTACCAATAGCTACTGCTCCCTAAATGTACTGTTTATGACAGTGGCCTTATTGGCATAAGTGATTTATGTAATCCCTGTGAAATCATGACAACTGCCTGGTGGCTCAGTGTATATATATGATGATGTTCCAATGTGTTTTATGGATAATACAAAGGCTATTTTTATATAACCTTGTGTGGAGTTTCTTTTGTGGTGTGCCTACTGTGTCGCTGCTGTGTGAGTGTGTTGCGCACACGCTTTGCAAATTGCCTCTGGTGTAAGCTTGACTGCTCTGCCAAGATACCAAGGGGATGAGCAGGGGTTATCTTCAGCATGCAGCTCCCTTGCCCTTACTAGAGTGGTGGTTTCTGCCTGGCTTAGGCGCATGCCCTAGCCAACCAGAAATCCCATTTCTTACAGATACCATATATCTTGACCATGCTCAGGTAGTTTATCAATTTGTGATTCAACCTCAGCTAGGCGGCCTTCCACCAGATGCATGTTTGAATGAAATTGAGCTACCTCACTCTTAAGAGATAGTAATTAATGGGTATTTGGGGAGACCGCAATGGTAACTGAAGTTATTGCATTTTTAATGTCCAAAATGTCTTTAAGTAAAGTATCCAGTGCTGAAAGTTGGAATATCTTGTGAGGCTGCCATTGTAGGAAGGGAAGCCTTACCGGTTGGCATAGACACTAAACCCTCACTATTAGACCAATGTCTAATATGCTTGAATTGCGACATAGTTTCCCCACTTATGCTGGAACTGTATCAGGGTGGAGTGTTTCTGAGAGGTGGAGTTTATATAATGCAGTAATGACACCTAGTGGAGGGGTAAATATCTACACTAACTCAGTGAGTTGATAAGCATGGTAATCTCCAGACAAACCTCTCTGCTCTCAAAGCATTCCTCCACAACAGCTCCATGTTATGTCAACAATCATTTCCATTCAGCTTTAATACACCAAGATGCAGCAAGAGTCATTATGGTGATATAAGGATCAAAAAGTTATGAGTAATAACCACAAGAATAAAAGACTTTCCTGAGAGGATGTGCTTCAGCAAAAGAAAAAAGACTTTCTACAGTCCAGACATTAAGGGGCCGATTCCGATCCTGGAAAAATTTCCCCCGTCCGAATTGTATCCGGATTTCTTTCTGTACGAATCGTACAAGTAGCGTACAAACTGCCAAGTACGATTCGCATGGGAAAAACTCCATACGAATCACATCGGGAAAATTTCCCCACACGTCCTTGTGTCGGAAATTGTGTTCGACACATCCCCGGACGATTTATCGTACGAATCGGAAAAATGAAGTCTGACCGCGCAAGTACGATCACTCCCGTCCTTTCGATTTCACAACTGTATGGAAAAAACACCGTACGGACCGAACCCCCACCGTGTATGTACGGACCGTACCCCCACCCATGTATGCATGGAGCGTACCAACTCCCCACCCGTGTATGTACAGACTGTACCCCCACCCGTGTATGTACGGACCATACCCCCACCCCACCAGTGTATGTACGGACCGTACCCCCACCCGTGTATGTACGGACCGTACCCCCACCCCACCAGTGTATGTACGGACCGTACCCCCACCCGTGTATGTACGGACCGTACCCCCACCCGTGTATGCATGGAGCGTACCAACTCCCCACCCATGTATGTACGGACCGTACCCCCACCCGTGTATGTACGGACCGTACCCCCACCCCACCCGTGTATGTATGGACCGTACCCCCACCCGTGTATGTACGGACCGTACCCCCACCCCACCAGTGTATGTACGGACGGTACCCCCACCCCACCAGTGTATGTACGGACCGTACCCCCACCCGTGTATGCATGGAGCATACCAACTCCCCACCAGTGTATGTACGGACCGTACCCCCACCCGTGTATGTACGGACCGTACCCCCACCCCACCAGTGTATGTACGGACCATACCCCCACCCGTGTATGTACGGACCGTACCCCCACCCCACCAGTGTATGTACGGCCCATACCCCCACCCGTGTATGTACGGACCGTACCCCCACCCGTGTATGCATGGAGCGTACCAACTCCCCACCCGTGTATGAATGGAGCGTACCCCCACCCGTGTATGTATGGACCGTACCCACACCCCACCAGTGTATGTATGGAGCGTACCCCCACCCGTGTATGTACGGACCGTACCCCCACCCGTGTATGTACGGACCGTACCCACACCCCACCAGTGTATGTATGGAGCGTACCCCCACCCGTGTATGTACGGACCGTACCTCCACCCGTGTATGTACGGACCGTACCCACACCCCACCAGTGTATGTACGGACCCTACACCCAGCCCCCCCTGTATGTACGGTGCGAAACACCACCACCGATGGACGGTGTGGACCAACACCCTGCCCATGTTCGTACGCACCCTACCCCAGGCCCACACACCAGCACCCTCACCCAACATCGCGCATGTACGAGTCGTACTAAGCCATAGCAAAGGACAGCACTGTACAACAACATGGCCCATGTACGCACCGTACAGACGCAAAAAACACTCGTACTGAACCAGGACAAACCAAAAAAACACAAGGAGAGTCAATTCGAGGCACACAACACCACAAAACATATCCAACAAGGCCAAATACATCCTATACACTGACCTGCAACTGACAAACAGATAAACAGAGGCCCAAACCACTACCACTCCTTATAACACACCCACCCAAAGTTCAAACACAGCCACACCAACAAATGGACCAATAAAAAGGCCCAGCACACACAAACCATGATCCTTTGCAACAGATCCCCTACTGCCAGACCACAGAGACAACGCACTGCACCATACTACATACATCAATACACCTTACACTTGCACTCCTTCACACAACCACTATCACAAACACACCCTCATCACATTCACACACACACACCTGCACAACCACACTCACACACCCACAACCATCCACACCCACATCCCCACAACCATCCACACCCACACCCCACACCATACCCACTAACAAGAATCCAAAGTTCACAAAGGAGGAGCTGGAGGTCCTTGTCGACGAAATCGTCAGAGTCGAGCCACAGCTCTTTGGAACATTGGTCAGACGGACCAGCATATCCGAAAAATCTGCCATGTGGGAGAGGATAATCAATTCCGTGAATGCTGTTGGGGCCACCAGAAGGACCAGGCATGAGTGCTAAGCCAGGTGGTACGATCTGCGGAGGACGGTCCGCCGCAAAATGACGGACGACCACAACCAGGCCAACATCACTTGAGGAGGTCCGTCTCGCAGACCGTTACACTACCATCCCTGGGAGGAGAAGGTGATGGCCATGCTGCCGCCGGTGGGAGTAGATGGACTAGAAGGAGTCCGAGAGCCTGGTGAGTACACAAACAACTCACCTCACATGGGGGGAACGCCATATACAACCCAAATAACAATCATGCACGCAACCCCCCCAAAGCCTGCACCGTACACAACCACACTCCAAAAACACACACATGCCACTAGCGCCTCCATGCCCCATGCCCCAAGCAAGGCCATGCCAAGTCACAGGCCACACAAAACACCAACACAAGACAGGATGTCCCTGATGCCAGGAGGGTGGGCCTCAAAACTAACATAGAGCAACTCTGAAGCACACAACAATGCCCTCAGCCCATATGGCTTAGGGCACAGCCATACAAACAGTGTGTCCCCACACAGTACTGTTTTGCCTGCTAATGGTGGCCGTGTTGCAGGACGACATGGGTATGAAGGCACAATTTGCACATAACAGCAGCTAATGAAGATGCATCACACTGAAAGAGTGTCAGCACACACCGCCACAGCAGCAGTGCAGACTCAGACACTCCGCCCAATGGGTGCCGGCAGAGAAGAAACAAACCCACATGAACAAGCCAATGGCCTTTGAAAGACCTGCAAACTGTGTGTGCCCAGGAAGCTGGGCTGAGGTGACAGAGGATGACACACAGAGGGAGGGAGAGGGGCAGAGAGAGGGACAGAGACAGAGGTGGACACAGGGAGACAGGCAGAGGGAGGAAGGAGGCTGACAGAGGGAGGGAGAAAGGGAGACGGACAGAGAGAGGAGGCTGACAGAGGGAGGGAGAAAGGGAGACGGACAGAGGGAGGAGGCTGACAGAGGGAGGGAGAAAGGGAGACAGAGGGAGACGGACAGAGGGAGGAGGCTGACAGAGGGAGGGAGAAAGGGAGACGGACAGAGGGAGGAGGCTGACAGAGGGAGGGAGAAAGGGAGACGGACAGAGGGAGGAGGCTGACAGAGGGAGGGAGAAAGGGAGACAGAGGGAGACGGACAGAGGGAGGAGGCTGACAGAGGGAGGGAGAAAGGGAGACAGAGGGAGACCAAATCACCCTTGGGTGGTATGGCCATGTCCGCTCCTCAGCAGGTGCACTGTGTGCATGTAGACAAGGTTTGGCACTGCGTGAACCCCCCCTTCAACCTTTGATAAACACTGGGCCATGGGTCAATCTGTGCATGAGTACATCCGTGCTGCAGGCACAAACAGAACCTTACACCTAGTATACCCACCCACTGTGTTTGTCAGAACCCTGTGACAAATTGTTAAGTTACCTACCTGCATTCTCAAATAGCATGGAAAAAACACCATTTGGCCACGTACAGTGCAAAACGTAAGGCAGCTCTGCATGGCTTGCTACGCCCGCTCACTACACTGCTGACTGCGTTCACAAAAGATGCATCAACTAAGATTCTGTCACACATAGGTAAAGTGTCAAAAGCTGTGGCCAAGGGACATACCCATGCACAAGTGCACTGTGAGAGGAATGCTCGCCAAATCCAACCACCCAGAGGAACTGTGCCTAATCAAAAATGAATGAACATGGATGTCGCATGTAACACAATTAACACTGTCTCTCTCACACACAGGTCAACGTCGTCGATCTCCCCCCAACACTGGGGGGGAAGACTCACAGAACCAGGCTCTGCGTGAAGAGGACCCCACCGGCAGCGACGACTCTCACCACTCCGTGGATGACCCAGACCAACCTGGCCCCTCTGGTGTCCAACCACCTGCAGCACCTGCGTCAGGTACAACTGTGCCAACCACCACCCCCATTCCTGCCACATCCCAGGAGACACCCAGGAGCCCTGCCCGCACACAACAACACAGCCAGTCTGTCTAGGAGGGACAAGGTGCTCCGGGCACCCAGGAGGAGGCAGGTGACACCGCAAATGCCATCCCTCAGGGGTTCTGGAGACCTAATGTGCCCACAATAGCAGGCCAGGCGCAAGTGGGCAGGGGTGGTGGGAGTGGAGGATGGCGGAGGCGCGAACCTGACCAGTTGGCTCAGGAACCGGTAATGTCACACGTCCACAACATCCTGGACGCATACCGGCGTGACTCCAGAGGCATCGACCAGGTAGTGGAGACCCTCAATGAGATGAAGACCCTGTAGGTCGAGCATCATGCCAGTCATCTACAACACCATGGACGGATGGAGGCAAGACTGGCTGAGCTCCTGGCGGTGCACAGGGACGTGAGCCAATCACTCCGTCAGATCGCCCAAAGCCTGGCAAACCCTCCCTGTGCCACCAGGCGTAGACCAGCACCAGAAACAGGGAGGGAGGAGGAGGAGGATTCATCTGACGGAGCGTCCCTAGCATCGTCAAGGCCTGCTTCTGAGGGTCCCCACAGGAAGGTGGGTCATCCACGCAAAAGACCGTGAGAGTCAGCGGAACATCACCATCTCCCAGGTCACCTGGCCTGGCACCTGGCCCTCTGGCCCAACAGCAGCACAGCAGCAACTGACATTCTCTGCCACATGGCCTTGCTGGTCACTGTCTGACCAATGTTGACAAAGACTGTGGCACAGACTCTGATGACTTTCAATGGCAGGATACCAACTCCCCCTGTGAACTTTGGATTCTATACTCCCGCCAAGCACCTCTTGTCACCCCCCCAAACACGTACCCCAGCACTAATAAAAATCATCACAATCACAAGATGATGCCGTCAGTTTGCATTATTCCACTACATGTGTGTGTTGTAAAGTCAAACCATGCCTGATTTCAGAAGTAACTCCAAACATCCATACCCTGGGGTCTGAGTCTGGCACAGGACACACATGGGTCACAATGTACCATCCAAGACAGACATGGAGCACCATACTCACCCGTGATGGGCCCAACCAGCTGAGGGGCTGCCCGCACAACTGTGCCTACAGACCTATTTAGAAGAGCAACAGTCATGCGCAGAGGTCAGGGATCATGTGGAGTGTCCTGGGGTGGGAGTCCCAGGTATGTGTAGACACGTGGCAGAACCATGTCCTGCATGCTTGAGTCAGGTGGATGTGGAGAATGGTGGGCCAGCCAAGGTTGGATGCATGGAGATGGAACAATTGGGTGTTGGATCACAGTGCCACAAGGTTGTGTTGTGGTTGTGGGCTGCATCCTGAGTGTGTGCGTGGATTGAGAAGGTCATCCAGCAGCTGGCAGTGATCCCCTCCCCCCATGTCTGTTGGATGTTGATGTGGCCTGGTCGCCGGATGTAGTAGCAGAGCTGTGCAGATGCACCCTGGATGTGGACAAGTATCATGGGATTTCTAACGCACATGTCCGTAGAGTGCAGGGTAGGATTAGACACGGATGTCATAGTTGACCTGGGGGATGGTCTCCCTCTTGCCTTGAGGTTGATGGAACTGGGGATCTTGTGCATAATGCAGAGTGTGCTGCCGCATGAGGCACAGATGCTGCTGATCAGCATAGCACATGTCAGCAAGCAATCCATGATGAACACCAGCTCGTTTGCGTGGACACTGGGTGCCCTTGCTGCAGGGCCTGCAGCAGCATGCGCCATGTCAAGAAAACAATGCCACAAGTAGCACACAAAGACAAGGATCTCAGGAAGGAACTATGCAAAAGGTGTATGTCAAGGAAGGAATGTCTGGTTCAACATGGCACACACACACACAATGGATTCACATGCAGCACAGTGGCCGTCGTGGAGACTGACATGCCACAATACCTACACAGCCATGGACATCATGCACAATACAGAATCTAATCCCTGACAAACAGCTTGCATCTTGCTACTCTACACATAGACACATATGCACCATCTCTGAGAACAATGCCAGACATGCCGCATGCACAGTGGCAACAGACCACCATTGACAGAGATGAGGCACCTTGGAGGCAGAAGGACACCTTTATTACTCATGTGTGTCGGAATTTTTTTTTTGATACTTGTATAGTGCACTACTCACCCGCAAGGGTCTCAAGGCGCTTGTACGAATACCGCTGTGGAACCCATCCTGGCTTTCCCTGTGAGGCGTCCACTCCTGGGCACCCCCAAGGTGTAGGCCAGGCATCCTTAGCGTTGTGGGGGCCGTTGTGGAGATTAAGCAAGCTATTGCCCAGAGTTGCAGAGTGGGACTCCATGATTGGAATAGGCACCGAGGCGAGAATTATCAGGTCCGTGGAATTTTTGAGCCCAAGACCCGCCGAGGCGGGGAATTGAACCCTGGTCCCGGGCTAGAACTCTGCATCAGGGTCTGCCGCTCTAATAATTGAGCCACACTCTGTCAACACATACACAGGTCATGTGGATGAACATGTGGGACCAACACTGGCACCCCCCTTACCACCACAGATGCTGGAAATCCATGGCACTGGCACACAAGTGACGGGTTACAGCTAAACACCCCCTGCTGCTCATGGAGAGGCTGCTATACACCATTGAGCCCCTACTGGGGAATTCACACACCATGTCAACCCGGTGCAACCCGTATGTTTCCGAGGGCAGTGTTACACACATTGATGGCTCCATCACAATCCACAATCCCATTACAGATGACTGTCACCAAGTCTGACCATCAATTCAGGTGAATTCAGCTCCATGTCATGTGCCCCATGGTGATTCTACATGTATGTAAAGTATCCAAACATGAACAGGAGCAGTGCACACACATTCAAAACAAATACCACTCCCAAAAAGCCTTGCTGCATCCCTTACCCGAAGGAGATTTTCGAACTTGTCCGTGCATGTAACGCTGATTCAGCACATGTTGCTGTGTTCATGAGGAATCGCAAGAGCACAACAATGCCACCAGCAGACAGCATGCGCAAGTACCTGTGGATGGGAGACACACCAGAAGTCAGCCAAAAGAAGCACATCCGCATGCATGTGCATGTACTCGACACGTATAAGGTTGTCAACATGCTAGGTGACAATGATGACTCTGGAAAAACATTCTTCTATTGCACCATCACTCGAGTGACACATCCAAACACACCTCTGACTCACTTGGCAGACATGCAGATGGACACACACATTGCAACACTTGCCACACACGGCCCAATGCGTGCACACTCAGACACTGGAACTCACCACTAAGCAAAGAAGTTGCGTATGAGCCGACTCCGCATGTCCTCTACCGCCTCCTCCTCCTCCTCCACATCACTTGCCTCATGACCAAGCCCTTCATCCTCCACGGGTGGATGGTCCTGCTCATCTGGATCCAGGATGAGTGGCACAGCTTTCTCCACTGCCATGTTGTGCAGCATGCAGCACACGAGGAATATCTTGCAGACCTTCACCGGTGCATATGGGAGTGCGCCACCGGTCTTGTGGAAGCAACGGAATCGGCTCTTCAGGAGGCCAAACGTCCTCTCTATCACTTGCCTGGTCCGCCCATGGGCGTTGTTGTAGCGGTGATCGGCAGCCGTGCTGGGGTTGTGGAGAGGCGTGATCAGCCATGGCATGTTGGGATAGCCAGCGTCCCCTACATGGAAACATCATGGACAAGAGTGGGTCAGGAGAAGCAGTAAGACAGGAAGATGACGTTAAATACAGGACTTCCAGAGTATACCCACCAACAATACATGCTCGTTCGTTGCGCAGCTGCAGCATCATTTCAGGCACCCTGCTACGCCTCATGATGTAGGCATCGTGTGCTGATCCTGGAAAACGAGCACAGACATGTGAAATCTCCATGTTGGCAAGACACACCACAAGGGCATTAATGGAGTGGTAATGCTTGCGGTTCCTATACGCTACCTCCTGTGCCTGTGGTGGTACCAAAGCCACATGTGTTCCATCTATGGACCCAATGACATGGGGCATCCCTCCCAGGGCATAGAACACACGCTTGACACCTGTCAACTGCTCAGGAGTTGGGAATTTTATGAACTCATCCAGGTGATCCAACATGGCCTCTAAAAAATCATGCAGAACACGGCTGAACATGGTTTGGGACATGCCACCGACATGGGCAATGGTATGTTGAAAGGTTCCCGTGGCAAAGAAATGTAGGGCTGCCATCACCTTCATCTTGGGTGTCAGTGCAGTAGGATACCTGTGTAGCGGTTGGAGGTGTGGTGCCAGCCGTGTCGTCAAGTCCTCAATCAAACGTTGGGGGAAGCGGTAGCGGCGTATATAGTCATGTTCCCTCAGGTCAGCCAAGTCCGGAATTGCTCGAGGGAGAGGCAGAGCCCTGCAGTGAATTAGAAGGGACAACGAAGAGTGAGTACAGTACACCACCAATGTCAATGTACTGAGCACATGCTCAACATGCAATGCACATATGCTACATATAGAATCAGGTCTGTGCAATATGCCCTGGACACGTATGCCAGGCATGTGACACTCCTACCAAGAGCCAGCTACAAACGTTGATTCTCAACCTCAATATGCCATGCCATGAAACTAGCTGTGGGCCAGTGTAAGTGAGCAGGCAGACGCATTACAGGAGTTACAGACATCCAAATATGTGCAGAAGAAGGATGTTTATTGTACAGACAGGCTGCGGAACACTAGAGGCACAGGTCACATGTCATAGAATAAGGACAGACCACACACCTTGCCATGAAGGATTACATGTCAAGACTGATCACACATACATTGAGAGTATGCAGATATGTCCTTGTTTTGAAACTCCGTGTCGATGCGTACATGCACACCTTACGTCGGATTACACATGTGTGCTGGTGTGCGTAACAGTGTTCCATGCCCATCTACACACAGACACATGTTGGTTGCAGCAACTGCAGATGCATTTGACCAAACACCTACAGCAAACCTATGGGAACACATGACACACACATGACATAGCTACAGCGTGCAACGCGGGCATTCACTTGTCAGGGGTAACATTCAGTGTACCTGGCATCAGGGGACATTTGCGTGTGTCGGTGACTGTGCCATGCCAGTGACGCATGGCCCACCAAGTCTGTACTACATGCACACATGTCAAAGGAGTGAAGGGGATGTGTGGCACATGGAGCACCATCACACGTGACATGTGTACACAGCTCATCATACTTTAATTAGCTTCACACCTCAGGAGTATGGTGCCACATCATAGCCTGACCCACCTGTGCCCGACACATGTAGTACTGCACAGACAATGCCTTGATGTCCAGCCTTGGCCAGGTATGACAGCTCAATTCCTTCCTGTGTGCCGCCTGTCACCACTGTCAGGTGTGAAACGCACTGTACATACGCTCTGAGGGCGTGTGTAGGGTCCCTATCACTATGGGAGTGCTTGCGAATGCGTACGCCACAGTGATAGGGACCCTACACACGCGTGTATGGTCCGTATTACTATGGCGTACGCATTCGCCAGCACTCCCATAGTGATAGGGACCCTACACACGCGTGTACGGTCCGTATCACTATGGCGTACGCATTCGCCAGCACTCCCATAGTGATAGGGACCCTACACACGCGTGCACGGTCCGTATCATTGCATTTGGGGTGCCCTAGGGCCATGGAACGGACCGTACCTGTGTGTATATCTTGAAATAACATAGCGGACACATGAGGGACAAGTTTAAGGGCCTAAATGCATGCTGGTTTTCATGGAGACCGAGTTTAAATTTTGAATTATTGCATCAGGTGGCCAGCAGAAGTCGGTTGGAAACAATATACTTTGTTGCAAAGTGGTTGTTGACTTGACATCATGCTCACTTCTTAAACCATGCAAAGCCACTCACTGGGGTAGGTTTGCAGGGATTGGAGGAAATGTAGGATGCTAATGTGACTGACCAATCACTCTGTACTCCTGTGAATGAAACAGGCCAGCAAGGCAGATAGAAGGCAGCCAGGTCCCATGAGAGAGCACTTGCTTGCACATCCTTTCATTCCACAACACTGCTGCTGCTTGTGATTCCTCTGGCACCATGTCCAGGTCTGTGGAGAGGGCCCAGCCATTCACCATGGAGGAGAACATTGCGTTGGTGGATGTCATCCTCCCACAGTACACCATGCTGTATGGTCGACCAGGGGAGCAGGTGAGTGCAGACTCCACTAGCTTAGACTGTGCCCCGGTTTTGTGACTGTGACTTCTGGCATTGTGTCCCTGTGTGAAAGACATGCAATGTTGTTTGGAGTGGGTCACAGGGTGGGGAAGGCCTCATGTCTCCCATGCAGAGCATGCTGTGGTTCCTGTGTGCACTCCTCACTTGCATTGTGCTTACTGTGACAATCAATGCATGGTGCATGCCACATTCTGCCTGGCTACTCCTCCTGGGAATGTTGTTGCTACAGTCCTGATGTGATTCTGTGGTCCCCCCAGTGTGACAGGTGACAGTACCCATAGATGTGTGTTTGTTTAGTGTACCTGTGCTGTGAGCGTACAAATGATGTGTTCGTCCCCTGGACATTGGTGTGTGTGTAAATCCCCTGTCATGTGGGTGAGTGCATATGGGGAGTGTTGCACACCAGCTGCATGAGGGATGGATATACCCTGCCCATGTGATGTGAGCAGGGAGCAGTGCTATGTGACTGCGGTGCTGAGCCAGCCCCACACCTGTGACACCCCCCAGTCCAGTGGCACATGGGCAGAGTGAGGTTTGTACCCGCAGTTGGCAATGGCAGGTGATTGTCCTGTGCCTGTGTGTGTCTGTGTATTCTGCTGAGGTAGCATCAGTGGGCTGGGACATGTGACTGCTTTGAGGTGTTGTACATAATCCTTGTGTAGCTTGTGATGCACAGTGTGATCCAGGATCATTGATTGTGTGGCACCCCTCATGCCACCTGTGTACCTTCAATGCCACTTAGTGCATTTTGCCTTCCACAGTTGATTATGTCCCTATGTAAAATGTGCAATGAGTTGCCTGCATACCATGGCCTGTTCCAAGAAGACAATTTGTTAATATGTGTGTCTCTGTGTCATTTCTCAGGGGAATTAAAGTATTCTCACTTTTGCATCCTCACTGGTAGGCGTCCGTGCCAAGGGGGAGATATGGAAGCAAGCCGTCAGTGCCGTGAGGAATACGGAGGGTCGGAATCGGCGCCTAGCCCAGGTGAGGAAACGCTGGCAGGATATCCGGTGCTGGATGAGGAGGATTGCACGGGTCCTGCTGGGGGACTCACCTGAGAGCCGGAAGAACCGTGGGCGCCGGCGTCTGACCCACATCCAGAAGCGTATGCTGGCGGTGGTCTTCCCCGACTTGGATAGGCGCTTACTGGAGAAGCAGCAGCAGGAAGGGGGTAGGTACATGTGTGTTTGTTGTGTGTCACCAGCTTTTGGTAGTGCGCAGTTGCATGGATTCACTGCCAGGGTTTACATGTGCAGTGCATAACCAGTTCTCCAAAGTAAACCGGTGCTGTTCTTCCTCCCTTCCCCTCCTTGCCATGTGTTCCCTGGTCTGTGTGTAGTCACTCTTGCACAAGGTAATCTAGGCTGGCAGTAGATCCAAGTGCCCAATGCTTGCAGCATCATGTGTGGGGGTGGAGTGTGACAGGTTTTGGTACCTTGGCTGTGCCCTGGCCAGTTCAGTCATTGTGGGGTCCATGTCAGTTGGCACTGATGCTGAGTCCCAACATAGGAGTGTGTCTTTAAAGTGTACTGCCTTCCAGCATGCATGTCCAATGTTGTGCCCTCTGACATGATGTCCATGAGTGGGATTAATGCATAGTGCAGGGACGGTTGCTTCAGTTGCAGTCATATCCATCCAGGATCATGGAGGTGTGTGGCCACTACCGTGCCCTGGGGCACCTTTTCCTAGGTATCATGTGTGTCATCCAACTATGTGGACATTTTCTGTGTCTTTGGCATAGGTTGGGCTCTGTGGCATTGTACCCTGGCCTCATCTGTATTGACGTAAACTGTGCTACATGTGTCCACTGTACAGTGTGACCCAATTTTGCTTGTGCATACTCACAGTGGGCAGTGCCTGTGTGTCTTGGAACGACAATCTGATGATGGTTGATTGTCAATGATATATGTGGACAGGCGCACCAGGGGTAGTTTGTGTACAATCAGGATTTCGTGCAGGCCATGTGTTTTTATCCCAGAGTAAGAGGTGTAAGTACTTCCTCTGTCACAATCACATTGTCTCAGGTAGGGGGTGCTTTGTGCGGGCAAGTCCTACATGTCCAAATCTGAAGTCCCCCTGCTAGGTCTGGCCTGTGTGTGATGTTTGTCTGGAAATACACTCAAGGTGCAGTGACCTAGTCATGTTGTGCATGTTTTTATGTATTGGCTTTGCAGCATGTGCAAAAAGTTAATAGACATGGTTCCTGCTCATCCCTTTTTTGTCAACGCTGTGTGGTACAGATGCTGTGCACGATTGTCCCCAGAGCCTGGCTCCTCTGTCCTATTTGATATCAAGTAATTTGCTGTTGGGTCATGCTCTCCATTGTTTCTCAGTGGCATGGTGGGTCAACCAGCTGGGTGTTGCAGGGCCTACATATGTACCCTGTGTTGTAGATGTTACTCATGTTGCTTTTCAGGCTATGCACTGTGACCTAAGTCGATTTGACTCATGTGACATATGTATATAGGTGTCTGATCATTTCCTGTCTCTTCACCTTGCCCACAGCATCGTCGGGAGACTCTGAGGGAGACACTGGCATGGACCGTGAGGAGGGAGCAGGCACCAGTGGCAGCAGTGCTGTCTTGTCTGACACATCAAGTGGCACGGAGGCCCAGGGGAGTGAGGCGGAGGACCTGTCCAGTTACACCACCGACTATGACGCTGACGGGTCCGAGGCTGAGCTCCCAGAGGGGGCGGAGGCTGCTCCCACAGCTGACAGCAGCACTCGATCTCTACCCGCCCCCTCGATTCCCATCACCGGCCTCCCACTTGCTCTGGTCCCTTCCCGCCGTGCTAGGTCACCACGTGTCTCCTTCTTGCCAGGCACAGCACCCCCTGCCCCTGCCCCCGTCTCCACTGCTGCCGTCAATGCTGAGTCTGTGGACATCCTGCACCAGTTGCAGGTTGGTCAGACTGCGATGCTTAATGTCCTCCATGGCCACACACGAGTGCTCACCCAGATGGAGGCATACATGGAGGGAATCTCAGCTGCGCAGTCTGACCAACGCCAGTTGCTGAGGTCCATTGACTCGACACTGACTGCAGCAGTGGGTCTCCTGCAGCGCTACGTCCCCCCCCCTACCCCTGCAGCATCCACATTTCCTACTCCCATGCCTGTCCAAAGCACACCCAGACGTAGCCATGCACGCACCCCACCAGACACAGGAACCACACCACCAGGGAAGGCCAAGCGCACACCTCCTCTCACGCACACACAGAGGGAAGTAGGCACACCCACTGGGTCGGGCGGCAAACGTAAGACACGCAGCCACAGTGGGAGTCCACATTCATCCCAACCCACTGCTTCCAAATCCACTCCCCTCAGCTCTCCTGGCCAGGATTCCACCAAAGACTCCTTCATGGCCGCTCTGTCCCTGAGCCCCAAAGTGACACCACCCCGCAAGCGGTCAAAGGAGTCCCCGGTCAGGGTGGTTGTGTCCCCCCCTGTCCACACCCTCCACCTTTGGTGCTGCCCCACCCCCTGTGGTGGAGTCCTCCGTCCCTGCACCCACAACACCTACCCTTGCCCCTCCAGTCCCTGCGGTGCCTGGTCCTTCTCCCCCACATGATGCCCCCCTTCTGTGGATGAAATGGACATGTGAACTGTGCAGGCAAGTTAGGGGACACACGTCCCAATGTGTACCCCCCCAGGACTTTGCTGATGGCCTGGCCCATGGGCCTTGTAAATAGTGGACATTTATACCAATTTATTTTAACTGCTGAATAAAGCATTTTGTTTTTCTTTTGCACACTACTGCTTTTCTGGTATTGCTGTTGGTGGTGCTGCTCCATGTTTGGGGTGAGGATAATGTGTTAGGTGTCTGGCAAATGTAGTGGTGTACTGCTCATGGGATGGACCCTGGTATCTGTGTGCCATCACAAGGTATTTGCGGAATACCTTTGTTCATGTATGCTCTTACTGCATGGTGACATTGTCCCAAGGTGTGTCCCTTCCTCTGTGGACCCTGACATCTTCCCTGCAGGGTGTTTCCTAAATGTTGTGCTGAGCTGTGTCTACATATCCTTGGTGTATGACGGATCCGTTCTACTTTGGCCATGCATGCTGGGCAATGTCTCCACCTGCATCATTTGTGGCATCTTTGGTGGTCTCTGTACTTGTGTGTGGAGTATATTGTAGTTACTTCATGTGGACATGTTCTCTTTTACACACTATGCATGTGTGTACTCCCAGCCTCGCCCACATGTTACGTGTTCTGCAGGGTCTTTGAGCACCTGACTGACTATTGTGGGCATTGTATCTGTGGGTACTGCACCCTTTTTTCCATGGGCACTGCTGGGAGGACTCTGCACCCACCCCTCCTGCATCTGGGCACTGCTGGGAGGACTCTGCACCCACCACTCCTGTGTCTGGCACAGCTGGGAGGACTCTGCACCCACCCCTCCTGCGTCTGGGCACTGCTGGGAGTGATAGGCACCCACCCTTCCTGCGTCTGGGCACTGCTGGGAGGACTCTGCACACACCCCTCCTGTGTCTGGGCACTGCTGGGAGTGATAGGCACCCACCCCTCCTGTGTCTGGGCACTGCTGGGAGGACTCTGCACCCACCCCTCCTGCGTCTGGGCACTGCTGGGAGGACTCTGCACACACCCCTCCTGTGTCTGGGCACTGCTGGGAGGACTCTGCACCCACCCCTCCTGCGTCTGGGCACTGCTGGGAGGACTCTGCACACACCCCTCTTGTGTCTGGGCACAGCTGGGAGGACTCTGCACACACCCCTCCTGTGTCTGGGCACTGCTGGGAGGACTCTGCACACACCCCTCCTGTGTCTGGGCACTGCTGGGAGTGATAGGCACCCACCCCTCCTATGTCTGGGCACTGCTGGGAGGACTCTGCACACACCCCTCCTGTGTCTGGGCACTGCTGGGAGTGATAGGCACCCACCCCTCCTGTGTCTGGGCACTGCTGGGAGGACTCTGGGCACTGCTGGGAGGACTCTGCACACACCCCTCCTGTGTCTGGGCACTGCTGGGAGGACTCTGCACTGGGCACTGCTGGGAGGACTCTGCGCACACCCCTCCTGTGTCTGGGCACTGCTGGGAGGACTCTGCACCCACCCCTCCTGTGTCTGGGCACTGCTGGGAGGACTCTGCACACACCCCTCCTGCGTCTGGGCACTGCTGGGAGTGATAGGCACCCACCCTTCCTGCGTCTGGGCACTGCTGGGAGGACTCTGCACACACCCCTCCTGTGTCTGGGCACTGCTGGGAGTGATAGGCACCCACCCCTCCTGTGTCTGGGCACTGCTGGGAGGACTCTGAACCCACCCCTCCTGCGTCTGGGCACTGCTGGGAGGACTCTGCACACACCCCTCCTGCATCTGGGCACTGCTGGGAGGACTCTGCACCCACCCCTCCTGTGTCTGGGCACTGCTGGGAGGACTCTGCACACACCCCTCCTGTGTCTGGGCACTGCTGGGAGGACTCTGCACACACCCCTCCTGTGTCTGGGCACTGCTGGGAGGACTCTGCACACACCCCTCCTGTGTCTGGGCACTGCTGGGAGTGATAGGCACCCACCCCTCCTATGTCTGGGCACTGCTGGGAGGACTCTGCACACACCCCTCCTGTGTATGGGCACTGCTGGGAGGACTCTGCACACACCCCTCCTGTGTCTGGGCACTGCTGGGAGTGATAGGCGCCCACCCCTCCTGTGTCCGGGCACTGCTGGTAGGACTCTGCACACAACCCTCCTGTGTCTGGGCACTACTGGGAGGACTCTGCACACACCCCTCCTGTGTCTGGGCACTGCTGGGAGGACTCTGCACTGGGCACTGCCGGGAGGACTCTGCGCACACCCCTCCTGTGTCTGGGCACTGCTGGGAGGACTCTGCACATACCCCTCCTGTGTCTGGGCACTGCTGAGAGTGATAGGCACCCACCCCTCCTGTGTCTGGGCACTGCTGGGAGGACTCTGCACACACCCCTCCTGTGTCTGGGCACTGCTGGGGGGACTTTGCACACACCCCTCCTGTGTCTGGGCACTGCTGGGAGGACTCTGCACCCACCCCTCCTGCGTCTGGGCACTGCTGGGAGGACTCTGCACCCACCCCTCCTGCGTCTGGGCACTGCTGGGAGGGCTCTGCACACACCCCTCCTGCGTCTGGGCACTGCTGGGAGGACTCTGCACACACCCCTCCTGCGTCTGGGCACTGCTGGGAGGACTCTGCACACACCCCTCCTGTGTCTGGGCACTGCTGAGAGTGATAGGCACCCACCCCTCCTGTGTCTGGGCACTGCTGGGAGGACTCTGCACACACCCCTCCTGTGTCTGGACACTGCTGGGGGGACTTTGCACACACCCCTCCTGTGTCTGGGCACTGCTGGGAGGACTCTGCACACATCCCTCCTGTGTCTGGGCACTGCTGGGAGGACTCTGCACACACCCCTCCTGCGTCTGGGCACTGCTGGGAGAACTCTGCACACACCCCTCCTGCGTCTGGGCACTGCTGGGAGGACTCTGCACACACCCCTCCTGCGTCTGGGCACTGCTGGGAGGACTCTGCACACACCCCTCCTGCGTCTGGGCACTGCTGGGAGGACTCTGCACACACCCCTCCTGCGTCTGGGCACTGCTGGGAGTGATAGGCACCCACCCCTCCTGCGTCTGGGCACTGCTGGGAGGACTCTGCACACATCCCTCCTGCATCTGGGCACTGCTGGGAGGACTCTGCACCCACCCCTCCTGTGTCTGGGCACTGCTGGGAGGACTCTGCACACACCCCTCCTGTGTCTGGGCACTGCTGGGAGGACTCTGCACACACCCCTCCTGTGTCTGGGCACTGCTGGGAGGACTCTGCACACACCCCTCCTGTGTCTGGGCACTGCTGGGAGTGATAGGCACCCACCCCTCCTATGTCTGGGCACTGCTGGGAGGACTCTGCACACACCCCTCCTGTGTATGGGCACTGCTGGGAGGACTCTGCACACTCCCCTCCTGTGTCTGGGCACTGCTGGGAGTGATAGGCACCCACCCCTCCTGTGTCCGGGCACTGCTGGTAGGACTCTGCACACACCCCTCCTGTGTCTGGGCACTGCTGGGAGGACTCTGCACACACCCCTCCTGTGTCTGGGCACTGCTGGGAGGACTCTGCACTGGGCACTGCTGGGAGGACTCTGCGCACACCCCTCCTGTGTCTGGGCACTGCTGGGAGGACTCTGCACACACCCCTCCTGTGTCTGGGCACTGCTGAGAGTGATAGGCACCCACCCCTCCTGTGTCTGGGCACTGCTGGGAGGACTCTGCACACACCCCTCCTGTGTCTGGGCACTGCTGGGGGGACTTTGCACACACCCCTCCTGTGTCTGGGCACTGCTGGGAGGACTCTGCACCCACCCCTCCTGCGTCTGGGCACTGCTGGGAGGACTCTGCACCCACCCCTCCTGCGTCTGGGCACTGCTGGGAGGACTCTGCACACACCCCTCCTGCGTCTGGGCACTGCTGGGAGGACTCTGCACACACCCCTCCTGCGTCTGGGCACTGCTGGGAGGACTCTGCACACACCCCTCCTGTGTCTGGGCACTGCTGAGAGTGATAGGCACCCACCCCTCCTGTGTCTGGGCACTGCTGGGAGGACTCTGCACACACCCCTCCTGTGTCTGGGCACTGCTGGGGGGACTTTGCACACACCCCTCCTGTGTCTGGGCACTGCTGGGAGGACTCTGCACACATCCCTCCTGTGTCTGGGCACTGCTGGGAGGACTCTGCACACACCCCTCCTGCGTCTGGGCACTGCTGGGAGAACTCTGCACACACCCCTCCTGCGTCTGGGCACTGCTGGGAGGACTCTGCACACACCCCTTCTGCGTCTGGGCACTGCTGGGAGGACTCTGCACCCACCCCTCCTGCGTCTGGGCACTGCTGGGAGGACTCTGCACACACCCCTCCTGCGTCTGGGCACTGCTGGGAGTGATAGGCACCCACCCCTCCTGTGTCTGGGCACTGTTGGGAGGACTCTGCACACACCCCTCCTGTGTCTGGGCACTGCTGGGAGGACTCTGCACACACCCCTCCTGTGTCTGGGCACTGCTGGGAGTGATAGGCACCCACCCCTCCTGCGTCTGGGCACTGCTGGGAGGACTCTGCACCCACCCCTCCTGCGTCTGGGCACTGATGGGAGTGATAGGCACCCACCCCTCCTGCGTCAGGGCACTGCTGGGAGGACTCTGCACACACCCCTCCTGTGTCTGGGCACTGCTGGGAGTGATAGGCACCCACCCCTCCTGTGTCTGGGCACTACTGGGAGGACTCTGCACACACCCCTCCTGTGTCTGGGCACTGCTGGGAGGACTCTGCACCCACCCCTCCTGCATCTGGGCACTGCTGGGAGGACTCTGCACACACCCCACCTGTGTCTGGGCACTGCTGGGAGGACTCTGCACACACCCCTCCTGTGTCTGGGCACTGCTGGGAGGACTCTGCACACATCCCTCCTGTGTCTGGGCACTGCTGGGAGGACTCTGCACACACCCCTCCTGTGTCTGGGCACTGCTGGGAGGACTCTGCACCCACCCCTCCTGTGTCTGGGCACTGCTGGGAGGACTCTGCACCCACCCCTCCTGCGTCTGGGCACTGCTGGGAGGACTCTGCACACACCCCTCCTGTGTCTGGGCACTGCTGGGAGGACTCTGCACACACCCCTCCTGTGTCTGGGCACTGCTGGGAGGACTCTGCACCCACCCCTCCTGCGTCTGGGCACTGGTGGGGGGACTCTGCACACACCCCTCCTATGTCTGGGCATGTATGGTCGGGACATACACGGGTGTGGGTACGCTCTGTACATACACTGGTGGGGTGTGGGTACGCTACATTCATACACGGGTGGGGGTACGCTCCATTCATACACGGGTGGGGGTACGCTCCGTACATTCACGTACCCACGATTTGCAGGCCTGGGTACGTACCATACCCAGGCCTTCAGAGCGTGGGTACATGTCGTACCACGCCCACCACTACGTCACCCCAACAATGGCGGTACGGCCTGTACCCACGTTCTAAAGGCCTGGGTACGGGCCGTACCAGCATTGTTGGGGTGATGTAGGGGTATGCATGGTATGACCCGTACCCACGCTCTGAATGGCTGGGTACGGTGTGGACCCCTACGGCACCCCAACAATGCTGGTACGGCCCGTACCCAGGCCTTTAGAACGTGGGTACGGGCCGTACCGCCATTGTTGGAGTGACATAGGGGTACGCTTGGTACGACCCGTACCCACGCTCTTAAGGCCTGGGTACGATGCGGACCCCTACGGCACCCCAACAATGGTGGTACGCACCGTACCCACGTTCCAAAGGCCTGGGTATGGGCCGTACCAGCATTGTTGGGGTGATGTAGGGGTACGCGTGGTACGACCCGTACCCACGCTCTGAAGGGCTGGGTACGGTGCATACCCCTACGGCACCCCATTGGGGGTCTGCACCGTACCCAGGCCTTCCGAGCGTGGGTCCGGGTCGTTCCACGCGTACCCCTACATCACCCCAACAATGCTGGTACGGCCCGTACCCAGACGTTTAGAACGTGGGTACAGGCCGTACCGCCATTGTTGGGGTGACGTAGTGGTGGGTGTGGTACGACCCGTAGCCACGCTCTTAAGGCCTGGGTACGGTACGTACCGGTATTGTTGTGTTGCCGGTTCACGTCCACATCCACTTCCGTTGTGGCGGACGCTTGCGTTGCTGGACACGCCCCCACCCCCTCGAGGTGACCAGGTCCTGCAGGTCAGGTTTGTCCAGGGCATGTGTAATTTGTGACTTGGGTGGGGGTTATGTGTCCTGCCCCTGCCCCCCCCTTTGCCCCTGGGTGTTATTCTGACCTTCTGCGGCGTCTGCGTCGGTGCCTGTAGAGCAGGTGGACTGCTATGAGGGCTGGGATGACACGTAGGTTCGGGTCCATGGCTGTCCGTCGCGTACAGGTGCTCCTTGTGCGCGTCGTCCTGGTTTCCCGGCAGTTTTTGGCAGGCAGAGAATTTTATCCGTGCGGGGTGACGTCGGTGCGGATCGTACTTCCTGGTTCGTGAACCGCAGGCTGAATGCGTCCCGACGTCACGTCGGCGCTGTCTCGGATCACATTGGTATGTATTTTTTCGTCGGTCGGTGTTTTTTACGATTCGGACGGAAATGGTGTTTCCGTGGGAATCGTACTTGCATGTTTGTAATGTTTATTTCCCGGGTACGAGTCGGACGGAGAAAACGCTCCGACCGACGGTTCGTACCCGGTTTCTCCAGGATCCGAATCGGCACCTAAGTGTGAATAAGAGTAAACAGCAAGACAATGTGAAAGGAAAAATAAAGAAGAAAAAAAAATGATTCAAAGATGAATGCTGAAAATGTTTCCAAAGGATTCCAGGTGTCGCTGGGGAACAACAGTCAAAGATATGTTTTCATTTTTGCACACAGCAAGTGTCTGGTTGGAGCGTGGAGGAACTCATGAGCTGAGTCATTATGCGTCACATGTCTTGGGAGAGCAGGGAGAAACACATACGCCAATTGAAGCTGAAATATTAGGATGAGACTCCGATGAACCCGCTTCAATGTGCAGAGTGTTGACATATAAACAATTCCCCACAGTACCTATTGAATCACGATTTCGGATAGTCCCTAAAGAGATTCCGGTGCTCCTCATTGGCTAACGTGAGCACTGAGCTGCTCGGTGGCACGCACTTTGTTTCCTCTGGGCTTTGAGTAAAATCAGAGTCAGGGCTTTAAATGGGCCGGGTCTCACCAGTGCTGAGCACCAGCAGTTTTTAGGTCTCACCTAGGCAGCACACATGCGCTGTCTCTCCGAGACATCCAGTAATCCGTATCAGTGGTGAAACTCCGCCTATTGCCTATATATTGGCTTGGTCGCTTGTCAGCTTAAATCTTTTGCTTTTGACTGGTTAATCTATTCTTTAGTTCCTCCGTTATTTGTTTCGGAATGCCTATGCAGCACCGCCCCAACTACTGTAAACCTGCCACTAGTGTGCTGAAGTATTTGTCTGGGAACTATTTTTTGTTTTTGATGTCGTACTTAATTTGTTCATGCATGGTATTTTTTTGGAGGGGTGAACGGTGAGTTTTAATGTTTGCATTTATGTTGCGATGATTTTAGCACAGATTAGCATTATGCCCCCACATGCTTTCCATAATCAGTTTAAGGGAAACAGGCCCCCGGTACCGCAAATCCCTTCCATGCACAGTGAGTTTTAATGTTTGAATTTGTGTTGCGATGATTTTAGCATTGATTAGCATTATGCCCAAGATGCTTTCCACAATCAGTTAAAGGGAAACAGGTCCCAGGTACCGCAAATCCCTTCTGTGCAGGTACGGGTTGTTGTTGTCACCAGGAGAGGGGGGCCCGTTAGCGAACACGCTACACGGGAGCAGCGAGGCAGCTCCTTCGTGTTGGTGACCTGTGAGCTTTTAGTGTTGAATTTGTGATAAATAAGGATCCGTGAATCTTATTAGGCGTCAGCTTTAGGGAGCATGTTTTAATCATACCACTAGTGTGGTGAAGTATTTGGCTTTGATTTTATTTCGGTTTTGGTGTTGGTGTCTTTCTTAATTTGCTCGTGCATGGAATTTTTTGGGGGGTGACCGGTGAGTTTTAATGATTGCATTTGTGTTGCGATGATTTTAGCACTGATTAGCATTATGCCCCCACATGTTTACCACAAAAAGATTAAGGCAAACAGGCCCCCTGTATCGCAAATCGAGGCAGCTCCGTCGTGTTGGTGACCTATGAGCTTTTAGTGTTGATTTTGTAAAAAATAATGTTCAGAGAATCTTATCAGGTGGCAGCTTTAGGGATTCGCATTTGCTTTCGCGTCACTGGACATATGAAAAAACCTTACAATTCACAGTGCTCTACCCTTCGAAACAAAATGCAGTGTGTCAGCCAGAATGCTGCAATAAAAGTAAAGCAAACACGTGAACAGTTTCTGCGCTTCATGTTTGAATTTTTCTCTGCCAATCAGAATGCAGTAATAACAAAACAATGCCTAGGCACACAAATCTGCAAAGTACGTCTGTGATGTTGCTGTACTACTACTCGATCTGCAGTAACCAGGCAATGCACGCCATTCTGCTATTCTCACGGCCCCTTGTACCGGTCAATATGCAGTAATCTTAGTAGACTGCACACGCAATATACCCACGTTTTGAATGCCACGTTTTGTGTATCAGTCAGCATGCAATCACTGCGAAAGGGATGTGGCCTAGTGGTAAGTGCTGCTGACTTTGAACCGGGACAACATCCTGGCTTCTGCTCAAAGTCACATGATTCTGTTCCACCTTGGAACGTTCCACTTTACATGTGACCTCCGCCAATCAGGATGCAGTAATAACAGAACAATGCCTAGGCACACACGTCTGCAATGTACGTCTGTGATGTTGGTGTACTACTTGGCCTGCAGTAACCAGGCAATGCATGCCAGTCTGCTCTTCACACAGCCCCACATCAGCACCAACACAGCCATACCACAACAGCAATTCAGCACCAACAAAGCACAACTTCAAGATAAGTGATGCACTACATCAGCATAAACTAAAACAACATCAACACAAAGCCATCTCAACATTACATAGCAACACAGCTGCACAGCAGCCACACTGCTCTACAACATAGCTTAAAACAAAGGCCAAACCAAAACATCTGGCTAATCACTTATAAGGTCCCAAAGGTTAGACCTATTGGCTATGTAAATGCTTGTTTAAAGGGGGTCTCGAAACGGGTCTCTATCGGGCTCTGTTTTGTGCCCTGGTACAGGCAGTTCGTTTTTTTCCAGACTACAGTGACAGCAGGCACATTGATTTGCGCACCCTCACAGTGCTCACTTCTCACTAGTGGAGAAGTTACAGCATGAGTCATGCCAGGTGAGCCTTGAATGGAAAGGGAAATCCTTTAAAGAGAGTCATTTTCTCTACGGATTTCCCTTGTCTTTTTGAAACTTGGCAACAGCAGAAACATTGTTGTGGTGTCACCAGGGCTTTAAGTGGAAGCTTTTTCAGTATTATATACAAGCAGGCGCATGACGCTCATTGGACTCAAATAGCTTCAAGTCCCCCCCCCCCTTCTTCCCTCCCTCGTCAGGTGTGTCAGCCCGGGCTGAGACAGCTTCCCGGGCGCACATACAGTTTTTTAGCGTATCGCAGCTGCACACGAGTACTTCACAGGTCTTTAAAAGACCATTTACGTGGTAATGATCCTTTGTTGTTTTTTCATCCCTTCATCTCCACTCTTCCAATTGCTGGAAGAATTAGGCCCCCCCCTGAACTTTTTAGTTGCTCCCCCTCTGAAATTTAGCTCTAGTTGAGCCTCTGTATACAAACCATAGTTTCTGCTTATCTATCTTATGCAACTGACAACCATTGACAAAGCCAATAGTCCAGACTTGTTTTAAGTATGATGTTACTTGTTTATCATATATCTGTATACAATGACAGAAAAAGCAAAATGCAGGTCGGGCGGCACACTATGCTAAGCACAGATTTTTTGCTTATGTGTTTTTAAGCCACGCCCTTATTTACATTGGCCACTCTCCCTTTGAGAAACTCTCCAGGTTTTTCATCCCACTTAAAGCCCTGAGCGGAGTCAAGTTTATGACAAGATGAAAAAGAAGTTTGCCATGCATTCCAGCTGGTATCCTAGCAGTGTGACCTGCATTTTTATTTGGCCGGGTGCGATTTGAATCCGAAGAATAGTTCCGGCATCGCTCCTTTCCTCGGAACCTCAAAGAGGAGCCAACATTGCCTTTGGCGGCAAGCTCCACCCCGGTCTTCCTAGTATTAAGGGCATTAATGGAGGGGCAGCTTTCACTGTGGCTCTTGTCATGTGACCTGCACTGCAAAGCATTACAATATTTAAAATGTATGTTTAAATAGGCAGCAGAGCACTGTGCATTTACAGGACAGTTCTCTGAGCTCTGATGCTCCAGCTAAAGCATGCACTTAAAAGAGAGGTGCCCAAGTATGGTTCATGGAACATTTTCCCGATTTCTTTCATCAACTAACACTCGGCTCCCATCCATACCTTTTCTGGTTCTACTTTTAGAGCCATATTCACAAGGACCCATCTCCGATTCATCCCCACATTAACGCACCAAAAGTGGAGATAGAATTAACACCCTATTCACAATCTGGTGCAAACTGCAGACATCGTCAGTATTCACGCGATAACTGCCCCAAAATTTAACACCACGGTGGACACCACCAACTAACACTAATGAGATGCAGAGTAGGCGTACCCGTGCAAAAAACACACGAAAAAACCACAACACCACTTTCACAATGAACTGCCAGATCTGCGATGCGACCCGAAAACAGGCGATAAGCCGCGTTAGCCGCAGGTATTTAACACCTGCCTCAAGCAGGAGTAAAGACGGATAACTCCCTGCAGTAGGCAATAGAGCCCCGCACTCAGCCACACCCGAAGAACAAACGATGCAATGGAGCTACTCATCATGCAGCTTGGAGCCCCAAATAATGTGTTATGCCCTGATGTGATTATGTTTTGCTAGGGTTGCACCCCCTGTACAGCGAGGGGATGTGTTGATAATATGTACATGCTGCAGATGGTTACTATAGTGTACTGCTAATTATGTTTTGATTATGCTAAGTGTACTCCTACCAATAGCTGCTTCTCCCTAAATGTACTGTTTATGACAGTGGCCTTATTGGCATAAGTGATTTATGTAATCCCTGTGATGATGTTCCAATGTGTTTTATGGATAATACAAAGGCTATTTTTATATAACCTTGTGTGGAGTTTCTTTTGTGGTGTGCCTACTGTGTCGCGGCTGTGTGAGTGTGTTGCGCACATGCTTTGCAAATTGCCTCTGGTATAAGCTTGACTGCTCTGCCAAGATACCAACGGGATGAGCAGGGGTTATCTTCAGCATGCAGCTCCCTTGCCCTGACCCAATACAGGCTCAAAAGGGCAATCATCCTCCGCATCCTGACCCACATCGCCCACAGGCTGATGGTCCCAACACAGCGGAGAGCCAACATCCCTCCGCAGATAAAGCTGCTGGCTGTGCTGCACCTGTTGGCCTCTGGTACCTTCCAACCAACAACTGCCAGAGTCGGAGGGGTCTCACAGCCAGCCCTATCAAAGTTCATCACACCTGTCCTGGATGCCATCCTCAGCTTCAAAACCCAGTACCCTCACTTCCCCAACACTGTGCAGGAACAGCTGGAGACAAAGAAAGGCTTCTACGCCATAGCCGGATTCCCGACCGTGTTGGGGGCAATCGACTGCACACATGTTCCACTTGTGCCCCCTTTGGATATTGCACGCCACTACCGCAACAGAAAGCATCAGCATTCCATCAATCTGCAGGCAATAGTGGACCACCGGGGACTCTTCACCAATGTTGTCGCCAACTACCCAGGTAGTGTGCATGATTCCTTCATCTTCCGACAGTTCATCATCAACCATTGCTTCCAGGATGACACATATGGAACGGAACTGCTCGTTGGTAAGTGCCAAATCAACACATCACACACCCCAAAGCCACCAACACACAAAGCACAACTGTGGGAATGCACACGTGACCAAACCACATACAAAATGTCAAACTACACGACCACCTACCAGACACTACAACACCACTCCATGATCATCCTGGGCTACCCCTACACCCAATACAGACATTACATGGCACCACAGCTGAACGTGTGGAGATGCAGAATGCAGCCATGTGGGAGGATGCAAGTGACCCATGAATGGGAATGTACACAATGAGAGGTGAGGTGTGGATGTGCAGGACAGACATGGCTATGCAAACCATAGACATGTCCATGCAGACCACAACTGCTGGTGACTAGAGACTAGTGACTAGTGAGCAGTGGAAGCAACAATGTCACCCCAGGCCGTGGAACAGATAGCGGAAGTGTTGCAAGCTGCGTCCCCCCTGTGTACGTGAGCGTAGTGGGTTGGCCCTGAGTAGGCCAGGGTTGTGCAGGGGTGTGGTGACAAACCCCGTTGCACAGGGCATGGTCCACTCCCGGGAAGGCCCACGTCACTGACAGTGCAGCACTGCGCGGCCTGCCACGAGGCCGACACCGTGAGCAGCGGGGCCTGTGACCCTGTGCGCCTGCTGCACCCCAGGACGCTGATGCACAGACCAGGCCTACCCGCCCCAGCACACCACGGCCACACTGCTCAGCTACCGACACCATCGTGTGTCAAAGAGGGTCCAACACGTAACAGTGCAAGCTCCAGGCCCCAGTCACGCGAGCTCAGCAGCCTCCGCAGTCCATCGCTGGCCCCCCGGATGCTGGCCCATTTCGCTCCTTACTTATTGACATGCTCCACCGGCGTCCTCTTCGGACCAGTAGGTCCCACATGTGGAATAGTGTCCCGAGTCCTGAATGGCAGTGACCCCAAGTCCGTGGCAGCGGTAACAGCACCAGACTCCCTTCAAACAGTGAGGCATAATTCCATTAAGCAGGCCTGCGACATGTGATGCCACTAACCCTTTGCGCCATGAGTGTCTGTAATCCGCTGGCAGAACATCGTTGGTGTCTGAACCTGTGGCATGGGGGTTTTCATCAGCAACGGGCAGGTACGGACTTGGTGTCTGGCCTGGGTCTGTAGCATTCGTATGCGCCATGTTGCCGGACACAGTTGGCATGTGCCCTCTGCATCATGCCCTGGGGTAGGCCCCCCATTTTCCCCCGTGACACTCCGCGGAAGGCACATATGCAACATAAAAGACCCTGCTATGCCCTCATGACCCTACCCCAGTCTCCTGCAGGTCAGCGTCCTGTGGCGGTGGACCCATGTAGCCGCTGTGCATCTGGGGCCACTAGCCCTGTGCAACCGAGTCATTCTCCCTTGTTGTACTGACATTGCATTTCTGAGTGCCTGATGACTGTTGGAGTTGTTGCCAGCACCAGCTACTCCCTGAGGGCTGTCTTTCACTCACCCCACACACAGCCAGCACAGGCATCACTGTATTGGTGGGCCTGCCACTACATCCTGCCGAATCAAGTGTTGACTCTGTTTTCCCTGTGCCCTTGGATGATAACACCCCTCGAGCCCCGGACACACCTGCACAGAGGCACTACAATGCGGCCCACATACGCAACAGGGGCATCGTTGAACGCACATTTGGCGTGTTGAAGTGACGTTTCAGGTGCCTGGATGGCACAGGTGGAAAGCTCCTTGTGAGAAGTTGGCCTGGCATATGCTGGTCACTAGTTATAGTAGCCACCTTCCACCAGTCCAATTCGACTCTTATGGTAGATAGGTTTAAGACAACCTTTTAAAGAAAGCTATCCAAGTGGTAGCTGTGGAGAGCAGCCTTCAGGCTAAGTCTCAGAGGAATGTAAAGCAGCTTGTTTTACCTTATAATCTCTTGAATTACCAAATGAAAGAACACCACACAGGTATATGTATCAAATATATATGTATTTATTACTAGACACACTCTACTAATCTCTTTATGAGATTAGAAGTCAGGAACATATGCAAATATCAACGTTTCACAATAAGTTAAGCACAAATATGGCTGGGGCCCTAGGGGCGTACCAGACCATATACTAAAAAAGAGGTTTAGGAATATCGACTTGCATGGCGACAAGGCCTAGGGCCTGTAGAATCGCTGGGGCCTCACTAATCCACCTAAGGCAGGTAAGTAAAGGACACACGGGAGACACGTGCAGTGTGAGAACACAGCCGCGGGTTCCCTATTGATTTCAATGGAGCAAGTCGCGGTTGGATTTTTTAAGTTTTAGGGTACTTCTAGAGAGTCTACAAGCAAGCCACTTACAAGGTAAGTAGTTCGAGGGCCAACACCCACAGGAGCACCGGCGTGCACGAGTTACCTCATTCAGGGAAGCCGGGTGCATAGGTGTCTTTTGGTGTCCGGTCGCGTCGTTGTTTTCAATGGAAGCCGAAGAAGTTTTGCTGCTTGTGAAGACTGGAGAAGTGTCCGGTGGAATCCAAGGCTGGATTCAAGATGAAGAAGACCTGAAAGCAGAAGGGACAGTGTTCACAGTCACTTGCCAGTGACCCGGGGCCAGGAAGATGGATGCCCACGGAAGTCGCGTGATTTCAGGTGATCAAGGGTGTATTGACTCTTCAGTCACGAGGTCCAGGAGGTGTTGATGATGACCAGGAGCTGGATTCGGAGTGTCCCACTAAGTCTGCAGCTTACTGACATGTCGGAAACTGGATTGGAGCCAACAAGCCTTAGCAACAGCAAGTCTTGTGGAATGTGAAGAAAGTCAGCGGTGCAGACTAGCAAGGTCTAAGGGACTCACCCAGTAAGGGTAAGTCAGGGCAGGCCTGGAGCAACCAGGGGAGCCCTTCAGTTTGATCAGGGGACCCACAAGACAACCGGCAAGGGATTGCAAAGACGCCTCATGAGGATTCGCTTCACAGGAGCCCACGGTCACTCGGGATGAGGCAGGCCTCTGATTTTCAAGGGAAATCCTGCTGGATGTTTGAATCGCACGTGGTTCAATGCTCAAGTTCGTAGAACATCGTGACGGGATTGCACTCGACAATAGTGCAAGGTACCCGGGTATTGCTGTTCCTCGTCACTCGTGGGGTCCACTCACCTCAGCTTTGCTGGGAACTCACAATGGCCATCGAGAAGTCAGGAAATCCACTTCAGGGGCTGCAGGGACTTCGGACTCTGGCGGGAGCGGGAAAGTTTGCAACCGTTGATTCAAGTTTTTGGTGCCTGCCAATCAGGGGAGTCACTCCTTGACTCCAAGGGAGATTCTTCAGTCTTCCAAAGGTAGTGGAACGTCGAAGGGCCAGGATTCTTCTTGTAGAGCGTCGTCCAGGGATATCTGATTTACAATGGCAAGGTTTCCCTATCTTATACTAAAGGAAAGGGAGGGACTAGCTCTATGACCCCTCCTCTGGGAGGGTCAGGGGAGTGGGTGGTTACACCCACTTCCCTTTGTCCAGTTTCATGCCAGAGCAGGGGCAGGTAGCCCCTGAACCGGTTTGAGCTGGCATATGCACAGAGGAACCTACTGCTCCCCCAGTGCAGGAATTCAAAGCACTCTAGGAGTGCACCCACCTAGCCCCAATACACTAAATCCTACCTGGAAGGTGGTTACACCTCCCTGTGACAGGATGCCTATTGTTGGGCCTCCTCCACTGCGAGTTTCAGTCAGCAGCAGGAGGAAAGCCCAGTGTCTGTGCTGGTGGCATCCATTTTGTGATGCCAGGGCTCTTTCAGATTTCTACCGTGTTTGCACAGTAGGTACATGTCTTCCCCTCTAGAAGGGTGGGATCATACTCCCACACCAGTTACTGGTGTGGGGGTATGATTCCAAGTTGTTTGACACCAATCACGACATGTTTTGATGCAGTCATTCCAAAGTTAGCATTTACCGGTAGGTTATAATGCACTTAAGAGTATATGGTTTAACCGCATCCACAAACAGCCACAGAGAATAGACTCTGCCAGCGGCAGAGAGGCCCTGCTCATGCAGGGGCACCCCCTCATATTGTAAACCAAGCACCCTGCCCTCAGGATTGATAGGGTCTGCCTTAGGGGTGACTGATAGGTTTATATGTGTGTGTAAGGTGAGATATAGGAACCTATACCTCAGTGAGGAGAGCTAACACTACCTCACCTAGGCTGCAGTAGCAGGCCTGTGGTATCAGATTTAGTCTGCTTCCCAGGGGTGGCATAATACATGCTTCAGCCCCTGGTAGGCCTGTGAAGTACCTATGCTCTTGGTACCTAAGGTACCATACACTAGGGGCTCATAAGGTACCACAGTATCCAATCACTAGTGCATCTAATATGCACTCCAAGTTGTTTAGAGAGAACAGAGAGACTGGGGCCCTGATTAGCAGGGACCCAGCCAGACTATAGCCAGAAACCAGTGTTAACATCAGAAAAAAGTGGGGGCAACATAAGTGCAGATCCTACTCTCCTACACTCCTGTACAGCCCTGACATCGTGTGCAAGATGATCGTTGCATGTTGTGTGTTGCACAACGTCTGTGTTCGCACCAATGCCCCATGGATCCCAGTTCCACAGGTTGTACTTGTACATTGTTATGTTACATTTTCCTGCGGTTTGAGATGTGATTTGCCATGGTGTGCACATTTGCGGAACCTGTAGTATACTGTGTTCTGTTGTGGAGGGGTTGCTGTTTGTACCGGGATGTTGTCAATGTCGAGGTGCACTTCTGCTTATGTGCGTATGCTGCACGGTGGGGGAGTCGCTCCTGCGGCTCTGATTTGTCTGCCACTGGTCTCTTTCATGCGGTGTGCCTGTCGGTTCTGTTCTACCACGGTGCTTGGATGTTGTGGTGTACATGTTGTCCTCTGCAGTCGGCCAGGGTGCATCTGTGGTACTCTGCTGTTGATGGTTTTTTTCGGTGGCATTTTCCGTATGCTGTTCTTGTGCTTTTTCCGGCATTACGCGTGTGTATTGCTGCCCTCGCGTTGGCTGTCACTGTTTTTTTTCCGCACTTTGGCCCATCGCAGGTTTTTTGGCGTTGTAGTTTGTGTTTTTATCTCCATCGAGGTGGTTGTATCGGCAGACTATCGCATGGTACCGCCTTGGTGTGAATTCCACGTTGACACAGGGTTATTTTCCCGTGATAGGCTGCGATGTGTAAAGTTGCGTTAACATCTTTTGGTGATGTTTAGCACACGTTCTTGTGAATATACCCCTTAGTTTCCCTATTTCCCCTATTTCACCTGCTCTCTAAAACAACAGTTTTCCTGCTCTTCATCTCTTCACTCCTCTTGTAAGTCACACTGTGGCATTGCTTGTGTTTTTGGGTCAAGGACTTCCGAAAGGAAAATAAAAAATGGGCCACACTGACCTATGTCTTAATTTTTAAAAACAAACATAATTGGAAGTCAGTTTAATAGGGACCTCATACCCCTGGCCCCATGTGCTTCCACTGCTACACTAAATAATGTCCATTCTTCTTCAGTCATTTAGATGTCTCCTTTTGTAGCTATTCATGGACTTTTGGAGTTTAGATTGGCAGGAATTATTTTTTAAATGATCAAAATAATCCGGAAATGTAAAAGGAATACTGAGCCAATATCTTTATCACTACACAAAGCTCTTCTCCAAAGTTTCAAAATTCTATATGGGAATAGTTCATCCAGTCTTGCACTGTGAAATGTGTGTTTTGGGCACGCAACATGGTCCCCATGAGAAAAATTAGCATTATGTATCCCAAGCATGATGTGCTTTTGAGAAGGCTTAGAGTAAAGTTTTCTGGGTATAATGAAATGAGTTCTTTCAAATAGAGTTGGAATGACAGCATAATGAGTGTTTGAAATGCACAAAGGGGGTCACTTGATAATTGTTTTACGTACTGAAGTTTAAAGTTTTATGAAATGGGCAGAATGTAACGTGTGCTTAGACCAGTAAATTGTTGATTCTTTCCAACTTGGTTTTACATGCCACAATGCATTGCTCATTATATACTGTGAGCACACAATAACACACATGAACCGCTGTCATATATTTAGAGCATTGTAATGTTAATGCTTTTCAAATGAGCATTATATTTTTTGTTTTGGGTGTTGCATTATTCCTTTTCAAATTGACAGAATGTCATGTAGTTCACAAATAAAATGGGTGCCGGATGGCATGTTGTCTTGTTTAGAACTGTACCAGCATTAGGCTCCGATATTTCTTCAAGGGACTATAAGACTGGCTTGTCCCTTTCTTCTAACTGGACTCTTTGCATAGCTCTCAACCTATCTGCTTTAATTATGAGGTCAATCTATAAATTATTACGGAAATTCACTAATCAATATTATTTTTGGGTGGATCAAAATAATCAATAGAATGAGGTGAACTCAATAGTTGATATGTCATACGCAGGGATCTCCATCATACACTTTTTGAATTAGACAACATATTGTGAAGAGGAATTTCACTGCAGCGTTTTAGACTGCTATGAATCCAACTAGGCTGCTCATTTTGAAAATAATTGCTCAGTAAAACGTGTCAAGCACACTACATATTGTATGTCATTGGCTGTCAATGTGCTCACTTCATTGCATATTGCAGGTTTTTGATTATGTGATCAAATTCTGAGCAAACGCCGAGAATGTGTTGTATTGCACTGCACATCTCCATAACTGACCACAGCATGCTTCTCAACCTGAAAAGAGGATTCCTTTAATATTGAAGTGTTGGTGTACTTCAAATTTACTATTGAAAACAATTGGACTGGGTGATTACTTTTTTAGGGTGTCAGCAAGAACCATTTTGTTAGACTAAGATTTATAGTAAATATTTAGCAAAATAAGGGTTGTCATACCTCTAAGTTTAACTTGAGAGTATGTCATCTGTAGGGCGTTACACTTTACCTCCTTTAACAACTGTCCAGAATCACATGAAAATGAACCAGCCCAGAACACAGTGTCAGCACACAATATTAGTTATATTTCATGTGATGCTACTTTAGGTCAAGGATCATGTGAGATCATTAATAGGTCAAATGGCATGTGATGTCACTTCTGTTACCCCTGGCATTTTGGTGAATAGACATCCATGATTCCAACCTTTCCAGCACGAGGAGAAACATTAGTCATGTCAGAAATTGGAGTCTCTAGTTGGCAGATGTAGGTACCTTTGTACAAATAGGGGCTCTTGCTTATAGTCAGGGTAAGGGGGATACACTCCTAAAATAACTCCCGCACACCCCCTTAGTAGCTTGGCACGAGCAGACAGGCTTATCTCAGAGGCACCGTGTAAAGCATTTGTGAACACATACAGTAACACAGCGAAAACACTACAAATGAACACCTTACCGGTTTAGAAAAATAAGTAATCTTTATCTAGACTTAACACAAGACCAAACGACAAAAATCCACAATACAGTATTAAAAATAAGGCTTTGAAATGGTAGAAATAGTTCAGTTCAAAGCAAGTTGTAAATGTGACACTTTTCCAAAAAAGTACCTTAGATGCATCAATCAAAACAAACAAAAGCATCACAGGGAAGGTGATGCGTCAGTTCCTTGCTTCCGGACAGGTGATGGGTCGGTTCCTTACTGCAGCGCATGGGAGGTGATGCGTCAGTCCCTTACCGGAGAGGAGGGGATGCGTTGGTTTCTTACTGTGTTCCGGTTATGATGCAACAAGATGCCGCCTCGATGCGTGGTGACGAGCCGGTGCGATGTGGTAAAATGGCGGCTCGATGCGATGTGACGATCGGGTACGATGCTTGTACATTTGAAGCTGCACGGCAGGTGCTGCGACGGATTTCTCCGCGATGCGTCGGGACCTGGAGTGGATGCGGTATGCTTATTCCTGGTTGCTCGGCGAGCCGTCGGAACCAAGTGCGGATGCGGCACGCTTCTTCCCTGTGGCTCGGTGATGTGTCTGGAATCGGTGAGGATGCTACACGCTTCTTCCTCGTTGCGTCGATCTTCCAGCTACCAGCGACAAACAGCCTCTAGAGGTCCTAAACAGCAGCAGGCACCTCTTTGCAGGAAAGAATTTCCAGCAAGGAAATTCAGGGGAGCTGGTGGTGAAGTATTTGTGTACCTGAGACTTCAGAACAGGAGGCAAACTCAGTTTCAAGCCCTTGGAGTTCTTTTTCTTCAAGCAGGTGACAAAGCAAACAGCAAAGTCCTTCTTCTCCTTTCCTTGGCAGCAAGCAACCACTGCAGGCCAACCCCAGACAGCAAACAGCACAGGGGCAGTGTTCCTCCTCAGCTTATCTGGCTCTTCTCCTTGGCAAAGGTTCCTCTTGATTTTCCAGAAGTGATCTAAAATTCTGGGGGCTGGGTCTGGGTCCTGGCAGGAGGTGGAGACAGCATTGTTGAAAGCACACCTGGCCCAGGAAGGTGAAAGGAAATCTCCTCCTCCTAATCTTAAATTAAATCCAGGTCCCATTTAGCCCAGCCCTTGCTGATCACACTACCGGAGCCGCTGCCCTCTCCCAGCTCCTGTCACTCACAGGCAAGACATACAATACACAAACCTAGCAGAGGCATACTGGATGGTTAGGCAAGATAATACCCACTTTCTAAAAGTGGTATTTTCAAACACAGAATGTAAAAATCACCTTCACTAAAAGATGCACTTTAACATTCTGAGTTCAGGCATACTAAACTTTATTTTCCTATCTTGTTCCTAGGGCCAGTTATGTTTATAAGATGTTATAAACAAACTGCCCAATCTGGCCTATGGGAACAGATAGCCTTGCAATAGTAAAAAACGAAATTGGCAGTTTTCACTATCAGGACATGTCACACACATCAGGGCATGTTCTACCTTTCACATACAATGCACCCTGCCAACAGGGGTACCTTGGGCTAACCTTAGGGGTAACTAACATGTAGAAAACGGAAGGTTTAGGGACTGGCAAGTGTGCACACTTGCAAAGTCGACATGGCATTCCCAGACTGCACACAGGCTCTGCAGTGGCAGGCCTGAGTCACATTTTACAAGCTGCTTCTGTGGGTGGCACAATCAGTGCTGCAAGCCCACCAGCAGCATTTGATTTAAAGTCCCTGGGCACACATGGTGCACTGTTCTAGGGTCTGACAAGTAAATAAATAAAAAAACGAATTACATTGCGCGTGCTGAAACGCCAAAGGGCAATGCAGCGTGCGCAATGTAATTCGTTTTATTTATTTATTTATTTATTTACTTAACTCCCTACGGCCGTATGCCAAAGTTTACTACCCCCACCCTGCCCCTCCCCCGCCCCGCAGCACTCCCTCGAGGAGCCGCCACTGATGCACAGAAACAAGAGGAAACAAGGAAACGGTATGAAAGTGGGTGTAGAATATGTCATAAGGGAAGTGCAAGCAATACTTACCACAAATAATTTTCCTTGCAATCACTTCCATCTTTGGCTAAGATGTTCCTTCAGCATCTTGTACTGAGAAAGTATAACTGAGCTTAGTATCTACATTGGGAAGGTGCAATAATAGATTTATCCACAAGGTGTCACTAGAGAATGAAACTAGATAGGATAAAAGATTAAGCTTTTTTCAGTTTCCTGTGTAGTTCCAAATAATGTCGCATCAAGGAACAACTTCACCTATAGATGCCAAGTTTTTGGTTTACACAGGTGTCAAATGTACATGTTTTTAGTGTGCTTATGCATGACATTTCAATGGCTCTTACACACAAGGCAGCCAAAGTAGGAAGGAGAGTAGTGATGGCTGCATAGCCTGGATCTCTCTAGAGGTGACTGGGTGTATCACAGTCCTCAGACATTTGCTGCTCATGAGTGTGAGGGCTGCTGCCTTATGCCAGTCATGGATGGCTCAGCTCCCCTTCGTGCACAGGGATAGCTTTAGCCTATCCCCTCAGCACTGCACATGCATGCAGTAATGTTCTAATAAAATAATAAAGTAGTTGCTGCATCCACTTTACAAGCCCTTGCTGTGCCCTACCCATGGCAACTTCACCTCTAGTCGACCCCTGGCTGAGGATCTTCACTGCAGGCTGACAGGGTCCAATACCAGCAAGCAGAGCGATTTGAGCAATAAGGGACAGAGAAGAGGAGCATTGTTTGCATGACTTTACATTTCCATGCGGTGATGCGGACACCGATACTAAAATGCATCAAATTAACCGCTGATCAATGGAACTTGGGAGGGCTATTCACCTCCAAAACCTTCAGTTGGGGAGTTTATATTTGTGCCAAAACTGCTCCCCAATATAAAGCCAGCAAATGTGCAGTAGGAATGGTGTGAACCAAAAGGGAGCACATTCACTCGCATATCATGCCCTAAGGCAACAGGAGATGACAAGTGGTCTTCTTTCCCCTGTCCTGAAAGATGGCTTACAAAAGCTTTTTTATATATATTCGACTTAACTCCTGCTCAGGTAATAAGAGCAATAAATATGAAAGAGCCTCCATTTGCAGGTTCAAAGAACTGACACCTAAACAATGGCAAATTCATCATTACAATTTCTAAGACAGCACACATGAACTTCTGACCTGTTTCCATTTGAAGGATATCCTAATTAAATGTAATAAGGTAACTCCAATGTTATCCTATGGTAGAGGTAGACCTTGAAATACTGGAAATGAATTTAAGAGTTTCTCACTATCAGGACATGAAAAACTTTAAATAAATGTCCTACTTCTTAAATACATTGTAATCTCCTCTTTGGGCAATTTTGGGGCCTACCCTAGGGTGTGTTATATGTATATAAAGGAAAGTTTTGGCCTGGCAAAAGGCTTATTTTATCAGGTCGAAATGGCAGTTTAAAACTGCACAAACAGGCTGCAATGACAGGTTTGCAAGGCTACTTAACTAGGTAGCAAGTGCTGCAGGACCACTAGAAGCATTTAATTTACAGGCCTTGGTACATGAGGTACCACTTTGCTAGGGACTTATAAGTAAATTAAATATGCCAATTGGGTGTTAATCTAATGTTACTATTTTTTAAAGAGGGAGTATATGCACTTTAGCACTGGTTAGCTGTACAGTGGTAAAGCGTACAGAGTCCTAAAGACAACAAAGACGAGATCAGGAAAATATGGAGGAGTGGCAAAATGTTTTGGGGGAAGACCACCCTAAGGCTTACATGTCTAACAGTTACAATATTTGTTGCTATTCACAATTTTGTTGAACTTCGTTGATGCTAAATTCATTATCTTAATAAGAAAATCTTTAAAATATATCTGTGGTTTCCCAATGTTGTTTTGTAGTCTTTTCCAAAGCAAAAAAGTCTTTGAAGTCCACTACCTATCTCTGTGATATCTCATACAATTGATCATTACCGAAAATGCATCTCTCTCAAATACTTGCTTTGTAGGCTGTGGAATGGTTGCAGTCCAATTGGTTTTTGTCTGGGCTGGCATATTAACAAAGTTCTTAGTGCCAGAGTGCCAGGGGTCTCAAAGAGCTATTTTTGGGCCATGTTTTGGAGAGAAATCCAGAAACATATCACAGAAACATCTTCTTGAAAGCCTCTAGTAAAGAGGTACTATGTGGGACTAGGGCCCGTTATTAAATGCTACTATTGGGTCTAAAACACTGATCGTGCCATCCATTTAAGTAGTCCCTTAAACATGTCTCAGTCCTGCCATTGCAGCCTATGTGTGCAGTTTTGAACTGGCAAAATAAACCTCTTTGAATTAGCTGGTGTGCGGGGAGTGCACCAGGCCCAAAACACAAACCTAGCAACATAAATTGAGTTTAAACCACATAATCCATAGTAATTAAAGTTTTAATCAATTTTATTCAATAGTACTAAAGTTCATAGAGAGGCAACATGATTCCAATACTGAAATGCATGAGAAATGCCCGTCCAGGCTTTATTTCACAGCATGTGAAATTCACGTTTCGTCCTGGGTAACCTTAATGACATACACCCTATACATTTCATACAGAAAGCCCTTCATCAGGGGTAACTGTAATGTAAAAAGAAGCCTATCAGCAAACCTCAATGACATCATATATGTGATTTAAATAAACAGATAAACATTTTTTAGCATTGACTACGTTGAAATTAATGGCCTGAAATATCACCAAGACATGCTGTAAATGATTGGATCAGAAAATGCACGCTTTGTTTGAGACCAACAAATTAATTTCTTCAACAAGGAAAAAGAAAATATCACAAAGAGATCAGTGCTCCATGCTTCCCCAAGTATGGCAGAAAAAGAGGACCCTATGCTGAGGGGTGTCTTGAGTAAAAGCAACCATGAAAACTAAAAATAAATCAAACATAGAAAATCTCCACTTATGATATGTGGAGAGATAAGATCCAGTGTGGAAACCAGCATAATGACTCCAATGTCAACTTCCCATTACACCATCCATCAAATAAACAAGGCTATCCTCCAAGCAAACTGATAATCTGCAAACCTGTCATAAACAACACATGTGGAAACAATCCGTTCACACAAAATGCTGTCATTGCTACTTAAATTAGCAATAAACTATGGAGAGTTTGTTTATGTTTGGTTTATTGTTCGGTTTCATGGTTGCTTATACTAACAACACCAATCAGCATCCCAAAACAAATACATTCATGCAGCACCTAATTGGTGTCACTGCTTATAGTTCTGCAAAAACACAATAGGAGATTTAGGGGCCTATTATGATGGCGGGCGGAAAACCACCCCGACCGCTATGGATTCGGAAATCAACTGCCTGCCGGCACCGTGGAAAAACCGGCATCCAGATTAGGAACAACCGCCCAAAAACACCAACCGCGGTGCAACGAGGCAAAAAAAAAACGCCCGTAGCGGGCAGAGATGGACAAAACCCGTCCGCGGTGGTCGCATTCGCGGCGGTAAACAATCAAACTGCCGCCAGGACAGCAGAGACACCGCACGTTAAATTAGGATAACCCCAATGCCCCCGCGGTACATTCCGCAGTTTCTGACCGCCGCGGTCACAAACATTGATGAATGGGAGAGCCGGCGGAAGAGCTGCAGCACAGCCACCGCTGCGGACGCTCTGTGACAAATATGGCGGATGAAAGAAAAAACTCACAACAAGCCCACAAAGTGCACTCAGCAAACTCGCCATGCACCCAAAAACACAGAACACATCTCAATGACACAACCACATGTCAAATACAAAAATATAAATCCCAGGACAACCCACACAACACACCTGACAGCAATACCCCATTTTGACACACCCACATAGCTGAGTATAAAACCAGCCCCTTCCCTGACCACAATCCTTTGCAACATTCCAAGACTGAAGGCCACTAACCCTGACAACAAAGGATAGGCAAAGAACTCACACCACACACAGCACCACCACCACGTCAACACCTGTACCTCTGACCCCCCTGCACATCACACACCATAGACATCACACCCACACCCACCACTCATACCCCTGCACCCATAACCCCTTTGCACATCACACACCATGGCAACACATAAAATGCCAAAATTCACAGAGAGTGAGTTGAAAGTTATGGTAGATGAGATAGTCAGAGTGGAACCACAACTGTTTGGTAGCCTGGTCCAACATACACCATTGGACACAAGAGCACAAATGTGGGCAAGGATAGTTGAAAAGGTCAATGCAGTAGGGACCACCCTGCGCTCAAAAACTGAAATCATGAAGTGGTGGCATGTCCTGATTAGGGTTGTCAAACAGAAGAGGAGCAAGAACCATGAGCTGGCTCAGAGGACTGGCGGTGGCCCTGCCATCCCACCAAAATCATTCAATGCATGGGAGGAGAAGGTGCTTGCCATACTGCATTCCAGAGAGTCTCACAGGGGTAGCCGGGGGAGTGGAGGCTGGTAAGTATAAACAAATGACTACCACCACACTGCTATGTACTGTCTTGCACAACTACAAAGCTACACCTCCTCGGCCCAAGTACATTCATATGCACCACACACTCCCCAACACATGTCTTACAGATCCAACATTCACTCACTCACATCCGCCCGAAACATAGCTAGCAACAGTGCATGTGCACAGGCAGCCAGGACAACAACTCCCACCAGGCCCACTTGTCCCACAGCTCAGCAAGATGGAGCACTCCACACCCAGAAGCAGTTGGAAGCCATTGTCCCACTACAAACAAACAGGTAGGTAGCCATCTTGCCATGGAGGCTGTTTGGGGGTGGGAGGCCTGCACTACAACTCCCACCATGCCCCCTGTCCTACCCCTGAGCAGGATGTAGCACTCCACACCATCCAGAAGCATTTGGAAGCCATTGTCCCACTACAAACAAACTAACAGGTAGGTCGCCATCTTCACAAGGAGGGGTGTATGTGGGTGGGACGACTGTAGTAATACTCCCACCAGGTCCCCAGGCACACACCTGAGTAGGACGGAGCAGTACACACCCAGAAGCATTTTCAAGCCATTGTCCCACTACAAACGAACTAACAGGTAGGTAGCCATCTTGCCATGGAGGCTGTTTGGGGGTGGAAGGCCTGCACTACAACTCCCACCATGCCCCCTGTCCCACCCCTGAGCAGGATGGAGCACTCCACAGCACCCAGAGGCATTTGGAAGCCATTGTCCCACTACAAACAAACTAATAGGTAGGTAGCCATCTTGCCATGGAGGCTGTTTGGGGGTGGAAGGCCTGCACTACAACTCCCACCATGCCCCCTGTCCCACCCCTGAGCAGGATGGAGCACTCCACAGCACCCAGAGGCATTTGGAAGCCATTGTCCCACTACAAACAAACTAATAGGTAGGTAGCCATCTTCACAGTGAGGGGTGTATGTGGGTGGGAAGACTGCAGTACAAGTCCCACCAGGCCCCCAGGCACACACCTGATCAGGATGGAGCACTACACACCCAGAAGTAGTTGGAAGCCATTGTCCCACTTCTAACAAACTAACAGGTAGGTAGCCATCTTCCCATAGACTCTGTTTGGGGGTGGGAGGCCTGCACTACAACTCCCACCATGCCCCCTGTCCAACCCCAGAGCAGGATGTAGCACTCCACACCACCCAAAAGCATTTGGAAGCCAATGTCCCACTACAAACAAACTAACAGGTAGGTAGTCATCTTAACAGGGAGGGGTGTTTGTGGGTGGGAAGACTACACTACAACTCCTACCATGCCCCCTGTTCCACCCCTGAGCAGGATGGAGCACAGTCCCCCACCCAGAAGCAGTTGGAAGCCATTGTCTCACTACAAACAAACTAACAGGTAGGTAGCCATCTTCACAGCGAGGGGTGTGGGTGGGAAGACTGCAGTAATACTCCTACCATGCACCCTTGTCACCCAGCCCATCAAGATGGAGCACTCCCTCCCACCCAGATGCATGTGGCAGCCATGCTATCAATACAAACAAACTAACAGGTAGTTAGCCAGTTACCAAGGTAGTACAATTTGGGGGTGGGAGTCCGGCACTACTACCCCCACCATGCACCCTGTCCCACACCTTAGTACAATGGATCACCACCCCCACCCAAAAGCATGTTGGAGCCATTGCATTGTTGACCGTCATCTAACAGGTAGGTAGCCATCTTCACAGGGAGGTCTTTGGGGTGGGGCGGGGGGCCTGCACTACATTTCCCACAAGGCAGCCCTGTCCCAACACAAGCAGGATGGAGCACTCCACACCCAGAAGCAGTTCCAAGCCATTGGCTCTCTACAAACAAACTAACAGGTAGGCAGACATCTTTCCTGGAAGGTCAGTTTGGGGGTGGGTTGCCTGCACAACCACTCACCCCAGGCCCCCTTGTCCCCCAGACCTTCAAGATGGAGCATCCCCTCCCACCCACATGCATGTGTCAGCCATTGTATCACTAAAAGCAAACAAGCAGGTAGGTAGACATATCATGCTTGCTTGTCACACCCTAGAGCAGGATGCAAGCCTCTACCACACACACACACAGATGTTTCAAGTCAAAGCCATATGTGAAAACATAACAGGTAAGTGGCCAGTATGTGCACACAGCCATTCGCCTCAAAAAGCATGGTGCCACTTTTATTTATGTATTTATTTATTTATTTGTTAAGTTTCATATAGCGCTGGCTAGACCCAGAGGTATCAGAGCCCTTTACATGAGGAACATGGTTACAAACTTACATCAGTTTCTGGAACTTAGTTACAGGAATTATATGAGACCAAAAGCATAGATAGCATAAACAAGAGGGAAAAAAATAGGCAAGGGGATAGAAGGATAGGGGAGAGAGGGAAGGAATAGGGGAGGTAGGGAAGAATAATGGAGGGAAGAGGCAGGGAGGGTATAGGAGGCACAACGGGGAGACGAGGAAAAACAGTGTCCGACGTCCAGCTGGGCAGGTGACGGCCGAGGGGTGAACCAAAGCCAAACTCCTCTATAGCTGCGTGGGACAGCTCCACCGGTCATCGGCCAAAGGTTGCTCGGGCACCGCAGTACATACAAAGAAGGTTATAGTTTCCGCCTAGAGGGGCATAGTCCAAAAAGTTCCATCGAGCGTGCCAGTCACGGTGTACGGTGCTGTACTCCCAGCGGTAATGGGGTAAAAACCCAGGCCTCCGCTGTGTGAGACTCCCTAGTTGCTATGGACTCTCTCAGAGGGGTATCTGAGACTCCAGGGTATAAATGCTGGATCCCTCCCCAACAAGGGGAGAAGGAGTACTTTGGAAAGGGGCCACTCATGGTGGCCATTATTAGAAAATTGGTGTGTCAGATGTCCCCAGAGGCAGCCATAATGACCTAATTTTGTTTCCATAGAGGATATCTGTATCCTCTATAATGTATATGTTATCGGAGCAAGCCACTCAAATGCAGTTTACACTAGTCTCTCAGCCTCCAGATCCTGGTTTCAAAGTGCGTCTCCCACCCCTCCACCGCTGGCGTCATTTCGGCGTGCTCACTATGCTTGGTTTCCTTCATTAACTCAGGCAGTTGTTCTATCTCATGGCGTCCTCCACAAGCCGCCATGTCAGAGTCAGGCACCGGGGTCACTGACTTCATTTAGGCTTTCAAGTGTGTCAGCAGGGTTGATTGCCTATGGGGCCACCTGCTTTCAGCTGAGCTGGTCTCCCCCAGGAGTATCCTGCCACCCGGATCTACAGCGTCACTCTCACCACCTCTTCACGGGCCACCCAGCCACCATCTTAGGGTCAGGCACGGCTTTAGTACTACCCCTTCTCACAGTACCTCCACGTTGCGCAGCTGAGATGTGCACGAGGGAACACTGCCAGTTGTGGCTCCTGAACGCTAGGTACTTGAGGGCTGCGTTTCCCCGGTTTCCGGCATGTTCACAGTACCGTCCGCCTATTCCGGTACAGCCAGGGGGACAACCGTAATGAGGCAGTCATTCCGGAGCATCGGTCCCTGCAGGGTCCTCTTTCGCCGAGGTACCCGTGCTCCTCCACAGCGGGACCTCACGACTCCCTGCTCGCTAGTGTGCACAACGGCTGCCTTCAAGCGCACCGTGCTCAGTAGTCCCCAGGTCCATCTGGGCTCACACGGGCCCGGGCGCCACCGGAATCCCCGTGATTTCCACTGGGACACGGATGCACTGTTTGTCTGTAAAAAGCCAGTGATTAATGGCTAATTTCCTGCAGTTTCAAATCGGTGGCTGCGGAGCAGTCCTAGATTACGTCCGCACGGCCATCTTAGCTCCCTTTCTCACTGGGACATCACAGCTCATAACTCGGGTGATCAGGATCGCAGAAAGACAGTTTAAAAGTCTGTAAGGTCCGCCAGCATTCCGATTACTAGACTGGTGATTCTGGAGGTATTTGACCATGGAAAAGCACCACTCCGGGTACTGGTGTAAAAGTTCCCCTCGGAGCTTCAGCTCCGAGCGGCCATCATGGTCGCTGGCTCCTCCACCCTGACACATGACAACACCAGCCCTCTCACTGCACAACATGCACACAGATCCTATTGCCACTCACAGTGTGCACAAAGCTAAGCAAATAAAACTGTCACAACAACCAAAGTGTGACACACCAATGCACATGTAGAAGAAAGCCTGGGCACAATCATGCAAAGCACTGAATTCCATGTATAAGTGCCATGGGGCCAGAGCAACAAGGACCAAATGAGAAACAAGAAAGCATGGTTGTTGGTACAAATCCAGATATGCACATGACAAGACAAAGGTATGCAGGAAATTACAATGGCCAGTTCATGCCCAGATGTAACGTCTGACAGGGCAGAGTAAGCCGAAAATAGTCCTCACTGGACCTTTTTGTTGCACTAGTCCCTAGATGGCAACATGTCCCACAAATTATGCACGTTGCGCATGGTAGGTATTGACAAATCACACCATGGACAAGTAATGCATGTACCACAGCATCATGTCAGGAGTCACAGTAGTGCACATAGAAAACAATGGGATGATTAGTCAACTGTGTGGTGTACAAACAGTGAATGATATACAACTAACAAAAAGCTTTCGGGGTGCCCTACAATGACCATCTCCCATCTGACCCACAGGTGACTGACTGCAGAGGACAACACCAGCAACCTGCAGAGCCAGTTTCACCCCCGGGACATGGACTCTCGGATGTTGACTCCCGGGATTCTCTGGACGATGAGCGCAAAGCCAGCCCATCTGGTGTGCCAGGGCGCAACAGGTCCCAGGACCCCATCGTAGAGGAAGTAACCTCTACAAAATTACAGCGCAGCCCATATGGTGAGTGCAGAAGCGCTGGGACTGCCGAGTTGAGATAGAGGGGCTGGTACCTCAGTGCCCTACATCCAGGGAAGTAATGTATTCACCTGGTTCAGTACAGAGTTATGTCACTTCTGGAAGTTGCACAACGGGCTGTATTATGCCCTGATGTGCTTAAGCTTGGGATACTACAATTGCCAGTGACATTACTCTGATATGTGTGCACTCTGCCAGTGTGTACTGTAATGTGCCATACTGTAATGTGTTATGCCCTGATGTGATTATGTTTTGCTAGGGTTGCACCCCCTGTACAGCGAGGGGATATGTAGATAATAAGTACATGCTGTAGATGGTAACTATGGTGCACTGCTAATTATGTTTTGATTATGCTAAGTGTACTCCTACCAATAGCTACTGCTCCCTAAATGTACTGTTTATGACATTGGCCTTATTGGCCTAAGTGATTTATTTAATCCCTGTGAAATCATGACAGCTGCCTGGTGGCATGGTGTATTTATGTGATGATGTTCCAATGTGTTTTATGGATAATACAAAAGCTATTTTTATATAACCTTGAGTGGAGTTTATTTTGTGGTGTGCCTACTGTGTCGCCGCTGTGTGAGTGTGTTGCGCACACGCTTTGCAAATTGCCTCTGGTATAAGCTTGACTGCTCTGTCAAGCTACCAAGGGGATGAGCAGGGGTTATCTTCAGCATGTAACTTCCTTGCCCTGACTAGAGTGGTGGTTTCTGCCTGGCTTAGGCACATGCCCTAGCCAACCAGAAATTCCATTTCTAACAGATACCATATATCTTGACCATGCTCAGGTAGTTTATCAATTTGTGATTCAGCTAGGCGACCTTCCACCAGATGCATGTTTGAACGAAATTGAGCTACCTCACTCTTACGAGATTGTACTTCCTGGGTATTTGCTGAGACCGCATTATTAACTGAAGTTATTGAATTTTTAATGTCCAAAATGTCTTTAAGCAAAGTATCCAGTGCTGAAAGTTGGAATATCTTGTGATGCTGCCATTGTAGAAAGGGAAGCCTTACCGGTTGGAATAGACATTAAAACCTCACTATTAGACCAATGTCTAATATGCTTGAATTGCGACATAGTTTCCCCACTTATGCTGAAACTGTATCAGGGTGGAGTGTTTCTGAGAGGTGGAGTTTATATAATGCAGTAATGACACCTAGTGGAGGGGTAAATATCTACACTAACTCAGTGAGTTGGTAATCTCCAGACAAATCTCTCTGCTCTCAAAGCATTCCTCCACAACACCCCCATGTTATGCCAACAAACATTTCTATTCAGCTTTAATCCACCAAGATGCAGCAAGAGTCATTATGATGATATAAGGATCAATAAGGTATGAGTAATAACCACAAGAATGAAATACTTTCCTGAGAGGATGTGCTTCAGCAAAAGAAAAAATACTTTCTACAATCCAGATACATTAAGTCTGAATAAGAGTAACCAGCAAAACAACGTGAAAGAAAAACAAATGATTCAAAGATGAATGCTTAAAATGTTTCCAAAGGATTCCAGGTGTCGCTGGGGAACAACAGTCAAAGATATGTTTTCATTTTTGCACACAGCAAGTGTCTGGTTGGAGCGTGGAGGAACTCATGAGCTGAGTCAGTATGCGTCACATGTCTTGGGAGAGCAGGGAGAAACACATACGCCAATTGAAGCTGAAATAATAGGATGAGACTCCGATGAGCCTGCTCCAATGTGCAGAGTGTTGACATACAAACAATTCCCCTCACTACCTATTGAATCACGATCTTGGATAGTCTCTAAAGAAATTCAGGTGCTCCTCATTGTCTAACGTGAGCTGCTCGGTGGCACGCACTTTGTTTCCTCTGGGCGTTGTGTAAAATCAGAGTCAGAGCTTTGAATGGGCCGTGTCTCACTAGTGCTGAGCACCAGCAGTTTTTAGGTCTCACCTAGGCAGCGCACATGCGCTGTCTCTCCGAGACATCAGTAATCCGTATCAGTGGTGAAACTCCGCCTACTGCCTATTTATTGGCTTGGTCGCTTGTCAGCTTAAATCTTTTGCTTTTGACTGGTTAATCTGTTCTTTAGATCCTACTTTATCTGTTTCGGAACGCCTATGCAGCACCGCCTAAATACTGTAAACCTGCCACTAGTGTTCTGAAGTATTTGTCTTGGAACTATTTTTTGTTTTTGGTTTCGTTCTTAATTTGTTCATGCCTGGTATTTTTTTGGGGGGTGAACGGTGAGTTTTAATATTTGCTTTTGTGTTGCGATGATTTTAGCACTGATAAGCATTATGCCCAACATGCTTTCAACTATCAGTTAAAGGGAAACAGACCCCCGGTACCGTAAATCCCTTCTGTGCAAATACGTGTTGTTGTTGTCACCAGGAGAGGTGAGCCCATTAGTGAACACGCTACACAGGAGTAGTGAGGCAGCTCCGAGCTCCGTCTCCCATTCATACCTTTTCTGGTTCTACTTTTAGGGCCATATTCACAAGGACCCATCTCCAATTTATCCCAACATTAACGCACCAAAAGTGGAGATAGAATTAACACCCCATTCACAATCTGGTTCAAACTGCAGACATTGCCAGTATTCACACGATAACTGCCCTAAAATTTAACACCACGGTGGACACCACCAACTAACACTAATGAGATGCAGAGTAGTTGTACCCATGCAAAAACACACAAAAAAACCACAACACCCTCACAACGAACTGCCAGATCTGCGATGCAACCCGAAAACAGGCGATAAGCCGCGTTAGCCGCAGGTATTTAACACCTGCCTCAAGCAGGTGTAAAGACGGATGACTCCCTGCAGTAGGCAATGTAGCCCCGCACACAGCCACACCGGAAGAACAAACAATGCCATGGAGCAACTCATCATGCAGCTCGAAGCCCCAACAGGGCCTCAACACCCACCCCCACCACCCCCAGGACCTCCACCCCCCCCCCCTGGACCCAGACCCGTTCCCCCCCGAATCACCGCAGATGGAGCGCAGAGTAAAACAGTGGACCTACCGAAAACGCACCACTCTCACAGACCTAACGCCCGTGGAAGTCATTGCCCACTACAGGTTCAAAAGGGCAACCATCCTCCGCATCCTGACCCACATCGCCCACAGGCTGACGGTCCCAACACAGCAGAGAGCCAACATCCCTCCGCAGACAAAGCTGCTGACTGTGCTGCACCTGTTGGCCTCTGGTACCTTCCGACCAACAACTGCCAGAGTCGGAGGGGTCTCACAACCAGCCCAAAGTTCATCACACCTGTCCTGGATGCCATCCTCAGCTTCATACTCCAGTACCTTCACTTCCCCAACACTGCGCAGGAACAGCTGGAGACAAAGCAAGGCTTCTACGCCATAGCCAGATTCCCGGCCATGTTGGGGGTAATCGACTGCACACATGTTCCACTTGTGCCCCCTAAGGTTATTGCACACCACTACCACAACAGAAAGCATCAGCATTACATCAATGTGCAGGCAATGGTGGACCACCGGGGACTCTTCACCAATGTCGTTGCCTACTACCCAGGCAGTGTGCATGATTCCTTCATCTTCCGACAGTCCATCATCAACCAGCGCTTCCAGGATGGCACATATGGAACGGGACTGCTCGTTGGGAAGTGCCAAATCAACACATCACACACCCCAAAGCCACCAACACACAAAGCACAACTTAGGGAATGCACACGTGAACAAACCACATGTCAAACTACATGACCACCTACTAGACACAACAACACCCCTGCATGGTCATCCTGGGCTACCACTGCACCCAATACAGACATTACATGGCACCACAGCCACACAACAGCTGAACGTGTAGAGATGCGGGATGCAGCCATGTGGGAGGATGCAAGTGACCTGTGAATGGGAATGTACACAACGAGAGGTGAGGCGTGGATGTGCAGGACAGACATGGCTATGCAAACCACAGACATGTCCATGCAGACCACAACTGCTGGTGACTGGAGAGTAGTGAGCAGTGGAAGCAACAATGTCACCCTAGGCCGTGGAACAGATAGCGGAAGTGTCGCACGCTGAGCCCCCCCCTGTGTGCGTGAGTATAGTGGGTTGGCCCTTAGTAGGCCAGGGCCGTGCAGGGGTGTGGTGACAGTGCGCTGCCGCATGACCTGCATCGAGTCAGATGCCGTGAGCAGCGGGGCCTGCAACCCTGTGCGCCTGCTGCACCCCAGGACGCTGATGCACAGACCAGGCCTGCCCGCCCCAGTGCACAACGGCCACACTGCTCAGCTGGCGAAACCGTCGTGTGTCGAAGAGGGCCCAACACGTGCCGGTGCAAGCTCCAGGCCCCAGTCACGCGAGCTCGGCAGCCTCCGCAGTCCATCGCTGGCCCCTCCGACGCTGGCCCACATCACTCCTTACTTATTGACATGCTCCACCGGTGTCCTCTTTGAACCAGTAGGTCCCACATGTGGAACAGTGTCCTGAGTCCTCAATGACAGTGACCCCAAGTCCGTGGCAGTGGCCACAGCAGCAGACTCCCTTCGATCAGTGAAGCATAATTCCATTAAGCAGGCCTGCAACACATGATGCCACTAACCCTGTGCGCCATGAGTGTCCGTCATCCGTCGGCAGAACATCGTTGGTGTCTGAACCTGTGGCATGGGGGTTTACGTCAGCAACAGGCAGGTATGGACTTGGTGTTGGGCCTGGGTCTGTAGCATTCGTATGCGCCATGTTGCCGGACACAGCTGACATGTGCCCTCTGCATCATGCCCTATGGGTAGGCCCCCCATTCTCCCCTGTGACACTCCATGGAAGGCACATATGACACATACGAGACCCTGCTATGCCCTCATGACCCTACCCCAGTCTCCTGCAGGTCAGCGTCCCGTGGCGGTGGGCCCGTGTCTGCCGCTGTGCATCTGGGGCCACTAGCCCTTTCATTCCCCCTTGTTGTACTGACATTGCATTTCTGAGTGCCTGATGACTGTTGGAGTTGTTGCCAGCACCAGCTAGTCCCTGAGGACTAGCTTACACTCACCCCACACACAGCCAGCACAGGTGTCACTGTATTGGTGTGCCTGCCATCACATCCTGCCGAATCAAGTGTTGACTCTTTTTTCCCTGTACTGTCACAGGTGATCAAGGATATGCACTGTGCCCTTGGATGATGGCACCCCTCCGAGCCCCGGACACACCTGCACAGAGGCAGTAAAATGCGGCCCACATAAGCACCAGGGGCATCGTTGAACGCACATATGGCGTGTTGAAGTCACATTTCAGGTGCCTGGACAGCACAGGTGGAAAGCTCCTGTACAGCCCTGACATCATGTGCAAGATGATCTTTGCATGTTTCTGTGTTGCACAACGTCTGTGTTCCCACCAATGCCCCATGGATCCCAGTTCCAGAGGTACCAGACGATGATGGTGACGATGGGGCAGGTGGCCCACATCCCACTGCAGCTGCGGCAGGAATGGTCCGTAGGAACTCCTTCATTGACACTTACTTCTCATGAGCATGTCACATTGTGGCCGTCCATGGCAATCATTGGACAATTGAGGATGTCCAATAGCGCTGCATGTGTGATTAAAACATATTTGCAGATTACAGGTTGTACTTGTACATTGTTATGTTACATTTTCCTGCGGTTTCAGATGTGATTTGCCATGGTGTGCACATTTGCGGAGCCTGTAGTGTCATGTGTTCTGTTGTGGAGGAGTTACTGTTTGTACCGGGATGTTGTCAATGTCGAGGTGCACTTCTGCCTATGTGTGTATGCTGCACGGTGGGCGAGTCGCTCCTGCGGCTCTGATTTTTCTGCCACTGGTCTCTTTCATGCGGTGTGCCTGTCGGTTCTGTTTTTCCACGGTGCTTGGATGTTGTGGTGTACATGTTGTCCTCTGCAGTCGGTCAGGGTGCATCTGTGGTACTGAGCTGTTGATGGTTTTTTTCTGTGGCATTTTCCGTATGCTGTTCTTGTGTTTTTCCCACATTACGCGTGTGTATTGCTGCCCTCGCGCTGGTTGTCACTGTTGTCTTTTCGCGCTTTGGCCCATCGCAGGTTTTTTGGTGTAGTGGTTTGTGTTTTTATCTCCATCAAGGTGGTTGTATCGCGGACATTGTCCGCGGTTTCGGCAGACTATCGCATGATACCGCCTTGTTGTGAATTCCACGTTGACACAGGGTTATTTTCCCGCAATAGTCTGCAATGTGTAAAGTTGCGTTAACATTTTTTGGTGATGTTTAGCACACGTTCTTGTGAATATACCCCTTAGTTTCCCTATTTCCTGTATTTCACCTGCTCTCTAAAACAACAGTTTTCCAGCTCATCATCTCTTCACTCCTCTTGTAAGTCACACTGTGGCATTGCTTGTGTTTTTCGGTGACGGACTTCCGAAAGGAAAGTAAAAATGGGCCACACTGACCTATGTCTTAATTTTTAAAAACAAACATAATTGAAAGACAGTTTAATAGGGACCTCCTCCCCCTGGCCCCAGGTGCTACCACTGCTACACTAAATCATGTCCATTTTTCTTCAGTCATTTAGATGTCTCCTGTAGCTATTCATGGACTTTAGGAGTTTGGATTGGCAGGAATTATTTTTTAAATGATCAAAAAACCCTGGAAATGTATAATGTTGTTGAGGTAAGGAACACAGAGCCAATATTTATATCACTACACAAAGCTCTTCTCCAAAGTTTCAAAATTTTATATGGGAATAGCTCATCCAGTCTTTATCTTTTTATTTGCAATATATTACTTGTAGATGTGTGTTTTATGGTACAGGCAGAACTGCAAATACCAGAATGTAAGGCAAAAAATATTTACTTGTTGGGATATTATGGCATGGAGTGTAATAAGCCTGAATGCTGGGCATTGCATTGTGCAGTTTTTATCTGCTTAATATTGAATGTCAAAGGACAGTGCTTTCTTTGTTTTCATTTTGTACTGTGAAATGTGTGTTTAGGGCACGCAAAATGGTCCCAATAAAAAAAATTAGCATTATGTATCCCAAGCACATAATGTGCTTTTGAGACGGCTTAGAGCAAAGTATTCTGGGTATAACTTGAACTCTTTTAAATTAATGTTTGAAACATATTGGATTGGATTAAAAATGAGGGGCATATCAGCAAGGCGAGGCGATAAAATTATCGCTGCTTTAGCGTCCGTTTTCGGACGAAAATCGGTGATACTTTTATCGCCCTATCAGCATGGACACGCTAACGCGTGAATCCATGCCTTAGCGCCTGTTTACTGAACGCATAGCTTTGCATCTCTAATGAGATGCAAAGTGGGCGTTCCTTCCCGAAATAACTGGATAAATGTCGCTAACCAACATTTCTCCAATTATCAAGGGAATCACTGAGAAGCACAGCGTTAAGAAAAGTAGCGCTAACCATGGTTATCGCTACTTTCCTTACGCCTGCTTTAATTCTGATTTAGCCATGTAATCCAATGGGAGGTGGATTACATTGCTAGGACCACCCTTCCCTATCACCAAGGTATCGCCGGTCACAGTGCGATTATCGCTGAATTTCCAGTGATAATCACACTGTTTTCCAGCTAACGCTTGAATTTCTATCTCTTTGGAGATAAGCGTTGCTGATAGCACGCTATCTCCGCGATAGAAGGCAGCGATAGCCGTCGATAATTATCCTCGCGCTAAGTGCTCTGAGCGATAATTATCGCAGGCCCTTGCTGATGTGCCCCCCCTGAGTTCTTTCAAATAGAGTTGGAATGACAGCATAATGAGTGTTTGAGATGCACAAAGAGGGTCACTTGATAATTGATTTCCCTACTGAAATTTAAAGTTTTATTAAATGGGTAGCATGTAACGTGTGCTTGGACCAGTAAATTGTGGATGCTTTCCAACTGGGTTTTACATGCCACAATGCATTGCTCAGTGTATACTGTGAGCACACAATAACATACATCAAGCACTGTCATATATTTAGAGCATTGTAATGTTAATGCTTTTCAAATGAGCATTATGTTTTTTTGTTTTGGTTGTTGCATTATTCCTTTTCAAATTGACAGAATGTCATGTAATTCATAAATAAAATGGGTGCCGGATGGCATGTTGTCTTGTTTAGAACTGTACCAGCATTAGGCTCCCATATTTCTTCAAGGGACTATAAGACTGGCTTGTGCCTTTCTTCTAACTGGACTCTTTGCATAGCTCTAAACCTATTTGCTTTAATTATGATTCCTAATTAAATGTAGTTAAATTTATAAATTATTACGGAAATTCACTAAATCAATATTATTTCTTGGTGGATCAAAATAATCAATAGAATGAGGTGAACTTAATAGTTGGTATGTCATACGCAGGGATCTCCATCATACACTTTTTGAATTAGACAACATATTGTGAAGAGGAATTTCACTGCAGCGTTTTAGACTGCTATGAATCTAACTAGGCTGCCCAGTTTGAAAATAATTTCTCAGTAAATGTGTCAAGCACACTACATATTGTATGTCATTGGCTGTCAATGTGCTCACTTCATTGCATTTTGCAGGTTTTTGATTAGGTGATCAAACGCCGAGAATGTGTTGCATTGCACTGCACATCTCCATAACTGGCCACAGGATGCTTCTCCACCTGAAAAGAGGATTCCTTTAATATTGGAGTGTTGGTGTAATTCAAATTTACTATTGAAAACAATTGGACTGGGTGATGACTTTTTTAGGGTGTAACTTGAGAGTATGTCATCTGTAGGGCGTTACACTTTACCTCCTTTAACAACTGTCCAGAATCACATGAAAATGAACCAGCCCAGAACACAGTGTCAGCACACAATATTAGTTATATTTCATGTGATGTTACTTTAGGTCAAAGATCTTGTGAGATCATTAATAGGTCAAATGGCATGTGATGTCACTTCTGTTACTCCTGGCATTTCGGTGAATCGACGTCCATGCTTCCAACCTTTCCAGCACGAGGAGAAGCATAGGCATGTTAGAAATGGGGGTCTCTAGTTGGCAGATGTAGGTACCTTTGTCCAAATAGGGGCCCTTGCTTATAGTCAGGGCAAGGGGGATACACTTTTAAAATAACCCCTGCTCACTCCCATGGTAGCTTGGCACGAGCAGACAGGTTTTTCTCAGAGGCATTGTGTAAAGCATTTGTGAACACATACAGTAACAAAGCGAAAACACTACAAATAAACACCTCACCGGTTTATAAAAATAAGTTTTCTTTATCTAGACCTAACACAAGACCAAACGACAAAAAAATACACAATACCGTATTAAAAATAAGGTTTTAAAATGGTAGAAATAGTTCAGTTCAATGCAAGTTGTAAATACGACCTTTTTCCAACCTTAGTTGTGTCAATCAAAACAGACAAAGGAGTCGCAGGGAAGGTAATGCGTCAGTTTCTTGCTTCGGGAGAACTGATGGGTCAGTTCCTTACTGCAGCGTAGGGGAGGTGATGCGTCAGTTCCTTACCGGAGAGGAGGGGATGCGTTGGTTTCTTACTGCGTTCCGGTTACGATGCGACAAGATGGCGCCTTGATGCGTGGCAACGAGCCGGTGCGATGCGCCAAAATAGCGGCTCGATGCGATGTGACGATCGGGTACGATGCGTGTACGTTTGCAGCCGCACAGCAAGTGTTGTGACGGATTTCTCTACGATGCGTCGGGACCTGGTGTGGATGCAGCACGCTTATTCCTGGTTGCTCGGCAAGGCGTCGGAACCCAGTGCGGATGCAGCACGCTTCTTCCCTGTGGCTCAGCGATGTGTTGGGAATCTGTGAGGATGCTACACGCTTCTTCCTCGTTGCGTCGATCTTCCAGCTACCAGCGACAAACAGTCTCTAAAGGTCCTAAACAGCAGCAGGCACCTCCTTGCAGGATAGAATTCCCAGCAAGGAAATTCAAGGGAGCTGGTGGTGAAGTATTTGTGTCCCTGAGACTTCAGAACAGGAGGAAAGCTCAGTTTCAAGCCCTTGGAGATCTCTTTCTTCAAGCAGGTGACAAAGCAAACAGCAAAGTCCTTCTTCTCCTTTCCTTGGCAGCAAGCAGCCACTGCAGGCCAACCCCAGACAGCAAACAGCACAGGGGCAGTGTTCCTCCTCAGCTTATCCGTCTCTTCTCATTGGCAAAGGTTCCTCTTCATTTCCCAGAAGTGATCTAAAATTCTGGGGTCTGGGTCTGGGTCTGGGTCTTGGCAGGAGGTGGAGACAGCATTGGTGAAAGCACACCTGGTCCAGGAAGGTGAAAGGAAATCTCCTCCCCCTACTCTAAATTCAACCCAGGTCCCAATTAGCCCAGCCCTGACTCATCACACTGCCGGAGCCACTGCCCTCTCCCAGCTCCTGTCACTCATAGGCCAGACTTACAATACACAAACCTAGCAGAGGCATACTGGATGGTTAGGCAAGATAATACCCACTTTCTAAAAGTGGTATTTTCAAACACAGAATGTAAAAATCATCCTCACTAAAACATGCACTTTAACATTCTGAGTTCAGGCATACTAAACTTTAATTTCCAATCTTGTTCCTAGGGCCAGTTATGCTTATAAGATGTTATAACCTAACTGCCCATTCAGGCCTAGGGGAACAGATAGCCTTGCAATAGTAAAAAACAAAATTGGCAGTATTTCACTATCAGGACATGCCACACACATCAGGGCATGTCCTACCTTTCACATACAATGCACCCTGCCCACAGGGTTACCTTGGGCTAACCTTAGGGGTACCTAACATGTAGAAAAGGGAAGGTTTAGGGACTGGCAAGTGTGTACACTTGCCAAGTCGACATGGCAGTCCCAGACTGTACACAGGCCATCAGTGGCAGGCCTGAGTCACATTTTACAAGCTGCTTCTGTGGGTGGCACAATCAGTGCTACAATCCCACCAGCAGCATTTGATTTACAGGCCCTGGGCACACATGGTGCACTGTACTTGGGTCTGAAATGTAAATAAATAAATAAAACGAATTACATTGCGTGCTCTGATGCGCCAAATGCAGCGCGCGCAATGTAATTCGTTTTATTTATTTACTTAAATCCCTATAGCCGTATGCCAAAGTTTACTACCCCCACCCTCCCCCGCCCCGCCTCACCGCCTCGCGGCACTCCCTCGAGGAGACGCCACTGATGCACAGACACGAGAGGAAACAAGGAAACGGCATGAAAGTAGGTGTAGAATATGTCATAAGGGAAGTGCAAGCAATACTTACCACAAATAATTTTCCTTAAAATCACTTCCACCCATGGTTAAGGTGTTCCTTCAGCATCTTGTACTGAGAAAGTATAACTGAGCTTAGTACATTGGGAAGGTGCAATAATAGATGTATTCACAAGGTGTCACTAGAGGATGAAACTAGATAGGATAAAAGATTAAGCTTTTTTCAGTTTCCTGTGTAGTTCCAAATAATGTTGCCTCAAGGACCAACTTCACCCATAGATGCCAAGTTTTTGGCTTACACATGTGTGAAATGTACATGTTTTTAGTGTGCTTATGCATGACATTTCAATGGCTCTTGCTCGTACACACAAGGCAGCCAAAGTAGGAAGGAGAGTAGTGATGGCTGCATAGCCTGGATCTCTCTGGAGGTGACTGGGTGCATCACAGTCCTCGGACATTTGCTGCTCATGAGTGTGAGGGCTGCTGCATTACGCCAGCCATGGATAGCTCAGCTCCCCTTTGTGCACAGGGATAGCTTTAGCCTATCCCCTCTGCACTGCACATGCATGTAGTAATGTTCTAATAAAATAATAAAGTAGTAGCTGCATCCACCTTACAAGCCCTTGCTGTGCCCTACCCATGGCAACCTCACCTAGCTGAGGATCTTCACTGCAGACTGACAGGGGCCAATGCCAGCGAGCAGAGTGCCTTGAGCAATAAGGGACAGACAAGAGGAGCATTGTTTGAGGGACTTTTCATTTCCATGCGGTGATGCGGACACCGACGCTAAAATGCATCAAATTAACCGCTGATGAATGTAACTTGGGAGGGCTATTCACCTCCAAAACCTTCATTTGGGGAGTTTATATTTGTGCCAAAACTGCTGCCAAATATAAAGCCAGCAATGTGCAGTAGGAATGGTGTGAATCAAAAGGGAGCACATTCACTCGCATCTCATGCCCTAAGGCAACAGGAGATAGCAAGTGGTGTTCTTTCCCCTATCCTGAAAGATTGATTACAAAAGCTTTCTTATATATATTCGACTTAACTCCTGCTCAGCTAATAAGAGCAATAAATATGAAAGAGCCTGCATTTGCAGGTTCAAAGAACTGGCACCTAAACAATGGCAAAATCATAATTCAAGTTCAAAGACAGCAAACATGAACTGCTGACCTGTTTCCATTTGAAGGATATCCTTATTAAATGTAATAAGGTAACTCCAATGTTATCCTTTGGTAGCGGTAGACCTTGAAATACTGGAAATGAATTTAAGAGTTTCTCACTAGCAGGACAAGAAAAAATTTAAATAAATGTCCTACTTTTTAAATACATTGTAATCTGCTCTTTGGGCAATTTTGGGGCCTACCCTAGGGTGTGTTATATGCATAGAAAGGAAAGTTTTGGCCTGGCAAAAGGCTTATTTTATCAGGTCAAATGGCAGTTTAAAACTGCACACACAGGCTGCAATGGCAGGTTTGCAAGGCTACTTAACTGGGTAGAAAGTGCTGCAGGCCCAATAGAAGCATTTAATTTACAGGCCTTGGTACATGAGGTACCACCTTGCAAGGGACTTATAAGTAAATTAAATATGTGAATTGGGTGTTAATCTAATGTTACTATGTTTTAAAGAGGGAGTACATGCACTTTAGCACTGGTTAGCAGTACAGTGGTAAAGTGTACAGAGTCCTAAAGACAACAAAGACGAGATCAGGAAAATATGAAGGAGTAGGGCTAAATGTTTTGGGAGAAGACCACCCTAAGGCTTACATGTCTAACAGTTACAATATTTTTTGCTATTCACAATTTTGGAGAACTTCGTTGATGCTAAATTCATTATCTTCATAAGTAAATCTTTAAAATCTATCCATGGTTTCCCGATGTTGTTTTGTAGTCTTTCGAAAGCAAAAAAGGCTTTGAGGTCCACTACCTATCTCTGTGATATCTCATACAATTGAACATTACCGAAAAGGCATCTCTCTCAAATATTTGCTTTGTAGGCTGTGGAATGGTTGCAGTCCAATTGGTTTTCGTCCGGGCTGGCATATTAACAAAGTTCTTAGTGCCAGAGTGCCAGGGGTCTAAAAGAGCAATTTTTGGGCCATGTTCTGGAGAGAAATCCAAAAACATATCACAGAAACATCTTCTTGTAAGCCTCTAGAAAAGAGGTACTATGTGAGACTAGGGCCTCTTAATTAAACGCTACTATTGGGTCTGCAACACTGATTGTGCCATCCATTTAAGTAGTCGCTTAAACATGTCTCAGGCCTAGCATTGCAGCCTATGTGTGCAGTTTTGAACTGGCAAAATAAACCTCTTTGAATTAGCTGATGTGCAGGGAGTGCACCAGGCCCAAAACACAACCTAGCAACATAAATTGAGTTTAAACCACATAATCCACAGTAACTAAAGTTTTAATCAATTTTCTTCAATAGCATCAAAGTTCATAAAGGGGAAACATGATTCCAATACTGAAATGCTGAGAAATGCCCATCCAGGCTTTATTTCACAGCATGTGAAATTCACGTTTTGTCCTGGGCAACCTTAATAACATACAACCAATGCCTTTCAGACAGAAAGCCCTTCATCAGGGGTAACTGTAATGTAAAAAGAAGCCTATCAGCAAACCTCAATTACATCATGTATTTGATTTAAATAAACAGATAAACATTTTTTAGCATTGACAACGTTGAAATTAATGGCCTGAAATATCACCAAGACATGCTGTAAATGATTTGATCAGAAAATGCTTCTGTTTGAGACCAACAAATTTCTTCAACAAGGAAAAATAAAATAGCATCAAGTGATCAGTGCTCCATGATTCCCCAAGTAAGGCAGAAAAAGAGGGCCCCATGCTGAGGGGTGTCCTGAATAAAAGCAATCATGAAAACTAAAAATAAATCATACATTAACAAAATCTCCTCTTATGTTATGTGGAGAGATAAGATCCAGTGTGGAAACCAGAACTCCAATGTCGGCATGGTCAACTTCCCATTACACCATCCATCAAATAAACAAGGCTATCCTCCAAGCAAACTGATAATCTGCAAACCTGTCATAAACAACACATGTGGCAACTACCAGTTCACACAAAATTCAGTCATTGCTACTTAAATTAACAATAAACTATGGAGGGTTTGGTTTATTGTTCGTTTTCATGGTTGCTTATACTAACAATACCAATCAGCATCCCAAAACAAATACATTCATGCAGCACCTAATTGGTGTCACTGCTTATAGTTCTGCAAAAACACAATAGGAAATTTAGGGGCCTTTTAGGATGGCGGGCGGAAAACCACCCCGACGCTATAGATTCGGAAATCAACCGCCCGCCAGCACCGTGGAAAAACCGGTGTCCAGATTAGGATCATCCGCCAAAAAACACCGACCGCGGTGGAACGAGGCCAAGAAAAACCACCCGTAGTGGGTAGATGGCCAAAACCCGTCCGCGGCGGTCGCATTCACGGCGGTAAACAATCAAACCGCTGCCAGGACAGCGGAGACACCGCACGTTAAATTAGGTTAAACCCGATGCCCCCGTGGTACTTTCCGCAGTTTCCGTCCGCCGCGGTCGCAAACAGTGACGAATGGGAGAGCTGGCTGAAGAGCTGCAGCACAGCCACCGCTGCGGACGCTCCGTGACAAATACAGCGGAGAAAAGAAAAACCCACAACAAGCCCACAAAGTGCAAACAGCAAACTAGCCATGCACCCAAAAACACAGAACACACCCCAATTACACAACCACATGGCAAATCCAAAAATACAAATCCCAGGACAACCGACACAACACACCTGAGAGCAATACCCCATTTTGACACACCCACATAGCTGCGTATAAAACCAGCCCCTTCCCTGACCACAATTGTTAGATTTAGGGGTCTCGAATTGGCACAGGTAGGTACTTGTGACAAATAGGGACCCTTGCCTCTAGTCAGGGTAAGGGGGTACACTCCTAAAATAACCCCTGCTCACCCCCTTGGTAGCTTGGCACGAGCAGACAGGCTTATCTCAGAGGCAGTGTGTAAAGCATTTCTGACCATATACAGTAATCCAGTGACAACACTACAAATGGACACCACACAGGTTTTATATAAAAAATATACGTATACTTTATATAGATTTACCACAAGACCAAAAACGACAAAAATACACAATTCTATTACTTTAAGATGGTAGTTTTTAGCTTAGTTCAGTTCAGTTCTTAAGATGCGACACTTTGCGTCAATGTACCTTACGATGCGTTGCGCTTCCACGACAGGCAATGTTGCAGCGATGGAAATGCGGCAAAGTTCTGGTACAAAGAAATAAAGACGTGAAGATCTTCCAGATGTGGCACGCTTCTCCTGGGATGCGAGAAGTTCTCGGTTCGATGTGTGGACTGCAGCGGCGACACCCTTGTTCAGAAGTGCGACGGCAACAGCTCCAACTGCGACACTCTTCTCCCACGATGCGTGAAGCTTCCGCACGATGCGACAACTACAGCGGCGACATACTTGTTCAGAAATGCGACGGCAGTAGCTCTGACGGCGGCGCACTTCTCGGGGATGCGAGGCGCGTTCTCCGATGCGGTGCAATGTGACAGTTCCAGTGGCGTCACCCTTTTTCAGAAGTGCGATGGCAGCAACAGCGACGGCGACACGCTTCTTCCTCGTTGCGAGACTCTTCTCTCGATGCGGTGCAGTGCGACAACTCCAGCGGCGACACCCTTGTTCAGATGTGCGTCGGCAGCTGCAGCGACAGCGACACGCTTCGGCTTCATTGAGTCGTGCTTCCAGCTCCTTGCGACACACAGTCCCTCAGAAGGCCCAAAACAGCAGCAGGCACTTCCAAAGAACTGGGGAGCTGGGGGTTGAAGTCTGTTGTCCCTGAGACTTCAGCAGGAGGCAAGCTCTGTTCCAAGTCCTTGGAGATCCTTACAAGTTGAAATAAGCACACAAAGTCTCTTCTCCTTCCTTTGGCAGTCAGGCAAACCACTGCAGGCCAATCCCCAGGTCCCAGGTGCAACTCCTCCCTCCCATCTAGATGCAGATCTCTCTATTCACCACTGGGCGGACTCACCCTGTCTCCTGGATTCCCCTAGACCTGTCACTCAAACTCCAGACAAGGAATAAACAACCTAGCAGAGGCAGGTTTGAATGGTTAGGCAAGAAAATACCTACTTTCTAAAAGTGGTATTTTCAAACACAGAATGTTAAAACCACCTTCACTAAAAGATGTATTTTATCATTCTGAGTTCAGGCATACTAAATTTGAATATCTACCATGTTCTGTGGGTCAGTTAATATTATCAACATGTAATAATCTAAAAGCCCATTCTGGCCTATGGAGAACAGGTAGCCTTGCAATAGTGAAAAACGAAAATGGCTGTAATTCACTACTAGAACATGCCACACACACCAGGGCATGTCCTACCTTATCCTTACAATGCACCCTGCCCTTGTGCCTACCATAGGGGTGTCTGATATGAAGAAAAGGGAAGGTTTAGGGACTGGCAAGTGGGTGCACTTGCCCAGTCAGCATGACAGTACCAGACTGCACGCAGGCTCTGCAATGGCAGGCCTTAGACACACTTTTACAGGCTGCTTCTGTGGGTGGCACAACCAGTGCTGCAAGCTCACCAGCAGCATTTGGATTTACAAGCCCTGGGCACTCCTGGTGCACTGTACTAGGGTCTGACAGGTAAACCAAACCAGCCAATCATGGAATCACTAATTAATAAATCAATTTACAATAGGGAGAGCATATGCACTTTAGCACTGATCAGCAGTGGTAAAGTGCCCAGAGTCATAAAACCAACAAATACAGGTCAGACAAAATACAGGAGGAAGGCAAAATGTTCAGGGATGACCCTGCAAACAGGGCCAAGTCCAACACAACCCCCTTCCAGCACAAACGCAGGGTAGACCAATCACTACCTTGATGGACTTCCCTGCTTTGGGCGATAGAACCTGGACCTGGCCCGCAACAGCAGGGGCATATTCCAGTTCTACGCCAATCTGAACCCATTTCAATTCCTCTGTCCATACTCTCAGGGCCCACCAAGCCAATCCAAGGGGAACCCTTCTCCTCACCTGTGCAGCACCTAACCTTAACTGGCTCACATGTGTGTCCCAACAAACAGACAGCAAAATGCCACACTGGCCACTGACAGTAGTCACGGATGAGACCCAGGGCTTATGCCTCTCAGGGATTTCAAACCTCTGTGGTGCCAGGGAGTGAGGGGCAGTAGCCCCAGGTGCTTGGCACCCTTTGTCCATTCTCCCTCCTGTCAGGTGAGGTATGACATCCTGGCACTGACCCACCAGCCCCAGGCCTGCACCCGGCGGCTGCACCAAAGACTGGGGTGGCCTCTCCCACACCCGCTCCTCCTCCTTGGGGCTCTGTACCCTCCCACTTGGAGTGGTACCCCCTTCCAGAATTGTCGTGGCACCTGTGGCAGGTATCCTGCGCAATTCACCCACCAGTTCAGGGGTTCTATCCTGCAACTGGGCATCCAGGTCAGGGGGGACACCCTGAACCTGGCCCTCAACCTAGGGTCTAAACCCTGCAGTTGAGCCAGGGTCAGAGGCGAGGACTCCCTCTCTCTGCACCCCCTTCCAGATGGCTGTACCCTCCACCTTGAGTGGTACACCAAGAAGACAGACTGGTAGGGACACTGATTACAGATGTCCCTCCCTCCAGGTCAGACAACACCTGAACCTGGCTCTCCAACCTAGGGTCTAAACCCTCAGGCTGCACCGGGGTCAGAGGCGAGGACTCCCTCCCTCTGCACCCCCTTCCAGAGTACTGCATCCTCCCATCAGGAGCGGTACCCCCAGAAGACAAACCGGTCAGGACACTGTTTACAGTTGTCCCTCCCTCCAGGTCAGACAACAGCTGAACCTGGCTCTCCAACCCAGGGACCAACCCATGCGGTTGAACACTTGCCTGGTGCACCAGGACTTCCTTGGGAGCACGCATGCCCCCCTTGAGGGTAACACATAACTCCTGTGTTGTGTGACAGTCTGCCTGGTGCAGATCTCCAGACCCCTGTCCATCTGACAGTGCACGAAGATCCGCAAGGACAGAAGTGGTGTCACCATGGTCATTCACTGGAGAGGCAGCCCTGCTGGCTGACCCCTGACCCACTGGTTCTTCCACTGGGGACTCTTTCCCCCTCTCACTCCTCAGTCTGGACCTCTGTACCCTCCCAACTGGAGCGGCACTGCCAGACACCAGAACTGATGGAGGTCAGATTACAGATATTCCCAGCTCACCAGACAATAGGGGATCCCGCACAACGGGCAGCCCCTCAGGACAGACTAGGCTCCCCACCTGGTGTTCCTTCAAAGAACCATCCAGGCTCTGAGACTGGGGTTGGGCACTACCGGGACATAACCTATTCTCACTTCTTCCCCTTAAAGACAGGACGTGAGGCCCTACACCCCTCTCACTACTACAGGACCTAGCTGGGCTACTCTGAGACACTTCCACCACACTGGGTTTGAAGATACCTGAACCACTCATCTTGGGATCACTCCCCAATGCCTCTTCAGACCCTCTGGAATCCACCAAAAGGTCTGCCTCCAATGTGAGCTCCCTGGGGTCAGAGAACTCACTCTCCAACAGGTGTTGGCATAGCTCTGGAAAACAGGGACTTACAATATGCTCTCCCACAATTGGATCACACAGCCCCCTAGCAGGGTTAACCAAACTATCCTTCACCTCACCATCCAGTGCCTCACACAGGCACTTCACACCACTCTCCTGAGACTGGCAAGGCAGTATCTGATTTTCTCTGTCACACACCCCACACTCTTCTGGGCAGTCTTCACACGCACACACCAGGACTTCAAATTTGGAGGAACCCCTCTCCCTGCACCTCTCATCTAGAGTCAGTAGAGTGTCCTTCCCACCACTAGGACCAGGAACCCCTGCACCAGTTACCCAATTCCCCTCAGGGACACTGGGCACTACTGGAGCTACCTCATGTCCTTGAACCTCCTGGTGTATGTTAACCCCCTCCTTCAAGTCAGGTGCCATGTCTCTGGGTGTGTGTACTACTCTCCCAGCACTAGATAACTGAATATTGCTGCCACCATCTGAGCTGGATTCCACCTCCAACTCAGCAAAGCTCACTCTCTGAGCTACACACATTTCTTGTTGCTGGGCTGAGACACTCATGGCCTCAAGCCTCTCAAGCTCCATATCAAACTTCCTCATTATCAAGTCATGCTCCATTTGCATTTTCTTTTCTTCTAGGGCCAATTTGCTATTCTCCAACTCCAGTTCTCCACTCCACTTGAGCTTGGCCAGCTCCATTTCATGCATCCTACATCTCTCTCTGTCCTCCCAATAAAAATAAACCAATGCTATGGATGCTGCTTTACTCATGGTGGTTACTTGGCAGTTCTTGGCAAAAATAGAAAATCCCAAAAAGAAATCTACCAAAAAGTATGTGGTTGCGTTATGGTCTGCACTCACTAAGTAGTGTTCACCAATCACTGTACATAAGTCACAAATGCAAGTCCAGAATCCTCACCGCTGACCACCAATGTTAGATTTGGGGGTCTCTAATTGGCACAGGTAGGTACTTGTAACAAATAGGGACCCTTGCCTCTAGTCAGGGTAAGGGGGTACACTCCTAAAATAACACCTGCTCACCCCCTTGGTAGCTTGGCACAAGCAGACAGGCTTATCTCAGAGGCAGAGTGTAAAGCATTTCTGACCACATACAGTAATCCAGTGACAACACTACAAATGGACACCACACAGGTTTTATATCAAAAATACGTATACTTTATATAGATTTACCACAAGACCATAAACAACAAAAATACACAATTCTATTACTTTAAGATGATAGTTTTTAGCTTAGTTCAGTTCAGTTCTTAAGATGCGACACTTGTCGTAAATGTACCTTACGATGCGTTGCGCTTCCAGGACAGGCAATGTTGCAGCGATGGAAATGCGGCAAAGTTCTGGTACAAAGAAATAAAGACGTGAAGATCTTCCAGATGTGGCACGCTTCTTCTGGGATGCGAGAAGTTCTCGGTTCGATGTGTGGACTGCAGCGGCGACACCCTTGTTCAGAAGTGCGACGGCAACAGCTCCAACTACGACACTCTTCTCCCACGATGCGTGAAGCTTCCGCACGATGCGACAACTACAGCGGCGACATCCTTGTTCAGAAATGCGACAGCAGCAGCTCCGACGGCGGCGCGCTTCTCGGGGATGCGAGGCGCTTTCTCTGATGAGGTGCAATGCGACAGTTCCAGCAGTGACATCCTTGTTCAGAAGTGTGACGGCAGCAACAGCGACGGTAACACGCTTCTTCCTCATTGCGAGACTCTTCTCTTGATGCGGTGCAGTGCGACAACTCCAGCGGCGACACCCTTGTTCAGAAGTGCGACGGCAGCAGCAGCGATGGCAACACGCTTCGGCTTTGTTGAGTCGCGCTCCCAGCTCCTTGCGACACGCAGTCCCTCAGAAGGCCCAAAACAGCAGCAGGCACTTCCAAAGAACTCTGGGGAGCTGGGGGTTGAAGTCTGTTGTCCCTGAGCAGGAGGCAAGCTCTGTTCCAAGCTCTTGGAGATCCTTACAAGTTGAAAAAAAGCACACAAAGTCTCTTCTCCTTCCTTTGGCAGTCAGGCAAACCACTGCAGGCCAATCCCCCAAGCAGCACTTTAGCTTAACTATAATCTCTCCTGAGTTTCTTCAGGTTCCGCTCCTCAGTAAAGGTTTCTTCTTGTTCCAAAAGTGATCTAAATTCTTGGGATCAGGGTCCCACTACTTATACCCCAAAATCCTTTGTTCTCGGAGGGGAGAGGGGCCTTTGCCTGGTCCAAAACCAGTTCCTGAGCACTCTGTTTACCAGACTTCTCCTTTCCTTTCACAGTGTAGGGCAGAAACATCAGAGGCCACACAGGAGGTGGAGCCAGCATTGTGGAGGGAAAGCACAGCCCTGGAGCACTTTGTTGACATGATTCCTTCTCTCCTTTCACAGTGCAGGGCAGAGACATCAGACGCACCACAGGGGGTGGAGCCAGCACTGTGGGGGGCAGGAACTGTCCTATTCAGGTCCCAGGTGCAACTCCTCCCTCCCATCTAGATGCAGATCTCTCTACTCACCACTGGGCGGACTCACCCTGTCTCCTGGAATCCCCCAGCCCTGTCACTCAAACTCCAGACAAGGAATACACAACCTAGCAGAGGCAGGTTTGAATGGTTAGGCAAGAAAATACCTACTTTCTAAAAGTGGTATTTTCAAACACAGAATGTTAAAACCACCTTCACTAAAAGATGTATTTTATCATTCTGAATTTAGGCATTCTAAATTTGAATTCCTACCATGTTCTCTGGGTCAGTTAAGATTATAAACATGTAATAATCTAAAATCCCATTCTGGCCTATGGAGAACAGGTAGCCTTGCAATAGTGAAAAACGAAAATGGCTGTAATTCACTACTAGAACATGCCACACACACCAGGGCATGTCCTACCTTATCCTTACAATGCACCCTGCCCTTGGGCCTACCATAGGGGTGTCTGATATGCAGAAAAGGGAAGGTTTAGGGACTGGCAAGTGGGTGCACTTGCCCAGTCAGCATGACAGTACCAGACTGCACGCAGGCTCTGCAATGGCAGGCCTTAGACACACTTTTACAGGCTGCTTCTGTGGGTGGCACAACCAGTGCTGCAAGCCCACCAGCAGCATTTGGATTTACAAACCCTGGGCACTCCTGGTGCACTGTACTAGGGTCTGACAGGTAAACCAAACCAGCCAATCATGGAATCACTAATTAATAAATCAATTTACAATAGGGAGAGCATATGCAGTTTAGCACTGATCAGCAGTGGTAAACTGCCCAAAGTCATAAAACCAACAAATACAGGTCAGACAAAATACAGGAGGAAGGCAAAATGTTCAGGGATGAACCTGCAAACAGGGCCAAGTCCAACAACAATCCTTTGCAACATTCCAAGACTGAAGGCCACTAACCCTGACAACAAAGGATAGGTAAAGCAACACACCATCACTACTCACACCACACACAGCACCACCACCACGTCAACACCTGAACCTCTGACCACCCTGCACATCACACACCATGCACATCACCCCCACCACTCACACCCCTGCACCCATAACCCCTTTGCACATCACACACCATGGCAACACATAAAATGCCAAAATTCACAGCGAGTGAGTTGAAGATTATGGTAGATGAGATAGTCGGAGTGGAACCACAACTGTTTGTTAGCCTGGTCCAACAGACACCATTAGCCACAGAGCACAAATGTGGGCAAGGACAGTCGATAAGGTCAATGCAGTAGGGACCACCCCGCACTCATAAACTGAAATCATGAAGCGGTGGCATGATCTGAAGAGGTTTGTCAAACAGAAGAGGAGCAAGAACCGTGAGCTGTCTCAGAGGATTTGTGGTGACCCTCCCATCCCACCAAAACCATTCAATGCATGGGAGGAAAAGGTGCTTGCCATACTGCATCCAGAGAGTCTCACAGGAGTAGCCGGGGGAGTGGAGGCTGATAAGTACAAACAAATGACTACCACCACACTGCTATGTACTGTCTTGCACAACTACAAAGCTACACCTCCTAGGCCCAAGTACATTCATATGCACCACACACTCCCCAACACATGTCTCACAGAGCCAACATTCACTCACTCACATCCACCCCAAACGTAGATAGCAACATTACCATGGGGGCATGTACAAAGGCAGCCAGCACAACCACTCCCACCAGGCCCCCTTGTCCCACAGCTCAGCAAGATGAAACACTCCACACCCAGAAGCAGTTGGAAGCCATTGGCTCACCACAAACAAACTAACAGTTAGGTAGCCATCTTGCCATGGAGGCTGTTTAGGGGTGGGAGGCCTGCACTACAACTCCCACCATGCCCCCTGTCTCACCCCTGAGCAGGATGGAGCACTCCACACCACCCAGAAGCAATTGGAAGCCATTGTCCCACTACAAACAAACTAACAGGTAGGTAGACCTCTTCCCTGGGAGGGCTGTTTGGGGGTGGGAAGCCTGCACAACAACTCACACCCGGCCCCCTGACTCACCCCTGAGAAGGTTTGGAGCACTGCCCCCACCCAGAGGCTTTTTGAAGCCATTGTCTCACTACAAACAGGCTAACAGGTAGGTAGCCATCTTTACAGGGAGGGGTGTTTGTGGGTGGGAAGACTGCAATAATACTCCTACCATGCACCCTTGTCGCCCATCTCATCAAGAAGGAGCACTCCCTCCCATCCAGATGCATGTGGCAGCCATGCTATCAATACAAACAAACTAACAGGTAGTTAGCCAGTTGCCAAGGTAGTACCGTTTGGGGGTGGGAGTCCGGCACTACTACCCCCACCATGCACCCAGTGCCACACCTGAGCACAATGGAGCACCACCCCCACCCAAAAGCATGTTGCAGCCATTGCATTGTTGACCATCATCTAACAGGTAGGTAGCCATCTTCACAGGGAGGTCTTTGGGGGGCCTGCACTACAACTCCCACCAGGCAGCCCTGTCCCAACACAAGCGGGATGGAGCACTCCACACCCAGAAGCAGTTCCAAGCCATTGGCTCTCTACAAACAAACTAACAGTGAAGAACCAGAACCTTTTTGGACCTGGCGGCGCAGGGTACGCCTTAATCTCCTGGGTTCTCCTGCTTCAACTAACAGAGACACGGGGACACTCTGTCGGCGTAAAATATCAGATTTTATTAGCTGCAGCTAGTACAGTTGTCCTAGAAGTACACACGGTATGTTCTCAGGAGACTGCCACTTCACTCCGTGGCGCACAATCTTTTATAGTACATAGATAACATATACATTAACAAAGAACACACCTAAAACATACACAGAGGACCAATAAGGTAAAGTTAAAGACGGAACGTGTCCAATAGGAAAGGTTGAAAACCAAAGATATCGAGTAACTCGTAGAAGCCTCTCCTCCAACGGTGTTTGCTATCCCTCCCACAGGTTAAGGTATTAACATGTTTGTACTGGTTTGCAGGTGGCGAGATACGTTTGTGTGTTTTGGAGGACAGTTGTGAAATGAGAGAATATGAGCGGAGGACAGCGAAGGCCAGAAGATAAGATAAAGTCAGGAGAGAATAGTGTGAACCAACAAATAGTTAAGACAGGGATTAGAGGAACCAGACAGGGATTAGTGTACTTGGCCCGTCTCTAACACCAGCTTCGTAAACAGAGGCACAAGGCTATTTTGACACAATATTGCAGGGAAAGCAGAAAAGACTTAGTTCGTCGTGCTGCCTGAGTGAGGGCAACACAAAATGGCGGCAGAGCACAAAATGGCAGCTAAATGCGATCGTGATCGAAAATCGAATTTCCTCAGACCCTCCTCTTTCCAGAACTCAGGCAAGATACATAGACTCACGTTAATCTGAGTCGATGTCGATGGCCATGAGGTCATCAACCTGTTGCTGTAACATCATTCTAAAATTCTCTGTTCTTTGTGCCTTGGGTTTTGGGATGCACATAGTAGCACAAAGGTTGCAGATGGCGGGACCACAGTGCATACAAAGAGAATACGATGGCTAAAACCATACCGAGGAATGTTAGCACCTTCCAACCCCATTTGGACAGTAGTCCCCAAAACCATCCCAATAACGACCAATGTCCTTCGTCCTGATGAATCGACTCAGAGATTATATGTAATTTAGAGATGGCCTGGTATACTGTCGGAGCGTCATCAGGTATATAAATACAGCAACTCGATTTGATCAATTTGCAGATTCCACCACGATCTGCAAGAATAACATCTAGGGCAACTCGGTTCTGTAAAGTCATAGGACGATCCGCCTGTAGTTCCGCTGTAATATTACTTAAAGCTCCTACAGTGATGTCTATGGTAGTCTCTACGACACAAACCAGTTGCCTCATATTCCTGCTGTTTGCCATAGGACCCCAAAAAGGAAGAAATCCCTTTAGGAAGTCTCCTCCCTCTTGACCTGCTGTGTCTTTGGAATCAATAATTCCTCTGCCATATCTGTTTTTATGAAAATTTGAAGAAGCAGTGTATGTAGGGGGAACAAGAAAAGCTATATAGCAAGTTCCAGAAAAACCAGTCGGCAACCACGTATAGGCTCTATCATGACAGATGAAATATGTGCCTTGAGATGGCACTAGCGGTGGTGAATTCTGAGAGGAGTGAATGTCAGTATGGGAACAAAACCTTTTTCTTTGTTCGGGTTCAGTAGTTTGACCATTGATTTGCAAACAGAAATTGCCTTGATGAGGTATAGTCCAAATCGGTGGAGATTTTCCTTGTTTAACCTTATCACTAAGGCTTGTGATGTAATGAGTGACATTCCAATTTGTATATGCTTTCCTCTCATCGATAGCAATTTTGCTATTTTCCATGATTTTAGCCATAGCTACCATTCCCTTTATCAATGAACTATGACTGAAATCTGGTCCTCCAATATAAGAACTGACAGGTCGTTTAAATCGGCTTTGATAGGCCCAAGCAGAACCTTCATAAGAGAATGGAAGAACTAAATATGGCATCCCTTTTTCTGTGGTATGAGGCATGAGGCATTAATCCACACACCCAACAATCGGTTGTATTAATTACTAATTGGTGTTGGTGTAATAATTGAATAAACAAATTATTGTAGTATTCGATTCTTCTTACGAGTTCATGTTGAGGAAGTGTATGAAAGAGATGCAGAGAGATAGTAGAATAAGAAGGCACAGTAACAGAAGAAGGGACAACTTTTTGCTGCATAGCATAAACAATCCAACCTATACACGCCAATAGAATACACAATAATATGAAAACACATAAAGTTATACTACAACGACTGTATACTATTCTACAATGATTATTCTTCATTTTGTTCTTTCTCTCTCTTTCTCCTAATGTAGTTTCCATCTTCTAAATGGATGTTCACGGCAATCTTCCTTAATCACTTGATTACGATTGTCTGCCGTCCTATGACACTGCAAGTCCTGCAGGCCTATTGCCACTACTCAGGTCACAACCAAGACTCCTACCGTGACCCTGCAACCGGGATAGAAACTAAATAGAAGAGAGATTCTCAAATTTTCTTCTTCAGTCTGGGTCTCAAATCGTAATGGGCCTTATCAGGTACAGTCTGATCCTGAAACAATGTTCGTGGATTTGTGGTGTTCAAACGAAAATGTGATGGTACAGCTTCTTGGAGAATGTCGTTGTTTTCTTTTTCTGACAATGTGAAGTAATCTAATAGTGATCCCAAGGGCCACACTTACCAGTGGCCCGCAATATCAAGTCAATAATAAGCAGTTGGCAACGTAGAAGGTTCAAGCGTTTATTGGCCACAACAGAACTCTACATAGAGGAGCCTCATCGAACCAGGTGTGCCGAAGAAGACTCCTGTCTCCTTAACAGAACCACACTTATATACATTACAGATTCAGCATACAAAGCATGGCAAGTGGAAAAGTACCAGTTAGTCCTAGAGCTCCTAAATGAGCTCATACCATCTGCCCGTATAAGGTTACTATCTCGTTCAAAGAAGGTCGGCCGGGTGACTCCCTTTCGTCTCGGGCACAGAGGAATTTAGCTTAGTACTCCCTACTGCAGATGTGACCTTGGGCCTCGGCCGTAAATACAATTCATCCTGTCTTTAGGCTGGTACGAGCTAAATCAAGCAGAAGGGAGGGCAGAGAGAGACACGTGATCAGAGGTACAACTGTTCATGATTCAAGATGGCCACAGTATGGCTTTTCGGCCCTTTCTATCATGCAGGACACGTAAACCAGAGGAGTTACTTTATAAAGCAGTCCTCGACGCATATGGAGTAGAGATACAGTCTAAGATACATTATGCTAACTACACATATTTGACTCGAATCCCACAAATGTTCCAGTCAAACGTGCATCACTAAAGGGTACAAATCGTGGAACCTTCTCGCTTTCAGAGTCACTTATACCCTTGCGGACCCACTGATCAAAGGGTAAAGGCAAAGGAACCTTCACAATTGCTATTTGGGTAGGCAAAGCAAGTGACTCAAGAAGATAAGTCACCAACTGACCATGTTGTATCTTAGTGCCGTGGGAAGTAAGGAATCCCCTTTCTTTCCACAAACGTCCAAAATTGAACGCTACACCAAAGGCATATTGACTGTCGGTGTACACGTTCACTCTTTTTCCTTCGGATAACACACACGCTCTGGTTAGGGCTATCAGTTCAGCTAGAACCATCTACCCATAGCGTTCCATCCGGATTCACTAATGGCATATCTGTTAAGTCAATTCTACCCTTTCACTCTTCCTCAGTATGAAAGAAACAATCATGTTGCTCCTGAACACCTTTCTGGAAGAGGCACCAGAGTAGCTGGATTTAAAGTATTACATCGTTTGATATGCACGTGACTAGCCAAAAGCATCAGCTCGTATCCAGTCAAACGAGCACTCGTAAGATGCTGCGTTTTTGTTCTGTTTAGCAAAGTATCCACTGCATGTGGCACCATAACAATGAGAATATTATCTAGCACCACTCCAGTAGACTGTCGAATAAAAATTGCTGCTGCTGCTGTCGCTTTAAGACAACTAGGCAATGCTTTAGCTACTGGATCTAACGTAGCTGAAAAATAGGCACATGGCCGCTGTTTGTCTCCAAATCGCTGTGTTAAGACTGACAACGCACAACCTTCTCTCTCATGAACGTAGAGCGTAAAAGGCTTACGGTAATCAGGAGTACCTAGTACAGGAGCAGAACACAAAGCAGCACATAAATCAGTAAAACTCCTCTGACACTCGTCAGTGCATGGAAGGGGCTGAGGCGTATCTTTCAAAGTGAGTGCCAACAAAGGCTTGGCCAACAGAGAGAAGTTAGGGATCCACTGCCTACAATAGGAAGTAATGCCCAAAAAGGCACGTACCTCTCTTTGTGTGGATGGCACAGACATTTGCGCAATAGCTTGGATACATTCTGGGGTTAATCGTCTTCCCTCCTTTGACAAGAGATGACCCAAGTAGGTAACTTCTCGGCGAACATATTGTAGCTTAGAAGGTGAAACCTTATGATTAAGACCGGATAAGTGTCGCAACAATGCAACCATCACATTCTTACATATATCTTCTGAATCAGCAGTGATTAGCAAATCGTCCATGTACTGAATGAGAGCAGCACCAGACGGCAAAGAAATAGCATCAAGATGACATTTCAAAGCTTGACTGTAAATAGAGGGACTTTCACAATAGCCTTGAGGTGCGCGCTTAAACCGGAAGCTTCGGCCTCCAAGAGAGAAGCCAAAAATATCCCTACTTTCTTCGGCAATGGGAATACTAAAGAAAGCATTTTTCAGATCGATAACAGAAAACCAAACCGCTGTAGAAGGTATCATCGTCAACAGCGCTTTGATATCTGGGACAAGGGGAAACTGTGGTACAACAATTTTGTTTACCTCCCGAAGATCAATTACAAAACGATAAACAGGAGGCTGAGAAGGATCAGTGCATTTAAGAACAGGGAGAATAGGGCTATTACATATGTTACCTCTCGTTTCCTCAACCACATCTTTCTGAATCAAGTCATGAATGATTTCCAAAAGCGCTTTTTCACCTTCAGTGGAAATTCTATATTGAGGAACACGTGGCAATACAGCATTGGGCTTGAGAGTGACAGCATATGGTGGAATTTCAAGACAACCAACATCATTTGGACCCGTAGCCCAAAGCGTTGTAGGAAGAGAGAGCAATTCAGGAGGAAATTGATCTTTAGACAAGTACATTGGAGAAATCAGTTTCTGTCCCAAAGTGAGATATACACCAGAAGGAGAACAATATATTGTTGCATGCAATCTTTTCAATAGATCCAAGCCCAATAGATTCTCACCGCAACCATTCGTTAAGAGAAGCGGAACTTCTAAATCATAAGGGCCAATTGAAATAGGCAATGGGCAAGAAACCGGATTACGAACTGGGGCGCCAGAAAAACCTACAGATACATTCGTTAAGCCAGACAAAGGTGCCCCAGGGAGTTTTGAATGAATGATAGAACTTCTCATCGCACCAGTATCTAAAAGAAATGGCTCTGAAACACCCATTGCAGTGACATTAACATAAGGTCCATTCTGATCTACTGGAATCGACACAACTCCCTTACTTTGTCCATGGCTGTCCTAGTTAGCATGAAGACTTTCATTCCCGTCTTCAATGTAATAATCCTCATTGTAATACTGTGTAGGCCGAGCGTTTTGCCGATCAAAGTAGTTCACAGAACTAGAGGGAGGAAGGGAACGCTGTTCTTGGGTCAATATACCTCGACCTCTACCTCTGTTTGCTGACTGGAGGCCAGCACGACCTCGTGGAGCAGAAAGTGTCCCATTTCGCTGCAATAAAACCGGACAACTATTCTTGAAATGACCTTCCTCTCTACAATAGGCACATTGATTAGGACCTAACAAAGGTCGTGAAATATAAGGCTCAGGCTTTTGATACACCCTCTGAAACTGCGGAGGCTGTTGAAACTGGGGCTGAGCATAACGAGGTGGATAAGCCTGTTGCTAGAGAACCTTAGTTTTCAATTCTTTAGTCTTTTTCTCTTGCTTATCTTTTTCTTCTTTATCTCTATTTTCATAATATTGAGCAGTAGCCAATATCTGGGCTGAAGAAGAAACAGCCCATGAACTTTCGGAGTCTTTCAACTTATGCGACAGTTCGGGAAGCAAATTAAAAAGGAACTTATCTACAAATAACCGCTGTCCACCCTCCGTAGTCATGTCCTGACCACTGTGATCAATGAATGTCTCCTCGAAACGAGTGAAGAAATCAGAGACACTCTCATCTTTCTTCTGTTTACACGTGGCTAGTTTATCCCAGTTAACTCTCAAGGCAGGCATCATCGTTTTCATTAATGTAATAATCCTACCAGGGAGCTCTGAAATCAAAGCATCAGGCTTCGCACCACCCACTTGGTCTCTATCTGCGGCAATTATAGCATCCCAGTTTCCACCTAATTCTTGGGCATGATTCTCTTTACGAATCCTAGCCCATAATGCTTATGGAACTACATTCCCCATCAACATATCAATATCTGCTAAATTCATGATGCAGGCTTCAACAGTTTGTGACAATTCTTTATAATAACCTGCAGGGTTTTTACGAGGATCCGGTAGAGACTGTTTAAGGGCCAAAACTTCAGATCTTTTCCAGGGGACATGTACCCATATTCGCTGGAAGTGAGCAGGAACAACTGGATTAGCACCTGCTGCTGGGACCTCTTCTCTTCATACCGGAGGAACCTCTCTCATTGGGTAATTTTTCAGTGTCAACCTAACTGAGGGATCGGAATCTAGAAATGTCTGTGAGGTAAATAAGGTTCTATAGAAAACAAGTGTCTTTACAGCGTCCTCAATCTTAGAACCCACAATGAGTACCTTATCAAAATCAACCTGAATATCTAACAGACCCTGAGGAACCAAACCCAAGTTCATATCCTCCCAACCTTTAATAAGAGTATCACACATAGCATTGAAAACATATCTCTGCGTAGGCGCCTTCCACTGTGAGAAGGTAGGCATAATATACTATACCGAGGACCCTTCTCAATCCATTTGCGAGCGAGAAAGTCCAACTTTTATCATTCTTCGGAAGCTGGGAATTGTCTACGAGACTGTCTTCGAGAAAAAGCCGGAGACATATTTAATGCCTCAAAGAAAGGTGATAAAAGACCAGAGACCGTTTCTGTGAGTCGTTTACGCATAGACAGAGAATTGGACATAAGGATAGGGGACAAGGTATTAGGCGAACTAACGGAAGGGAAATCAGTAATTACCGGAGGAGCGGAAGGCGAAGAAGATGAAGGTAAAGGAGTCGAAGGCAAAGCTGGCAAAGGCGGCAATACTTGAGGGGGCAAATGTGGAAGAGCCGGAGCAGGCGGAGGTGCAACTGGCGGCTGAACAGGCTGTAACAACGGGGGTGCATTAGCACCTTGTACATAGGGCGGAGGCAATCTCAATAGGTGAGACATTAAGGAGGAATCCTCCTCTAAATCCTTTCTTTTATCAGAGGGGGAAACTGGCAACATGGGATAGCATTTATCTATTGCCATACGATGCTGTCTCTCTGAAATTTCCTTCGTATTATCAACTTCATCATCTTTAAATTGCTGAGCAGCCTGTATAATTGTCATACCCTGTGCTTTCTTATCTCGTTTTTCTTGCTTAATTTTTCTCTGTTTGGCTTCCTTACGCCAAAGGCGGAAAGAATCAAACATTGCCGGCCGGGCTTTTCGTTTGAATAAAATAGCTTCCAAATTATCTAGTATGTCAGGCTCAAAGCTACCATTTTCTGGCCATTTTAAAACACCATCATTCTTCGTGTATCGGATCCATGCCTTGTTAAAGGCAATGGGGCCAACACCATGTTTAGAATAGAGCTCATAAGTGGGAGTTCCAACTGAAGGAATCGGACAAGAGTCCTCCAGCCGGGAATCCCTATTACAACCAAAACAACAAAGTTTCTCAAACTTAGTCAGACCAGGCATCTCGTGATTTCTCTGGACTGTTCACAAACATCAAGGGGGTTAAATACTTAACACAGCACAAATGTACTTACCCCTCGGCTTCGGTTATTGCAATACCCGAATCAAAGAACCTAAGAACCTAAGAACCAAAGAACCAAAGAACCAGAGAACCAAAGAACCAAAGAACCTAAGGACCAAAGAACCAAAGAACCAAATGTGGGAGCGACCCACCAATACTTAACTAAGATGTCTTCTTACACCAACAGAGGCCCCGTCTATCGTCTCGCTTTACCAAACATCATCGAAAGAGTGCCAAGGCAGGGCGGCAGTCAGGGCAGCAGTCGTCAGTAGCCGTCAGGAAGGAGTAACCACGCTGCAAAAGACCTTCGGACCACTTTCGACATACAGGGGTCGCTTGACGTGGCTCGCGATTCCTCCAGAATTTTCTTGCGGTGTTCCTCACGACCTTCAGGCAGAACCACTACCTCTGAAGCTGACCCACGTTGGGCGCCAGTTGAAGAACCAGAACCTTTTTGGACCTGGCGGCGCAGGGTACGCCTTAATCTCCTGGGTTCTCCTGCTTCTGCTAACAGAGACACAGGGACACTCTGTTAGCGTAAAAGATCAGATTTTATTAGCTGCAGCTAGTACAGTTGTCCTAGAAGTACACACGGTATGTTCTCAGGAGACTGCCACTTCACTCTATGGCACACAATCTTTTATAGTACATAGATAACATATACATTAACAAAGAACACACCTAAAACATACACAGAGGACCAATAAGGCAAAGTTAAAGACGGAACGTGTCCAATAGGAAAGGTTGAAAAACAAAGATATCGAGTAACTCGAAGAAGCCTCTCCTCCAACGGTGTTTGCTATCCCTCCCACAGGTTAAGGTATTAACATGTTTGTACTGGTGTGCAGGTGGCGAGATACGTTCATGTGTTTTGGAGGAAAGTTGTGAAACGAGAGAATACGAGCGGAGGACAGCGAAGGCCAGAAGATAAGATAAAGTCAGGAGAGAATAGTGTGAACCAACAAATAGTTAAGACAGGGATTAGAGGAACCAGACAGGGATTAGTGTACTCGGCCCGTCTCTAACACCAGCTTCGTAAACAGAGGCACAAGGCTATTTTGACACAATATTGCAGGGAAAGCAGAAAAGAATTCGTTCGTCGTGCTGCCTGAGTGAGGGCAACACAAAATGGCGGCAGAGCACAAAATGGCGGCTCAATGCGATCGTGATCGAAAATCGAATTTCCTCAACAGGTAGGCAGACATCTTCCCTGGGAGGTCTGTTTGGGGGTGGGATGCCTGCACAACAACTCACCCCAGGCCCCCTCGTCCCCCAGACCATCAAGTTGGAGCATCCCCTCCCACCCAGATGCATGTGTCAGCCATTGTATCACTACAAACAAACTAGCAGGTAGGTAGACATATCATGCTTGCTTATCACACCCCAGAGCAGGATGCAAGCCTCCACCACACACACACACACAGATGTTTCAATTCAAAGCCAAATGGGAAAACATAATAGGTAAGTAGCCAGTATGTGCACACAGCCATTCTCCTCAAAAAGCATGGTGCCACATGACAACACCAGCTCTCTCATTGCACCCACATGCACACAGATCCTATTGCCACTCACAATGTGCACACAGCTATGCAAATGAAACTGTTGCAGCAACCAAAGTGTGACACACCAATGCACATGTAGAAGAAAGCCTGGGCACAATCATGCAGAGCACTGAATTCCATGTGTAAGTGCAATGGGGCGTGTGCAGCCAGGACCAAATGAGAAACAAGAAAGCATGGTTGTTGGTACAAATCCAGATATGCACATGACAAGACAAAGGTATGCAGGAGATGACAATGGCCAGTTCATGCCCAGATGTAACGTCTGATAGGGCAAAGTAAGCCAAAAAATAGTCCTCACCGGAATTTTTTGTTGCACTAGTCCCTAGATGGCAACATGTCCCTGTACTCACAAATTATGTCCGTTGTGCATGGTAGGTATTGACAACTCACACCATGGACAAGTAATGCATGTACCACAGCATCATGTCAGGAGGCACAGTAGTGCACATAGAAAATTTTTTTATGATTAGTCAACTGTGTGGTGTACAAACAGTGAATAATATACAGCTAACACAAAGCTTTCAGGGTGCACTACAATGACCATCTCCCATCTGACCCACAGGTGACCAAGAACTCACTGCAAAGGACAAAACTAGCAACCTGCAGAGCCAGTCCCCCCCCCGGTACATAGACTCTCGGATGTTGACTCCCGGGATTCTCTGGACAATGAGCGCGAAGCCGGCCCATCTGGTGTGCCAGGGCGCAACATCTCCCAGGACCCCATCGCCCCCCCCCACCACATCTGCTGCAATGCCAACGTCTCTGCAGACCCCTGCTGTTATGGCCTGTGCGTCCTCCACCACCACCATCACCACCACCAACATCACCACCACCAGTGCTACCTGCAACACTCTCCCTGTCCCAGAAGATGACCACCCCACCCCACCGACTGAGGAGGACAGGGAGAGGATGCGGGTGCCTACAGTGGTGAGGCAACAGGTCTGTGGCAGTAGGGAAGGTGGGTGGGGCAGGGTCACTCATAGACACCAAGAGGCTGGGACCCAATCCCTGGACCACATGAACAGAGTCCTTGGG